>NC_069780.1:69350000-69975000 GCF_027406575.1 Nycticebus coucang
AGTCTATAACCTTTGCTTCCAATTTGTTATACCTCATTCCATCTTTAATTTTCAGAAATTGCTATATATATTTGAGAAAAGCCTACATAAATATTGTTCCTATTGTATGACTACCACTACCCCCAGTGATTCTAATTTACCGGGACCACTTCTCTTCCCATATTTGGTCTACGTTTTTTTCTCATGTTCTTGATATCTTTATATTCATTGCTCTTAAAAGTTTAATGCTGTGACACCATGCTTATATCTGTTCTTTTTAGCTTCCTCTTTCCCTTTAATCTTGCCTCTTTATCAATTCTCATCTCTATGTGGTTCCTTTCAGGTCTTTATGTAGAGTTCTTTTTGTTCATTTACTTTTAAGAAACACTGTTATTCATGTGCGTGTAAAGAAACTCCTTCTGTCCTATTCAGTAACAACATGTCTTTGTCAGTGTGATTATAACAACACTAAATTCTCTATCTCTTCCAGATAAATATATCATAAATTATATTGTTTTCTTAGTAAAACAGAAAGATACAGATCATTATAGATTTCACATTTATCTTCATTATAGGTAATAATAATTTTTATTTACATGGCATAAGTTGTTTAGTACTCACCACAGCCTTTTGAGGTGGTTGCTATTTTTGGCCCCATGTCATAGTGGAGGAAACTGAGAGGTTAAATAATTTACCTTAGCTCACTCAGATAATAAATGGTGGATCTGATATTCAGACTAACATCTAGCTCTGGAGTTATCATGCTATGTAGTCACCAGTGAGGAAACAAACCCAGAGTGGTCAAATTTCTCACTTAGGGCCAGTGTGCTAGTGGCAAAACTATCTTTGTAGCCTGATGTTGGTTTTTATTTTCGTCTTTTTTCTTGTTTTTATGCCCAATTAACATAAATTATCTTAGATATCTGATCACAAACCTATAAGCTATTTTCAATTCCATCCTTTCTTTCATTCTCTTTGATTAACATAACTAACAAGTCCTTTGGATTCTTTCTTTAGGGATCTCTTAGAATGACATTTTTTCTGCCCCTATCACCTTGAGGAAATTGGCCTTCTTTGTTGCACAGTCTTCTAGCTGGTCTTTTTCTAGCAGTGGCTTTTTTTTTTTTTTTTTTTTTAATTTAAATCATCCAGACCTACTAATTTTTCCCTTCTAATGAAGACACTGTTGCGACTTCTACTACTTACTAAATCAAGTACAAATTTAGTCTTGGCATTCATCATTTTTAGTCTTAATTTTTCAACCTCTTCAAAAGAAATCATGTCCTGAACTTAGGAATTTAATTCATTTTCAAAATTGTTTTGGAAATTAATTTTTCCCTTTTTGTTTTTATGGGTTGTAGTGATCCAATTTTTATATCAAATTTCCATTTCACCCTACATGGTACAGTTTAATCCATAATCTACCTGAACTGGTTATTCTTCTTATATAGAACATATAACTGTTTTTTTTGTTGTTGTTTATTTGTTTGTTTGTTTGTTTTTGGTTTTTGGCCGGGGCTAAGTTTGAACCCGCCACCTCCGGCATATGGGACCGGCGCCCTACTCTTTGAGCCACAGGCGCCGCCCTAGAAAATATAACTGAAAGGAATACTGATAATTCTTAATACCCTACTCCCCTGTCTTAAACTTCTCCATCCTCTATACTTCCCTAACATAACACTGATAGTGCTTCACAGACAAATTTCTGTAATCCAAAGAAATGAAAAGGCAAATACCATACCAGGACCAGACCAATAACATTAAAGTATGACAAGTGTAAGTAAAATGATAGGGAATGAAATATACAAATGACTTCTAAAAGAGAGAACTGATCTTTAACTCCAGTTGCCTGTTGCTATAAGGAAATTTGCATCTAGTCTTTCTTGATCTTGCTTGATTTTTCAAAAGAAGCCTGAAATTCAGTTTTTTATGTAACATTTCTCAATTTTTAAAACACTAGGATAAATAAAAATAAAGGCTGGATATAGCCCTCAAGCTGCCATATAGAAGTGAAAATTGATTTCACTCACCGTAATTACTATTAAATGTAGCTTGTTGCCTTTCATAATATTGCCAGTTTTCATGTTTAGATTTTAAAATTAGGGGAGGAGGTATTTTATTTTGGGTTTTTTTTTTTTTTTTTTTTTAGCTAGAGAAAGAAATGATTCCATTTATTTAACTAATTTGAGTTCAGTGCTAAGCATTGTGCTGAGTATTGGGAATCTAAAGATACATAAGATTTAAAAAAAACAAAAAGAAAGCCCAAGATCACTGCTCTTAAGCTCACAGTCTAGTGAGGAGACAAGACTTTTAAATACATATGACAACTAGTAAAACATTCTTTAATAGTAAAACATTAAATCAGTATGTCAGGTTTAAATAAAATGTCCTTAGAATTCAAATTGATAGTAACTGATACATGGTAGATAAGAGGACTGTAGTTAACTATAAAAATAGCTTGTCCTATAATCCCTGTACCTGAGAAGATCTGAGTATATATGCCAGTCCAATCAAATAGAAGGAGAACTGAGGTATAATTAAAACGTAACAAAAACATTGCATTAATGTGCTGGCAGAGCTTAGTTCATATATCAATACCATTATTTCATAATTGTGATTGCTGAAAAATTTCCCAATTTATCTTTCCAATTTGAGAACATCGTATCTTACTATTGTATTCTCAGCACCTAACACAGTATCTGCTATGTGATATATATACACTTAAATATGTATTTCATGAGTGGCTTCTTTCTTGGTCCATTTGGGCTGCTATAACAAAACCCTTAGATTGGTGAACACGAATTTATTTCTCACAGTTCTGGAGGCTGACCAGTTCAAAATCAAAGTGTCAGCAGATTCAATGTGTGGTGAGGGCTCATTCCTCATAGACAGTACCTTCTGTGTGTCCTCACATGGCAGAGCAAGGGTGCTTCCTTCACAGCCTCTTTTATAAGGGCACTCATCTCATTCATGAGGACTCATTCTCATGACCTGGTCACCTCCCAAAGCCCCACTTCTTAACACCCACACACTGGGCATTAGATTTCAACACATGAATTTTGGAGCATCACAATCAGACCATACCAACTTCTAATTTATTTAAGGGTGTTCAGGAGATTAGTACACATCTACCTTGGATAAGGTAGAGAGAAATGAGGGAAGATAGAGAAAAATACTAAGTAATTAGGGATAGTGAAAAGCTATGGCCAAGTATAATTTTCTGCTCTTTGCCCACTCTCACCAGTACTTTACTTGTACTCTCCTTAGACAGAGCTAAAGGGAATTCTGGCCCTGAACCCTGTGTTACAGAGAACACTGTTTGGTTCTACCCTGGTTATGTGACTCCCCATGGGGCAAAGAAACCACAGAGCCAAGGAGGTGCTTACATACCCTGCCTCTAGACCACATCATTTTCCTGTGTGCATATTTACATGTATATAAATATATGATTTTCTGTTAAATAAAAATGGCTTTTAAGAAATTTACTGGTACTTTTTTTAATTCAGCAGTATCTCCGATCTTTCCATTTTAGATCCTCATGAATAGATTCAGATAGATAGAAGTATCTCATTATACAAAATTCTGCATAGTATCATTAGTATATTTAGCCATTTCCTTATTGATAGTCACCTAGGTTATTTGCAATTTTTTCCATATCATAAACAATGCCAACAGTGAATAAACTCTTACCCAAATGCAAGTGTGTCTCTGCTTTTCTCTTCCATATATGTAGAATGTCCACAAAATTGTATGGGAATAGGACTAACAATAGTTGGAAAATGTGGAAGAGCTGTGAAGGTCTACTTTAATGACTCACAGCCATCACTGTTGGAAGAAGCCAGAAAAACAAGAAAGGAAATAAAATTTATGTAGCTAATGGAGGGAATATACTGTTAACTTATACTTAATGTGCGTTTGGACTTTGGCGTCACTCTTAATATTTGATGAGACATTTTAATTTTAAAAGCAAAAACCTTAATAGAGATAACACTCCAGTGCTAATGTACATAGTTGTATAACAGCTATTATGAAAATAACCATATCAATGTAGACATCAGTCCTTTTGACATGGTAGTTGCTCTGTTAGTTAAGTACTTATGCCCTTAGTGTTTATGTTTGACAGTTGTACAACCAATGTATTTTTTATCTATTGCCACATGTGTTAATATGTGGCAGAAGTGAAGCATGCACAATGAGTATTTCCATTGTTGTATATTCATTAAATCTTCACAGCAGCCCTGTAAAGTGAGCATGTTTATCTCTAATCTACAGATGAGGAAATTAAGACATGGGTTACATAACTTACACAAGGTATTTAGGTCCTCCAGCTAATAAATGGTGAATTGAGATTTATAAAACAGTCGCTCTGGCTTCAAAAGCCCATTTTTCTCAAAACTTGGATCACTGGGTCAAATTATATAAGGATTTAGTTCAATTGCTTTATAAAAGAGTTGTATAGTCTTCATTGTGGTTGATGTCTAACTTTAGAGAGTATCTCCTTCAGACCCCATATCATTTTGTCTTTTTTTCCCATTAACCTGTGTTGGTATTCAAGAACAAAAGCATTCAATGCAAAATGAGGCCATTAGGATATTTGCACACCTGGGTGCCCTTCTAGGTATTTGAAGTTTTCTTTTATTGTCTGTGTATAGTAGGATTTTGGAAGAGATGAAGAAAGGTTTCAAAATAGTCTTTAACAGTACATTTCATATTAGACTGCTCGCCAAGAAGAAGAAATTTGGGTTCATATCCATATGTTCAGGTATAGATATATTCAGATATCTATATTTCAACTGCTCTTTTGAATAAATTTGCCTAATAAATTCTTGATACAGGTTGAGCATCCCATATCTGAAATGCTACAAAATTCAAAACTTTTTAAGTGCCTTCATAATTTTGGCAAAGGAAATGCTTATTGAAGCATTTCAAATTTCGTATCTTTGGATTTGTAGTGTTCAACCATGAAGTATGTAATGCAAATATTCCAAAATCCAAAAAACTTGACAATCCAAAACCCTTCTGATTCTCAACATTTCAGATAAGGAATAGTCAACCTATACCACTATATGACATAACTTTAAAAGTTTTTGTACTTATGTGAAATAATTTATCAGAAATTCTTTCTATGGAAGTATATTGAATATGAGAAACTATTACCTTAGAAGATTGAAAACTTAAGAAAATACTCATTTCTACATTTTGGTCAGCACTTTTTACTAGCAAACTCAGTAAATATTTATTCAAAGTGAGTACTTACTGTAACTCTTAGTATTTCTAACTAAATAATGTTGAAAATATTTTCAATACTGATAGTTTTGTTTTTCTTCAATTTTCAGAATGATTGACTGGCTGTCCTGGCCTTTGGCTCAATATGTGGATACGTGGGTAATTGCACTCCTGAAAGGACTGGCAGCTGTCCAGAAGTTTACTATTTTAATAGATGTTACTTTGCTGAAGATAGAACTGGTAAGTGGGAGTATATAAATCTATTAGAATGTATGGACTCACATAATCAATATTTTTATCTTTGGGTTGTCTCCTTGAAAGCATCTAATTTTGACTATGTTCTTGTTTTTTATTTTGAATAGACTTTAGAAAATTTATTTTATTTATTTTTTACTTATTTTGTTTTTTTTTTTTTTTGAGACAGAGTCTCAAGCTGTCGCCCTGGGTAGAGTACCATGGCGTCACAGCTCACAACAACCTCAAACTCTTGGACTTAAGCGATTCTCTTGTCTCAGCCCCCCAAGTAGCTGGGACTATAGGCACCCACCACAACACCCAGCTATTTGTTTGTTGCAATTGTCATTGTTTTAGCTGGCCTGGCCTGGGTTCAAACCTACCAGCCTTGGTGTATGTGGCCGGCACCCTACCCACTGAGCTATGGATGGGTAGAAATTTTTTTTTTTTTTGCAGTTTTTGGCCTGGGCGGGGTTTCAACCCACTACCTCCAGCATATGGGGCCGGCGCACTACTCCTTTGAGCCACAGATACCACCTCACCCTAGAAAATTTTTAAATGCTGCTTAAGTATAGGTAATTAAATCTGTTTTCAAATAGCCAATATGAAAACATATTCCTCTCATTTTCTCTTGAATCCAGCTATTCAGGCTTTTCCCACCATTACTCAACCAAAATTACCTTTGACACCAGTGGAAAGCAAGAATCATTTCTCAGACCTCTTCTCGTTTGACCTGTCAGTGGCATTTGACACAGTTGATCACTCCCTCTTGTTTCCAGGACATACTGTTCTGGTTTTCGTCCTACTTCACTCATGTATCATTCTCCTGTACTTGCTCTCTCTAACAGAGTAACTCAGGATTCAGTCTTTGGTCCACTTTCTTCTGAATCTATACACACAGCATAGGTATTCCATGGCTTTAAATAACAACTCTAATTTAATGACTGCCAGATTTATATTTTTAGTTCATTGTTCTCCCTTGAACTCTATGTGCATGTATTCAACTGTCTATCCTTAGATCTCAAATTCATCTTATCCACAGTCTAACTCCTGATTTTTCCCTTTCAAATCTAGTCTTCCCCTTCTTAATAAATGGCTACTCCATCCTTCTACTTGCTCGGCCCAAAAACCTTGAAACAATCCTTATCTCTTGTCATTCTCTCTCAGACCATATCCTATGAATCCTACTATCGCTACCTTTAAAATACAGTAGAACCTTCATAGTTGACCACCTCCCTACATTGACCATCTCTTTAAGTGGCCTAATTTTCTTTTTTTTTGAGACAGAGTCTCATTATCACCTTCACAGCAACCTCAAACTCTTGGGCTTAAGCTATTCTCTTGCCTCAGCCTCCCAAGTAGTTGGGACTATGGGTGCCCACCATAATGCCTGGCTATTTTTTTTGTTATTGCAGTTGTCATTGTTTAGCAGGCCCAGGCTGGGTTCAACCCTGCCAGCCCCAGTGTATGTGGCCGGTGTCCTAACAACTGAGCCACAGGCTCTGAGCCTAGTTGACCTAATTTTCACAGACCAGACATGCACCACATGTATGTATCAGTACAGTAGGCCTAGTTTCTTATGTTGATCACCTCTGTATGTTGACTAGCTAGTTACAGTTTCGTGGGGGGATCATCTTATAGAGGTTCTACTGTATATCCAGACTTCTACCACTTTTAATGAGTTACATCACTACCACCCTGATCCAACATCATCATCTCTTGCTGCACGGATTGCAGTAACCTCCTTGCTCCTCCCCTTAGTTCCCTATAAGCGTTATAAGGTCCTACATGATCTACCCCACTGCTGCTTCTATAATTCCATCTCTACTGCTCTTGCCTCAGTCCCTTGCTTCACTTACTATGTCCTCCTTGCTATATCTGTAGCAGACTAGCCTATAGGCCTCAGGACCTTTGCAGTGCTATTTGCCCTGCTTACAATGCTCTTCTCCCAGGTATCTGCCAAGCTTATCTCCCTTCAATTTTATAGTCAAATGTCACCTTTTCCACAAGGCATTTTTTAAAATACCCTATATAAAATAACAGACTCATCCACATTCCCTGTTGATCATACATTGCTTTGTATATCTGTGTTACTTTTTATTATCTCTGCCTACCCTCTTCATTATTGTTCAACCTTTTTTATTTCATGACACATTTGAAACTATAGTTAAACTTCTCTGGCACCTTTAAATTATATTAATAAAAAAAAAAAAGTACAAGGGCATAGTGTGGTGGCTCATGCCTGTAATCCCAGCACTTAGGGAGGCTGAGGCAGGTGGATCACCTGAGCTCACAGGTTTGAGACCAGCCTGAGCAAGAGTAAAACTCAGTTTCTAAAAAAAATAGCCAGGCATTGTGGTGGGCACCTATAATCCCAGCTACTCAGGAGGCTGAGGCCAGAGAATCACTTAAGCCCAAGAGTTTGAGGTTGCTGTAAGCTATCACACCATGGCATTCTACCCAGGGCAACAAAGTAAGACTCTGTCTCAAAAAAAAGAGTAAAGACCGGGCATGTTGGCTCACACCTGTAATCCTAGCACTCTGGGAGACCAAGGCAGGTGGATTGCTTGAGCTCCTTTAGGAGTTCCAGACCAGCCTGAGCAAGAGTGAGACCCTGTCTCTACAAAAAATAGGAAAACTAGCCAGGAGTTTGTCCTACAAACTCTGTAGTCCCAGCTACTTGGGAGGCCAAGGCAAGATGATCACTTGAGACCTGGAGTTTGAGGTTCTATGAGCTATGATGCCAGGGCTCTCTAGTCTGGGGCAACAGAGTGAGACTCTGTCTCAAAAAAAAAAAAAAATTATGTTGCTCAAAAAAAGAGAAAAAATATATACTTACGGTACTTTTAACTTCTTTTGAAAATTAATTAATGGTCTTTAAAATTTTTCACGGCACACCTAAGAACCTCCCAGTACACCAGGGTGCCACAGCACACCAGTTGAAATCACTGAACTAGATGGTAAGATCCTGTGAAATAGAAATGTTTTTTTGATTCACTGTTGTGTCCACAGTGTCTAGAACTGTGTCAAGCAATACCCTGTTTCCCCGAAAATAAGACCTGCTTACAGGAAAGATAAGATGTCCCCTGAAAATAAAACCTAGAGCATCTTTGGGAGCACACCTTAAAATAAGACACTGTCTTATTTTCGGGAAAACAGGGTAGCAGGTGCTCAACAAGTATTTGTTGACTGAATTGAATGAATAATGGACCAGGGAGCCATCATCTTTGAACACAGTTTGACATATTTTCCTTTAATCAGGGAGTTTCACAAATTAGTTAGGCCATTACATTCCCCTGATCTCTGTCGTGTTGTTAACTTTTTCCTTCTCCCAAACTTTATTGATACATGTTATATGATAGAACTTTCTAGGAAGGGAGACATTCACATAAATAATATTTAACCCTAGGAAAATAAGTTCCGATGGAGTTGTTTTCCTACGAACTCTTAAGACAGGTGTCTTGTCTTATTTTGAAGGTTTTTAATCGACTTTGGTTTCCTCTCGTGAGACCTGGTGCTCTTGCAGTTCTTTCTCACATGCTGCTTAGTTTTCAGCACTCTCCAGAGGCGTTCCATTTGGTAAGTTATGACATAGCTTTCTACATAGAAAAAGCCTCATTTTAAAAATTTAGGTTAATAAATGTGTAAATGAAAAGATTGTAGGTTAGTCCTAAATTGAACTATTCTCATGTCGCTTTATGGTTTAGAAAATTGAGATTGTGGAATTTCCCTTCAAGGAATATAGTATTTTAGAATGTTTTGTTTCTTACCAAAACTGCCCCACTTGAAACAACTACTAGCAATTGAAAATTACTGCTCTACATGGGAGATGTCACTGATGGCTTTGTGTTGCATGTATCAACAATGTAGAAGGATTAAAATGGTTGAAAGCCACTGGCTACTTTAGGATTTCAAAGACATAAAAAGCTCAGTCCTTGCTTTATAAACCCAATGTTAAGCCTTTTCATTCTCTCTCAGCCTTATCCTACAAATCCTATTGACTTTACCTTTACGATAAATCTACAGTCACGCTACTGTAAGTGAGCTACTTCACTGGCTTTGGATTTGATTTCAATTATTTGATTATCAGTTATTATAAAGGAAGAATGACAAAATGTTTCTGGAATCTGTTCAGCTATCTATATAAATTTTCACAGGAAAGTAGAACCTTAGTATGGTTACTTACTTTATCCAAAGTCTGATCCTCAATTTTATAGAACTAGAAACTTCTTGTCAGTATGATCACAATATAAAAGTCTTAGGGATACTGATTCCCCATAACAAAATTTCAAAGAGACTAATGAGAAATGCACAATTTTTAGCTAGAAATATGACTAACCTTAGAAAACCACATGCTCACCTGGGCTGCTTAGTGCCTTATTTCTACTGAAGGAAAATCGACAAACAGGCATTGTACTTTGTAAACCTTATGAAAAGGGAATTACATTATACATTATCACTTAGGATGAGTGATTTCTGCAGTTAATTATTCTAATTTTGACATTTTCATTATGAAGCAATAACCTTATATCTGTTTGCTATACAAACAAAACTCAAACTTGAGCCAGTATAGCAGGTGTACTAGCAAGTAATCTTCCAAGAAAAAAAACATCAATTATTTGTCTGTGTCCTTAGGCACAATTGTGTGTAAGTCATTTGAGAAAAGGCTTTGGTTTCAATGTTTCTAGGAAGGAGATTCTCTAACATAACTTTATCTTTTACTCTAATGTTTATTGCTGTTTACATTCAGGACATTTTTTAATTTCTGTGATTAATCACTTACACTCTAAATCTATTTTTTTGCTCACAGTTTTTTAAAAGGTAGAAGATCGCTCCTTAAGTAGTATTGCTTTTTTCCTGAAAAAAGTAGTTAAAAAGACAAATATTTGAATTTGAAATATTTGACTTATTGAAATAAACAAGTATTAAATCATTTATTTAAAATACAGTTAAATTTTTTTTTCTTTTATTTCCTTCTCTGAGAACCTACCCTTAAAGGAAAAAATATAGTTAAATCTTAAATCGAAAATTGAGATCTGGCTTACTAAAAATTAAAAACAAAAATATTGCTTAAATAGTGTGTAAAGCCTAACCCTGCACTCCACTAAAGATAATGCAGACATGTAGTAGTGGGTCATATGATAATTGAATCACCTATGACTCCATGTAACTCAGTGAAGGACTCAGGACTAGGGATTGCTGAGTATGAGCAATAATCTGGAGTCAACATTGTCATAATTCATTATATTAAATGTTTAGAATATGAGGGCCACCTGAGATTGATGTTATAATATGCATTGTTATAGGTTAGGCAACTTTTTATATGCTTTTTATTAAATAGAAAAAAATCTTATTTTAAATAGACACTAGGGCAGATAGTAATAATAGAGACCAAAAAATCAAAGCTTCTAGTATAGTATTTTATACATTTCCTCAAAAAGTAACTTAAGTTTACCGAGTATAATAATAATGTTTAGAAATATTTAGTTTCTCTCATTCAAAAAATCAACGTTCAAGAATTTAGAAAGTAACATCCTGTTTGGAAATGTGTTTCCATAACTGTGAATAACTAAGTCTTACTTCATTGTCAATGATAATGTGACCATTTAGTAGACAACCATATAACCTGATTGCAAAGACCAAATATACACTGGAAAAGCTTTTAGAAGATTTAGAATTATAAATTCAATCATTTAAAAAATTCTTTTATCTTTTCTTTCTTGTCCTTTCACTTTTGAGGAAACTAATTTTGGATTTCTGACTATTTTAGCAAGAGAATATCAGGCAGATGTAGCTTTATGGATACTTAAAATTTAGATTCGCTGGTTCCACGCCCATAGCACAGTGGTTAGGGCGTCAGCCACATACACGGAGGCTGGTGGGTTCAAACCCAGCCCAGACCAGCTAAACAACAATGAAAACTGCAACAAAAAATAGCCGGACATTGTGGTGGGTGCCTGTAGTCCCAGCTACTTGGGAGGCTGAGGCAAGAGAATTGCTTGAGCCCAGGAGTTGGAGGTTGCTGTGAACTGTAACGCTACGGCACTCTACTGAGGGGGATATAGTGAGACTCTTGTCTCAAAAAAATAACAATAATAATAATAATTTAGATTTGCTTAGAAATGTAGGGATGATAGCAATAGAGGAACTGGTAATTTTATGGTCACATCAAAACCTGTGATGGAGATGAGATTAAAGAAGGTAGTATGAAAGCTAAAATACAATTTAATACCTAAAGCGCAAGAGTAAAGCTAGATAGGATTGTTCTTTTTGGGGTGGTGCCTGTGGCTCAGTCGGTAAGGCGCCGGCCCCATATACCGAGGGTGGCTGGTTCAAACCCGGCCCCGGCTGAACTGCAACCAAAAAATAGCCGGGCGTTGTGGCGGGTGCCTGTAGTCCCAGCTACTCGGGAGGCTGAGGCAAGAGAATCGCTTAAGCCCAGGAGTTGGAGGTTGCTGTGAGCCATGTGAGGTCATGGCCCTCTACCCAGGGCCATAAAGTAAGACTCTGTCTCTACAAAAAAAAAAAAAAAGTAGGATTGTTCTTTTTGTGGGAAGAAAAGGAAGTTGAGTGAAGCTTTATTGTGATTTCTGTTATTGCTGTTTGATATGATCCTAATAGAGATATAACTTCATTTTTACCATAAGTTAACAACTAAAAAAAGTCCTACAAATAGAACATAATAAGCTCTCTTTTACCATAAGAAGTGTAAATATGTAGTATCTAGTTATAGTTATCTAGTTATATGGAAATGTATTGTAGCATGCTAAGGGATTAAG
Organism: Nycticebus coucang; assembly: GCF_027406575.1. Taxonomy (NCBI): domain Eukaryota; kingdom Metazoa; phylum Chordata; class Mammalia; order Primates; family Lorisidae; genus Nycticebus; species Nycticebus coucang. The sequence continues at coordinate 69,362,219 of NC_069780.1, forward strand.
CCATTTCTTTAAAATGGAATTTGTTTTATTATTTTAAATAACCTCTTGGCTCTGTACCATTTGACTTTTTAGTCTAATTTTACAGTGAAAGAATATTTTACTGATCATCAACATTAACAGATTTCTTCATGATTAGGAGCAATAATGATTTTAAATTTCCCTTGTATTTTAGACCAGTTCCTTAAAAATAATAGACATTTCTGACTCTCTTTTGGGGAGATGGGAAATGGAGCTTTGAGTGAAGATAGGCAGACTAATACAAAATATCATCTCTGTGCTTATTCTGAAAGTAATCTTGTTAACTGAGCTATAATTTTAGTTATATAGTTATTTCAAAAACTCCCTTGAAATAGACTTTTAATGTGCAATGTTTAATTCTTTCAAGTGAAAAAGTTAAAATTCACACTAGATGGAGCTCTTCAGCTAATTCTAGCTTTTTTTTTTTTAAATGTGTTCCTATTGAATGATCTGGTAAATGTAATTTAATAGGCCTAACATTTTTCAACTTAAGGCATTATATGTGACTGTGAAAACTAGATTTACCTTGGTAAATTCTAGAAATTTTTAACTATATTACTTTCATAGAAAAAGTCTGTGACTGAACATAGAGAAAAGTAGTTGCTATAACATTTGCATTCTATTTGTAGCCTAGAGAATTTGTTGCCAATTAGTATATATTAAGGAATATTTGTCTTCTTTTTCTCTTTAGATTGTTCCTCATGTAGTTAATTTGGTTCATTCTTTCAAAAGTGATGGTCTGCCTTCTAGTACAGCTTTCTTAGTACAATTAACCGAATTGATACACTGTATGATGTATCATTATTCAGGATTTCCGGATCTCTACGAACCTATTCTAGAGGCAATAAAGGTATGATAGTTGTACCAATATTTGTAAAGTTGTAGACCAAGATGAATGTGGTGAAACATTCCTATAACCAGCTGTCGTATTTACTGTTTTATGGTAGCGGACTTTTTGTTTGAATAATCCAACCCAGGCACAGTGGCTAACGCCTGTAATCCTAACACTCTGAGAGGCCAAGGCAGATGGATTGCCTGAGCTCACAGGTTCAAGACCAGCCTGAGCAAGAGTGAGACCCCATCTCTAAAAACAGCTGGGCGTTGTGGCAGGTACCTGTAGTCCTAGCTACTCGAGAGGCTGAGACAAGAGAATCCCTTGAGCCCAAGAGTTTGAGGTTGCTGTGAACTATGATGCTGTGGCACTCTACCAAGGGTGACAAAGTGAGACTCTGTCTCAAAAAAAAAAGAAAAGGGAAGAAAGAAAAAAAGAAAAATCCAATGAGAATTATTTCATTAATGTAATTTTCTTGCTGCCATTAATTGATAAGGCATATCTTTAAATTTATAACAGCTTTTGGGGAGATTTGTTTAAAAAGAAATGCTACAGCTGTGCTTGGTGGCTCACACATGTAATCCCAGCACTCTGGGAGGCCAAGGTGGGTGGATCCCTTGTGCTCAGGAGTTCAAGACCAGCCTGAGCAATAGCAAGACCCTAACCCATCTCTACTAAAAACTGGCCAGACATTGTGGCAGGAGCCTGTAGTGCCAGCTACTTGTTAGGCTACAGTAAGAGGATTGCTCAAGCCCAGGAGCTTGAGGTTGCTGTGGGCTAAGACACTATATCATTCTACCTAGGGCGACAGAGTGAGACTATGTTTAAAAAAAAAGAAAAATAAATACTACATTAGGTGAATACAAACATAGAATTTGCATTTACATGCTAATATTAGACATGTTAGAATATGTTAAAGAACATCTTAGAGTCAAGGAAGGGCAGTTCAATATAAGATTTGACTTTGGGCTGGGTGTAGTGGCTCACGCCTTTTATGGTATTGACACAGTTTATTTACAACCAGGGTATAACTTAGTGGTTAGGTTTGGGAAGTACTTGCCTTGGAGGCCAAGGCAAGAGGATTGCTTGAGCTCACAAGTTCAAGACCAGCCTGAGCAAGAGTGAGACCCCATCTCTACTAAAAATGAAAAACTAAGGCAAGAGGGTCTCTTGAGCCTAAGAGTTTGAGGTTGCAGTGAGCTATGACACCATGGAACTCTACGGAGGGCAACAAAGTGAGACTGTCTCAAAAAAAAAAAAGAAAAAAAAGATTTGACTTTGATTTCTTCCCCATTTTTCTGTTTTTGCTATGGGCTTTTTATGAATACCTGTTGTTTACCTGAATTATCTGTGGAGTTACCCTGTTTTTCTTTCTTTTTTTTAAAGACAGAATCTCACTTTATTGCCCTCAGTAGAGTGCTGTAGCATCACAGCTCACGGCAACCTCCAACTCCTGGGCTTAGGCGATTCCCTTGCCTCAGCCTCCTGAGTAGCTGGAACTACAGGCGTGTGCCACAACACCCAGCTATTTTTTTGTTGCAGTTTGGCTGGGGCCACGTTTGAACCTGCCACCCTTGGTATGTGGGGCTGGCGCCCTACCCACTGAGCCACAGGCCCTGCCCGAGTTACCCTGTTTTTCAACTTTGTATAGTCAGTGGGTCGAAAATGCAGTGAGCTGTTTGTCTTGAAAAACTGGGTTACAGTAAACACACTTTCCTCTCAGTAAATTTACTGTGTAATCAAAGTATAGCAAAAGAACTGGAGAACTTAACTCAGCCAGACTTAATCAGAAGCTATCAGAAATCCTTTCTATTGATGATGCGGTGGCTCACGCCTGTAATCTTAGCACTCTGGGAGGCCTGAGCAGGTGGATCACATGAAGTCAGAAGTTTGAAACCAACCTGAGCAAAAGCAAGACCACATCTCTGCTAAAAATAGAAAAACCTTAGCTGGGGTCTGTGGTGGGTGCCTACAGTCAGGAGGTCTTAAAAGGCAAGGGGGTTGCTTGAGCCTAAGAGTTTGAGGTTGCTGTGAGCTAAGATACCAGGCCATTCTACCCAGGGCACAGAGTAAAACTGTTTAAAAAAAAAAAGAGACAAAAACAGGAATCCTTTTTATTAATGTTGATATTTCTTTTTGAGGTCTGAAGTACAACATAAAGGTCTCATTATCTTTACTTCTTCTGTATCTGAAATGGATTAAAAACATCTTCCTTTTACCATTAATCTAAATCACACTGATTTTAGTTGATCCTGGAACACAAGGCTATTAATTAATGTGTACCACAGGTATGGCACTTTGACACTGCAGAAGTAAATTATAGACAGGAATATTTTGTCATGGATTTGATAGGAACCTTTAATCTATTTTGACAGTGTCACTGTGTCCACAGATTAAAGATGTTAAAACTTGTTAATTTATTGCTGTTCTTTAGTTTTTCAGTGCTTTTCATGTTGAAAATTCTGATAACTTATATGGCTCAGAAGAAGCAAGGGACTCACTTTTAGCCTAAGAAAGCACTTTCTATTAGCTGCGAACAAAAAAATTAGATTAAAATTCTTTCAGAAAAATGTTCATTTTTTTAAGTCTAAAATGGTAATATCAATCCAGAAAAGCCCTACTGATTTTACCAACTTTCTTTATTCTCCAATACTCTACTTATGCTTAAAATCATTACACTTAAAATTTTATCTCATACTCCACAAAGCAGATAAGAATGTGTATGTTGTAGTAATTTTCTGTATGGTTAAACATAAGATCGAGTTTTCTTTTTCAAAGTTAGAGGTCATCATGCCTAGATGCCTTCATTTTTCTTCCCCTAATTACTTAGGGCTTTTATTTTTAAAAGTTAATACTGAGTAAAAGTAGTGAACAAAATTTGAAAGCACAATGTTTATTCTTTAGTTTACTCAGTTGTGCACTAATTTAAGTCTTCATTCTTCTGCCTTTGCATAGCACTGCAGTATAATTTCTGATCTCAGAGTTTTATTTTGTAAACATTTTGCTGGCAGATACGGAATATAAATTGTTCAAATGTGACTTGGATTTCTGGCTTTTGCATATTCTTCAACTTGATAAACTCTGCCATTAAGAGAGATTACTCTGCCCTGCAGTGTAATTTGATTTTTTTTGATGACTCAGTAGGTGCTATTAGTGATTTCAGAACTAAGGGGGAGAAAAGAAACTTCAAATGTCAATGTAAGAATCTTCTTTACGGTGTTTATTTAATAATAAAAATAGTTTTTATTTTACCTTTAAACTGTTTTTCCTTTTTATGACCTATAGGATTTTCCTAAGCCCAGTGAAGAGAAGATTAAGTTGATTCTCAATCAAAGTGCCTGGACTTCTCAATCCAATTCTTTGGCATCTTACTTGTCTAGACTTTCTGGGAAATCTGAAACTGGGAAAACTGGTCTAATTAACCTAGGAAATACATGTTATATGAATAGTGTTATACAAGCATTGTTCATGGCCACAGAGTAAGTTTAAATTGAAATCTTTCATTTTAACTGTAGAAATTGATGCATACTAATGAAACGTAAGGTTGTAGAATTATCTACACGTTTTTGTCAGTGGTATAAATGTGTTAACATTTCTTACATTGCCTTATTCAGATATGAAATGACTTTTAGTATTCAGAAACTATTAAATTAACATAGAAACTCTTCTTGATTATTTACATTATTCATTACATTTAGAATCCCACTAATTTTTTTAATTAGTCTGACTTGATATTTAATAGTGTCACAGAGGAATTAACTGAGCCTCTTCCCAAGAGTTTAAGTGTCATAAGACACTTATGTTCTGTGGTATCCCATAAGACATTGTATTTTTTTAACCTATATATCTTTTTTTTCTTTTTTTGAGACAGAGTCTCTCTTTGTCCCCCTTGGTAGAGTGCCCTGGCTTCATAGCTCACAACAAGCTCAAACTCTTGGGCTTAAGCAGTTCTCTTGCCTCAGCCTCCCAAGTAGCTGGGACTACAGGCGCCTTCCACAATGCCCAGCTATTTTTTAGAAACAAGGTCTCACTCTGGCTCAGGCTGGTCTTGAACTCATGGGCTCAGGCTGTTCTTGAACTCATGAGCTCAGGCAATCCACCCACCTGGGCCTCCTAGAGTACTAGGATTGCAGGTGTGAGCCACTGCATCAGCCTAACCTATGTATGTTTTAAGATCATTTTTTTAGTTTTATCTGCTTGTAGATGTTTTGTTTATCAAGTTAACTTCTTTGTTGGTGTTTAAAAAGTTTAAGCTCTGGAGCAGCGCCTCTGGATCAGTGGGTAGGGCGCCCACCCCATATACCGAGGGTGGCGGGTCTGGCCAGCTAAAACAGCAGTGGCAACTGCAACAAAACATACCTGGGCATTGTGGCAGGTACCTGTAGTCCACCTACTTGGAGGCTGATGCAGGAGAATCATTTAAGCCCAAGAGTTGGAAGTTGCTGTGAGCTGTGATGGCACAGGGCTCTACTGAGAGCGACAGAGACTCTGTCTCAAAAAAAAAAAGTTTAAGCTCTGCTTACTTTCCCAAGGCAATAGTTATTAAACATATTTCTAAACCAATATATTTCGTTGCCCGCTTATGAATTTATGTTAAAACATTTTTTTGTAGGGAGCGCCTGTGGCTCAGTGAGTAGGGCACCCACCCCATATACAGCATATACAGAGAGTAGTGGGTTCGAAACTAGCCCCAGCCAAACTGCAGCAACAACAACAACAAAAAAAAGATAGCCAGGCATTGTGGTGGCTGCCTGTAGTCCCAGCTACTCAGGAGGCTGAGGCAAGAGAATCGCCTAAACCCAAGAGCTGGAGGTTGCTGTGAGCTGTGATACCATGGCACTCTACCGAAGGTGACAAAGTGAGACTCTGTCTCTTAAAAAAAAAAATTGCAACCAAACAATTAGGTTATCAGAGGTTTTAAATTATCTAAATTCTATTTGTGAAGATACAAAATAATTATGAACTTCCTGAAAGCTAAAATTATGGTTGAAATTTTATCTTCCTTACCAATAAAGTATTCATGGAACTTGCCCAATGAAGTTTACAAATTGAGTTGTGAGTTTTTGTAAGTTGTCATGTCTGCCAATTGTGAGCTTTTGTAGTAAGTTGTCATGTCTGCCTAGAGGAATCACAAACAGCAAAATGAAGAGTTAGCTTTATTTGGGGGGCCTCATCTTATAATGTCAGCACTCAGTGATTTTGGTTAGTTTACTGTTTTGTTTTCTGCTGCTTGTATTTGGATTTTTTTTTTTTTTTTTAAAGAAAAGGTATATACTCTGAGATACAAGAGTCCGTATCTTACCACAAGGTCTTCTAGTCCAGCATCTCATTTGACAGATGACAGAGAAAGCAGAGACCCAAAGCAACTATAACTGTCAAGAGCTCCTCTTACTGAGGAGTGGCCAGAAATTCAATCTAGCATTATTAAATAGGAGAATAGAGTATTTTACTTCTTTTTTTTTTTTTTAGAGACAGTGTCTCACTTTATCACCCCCTGTAGAGTGCTATAGCATCACAGCTCACAGCAACGTCCAACTCCTGGGCTTAGGCGATTTTCCTGCCTCAGCCTCCTGAGCAGCTGGGACCACAGGTGCCCACCACAACGCCCATATATTTTTTCTGTTGCAGTTTGGCTTGGCCGGGGCTGGGTTTGAACCCACCACCCTCCGTATATGGGGCTAGTGCCCTACTCACTGAACCACATGCTTTGTGGTTAAAAAAAAAAAAAATTTAGACATACTTAGCATAAAAATCAAACACACCCATTCCCAAAGATAATTTGTTAACAGTTTTGTATACATTGTTTCAGATCATTTTTTGTAGTTATGAGTTCATATCTGATATGAAAGCAAATGCATTTAAAAAAATTTGCAGAGAATTTTAATTAAATATTCTTTTCTAAACACTCTCTTTTCTCATTTAATAATTGTGTTGGAAACATTCCCACATTACAGCAACATAGATCTGTGTCATTCTGAGTAAATGGTTAAGTCATGATTTATTTAATTATACTCTTGTTGATGAATATTAGGTTGGTTGTTTATAATTGACATCTCTCTGCCCATATGCAGATATAGAGAATTTTTTTTCGATTAGATGCAAATTGCTATCCAAAAATGCTATGGCATTTTAAACTTACGTACTAATATATACTAATATATGAACCTGTATTTCTACTAGCAGATTAGTCTTTGGAATTTTTTCCAGTTGGGGGAAAATTGTCTTTTTGTTTTAATTTGCATATTGCTGACCATTATAGATTTTTTTCCTCTCTCTGTTTTTTTTTTCTTTTGTAGAGACAGAGTCTCACTTTATGGCCCTCGGTAGAGTGCCGTGGCCTCACACGGCTCACAGCAACCTCCAACTCCTGGGCTTAAGCGATTCTCTTGCCTCTCCTCTCTCTGTTTTCTTTATTCATTTGTGTTTGTCTTCTAAATAACCTATTCTTTTCTTTATACATATTTTTGTTGGGTCTTTTTCATTTTCTTTTTGATATATATATTCTCTGGATGATAATCCATTGTTACATGCTTCCTTCCAGTCATGTGATTGAAATTTTTTTACTTAACATAGGTTAATCTGCTACTTCTCATTTATAACATCTGAACTGAAAAAGCTTTTACCCTCTAAAGCGGTGGTTCACAACCTTCCTGTTGCCGTGGCTCTTTAATACAGTTTCTGTGGTTGCGACCCACAGGTTGAGAACCGCTGCTCTAAAGTTTCCCCTTTTTTATTTTAAATACTATAGTAGTTTTGTGTTTTACATTTAATTAATTATTCTTTTGGCATTATGGTGACATAATATATTATTGAACTCCATTTTTTTCCAAATGATTACCCAGTTGTTCTGTGCTATTTTTTGAGAAGTTTATCCTTTCCCATGCTGTATTATTACCCCACCCTTTAAATCATTTTAACTTTACAGTGTGTTTTGATGATAGCATATTTTTTATTTCATGCAAATTTGAAAGAATGTATAAGTTAACTTATAACTAATAGCTTAATCTGTTTCTATTTGCTAATCTAGAAAATAGGCAAAATATGTGACAACACGTAGGCCATATAATAAGTGTTCATTTATTGTCATTCTTCCTTCTTTACTATATTACAGTCTTTAGTCTTCCTTCTTTACTATAGTATAGGTAACTTTGTTAGGTAAAGGGTCATCAGGTAAGTGACGTTTTACTTCAGGATAATAAGTTCTTGAACTTTCTTTTAACCTTTAAAAATGTGTTTTAAAATGTATGTGCATGTATACATATATACATAAATCATTATATTTCATTCTTATCAGTTTCAGGAGACAAGTATTATCTTTAAATCTAAATGGGTGCAACTCACTAATGAAGAAACTACAGCATCTTTTTGCCTTTTTGGCTCATACACAGGTGAGTGTATATGTTTGCACTTATGCTTCTATTACCTGCATTGCAATATTCTTTGTACTTGGCAGTATACTGAACTTTTTTAATGAATGAAATATCACATATCTCACCTAGCATAACAAATCCACTTAGAAATGCTACATAGATACTGCTTAAAATATCTAGATATCAGGGGGCGGCACCTGTGTCTCAGTTGGTAGGGTGCCGGCCCCAAATACTGAGGGTGGCAGGTTCAAACCCGGCCCTGGCCGCACTGCAACAAAAAAATAGCCGGGCATTGTGGCAGGCGCCTGTAGTCCCAGCTACTCAGGAGGCTGAGGCAAGAGAATTGCTTAAGCCCAGGAGTTGGAGGTTGCTGTGAGCTGTGTGATGCCACGGCACTCTCCCAAGGGCCATAAAGTGAGACTCTGTCTCTACAACAATAACAAAAAAATCTAGACATCAGGATATGCCACATGTTTTTATTTCTTCTCCCTGTTTCCAATTCTTATAGATAAACATTGTGCTGACTCATATTCTAAAAATTAATACAAATACGATGTGATTCCCTATCTAAAAAATAAAGCTCTTTCAGGAATAATTCTTCTTAAATGCATCTTTAATAGTTTACAGATACAATTTCAAAACAAAGATCCTGCCAAATCTTATAGACAATAGAAAAAGAACAAATACTTCAAAATCATTCTACTTCATCTGGATACACTGATATTAAAATTGGAAAAAATATATTATTATAAAGAGGAAATTACAAACATATTTCACTTAAAAATGAGGATGCAATGTGGATGCAATTTGCTCATGCAAACATGTAAACAGGATTGAGATTTGAACTAAATGACTGATGCCCGTGTTCAACCAGTATGCTCAACTTTCTTCAGAATGCTATGAACACTCATAATTTGGGTGAATTAGTCTTCTTTAATTAGTCTTTCTTTAATTCTTTTTTTTTTTTTTTTTTTTTTGGCCGGGGCTGGGCTTGAACCCGCCACCTCCGGCATATGGGACCGGCACCCTACCCGTTGAGCCACAGGCGCCGCCAGTCTTTCTTTAATTCTAAGTCTTCTTTAGAATTAGTTTATCTGTGGCATATAACTCCATTGTTATATGTCACAGATATTCAAACAGGAGAATTCCAAAGTTTCAAATTATAATCTCATCTTTTCAGACACTTTTTGAGGTTTTTCTGTTTTCTTTTTCCATGACAAAATTTAGAATTTGAGCCTAAATTCCTCCAGAGTACATGATCAACCACTAGTCTAAAGTACCTCTCTAGAGGCCAGGCATAGTGACTCATGCCTGTAATCCCAGCACTTTAGGAGGCTGAGGCAGGTGGATGACCTGAGCTCACAGGTTCAAGACCAGCCTGAACGAGACTGAGACTCCATCTATGAAAGTAGCCAGGCGGCTAGGCGTGGTGGCTCATGCGTATAATCCCAGCACTTGGGAGGCCGAGGCAGGTGGATTGAGCAAGAGAAGCTTGGTTCAAGACCAGCTTGAGCAAGAGAAGACCCAGACCCCATCTCTAAAAAATAGCTGGCGTTGTGGCGGGTGCCTATAGTCCTGGCTACTCGGGAGGCTGAGGCAAGAGGATCACTTGAACCCAAGAGTTTGAGGCTGCTGTGAGCTATAGTGCCACAGCACTCTACCAAGGGTGACCAAGTGAGACTCTTGTCTCAAAAAAAAAAAAAAAAAGTAAAATAAAATAAAAAAATTAAAATAGCCAGGCGTTGTGGCGGGCACCTGTAGTCCCAGCTACTTGGGAGGCTGAGATAAGAGAATTGCTTGAGCCCAAGAGGTTGCTGTGAGCTATGACACCATGGCACTCTACCAAGGTTGACAAAGTGAGATTCTGTCTCAAAAAAAAATTAAAAAAAGAAATTCTCTACTTAAAAAAAAGATCAGCAAATTCCCAAACCAGTGTACTTACATTGTGTACATTTCTGACATGTAACCCCAGTCAAGGAAATTTTCACCTACAGTAGGTATGCATGACTCTGTAGAGTATTCCCCTTATTACTTTGTTCAAGATACATATTTATTAACGTATCTTTTTCTGATTTGCTTTTCTAAAAAATTGTGAACTCAAACACATAACTGTCAGTGAGGAATAATGACAGGAGCATTACATCAAGTGTTAGAGACCTGGGTTCTAATGTAATCCCCCCTTTTCACATATTTAGCTGTATGACCTTGGGCAAGTCACATAATTTTTCTAGCTCTCAATTCTCCTCTGCAGTGGGCTTCCATTACCTAAACTTATTTCTAAGTAATTTTATCTAACCCTAAATTGCCCCCAATGCCTGGCACTTTATAGTAAAGACTGGGTGCAATGTAATTTTATGTAATCTTCACTAAACATTTTATATTAAGATTTCAGTTACTTAGTTCATGCTGTGCATCTTGTATTTTCTCCACTGCTATCAAAAGAGGGAAGCATACGCACCTCGGATATTCTTTGAGGCTTCTAGACCTCCATGGTTTACTCCCAGGTCACAGCAAGACTGTTCTGAATACCTCAGGTTTCTGCTTGACAGGTAAAAAGTATTTTTAAAATTATGATTTGAATTGCATCTTTTCATAAGTTTATTTCTGCTTAGTATTTTTACCTTTAAAAATGTATTTCAAGGGCGGCTCAGTGAGTAGGGCGCTGGCCCCATATGCCGAGGGTGGCGGGTTCAAACCCAGCCCCGGCCAAACTGCAACAAAAAAAAAAAATAGCTGGGTGTTGTGGCGGGCGCCTGTAGTCCCAGCTGCTCAGGAGGCTGAGGCAAGAGAGTCGCGTAAGCCCAAGAGTTAGAGGTTGCTGTGAGCCGTGTGACGCCACGGCACTCTACCCGAGGGCGGTACAGTGAGACTCTGTCTCTACAAAAAAAAAACGTATTTCAAACAGAGCACCGTAGCTCACACCTGTAATTCTAGCACTCTGAGAGACCAAGGCAGGTGGCTCACTTGAGCTCATGAGTTTAAGACCAGCCTGAGCCAGAGCAAGACCCATCTCTAAAAATAGCTGGGTGTTGTGGCAGGCGCCTATAGTCTCAGTTACTTGGGAGACTGAGGCAAGAGAATTGCTTGAAGCCAAGAGTTTGAGGTTGCTGTGAGCTATGATACCATGGCACTCTACCAAGGATGACAAAGTGAGAGTCTGTCTCAAAAAAAAATTTCAAGTGTCAATCTTTAAAATACTCTTGTTTTTATTATATTTTTTTAGTATTTATTTTATTTTTCATTTGGTTTCTGTTTTAGATTTTCTTTCTTTATACAGCTGTTTTCAAAATGTAATACGAGGACCCCTAAGGATTCCCAAAACACTTTCAGAAGTCTGTGAGGTCTCCTCTTTTCTTGTTTTTTTATGGTTTTTTGTTGTTGTTGTTTTGGTGCCTTGAGTAGGATGTGAAGAAGTCTTCTCTTTTCAACAGCATACTTTCATGAGGCCAGATTTTCTTTATATGTTTCATCCAAAAAAATATATTACAGTAGATAGAATGACAAGAAGATATGAGGACCCATCTGTCTCCAATTAAGCCAGATACTTGCAAAATGTAGAATAGTGCCATTCCTCTCAGTAATTGATTTTTGGTTTTATAAAATATAATAGTGTTTCATTTTTTAAATATCATTTATATTAACATGAAGTGGGTTTATTATTTCTAAAAGTATTAATATGTTATCAGTTTTTTCTCAGTTTTTGAATACAATAAATGTTGTATTAATATATAATCCACATAAACAAAAGCACTTGCATTGTTTTAATTATTATATTTTTACTGGTATAAAGGAGTCCTGGGCCTAAAAAAAGTTAAGGAATCACTACTTTAATCAGTACCTAACTATATGAATTTGGTGGTCTTCTAACCACTTAGTTAATGAAACCTATTATCTTCTTATACCTCTCTGTCTCTTCCCTCTTCTTCGTATTAATGACTAGTAAAGTTAGTTAGGCTCAACATGTGCAACCTTCCTTCAATGCAAATCAGGATTTATTCAGTGGTTTCTTTGTGCCAAACTTTCTGTGAGATGCCAGGCAGGCAGATATACAGTAGACCTTTCATAGTGACCACTTCTCTACATTGACCTCCTCCTTAAGTTGACCTGATTTTCATAGACCAGACATGTAGCTCATGTATGTATCAGTCAGTAGGCCTAGTTCCTTATGTTGACCACCTCCATATGTTGGCCTATTTATTACAATCCCTTGGGTAGTCAACTTATAAAGGAGAGGTTCTACTGTAAATGATAAGTATGAGTGTAATAAGTGCTATAAAATAGCAGCAGGAAGAAGGTTTAATGAGAATATAGAGTAGTAATAGCCCCCTAACTTCTCTTCTGCATTCTTGAACTTTTTTTTTCTTTTTTGCAATTTTTGGCCCGGGGCTGGGTTTGAACCTGCCACCTCCTGCATATGAATGGGGCCAGCGCCCTACTCCTTTGAGCCACATGTGCTGCCCCCTGCATTCTTGAACTATTAAACAATATTTTTAATGAAAAGATGAAAAACCTTATTTTTTATTTATTTTTTTATTTTTTGAGACAGAGTCTCACTATGTTACCCTTGGTAGAGTACTGTGGCATCACAGCTCACAGCAACCTCAAATTCTTGGGCTTAAGCAATTCTCTTGCCTCAGCCTCCCAAATAGCTGGGACTACAGGCACCCGCCACAATGCCCAGCTATGTTGTTGTTGTTATTGTTGTTTAGCTGGCCTGGGTCGGGTTCAAACCCGCCAGCCTCCACGTATGTGGCCAGCACCTAACCACTGAGCAACAGATGCTGAGCCAAAAAACATTATTTTTCAAATTAAGCATTATATATGAGAAAAATAACTTGGCTATTTTTTTAAACAATGAATATTTTTAAATAGATAATGACATTTAAGCTTAAATGAAGTAGCTATATAATGATATACTCTCCTGCAGGCTCCATGAAGAAGAAAAGATCTTGAAAGCTCAGTCCTCACATAAACCTCCTGAAAGTGTGGGGTACAGTGAAACTTCTTTGCAGGAAGTAGATAGTAAAGCAGCTGTACTAACCGAGACTCCTTGCACAATTGATGGTGAGAAGACTTTAATAGAGAAAATGTTTGGAGGAAAACTACAAACTCATATATGTTGTTTGAACTGCAGGAGTACCTCACAAAAAGTAGAAGCATTTACCGATCTCTCACTTGCCTTTTGTCCTTCCTCTTCTATGGAAAACTTGTCTTTCCAAGGTCCAGCATCATCACCCTGTACGCAAGCTAGTGATCTAATGCAACCCACTGTACTGGGTCCTTCAGAAGAACCAGTAGTTTATAATCCTGCAACAGCTGCTTTTATCTGTGACTCAGTTGTGAATGAAAGAATAAGCAGTCCTCCTGATGAGTTTTACTGTATTGAAAACACTTTCATCCCTAATGAATCTGACAAGAGTCTTGTTAATAAAGATGTACCTCAGAAACCAGGAGGCGAAACCACACCTTCAGTAACTGACTTACTAAATTATTTTTTGGCTCCAGAAATTCTTACTGGTGACAACCAATATTATTGTGAAAACTGTGCCTCTCTTCAGAACGCTGAGAAAACTATGCAAATCACGGAGGAACCTGAATACCTTATTCTTACTCTCCTGAGATTTTCTTATGATCAGAAGTATCATGTGAGAAGAAAAATTTTAGACAACGTGTCACTGCCACTGGTTTTGGAGTTGCCAGTTAAAAGAACTACTTCTTTTTCTTCATTGTCAGAAAGTTGGTCTGTAGATGTGGGCTTCAATGACCCTAGTGAGAACCTAGCTAAAAAGTTAAAGCCTTCTGGGACTGAAGAACCTTGCTGCCCAAAATTGGTACCCTATCTATTAAGTTCTGTAGTCGTTCACTCTGGTGTATCCTCTGAAAGTGGCCATTACTATTCCTATGCCAGAAACATCACAGGTACAGAGTCTTCATATCAGATGTGCCATCAGCCTGAAACTCTGACATTAGCATCCTCCCAGAGTCATTTACTAGGGAGAGAGAGTCCCACTGCAATTATTGAACAGGATTTGGAAAATAAGGAAATTTCAAAAGAATGGTTTTTATTTAATGACAGTAGAGTAACATTTACTTCATTTCAGTCAGTCCAGAAAATTACAAGTAGATTTCCAAAGGACACAGCTTATGTTCTTTTGTATAAAAAACAGAACACCACTAATGGGTTAAGTGGTAATAATCCAACCAATGGACTCTGGATAAATGGAGACCCACCTCTACAGAAAGAACTAATGGATGCTATAACAAAAGACAATAAACTGTATTTACAGGTAAGTTGGAAATGTAAGTTTTATTATTTGTGGAAAATATTAAACAGTTGACAGGTGGTTAAATGAGGGTCCTAATTTTGAAATCTGACTTAAACATATTCAAGGAATTCTGAAACTCGAGTATGAATTTATATAAAATGGGCCAAACCTATATAATTCAATTGTCTTACCTTCTGATATTGCAAATTAATTATGAAAAGTGGCCATTAGATGCTATATGAAAGACCTTATTTGTTTTTTGCAAATTAATTATGAAAAGTGGCCATTAGATGCTATATGGAAGACCTTATTTGTTTTTAATTATAAAAGATGTATTCATTATAAAATCGTGTCATATAGAACATCTAATAAAATGGAAGGAAGTATCCTGCCTCTTCCACCTTAGTCTCAACTACCAGGAAAAGCAACTGCTAAATTTAGTATTTATCCTTGCAAGATGTTTGTGTAAATATCTTAAGGACTATTTATTGACATTCACATGGAAAAGATAAAGGACACTAAACAGTAGTGTAAAGAAAGGATATTTGTGTTGTTTGAGTATCTGGGCAGTAAAACCAAGGACATAACAGAACAATTAATAAAAGCCATGGAATAAATATTTCATAGATGAATTTATTCATAAATATACTTTTTCAAAGAGTTAGTGATTTTTATTACTTTAAAGTTGATAAAGGTCTTACTTAAAGTATTTTTCTTGAAGCCTACCAACTTGCACTCAGCGTAGAGGATCAATAGTAAATTATGGGTGAAATTGTAGGAAAGGAAATTGCAGGTATGTTGAATACTCCCAAATGATTTTGAGTTTAAATGAATAGATTTTTTAAAATTTTGTATTTGAAAGTCATACAACTAAAATATACAGATAGAGTAAGAGAAGAAATGAGCCACTATAGTATTGATTTTTAGACGGAAATTTACTGAAAAAGCTTTCAAATTGATTACATTATAAAATATCAAATAATGATACCTGATACATTTTTATTTAAAGGAGTACAGCAGTGTTGTACAGTGACACAAAACAATAAACATTACAGAACTTGCTGGGCATGGTGGCTCACTCCTGTAATCCTAGCACTCTGGGAGCCCAAGGTGGGTGGATTGCCTGAGCTCACAGGTTTGAGACCAGCATGAGCAAGAGCGAAACACCCATATCTAAAAATAGCCAGGCATTGTGGCAGGCGCTGGTAGTCCCAGCTACTTGGGAGGATGAGGCAGGAGAATCAATTGAGCCCAGGAGTTGGAGCTTGCTGTGAGCTATGAAGCCATGGCACTCTACCAAGGGCACAAAGTAAGACTATGTCTCAAAAAAATAAAAAACATTACAGAACAAAATGGAAATTCAGAATATTTGTTTAGAACTGATTCACTACCAAAGACTCATCTGAGAGCCAGTCAGCCTATGATCAAGGTAATAGAAATAGAATATATTCAGCTGTATCCTTCTTAATGGATATCCTAAAAGCACTGGTTATTAATTGTTGTGATTTTTAAAGATTGTAGAGCGATTATGAATTGGGCTGCAATAAACATTCTGGTGCAAATATCTGCCCAAGTGCCCATCAACCCACAAATGTATTAATAAATTGTGGTATATGTACACCATGGAATATTAAGCAGCCTTAAAAAAGATGGAGACTTTACCTCTTTCATGTTTACATGGATGGAGCTGGAACATATTCTTCTTAGTAAAGTATCTCAAGAATGGAAGAAAAAGTATCCAATGTACTCACCTCTCCTATGAAACCAATCATCTACACTTCCCTATGAAAGCTATAACCCAACTACAGCCCAAGATGAAGGGGAAAGAGGAGGGGGAGGGGAGGATGGGTGGAGGGAGTGTAATTGGTTGGACCACACTTATGGTGCATTTTGCAAGGATACATGTCAAATCTAAAATCTTAAATGTAGGGTATAAATGTCTTAACAATAATTAAGAAACTGTGGGGCAGTGCCTGTGGCTCAGTGAGTAAGGCTCCGGCCCCATATACCAAGGGCAGTGGGTTCAAATCCGGCCCTGGCCAAACTGCAACAAGAAAGTGCAGTGAAGGCTATGTTAACCAGTTTGTTCTAAGTATTTCAAATTGTATATAAAACCAGCACAGTGTACCCCATAAATGCATTAATGTACACAGCTATGATTTAATAAAAAAGAAAAAAGATTGGAGAGACAGAATGAGGGAGAAAGAGGGTTAAATTGAAATAGAAAATTTTTGTAATATGAAATGTAGACCCATGTAGTATAATCTTGACTTTTAAAAATATTTGTATTAAAGCAGGGTGCCACAAAGTGAGACTCTGTCTCAAAAAAATAAAAAATTAAAACTATTTGTATTGTCAGACCAGGCGCGGTGGCTCATAGTACTCCTGTGAGCTACTCCAGAGTCTGAGACAAGAGAATCACTTGAGCCCAAGAGTTTGAGGTTACTGTGAGCTATGACACTACAGCACTCTACCGAGGGCGACAAAATAAAACACTGTCTCAAAACAAAAAATTGTATTATTGGTAATTGTGTGAAATATATTTATAAAAGGGGAAACATGGGTTTTGAAAGAAAAGAAACCACTCTATTTCTGCGATTGGAATGCCAAATGCTTTTATAGCCATAACAGCTACTTATATTACATCCTCACGTTAAATGATTTTCCGGTTTAACTATCTTATCATCTGCCTCATTACATTCTAGTTATATACAGTGTTTGAGCATGAGCAGATTTTCATTATTATTTGAAGGTTATGTTTTTATAAAGGAAAAGTGTTATGTATTTTGTGAATTCAGTTTTTCAGTGATGTGCAGTTATTGTTTAATGCAGAAAACAATATTGCAGAATTTTACAATAAATTTATCTATGTTAACACTGACTATTAAAATTTCATTATCCAAGTGCCTTTTTAAAGCAAAATGCAATAATAAGTATTCAGCTTTAATTAGGAACTTAAGTATATTTAGGTTGTGATTATTCACTTTAAAATACAGTAATGTGATTGATAAAAGCTTGAATTATAAAGTTTCTCATACCATTTAACCAAATTATTCTGATCTTTTAAATTTGTGTTGAGAGATTCTATGTTTTATTCTGTTATGCTGATGAACAAACCTAATTGCCAGGCAGTGGGAAATTACAATGTTGAGATTTTGTTTTTTCTGTTTTTTGGGTTTTTTTTTTTTTTTTATTTTTATTAAACCATAGCTGTGTACATTAGTATGATCGTGGGGCACCATACACTTGGTTCATAGATCGTTTGACACATTTTCATCACATTAGTTAACATAGCTTTTGTAGCATTTTCTTAGTTATTTTGCTAAGACTTTTACATTCCACATTTACTAGGATTCACATATACCCTTGTAAGATGCACCGCAGGTGTAATCCCATTAATCCCCCTCCTTCCCCCTCCCTCCCCCCTCCCTCCCCTCCCTTTCCCCTTTCTCCCTATTCTTAGGTTGTAACTGGGTTATAGCTTTCATGTGAAGGTCCTACATTAGTTTCATAACAAGGGTGAGTACATTGGGTACTTTTTCTTCCATTCTTGAGACACTTTACTAAGAAGAATATGTTCCAGCTCCATCCATGTAAACATGAAAGAAGTAAAGTCTCCATCTTTCTTTAAGGCTGCATAATATTCCATGGTGTACATATAGCACTATTTATTAATCCATTTGTGGATCAATGGGCACTTGGGCTTTTTCCATGATTTAGCAATTGTGAATAGGGCTGCAATAAATATTCTGATACAAATACCTTTGTTATGGTGTGATTTTTGGTCTTCTGGGTATATGCCCAGTAGGGGGATTACAGGATTGAATGGCAGATCTATTTTTAGATCTCTAAGTGTTCTCCATATCTCTTTCCAAAAGGAATGTATTAATTTGCATTCCCACCAGCAGTGCAAAAGTGTTCCCTTTTCTCCACATCCACGCCAACATCTCTGGTCTTGGGATTTTGTGATATAGGCTAGTCTCACTGGAGTTAGATGATATCTCAAAGTAGTTTTGATTTGCATTTCTCTGATGATTAAAGATGATGAGCATTTTTTCGTATGTCTGAAGGCCGTGCACCTGTCTTTTTCAGAGAAGTTTCTCTTCAAGTCCCTTGCCCAGCCTGCGATGGGATCCCTTGTTCTTTTCTTGCTAATGCGTTTGAGTTCTTTGTGGATTCTAGTTATTAAACCTTTGTCAGAGACAACCTGCAAATATCTTCTCCCATTCTGAGGGCCGTTTGCTTGCTTTACTTACTGTGTTTTTGGCTGTGCAGAAGCTTTTTAGTTTGATCAAGTCCCAATAGTGTATTTTTGAAGCAGCTTCAATTGCCTGGGGGGTCCTTCTCATAAAAAACTCACCCAATCCAATTTCTTCAAGGGTTTTCCCTACACTCTCTTCTAATATTTTTATAGTTTCATGTCTTAGGTTTAAATCTTTAATCCAGTGAGAGTCTATCTTGGTTAATAGTGAGAGGTGTGGGTCCAGTTTCAGTCTTCTACAGGTTGCCAGCCAGTTCACCCAGCACCATTTGTTAAATAGGGAATCTTTTCCCCACTGAATGTTTTTAATTGGCTAGTCAAAGATTAAATAACGGTAAGTAGCTGGATTCATCTCTTGGTTCTCTATTCTGTTCCAGACATCTACTTCTCTGTTTTTGTGCCAATACCATGCTGTTTTGATCACTATCGATTTGTAATATAGTCTGAGGTCTGGTAGCGTGATTCCTCCTGCTTTGTTTTTATTTTTGAGTAATGTCTTGGCTATTCGAGGTTTTTTTCTGATTCCATTTAAAACGAAGTATTAATTTTTCAAGATCTTTAAAGTATGACAGTGGAGCTTGAATGGGGATTGTGTTGAAATTATATATTGCTTTGGGTAGTATGGACATTTTAACAATGTGGATTCTTCCCAACCATGAGCATGGTATATTTTTCCATTTGTTAACATTCTCAGCTATAAAAGTTGTAAGCTATTGTATTTTCAGCTATCATTTTGAACACCTAGAGGGTGTCTTTGTGTATGTTTATTCATATTCCCATTTTTGTTTTTATATCCAATTTTGAAGTGTAGTTCAAAATTTATGCCCATTTGGCACACCTCCTGGGTGCAGGACTCAATGACATCAAGGACCATACCTAACACAAACATTGTAACCTAATCATTTGTACCCTCATATTAACTTGAAATTAAAAAATAGAGAAAAAATTATGTCCATTTCATATCTAGTGCTTTATGTTATTAAACATATCATGCTTTATAATAGATTACTATATCTAGATTAGAATACAACTTTAGCTTTAAGAAATAGTATTATACTGATTTATAAAACATTATAAAGAGTAAAAGTAATGATGTAGAGTGAACATTTTTAATTCCTTTGCTCTTGAGCAGTACTACACATGAATTTATCATTTTTGCGCATGGCATTCAGAATCACACTAAAAACTCACCTTAACATATACCCTTGTAAGATGCACTGCAGGTGTAATCTTACAGTAAATGTAGAATGTAAATGTCTTAACACAATAACTAAGAAAATGCCAGGAAGGCTATGTTAACCAGTGTGATGAAAACGTGTCAAATGGTCTATAAAACCAGTGTATGGTGCCCCATGATCACATTAATGTACACAGCTATGATTTAAAAAGAAACCTCACCTTAAGATAATTTTACTTTTGTTTTCTTTTTGTTTGTTTGTTTTTTAAGACAGAGTCTCACTTTGTCATCCTCGGTAGAGTGCAATGACATCACAGCTCACAGCAACCTCAAACTCTTGGGCTTAAGCGATTCTCTTACCTCTGCCTCCCAAGTAGCTATTTTTGTTGTTGTTGTTGTTGCAGTTGTTGTTTAACTGGCCTGGGCCAGGTTCAAACCCACTAACCTTGGTGCATGTGGGCTACACCATAACCACTGTGCTACAGGCACCAAGCCAAGACAATTTTACTTTTAGCTCGGCACCTGTTGCTCAGCAGTTAGGACACCGGCCACATACACTGGAGCTGGCAGGTTTGAACCCGGGCCCGGGCCTCTCAACAACAATGACAACTACAACGAAGAAATAGCCAGACATTGTGGTGGATGCCTGTGGTCCCAGCTACTGGGAGGCTGAGGCAAGAGAATCTCTTGAGCCCAAGAATTTGAGGTTGCTGTTCTGTGATGCTATGGCACTCTGTGGAAGGCGACATAATGGGACTCTCTCAAAAAAAAGATAATTTTACTATTTTTAGGATTTCATTTCTAAATTTTAGGATTCCACATCTAAATTAATCTCACCATACCGGATATACAAGTGTTAGAAAGAAAATGTTGCCTTTCCTAGTATTGGCAGGATTAGTGGTTTTGAAAAGCCCAGGCAGAAAATACTATGTGACAAACCATTTTATACTCTAGGTCAGGCGTCCTCAAACTGTGGCCCGCGGGCCACATGAAGCAGTGTGAATTGTATTTGTTCCTGTTTTGTTTTTTACTTCAAAATAAGATATGTGCAGTGTGCACAGGAATTTGTTCATAATTTGTTTGTTTTTTTTAACTATAATCAGGCCCTCCAATGGTCTGAGAGAAAGTGAATTGGCCCCCTGTTTAAAAAGTTTGAGGACACCTGCTCTAGGTAATAAACGGCCTGGCACATAGGAAAATAATGCAAATTGTAGATCTCAGAGTAAATTTTGGAAAGGGCTTTCCTGTTCCTTCAGTCTAACTTACATTAGAAATATCTCCATTGTTTTTGTGGCTAGTTTTACAAAAGCTATGCTTTTGGTTAGAGAAAGATTGTGTAAATGCCAGTATCATACTGTGAAGATTAAGCCCCTATCTGTCCCGTATCAACCACAGACAACAACAGCTTTCTATTTTTTTTTTTACTTTTTTTTTTTTTTTTTGACAGTCTCACTTTGTCGCCCTCGGTAGAGTGCCATGGCGTCACAGCTCACAAAGACCTCAGATTCCTGGGCTCAAGCTATTCTCTTGCCTGAGTCTCCCGAGTAGTTGGGACTACAGCACCCACCACAATACCCAGCTATTTTTAGAGATGAGGTCTCGCTCTGACTTGGGCTGGTTTCAACCTGTGAGCTCAGGCAATCCACCCACCTCGGGCCTCCCAGAGTGGTAGGAGTACAGGCGTGAGCCACCGTGCCGGGCTGCTTTCTATCCTCTCTTACGTGGTTTCTTTCCTTTTATTCTTTGGAGGAGGTAGAAGTTTAATTTCTTAATTTTTTTCTTTATCATATAAACAAAAGAGCATATAATACGTGTGTGCAGTTTAAAGAAAAATAGGATTAATCTCAACAGTTTTCTTGAATGAAAGATCTAAATATATTGAAAGTTATTTGTCTCAGTAATAATAACTCCCTTCTGTGACTACTGTTGAAAGTATAATTAATTTTAGTGCTTGATAAAATTTATGATATAAATTCTATATTCTATAAGAATCATGACTTTGACATTATATACAATGTTATCTATATTAAATAAAATGAAAGTTTTTCCCACTTTGGCCAGGCACAGTGGCTCGTGCCTGTGATCCCAACACTCTGGAAGGCCAAGGCCAGGTGGATTGCTTGAGCTCATGAATTCAAGACCAGCCTGGGCAAGAGCAAGACCTCGTCTCTAAAAAAAATAGCCTGACATTGTGGCAGGTACCTGTAGTCCCAGCTACTTGGGGGACTGAGGCAAGAGAAAAGCTTAATATCACATATTTTGCTGTCAGTCATATATTTATAGATATATAGATAGATAAATAGATACAAAGCAAAAGGGAACATTACTCTTTTGAGAAGCTCTTTGTCTTGAAATTCAGTATAGGTTTTATGGATGTCAGAAGCAGTGGAGTTATGAATTTATATTTTATGTGTCCTTGAATATAGTTATTGGGAGGGAATCAATTTATAATAAAGTCTAGGCAAAATTTGCCATGTCTTTTGAGAACCGAATTTCCTGAACTCTACCTTACATATTTATTCAGCTTTAACTCAATAGAGAATACCATCTGTATCTGAAACCAAGTATTATTTCTTAAGATATAGAGTCACAGTTTCATTGCTTGTTTGGATAGTTTAATAGGTTATAGAGCTAAAGGAATGAAGGTTTGGGTTTTTATTTTTGTGTCTGTGGTATATCGATGGTTTTTATTTTCTATCTGTAAACATTTGAAATTTTTTAATTTTACAGATTAAAGAATAAATTAACACACATTTCCTCAAAAATACTGTGTGGGAGGCTCAGCGGCTAGGGTGCTGGCCACATACACCGGGGCTGGTGGGTTTGAACCAGCCCGGGCCTGCCAAATAACAATGACAACTACAACAACAACAAAAAAATAGCCGGGCATTATGGCAGGCGCCCAGCTACTTTGAAGGCTGAGGCAAGAGAATCACTTAAGCCCAAGAGTTTGAGGTTGCTGTGAGCTGTGATGCAACTGCACTCCTACTGAGGGTGACATAGTGAGACTCCGTCTCAAAAAAAAAGAAAAAAAAATACTGTGTGGGTAGACATCATACAGAGGAGCCAGCAATTAATAAATATTATAAATGACATAGTAGATACAAAAAAAATTGCAAGAACTATCTTGCAGGTTAAATTGCTTTACCAGAGGCAGGTTAATTAGGCCATTCTGTTACAAGGGTTTCTGATCAAAGGTCTCTTTCAGCCCTAAAAATGTGATTCTTGATCATTCTCTGTGTTGGGAGTCATACAGTATACTATTAAGGAATAAAGTGTCCATAATATGAGGGATAGATGTCAGGACAAGACTGGATCATTTTTCTTCATAATAAAAATTGAGCACCTTATGAAGGGGGAAAAAAATTATAGCTAGAAAGTATGAAATGGTATTTACCTGGGTAGGTGGAATAGTTACTGAGATTTAAATTGAAAAATTGGAAACATGGTTTTTGTTATTAACTATATTTTGAAAGTTCTTCAGGATTATGCTAACATGTTAAAAGTTACATGCTTCAACCCCAGGGTGACAGAGTGCAGAGTGAGACTTTGTCTCAAAAATAAAATAAATTTTAAAAATAAAAAATCTCGGGCGGCGCCTGTGGTTCAAAGGAGTAGCGCGCCAGCCCCCTATACCGGAGGTGGCAGGTTCATACCCAGCCCTGGCCAAAATAAAAAAATATATATATATATAAAAAAAAAAAGTTACATGCTATTACCAGTGGCTTTTAGACCTTAGTATTAGCAACCTCATTTGAAAGCTAAACCCTGTCACAGAAAAATGGGCCCATGCCAGAATATTTTGAATACTCTTCCAAAGAGTTTGTGGGCCCCTAGTTTTGGAATCCAGTTTTACACCATGCCTAATTAATTTACCATTATTTATTTATATTTGCTTCCTTTGATGCTAAATGCCCAATAATGTTAGAACCTAATATGTGCCTGCAATTTAAATGAATATGACTGATTGCTGATAAAAGGTCTATTAATCTGGTAAGGAAAAGTTTTAAGTACTAATGTAAGGAGGTAGGCCTCGTTTTACTCATCTTTGTTTTTTGAGGCCAGTCTTACTAAATTTAAGTTTTAAGGAAAGCATCGAAAAAATTTAGCTTCTTATATTTATACCTTTTAGTGAAATCACCCATTTCCATATAGCTCCAGTTAATAAAGAGTAATCCATTAAGATAGCTTTGAATTCTACACTTTGTGTATCAGGAAAGAATCTCTTCCTATATGTGTTAGAGAGTCTCACAGTATTTTCTGTAGAGAGATTTTATGGCTCAGGGGCTTTAGTTTCCTCTCTTAGGAAGTGAGGTATTAAAGCAGAATGATTGGCTTTTAGGATCTCTTATTCTGTGGAGTTGCACCAGGATTTTGCTCTCTGCCTTGTTTGCTCCAAAGAAGCAGCGATATAATGTGCTTCATATCATTTGGTAAGGATTTGATAAAGATTTGATGTAGTCGATATTTTTAAAGTTATTGAGATTTAAAGGACACCAAAGATTGAGATATTTGTATAGGTGATACACCCATGCATTGTATTTATATTTTAATTTCATAAAAATTATTTTTAATTTTAGGAACAAGAGTTAAATGCTCGAGCCCGGGCCCTACAAGCTGCATCTGCCTCCTGTTCATTTCGGCCAAATGGATTTGATGACAATGACCCACCAGGAAGCTGTGGACCAACTGGTGGAGGGGGAGGAGGAGGATTTAACACAGTTGGCAGACTCGTATTTTGATCCTAAGAGAATTCAAACTGCACTAGTCACAAAACACCCAATACTTTGACTGTTAAAATGTCAGACTGTAACAAATAACCATATCTATCTTTTATTTTTCTTTTGGACCCTTATACTTTAAGAAAACCAATACTTACTTTTATTTTCTTGACAATACATTTATTAACAAAATGCATCATGGGAAAAAAATCTACCTCTTAAAATTCTATTTGCTTAAGCTTATGGTTAGACATGTTTGACCAAAAACATTCAGAGGAAAATATGTACCTGGTCCCTAATTAAGCTGCATTAAATTTGGTAGAAGTGTTTAAATGGTTTATCTTCAGTTTTACTGCAAAAAAATATAATTCATTTAGCATTCTTTATAAAAGAATTGATGCTATAGGTAAAAAAAATATTTTTTTTTTAAATCCTTCATTTCTAACGTAATTACCCCATTATTAAATTCAAGTCTTTGAAAAAGACTAGAGATGATACAGTCTCTAATGAAGGCAATAACATAAAATGTATCAAGTTACAGAACTTTTCAGGATTTTGTGTAGTGCTGTTTTCAGCATCACTGTATCTGCATTTCAAGTACAAATGTTTTAAGAAAGGATTATTTATACATATGTGCTGAGTTGATTTTAAGAAAGGTGCATGATCTGTAGGAGCAACATTTTACCTAAAAATTGCTAACTTTATAGTATTTCTAATTGTTCAAGGATTTTAAAATTCTATTTCAGGGAGTATCTCTTCTGTGTGTTTTGAAGAAAGTGAGTTCTGTATGTGCCTTGCAGTACTGTAATTAAAAAAATAGGAATCTTTGGCTGAGAATACGTTTTTTAAAAATGAAATGTTAGAAAGTAATTTTTGTGCTAACATTAAAATTATAACTTTTTGAAAGGTATTAGATTTTCCAGAAGTAAAATCTGATGGTTCTAAATCAATAAGTGTGGTAGTTCATTTTTAACTCTTAGAAAAATTCAGAGGAAATAAACCTAGCTAAGTAAAAAATATTTCTTGATTTTGTGATGTAATCCTCAGAATATTAAACATTGATCACATATTTTTAGAGTTGTACATATGGGTTTTTTTGTTTGTTTGTCCTCAAATTTTCTTTTGCCAGGAAACTGGAAACAGGTCAGTTCTCTTGGGTCTTGATTATATGTTATTCAAGAGTTATCCCAATTATCCCCCTTCCTAAAGGTTTTGACTTATCCTTAGTTGTTCATTGTTCTGAAGATTAGTCTCTTATTTATTTTGAAAACATTTTAAGGAAATAATGTTCTTTGGTGATTAGAGGTTTATCTTTTTCCCAAGCTTGATGGCAGTGGCTAAAAAACAAAATTCGTCTTCATTTCAACCTGTTTCTAGTAACCAAGAAGATTAGGAAAACATACTGGATTAAAAACTGGAAGTTCTTTTTTTTTTTTCTGATTGATCGATTAATTTATTATTTTTTTTTTAAACTTGGAAATTCGGAAACTAAATAATCACATTCCTCCTTCCCCATTCTTTGGGTAGTGCCATCATTTTAAGAAGCAATTGCTTGGATTACAGAATATAACCTTTATCATGGGGATGCCCTTGAACAACAGGAGTACAAAGGGTTTACAAAGTAAGGAGACTGGCTCTAACTAACAATTGCCTTTGCTTTGTTGTAGCAGTTTGCTTACAAATGAATGGGTTTCTAGGGTAAGCTGTTATTAGTCTCGATTCCTTGTAATTTGATACCAAAACATATCAAAAATAAGCTAAAACAATACTCAAACCATATTTTATTGGCTTTAATTACACACTTCAATATTTACAAGTTAAAGTTTAAAAGAAAAGTCTCTATTGTATTTAAAAAAATAACTACAGCCCGAATTAAAGTGCCCTGGGGCAAATACATATCAATCAGCTGGGAATCAGGGACTGTATCAGGAACCAAGCAGTACTCTGTGTCACAACAAAGCACTTTATTTGTGATCAGTGTTTGAGACTCTATACATCCTTCACAAATTTAATTTTACATAATCTGATAATTCTCTTCAAACTTAAACTTTGAAGTGCTAGACTTTTATTTTCTTAGAACAGAAGGGCTGGTATAAGTTATTTTCCAGAAATGAGGTATCGTTTCACAGAAAAATACTGGAAGTTCTTTACAGAATTATTTAAGATTCTCCTCCTTATAAATGAACCAGAAAGAATTTTTATCATGCTTTCCTGTGGTCTTCCTCTCATTCTAATAGTGAATTTTTGAGCTTCCCTGTGTGTTTGGTTAGCCACTGGCTAGTGATTATAATCAGATTGCATAGTCTTGGCATTTATTAAAATTGGCAAAGTCGTTTAAATATGTGGTGCATTGATCTTGGGCTAAGATACTTCTAGGAACTTGCATAAAGGCTATCAGACTTACACGGTTTTATCTATGAATATCAAGTCTTTTGAAGATTTTATGTTTCAAGACAATGAATTGAGTTTTCAAAATGATAGCAAAAAATGAAATGCTAGTTATAGTCGTCCCTCAGAATCTGTAGTGGATTTGTTCCAAGACCCCTCTCCCACATACCAAAATCCTCAGATGCTCAAGTCCCTAATATAAAATGGCATATATATTGGCATATAACCTATGTTCATCCTCCCAAATATTTTAAATCATCCCTAGATTATTTATAATACCTAATACAATGTAAATGCTGTGTAAGTAGTTGTATTTTTTAATTGGCATTATTTTTATTGTGTAGTTATTGGGATATGTTCTATTTGTTGTTTGACTCTGCAGGTGCAGAACCCACAGATAGAGAAGTCTAACTGACTATAACAATACTGAGACTATTCGCAATGTAACTTTATATCATTACCAAAAGTTGGTTTGTAATGTTCAGTTTTAAGATTAAATATATAGTAAAATTATTTGCTGAATTTAACAAATTTGGAACCAGAGTAATCAGAAGCTTCATTGAAAAACCCATCCAACTGAATTTTTTAATAGGGTAATATTTAGGATTACTATATCCTAACAGATCGCTGTTATATAATTACTAATTTATTTAACTATCATATTTGGTCTTTCTCCTATATTCCTAACCCTTGTACTTTCTTCTACTTCTTTTTTCTTTCTTTTTTTTTTTTTTTTTTTTTTGAGACAGAGTCTCTCTTTGTCACCTTTGGTAAGTGCTATAGTGTCATAGCTCACAGCAACCTCCAATTCCTGGGCTTAGGCAATTCTCTTGCCTCAGCTTCCCAAGTAGCTGGGACTACAGGTGCCTGCCACAATGCCTGGCTATTTTTAGAGGCAGGGTCTCACTCTTGCTCAGGCTGGTCTCAAACCTGTGAGCTCAGGCGATCCACCCACCTCAGCCTCCTAAGTGCTGGGATTACAGGCATGAGCACCACGCCCAGCCTTCTACCTCTTGGAAGTGTTGTTGCCATTTCTGACTCTGAAGACTGCCTGGAGTGCCGTTAAACTATTAATATTTCTCTTTAGTTCAGTTTAAGGTAATCAATTTAAATGAAGTCACTCATTGCTGCTTTTACTAAAAGCATTAGGTTTCACTACTAACAAAAATAAGAAATTAGAAATCTGAGTCTGTTTCTTTCACAAATGGATGTTAACACTTTGAGAAAAGTATGGTCATGCAAGCCCCAGTAACTCTCCAGTAGGCAAGGGCCTATGCAACTCTGACTAGTGACACAAATATATCTCAAGTTGGAGGATTCTAGCTCATTCTCCATTTGAGCATCTTCCCACTGACTCTTTCTGGCGGAATAATCAGAGAAGTAGGGAGGTAGAGGACTAGAGATCCAGAACTTAAGATGACCCGCCACAACACCCGGCTATTTTTTGTCGTTGTGTTGTAGTTTGGCCGGGGCCAGGTTTGAACCTGCCACCCTCGGTATATGGGGCCGGCACCCTATTCACTGAGCCACAGGTGCCACCCAACCACCATCTGTATTTTCTAATGAGTTTAGGTTTCTTTTTTTTTTTTTTTTGAGACAGAGTTTCACTTTGTCACCCTCAGGAGAGTGCTATGGCGTCATAGCTCACAGCAACCTCAAACTCTTGGGCTCAAGCAACTCTTTCCTCAGCCTCCTGAGTAGCTGGGACTACAGGATCCTGCCACAACACCTGGCTATTTTTAGAGATAGGGTCTTGCTCTTGCTCAGGCAATCCACCGGCTTCGAACTCCCAGAGTGCTGCTAAAGCCACTGTGCCCAGCTGAGTTTAGATGTCTACAACTGAATATTTCACAATAGGGAAGGATAAGTTATTTACATTTTGTAAAAACTTCTTAGGAAATGTTAACCAATATTAATAACTCAGTAACATCTGGAGAAATAAGGTTAACTCTTGGTTAGTGTGATCCTATAAATTAAGAGGTTACGGTGGAACACTAAGGAAATTTGAATTAACATTTTTTCCAAAGAAACTTTAAAAAAAAAATTCTAAAATACAAGCAGTTATGTACATACATTCTCAAGCCCTTGTCAAACTCATATATATTTTGTGTTAGCCTTATTTTGTTTTACTGAGTCAGTTTTCTTACTGAGTCCTATTTGGAAGTGAATGAACCTCAAAATGAATTCAGAGTAAAAGAGTGCTTTAAAAAAAAAAATGCAGCTTTCCCATATGAAAAGAAATTACTACAGAAATAATCTTTAAAGAAATGAGAACCAAGATCTTTATAAAATAGCAGTGTAGGTTTCACAAATTTAAGAAGATGTTATATAAAACCTTCAGCCCCAATGTTACACAACCAGTGTGGATTTAACATTAAAAATAGAATCTAAGAAGTCAGCCAAGTGCATTGCCAGCTCTCCTCAATGTCTGTTACAGCCTGCAGTTGTTTTAATCTCACGTTTTCACGTTTTGGTTTGTGTGGTAGACACAGGCACACACCTCTACCTTTATTTCAGATCAGTAGTTTTCAACTTCGCATTCATGCTAAAATCAATTGGAGAGCTTTTAAAAATAATAAGCTCAGGCCTCATCCCAAATCAATTACATTATGTGGACACTGGCATCAACATTTTTTGAAGTTTCTCACGTGATTTTATTGTGCAGCCTGGATTGAGAACTGGGCTAGAAAAGGAAATATTTCCCCTGGGGCTTTTATCCAAGGAAACAAAAGTAATGGATGTCTGCCATATCCTGGACGTTGGCAGATATTAAATGTCTTTTTAACTTACACCAACCCCATGCCTTCCCTCACCCCTTTATGGATAAAGAAAATGAAGGCTCAGATTTTTTGTGGCAGGCACCTATAGTCCCAGCTACTTGGGAGGCTGAGGCAAAAGGATCACTCGAGCCCAAGAGTTTGAGGTTGCTGTGAGTTATGACACCATGGCACTCTACCCAGGGTAGAGTGAGACTGTGTTTCAGAAAGAAAGAAAGAAAAAGTAGTCAAAAGTCTTGGAAATGAACAATAACAGAGCTTATTATAAAGCTCAAATAATTAAGGCAGGATGGGTTTCTTATTCTGTTTGGAAAAGAAAATACAGGAATAAGTCCATACACACATACTTACACAAGTGTGATTTATGACAAAAATAAGGTGACCACTCACCCTGGTTCATTTTGAGACTAGCTTTTTCCAGGATCAGAACTTTTAGAACTAATATCAGGAAAGTCCAGGCAAATTGCAATGAGTTGGTCATCCTAGAAGGTGGCATTACAGAGCAGAGTGGAAAGGATGGTCTTTTCCATTAATTTTAGTGGGGCAGTTGATAATCATGTAAAATAAAACAAACTTAGCCTAAAAAAAAAAGTAAATAAAATATAAACTTAGCCTTTACCTCACATTTATACAAAAATACACACTTCAAGTGGATTGTATTAATCGAAGTTGGTTGCAAATCTAAACTGAAAGATAAAGCCACATTTCTAATAGATTACTTAGTAGAGTATCTTCAAAATCGAGGGATATGGAAAGATTTCTTGAACAGGATCAAAAAAGCATTGGTCATTAAAACGATAAAATTAACATTAAGATGAAAACCTTCTGGTCATGAAAGACTCCATTAAGGATAAAAAGCAAAGCCACAGAGTGGAACATATTTGCAGTGCATACAAGTGAATATATAAAGAATTGCTGCAAATCAATAAAAAAAGACAATCCAGGGAAAAATGAACAAAACACTTGAGCATTTCAAAAGATAACAAATTTCTAATGAACATACAAAAAAGTGCTGAACTTCATTAATCATCAAGAATTCTATACTATAAAACCACAGTGATAAGCTATTAAATACCCATAGGATAAATAAACTTAAAAAGACAATACCAGGGTGGCACCTGTGGCTCAAAGGAGTAGGGCGCCAGCCGCATATACCAGAGGTGGGTTCAAACCCAGCCCCCGCCAAAAACTGCAAAAAAAAAGACAATACCAAATGTGGGGTTGTATGTAGAATGTTAACTCTCATATTCTGCCAATAGGAGGGTGTGTAAATTGATAAAACTACTTTAGTTATTTATTTATTTGTTTATTTTTTCTTGAGACAGAGTCTCACTTTGTCACCCTCTGTAGAATGCTCTGGCATCATAGCTCACAGCAACCTCAAATTCTTGGGCTCAAGTGATTCTTTCGCCTCAGCCACCCTAGTAGCTGGGCACCTGCCACAATGCCTGGCTATTTTTTTTTTTTTTTAATTTAGCAGGCCCGGGCCAGGTACGAACCCACCAGCCCAGTGTAGCCAGTGCCTTAACCACTGAGCTACAGTGCCCAGCCTGATAAAACTGCTTTGGCAAACAATTTGACAGTACCTTCTAAAACTGAACAGGTACATACTCTATTATCCTGTAACTCCACTGCTAGAAATAGATCCTACAGAAACGTGTGCACAAAACATTTTTTTGGAAACAGGGTCTAATGTGTGCACAAAATCACATTTTTTAAATGTTCAAAGCAGTATTACTCATAATAGCTTAAAATTGGAAACAGCTGAAGTGTTCATGAAAAATAAATTGGAAGAATAAATTGTGGATATTCACATACTAAATTCCTTTACAGCAGTGAAAAGGAATGAACTTCAGATACACATCACAATGTGGATGAATTCCACAACCATAATATCGAGGGAAACAAACCAGACACAAAAGAATGCACACTGTAATGACTCCGTTTATACACGACCAGCAAAGCTAATTCGTGGTACTGGAAGTAAGGATAATGTTAACCTTTGGAGGAAAGGGAAGGAGAAGAGATAAGAAAGGAACATGAATGGGTTCTTTTGGGGTCTGATTCATGTGTTTCTTTACCTGGTTCTGTGCTTACTGGGTTGTGTTTTCATTTTGTGATAATACATGGAGCAGTATATCCTTATAATTCTGTATGTCTTTTATACTTCAAAAAACAATTTAAAAAATTAATTGTAGGATCAGTGCCTATGGCTCAAGCGGCTAAGGCGCCAGCCACATACACCTGAGCTGGCAGGTTTGAATCCAGCCCCGGGCCCGCCAAACAACAATGACGGCTGCAACCAAAAAATAGCCGGGCATTGTGGCGGGCACCTGTAGTCCCAGCTACTTGGGAGGCGGAGGCAGGAGAATTGCTTGAGCCCAGGAGTTGGAGGTTGCTGTGAGCTGTGATGCCACGGCACTCTACCCAGAGCGACAGCTCGAGGATCTGTCTCAAAAAAAAATTTTTTTTAATTATAACTGGTAATTAATTTGAGTCTAGTCTCCCAGAGTATTAGACTAGGGGCAGGAAAGTAGTTAAGCTGCTGCAAGGGGCCCCGTGATGGGTAATAGGTCTACATGAAGAGGATGAAAATGGATTGTTTACTTATATGTACATTGAGTATCCGTTTTTAACTTTAAGTAAACATGTCAGTTCCTGAGGTGCACTAGCCACATTTTAAGTGCTCGACAGTGCCATGTGGTTCACGGCCACCATGATGGACGGCACATCTCTACAGTGGCAATGAATCACAGTGGTAATAAACTACAGTTTGTCATTTTATGCCTCCTTCCCATCTTGTCCATTATCTGGGTACCCTTTAGAAAATTAAATATATATCTATTCTCTAATTATGAAATAAATGAAAATGCTTAAGAAAAAAATTGGGGGAATACCTATCTTCCTGGAATGTCAGACTCAATTCTATTCAGAGAATGGACCACGTGTATATGACTTCTGACAAAAGAACTCATGACAATATTAATGGTTTCCCCATTATTAAGGCAACAGACCAATAAAATTATTTTTTAATACTACTGCTGTTGACAACTTATAAGCCAATCTGTCCACAGCTATAACTCATAATGTCTGATTGAAATTATTAAAATGCCTTGTCTTCTTTTCAAATTTATTTTTATTTCTTAGGTCTTGGGTTAATGTGTTCTGTCCACCACTTCTAGCACTGACCCTAATTTCTTAAAGCAGACGGTAACAGAGGTGAATATTTTTCAGGATGTCTGTCTTGTGGTTTTTATGGTCTTGATATCAAAGTCATATTCCAGAGCACTCACATTACTGCCATTTCCTTTCTCCAGGATGGTCTGTACTTGGCTAAGCCTAAGACACAGTTTATAAATACTACTCTTGCTGTATTTTTTAACAGCTTATATTTCCAGAGAATTTCATTTTCAAGTGTGAAAGACAGGCTTGACCTTAATTTGCTTCTGTGTGGAGCAGTTTGTCTCAAACCATGGTTCAGAGTTAATGAGGAAAATACAGAAATCTAGGCTCAAAACATGGAAAAGAAATTTGCTGTTGAAATCAATGGTTCACGTCCGAAGATTCTCTGCCGAATAATTTCTTGCCCTGAATAATTTCCACCCTCTTGGCTTTCAATAATAGCAGAAGCAATTGCATAAACAGATTAATCAATAGTCAAACACAAGTTTATTACTTCCCTCTCCCAAGGCTAAGATGAACACAAAAGCAAAGTAAAATAGTAATAATAATACAAACATTGCCTCTCAGTCTCCACTGCCTTGGAATAGAGGAAACATTCCAAGCTAAACTTAGAAATCTTGCTTTGGGAAGTGATTGCCCAGAAAATTCTGTTTTGTCTTCAGTGAGGACTCTGGCTGCCAGTATAAACAGGTCAGCAGTTGCCTGGAACAGTTTATTGAATATTCCACTATGCTTTAATGGAATATGATGATTAGATCGTTATAGTTAGGCACTTCTAAGTATATAAAAAGCTAAGTTTGTATTAAATACTAGAAGCAAAATAATGAATTGACTACCACTTGGCAAATAAATTATCTTCCTAGATCTACTAAAGACTCATAGTAACTGCCTTAAAAAATGCATATCTACATTTTCCAAGCAACCCAGCTATCAGATGTTCATCACAGTGAAAGATGCTGGGCCATCCTAGTGCATATAGTGCCTCTATGACAATTAGAAAAAGGCACCCACTGGGCACATTTACAGCCATGACTCAAGCATTATAAACGCAATCCATGTAACCAAAAATATTTTTACCTCATAATACTTTGAAATAAAAAAATTATTTCTGGGCGGCGCCTGTGGCTCAGTGAGTAGGGCACTGGCACCATATGCCGAGGGTGGCGGGTTCAAACCCAGCCCTGGCCAAACTGCAACAAAAAAATAGCCGGGCGTTGTGGCGGGCGCCTGTAGTCCCAGCTGCTCGGGAGGCAGAGGCAAGAGAATCACGTAAGCCCAAGAGTTAGAGGTTGCTGTGAGCCGTGTGACGCCACGGCACTCTACCCGAGGACAGTACAGTGAGACTCTGTCTCTACAAAAAAAAAAAAAAAAAATTATTTCTGTGATATTAAAAGAATGAGCAACCCTTTAAAATAAAAAAGGCACCCACCCCATTGAGACAAACAGAACAAATAGAAACAAACATCTCTTACTCTGAGCTGATAAAGTCTGCACCAGCAAGTTTGATGGGTCCCAAGATGGCATTTCTTGAGGGCTGATTTACAACCACTTCTCAAGCAGCCTAATCGGTGTGTCCTTTTTCAGGGCAAAATTTGTATGATGTATACCACTGTTCTGAATGAGAAGATGGGAGGCTCAGGAGACACCCCAATAGTGCTTACTCTAAGTTCATGAAAACGGGCAGTGCCTGTGGCTCAGTGAGTAGGGTGCCGACTCCATATACCAAGGGTGGTGGGTTCGAACCTGGCCCCATCCAAACTGCAAAAAAATAGCCGGGCATTGAGGCGGGCGCCTGTCGTCCCAGCTACTCAAGAGGCTGAGGCAAGAGAATCGCCTAAGCCCAGGAGTTGGAGGTTACTGTGAGCTGTGACGTCATGGCATTCTATTGAGGGTGACAAAGTGAGAGTGTCTCTCAAAAAAAATAAATAAAGTTCATGAAAACATGAATAATTCAGTGATTCTTTTAGAGAAACCAGCTGCATGCATAAGTCTCTTAAATACGTTTGTTATAACTAAGAGAATATTTATCAGTATGTAACATGCACCAGCTACCATGCTGGATACCAAGGTTATAAAGTTGAACAAAGTGGACACAGTCCCTCACTGTGAAGTTCAGGGTCTGGCAGGGAAGGAAAATAATAAAGCAGCAATAACAGTAATAGGAGGAATAGGGGGTGCTATGCTCACGAATGGCAAGAACAAATGTCTGAAGGGGTCCTGGAAGCCTAGTAAGTTAATTAAATATTTCACTTGGTTTTACCGAAACATCATAAATGACTTGATATCTTGTTTAATATTTATGTTATTTTTGGCTCAGCACCCATAGCATAGTGGTTATGGTGCTGGCCACATGCACCGAGGATGTCAAGTTCAAACCCAGCCCAGGCCAGCTGGACAACAATTGACAACTGCAACAACAACAAAAATGGCCGGGCATTGTGGCAGGCGCCTGTAGTCCCAGCTACTTGGGACACTGAGGCAAGAGACTCGCTTAACCCCAAGAGTTTGAGGTTGCTGTGAGCTGTGACACCACAGCACTCTACCGAGGGTGACAAAGTATGACTCTGTCTCAAAAAAAAAGAAATATTTATGTTATTTTCAATATATCAGTCGCAGCTGCTGCCTACAACATTGCAGAAAATTGCTTAAAATGGGATCAATTCATTCTATCATGTGACAAAAAGTGCGTAATTATTGCTTGTTTCATGACCAGCCTCCTCTGCTAGCGTAAAAAATGAAGAGTATGTACTCTGCAGGGGCCTGAATCCCAGACACCCCTCATCAGAAATCCTGAGTCTGTGATTCCCTCCTCAGGGCCTTCATGCTAGGAAGAAAGTAACTGAGGGGAGAAGGAAGGGAAAGGGCAGTAAGGAGGAGAAACATTCGGGGAGTGCCACCTAAACCCCCCTGTGGAGTTCCTTCTCACTGTCCACCCTCAGAGTGCATTCTCTCGGGAGCACCCCCCCAGATGCTGCACCTCGGGACCCCCCTCCCCTGCATACTGAGCCAGGAAATGTGGGCCTCAAGGACAATCCACCCGATAAGCCAGGACATCTTCCTTTGAATTAGGACAATCAGGAATCTCAGTGAGTAGAATAAAAAGATGTAAGAGAATTATCCGTCAGGGGCAGGTGCTAGCTCCAGGTGACTCTCTTGACCAGTGATTAGAGAGGCCATTTGAATAGTCTGTAAAATAAGGAAGCTGGTTGACAGAGAGAGGAAAATAGAAAAGATGTGGAAGGAGAGGCAGAAAAAATAGGAAGCAGAGAAACTGAGAGAATGGTTAATCCCCGTAGGCACGTCAGGGCCTCTCCCTCCTGGTTGTCTCATTTTTCCTTGATTCCCATAGTTTTGTATCCTTTGATAAAACTATATTTTCTCTGAAATTATTCAATGAGTTTCTGCTCTTTGCCCCAAGAGAACTCCAACTAAAACAGTCAGCTAGATAGTTTACATTTATTCTTATCAATACTTGCAGTCACTCTAATAGGTTTTATTATTCCTATTTCACACATCACATAATTGAGGCTGGGAAAAATACAGTAAGTTGGCCAAAGTTAAACTGCTGCTCTCACAGCTAGCAATGGAAAAATATAACCTGAGGATTATAGAAATACATGGA
The DNA here is from genome assembly GCF_027406575.1 of Nycticebus coucang. Lineage (NCBI taxonomy): Eukaryota > Metazoa > Chordata > Mammalia > Primates > Lorisidae > Nycticebus > Nycticebus coucang. Next base: position 69,398,834 of record NC_069780.1, read on the forward strand.
CTCCACTCAGAAAACCTCTTCACCCCACTTTTCCCACCTGTCCCTTCCTCCATCAAGTCAAAATCCCTTTGTGTAGGTACATGGTCGACTCCAGACACCCCACATATATGCTTCCCTTCTTTGTCTTCCTCTCCCTTTTAAGGCAGCATTAAAGTTTGTGGGGGTTTGTTTGTTTGGTTTGTTTTTTTGAGACAGAGTCTCACTATGTCACCCTCAGTAGAGTGCGGTGGTGTCACAGCTCACAGCAACCTCCAGCTCTTGGGCTTACGCAATTCTCTTGGCTCAGCCTCCCAAGTAGCTGGGACTACAGGTGCCCGCAACAACACCTGGCTATTTTTTTGCTGCAGTTGTGGTTGTTTAGCAGGCCCCAGCCAGGTTCCAACCTATCAGCCTCGATGCATGTGGCTGGCACCAGAACCACTTTGCTACCAAAGTCGAGACCATTAAAGTTTGTTTTAATGAATTTTCATCTTAATACAAATGCCAAGCATGTGTCTTAGGTTATATATCCTTTCCACTAGATGAAATCAATGAAAACACAAATTTAAGATTGACCTTCTATAAAACCACATATTGCACTAGAGACACTTCAGAGTTGGCTGTGGGCAATGCATTGCTGCAAGGCAGAATTGTACAAAATGGAAAGACAACAGATTTGTTATTACAACATATTAATAGTATCTTTATGCTAGACAGAGAGCATGGGCAGGAGAGAGATTTATTTAGCAAGAGAATGCACTTATGAAACTAAGACAAGGGCATAAAACAAAATATTTGGATAACTCCCTTGAGAAAAAAAATATTTTAAGCCCAGAGTGTGCTCTTGACAGGAAACATTATCAGAATCCAATGATAACCTTGTGATTTTTTAAATGATTATTTTTATATTTTCTTTCATTTGGCAATAAAAAGTCTGGAAGGAAATCTATACCATACCTAACAGTTTTTGATTCCCAAAGTGGGTAAAAAATAATTTAAGAAATATATATTGGAATTTCAAGGCTATAGCTCTTGGAAATGGAAGAAATGGTATGAAAATGGCGGGAAATGGTATGAAAATTTCAGTTTATGGAAAGTAGACAAAATGTTTTTGAGAGAAAATGCTTTATTCAATTATGCCCTTAGTCACTTTAAATAGAGCAGAGTCAAAAAATATAGGGGAAGATTATTTTGCCTAGTGATTTTAATTTAAATTCCCTGGGTTCCTTTTGGCATTTATTTAATTCATGAACTCTTTGACCTTTAGAATGATACATTTTTGTAATCTCTGCTTAGTTTGGTTGTTTGTTCAGCCGATGACTTTTTGGAGTTGGTTCATCAACTTTATTTTTTTTTTAATCCATCTGAAAAAAACCCTTCTAGGATCTTTCTCCTTAAAAAAGGCAACATAGGCTGGGCACTATGGCTCAGGCCTATAATCCTAGCACTCTGGTAAGACAAGAGGGTGGATTGCTTGAGCTCCAGAGTTCGAGACCAGCCTGAGCAAGAGTGAAACCCAATCTCTACTAAAAATAGAAAAAACTAGCTTGGCATTGTGGCTGGTGCCTGTAATCCCAGCTACGTGGTAGGCTAAGGCAAGAGAATTTCTTCAACCCAAGAGTTTGAAGTTGCTGTGAGCTAGGATGATGCCATGGGACTCTACCCAGGGTGACAGTTAAGACACTGTTTCGAAAAAAAAAAAGAAAAGAAAAGAAAAACATTTAAGGTTTTAGTCTTAAAGCCCATGAGGCTTAAACTAGAGATAGAGAGTAGAAACTGAAATTAAGGCTGCTGTAGCAAAAATAATTTCATGAACATTTATTGAAAGGCAAATATGAGGATTAAACCCAGGAAAACACACCAACAAACAGGAGTATTTCAGAGTTCGTTACACATTGGAAAGCTTTCATAGGAACATTTTGGAGAAGGAAGGGGGACTCCTGTTATCACAGTTGTCCTTTGTCATTAAAGGGTATAATATAAAGGTGACAGTAATTGGATATGGACTGCAACATACAGGCTAAAATGTCTATGTGCAAGACAGTCAGTAAAACGTTATGATCCAGAAATAAATCAACATCCTTTTCAGTATCAGTGGGTTATGCATTTATCAGTTCATCAGTAATTTGAGGAACTCATGATAAGACTCTTTACTCAGGGATAGACTGTCATCACAAATCAAAAGACCTTCCCAAGGTGGGTTAACTTGGAAGTCTGTTTATTTTCCAAGTAAAATGTCAAATGTGACCTGTAGGTTATCATTTTCCCATTTTGATCAAAAACATCTTCCCATGAAAGCATTGGTGATCATTCATGGCTTATGTTTGAGTGACAAATGTTCCTCATCTCTAAGTGCTGGGAAGACTCATTCCCAGGAGTCTTCTTCAGCAGAGAAGAAGAACCTCTATCTTTGGCAGACCAGGTTGCTAGCAACGTGGGGTAGGTCATGGCATGAGGCTGCTACATGCTATGCACATGAACAGTGAATTATCTCCAGGCACTGGGCAACCTTTATTTTAGCCTTAGATTTTTTTTTTTTTTTTTTAAAGCAGAGTCTCTGTTGCCCTCAGTAGAGTGCTATGGCATTATAGCTCACAGCAACTCCAAACACTTGAACTCAAATGATCTTCTTTTTTTTTTTTTTTTTGAGACAGAGTCTCACTCTGTTGCCCTGGGTAGAGTGCCGTAGCATCATAGCTCACAGAAACATCCAACTCTTGGACTCAAGACATCCTCTTGCCTCAATTTTTCTGTTTTTAGTAGAGATGGGGTCTTGCTCTTGCTCAGATTGGTCTCGAACTTGTGAGCTCAACCTAAGCTATCCACCCGCCTCAGCCTCCCAGAGTGCTAGGATTACAGGCATGAGCCCCACGCCTGGACTCCAGTGATCCTCTTGTTGTCTCAGCCCCCACCCCAACACCAGTAGCTGGGAGATATTCACCTTAATGCCCAGCTATGGATTATGATCAAAAAGAAAATTGGTACATTAGAATGGGGAAAAAGTAACTGTTCTATTAGAGAACAAACTAAAAATATCACAAAGAAATTTCTTTTTTTTTTATTTTTTGAGACAGAGTCTCACTCTGTGGCCCTAGATAGAGTGGTATGGCATCATAGCTCACAGCATGGATTGTTGGTTCTTTATAAGCTGGTCTAAACTTTATTTTAGGAATATAGCCCTTTGCCTGTGATTTAAGGGATTTTTTTCACCCATGTTTATTTATCTTTTCATCCATATTTGGTTTTACTCATGGTGTTTCTGTCATGCAGAAGTTGCCTTTTGAATACAGCAAAAAGTAATAATCTTTTTTTATGCACTCAAGATTTTGTGTCACAGTTGGGAAAATATGGGGAAATAAAATTTAATTTAGCATTGAAAACAGTAAGTTTTAAGGAAAAGAAATATTTGAAAGACCAACAAATACTAGCAGCTTATAGCATGTTCAAAAGCCCCACCCTCATGGTGTTTCCAGAATAAATGTTTCGTGGAAGTGTCCCACTCATTCTTGTGTCAGTTTGGACAGAGATAGAAACCACAAGAAATGGAAGGCTAGGGTTTAAAAAAAAATTAATGTATAATACACACATAGTAAATCAAATAAAGTGCAATAGTCTTAAGTATATAATACAATACATTTTCACATATACGTATATCTGTTTGGCTACCACCCAGATAAAGGTATGTAAATGCCAAGTTCTTCATCCCTGGCAAACGGAAGAAGAGATATTTATGTAGTTCTGAGATTTAGAGGAATTGTTCTGCAGTGCAACAGCGTGACAGGAGTAGACAGAGTGCAGAGTGAAGGCCCAGGGTCAAACCAGCCTTGCTGGAGTAGTCCACATCAGGCTGTTCCAAGGCCTGAGAGACCTCCCCAAATTCTCCTCCTCCAGGTAGAATTTCTTCACACAGGCCAGGTGAAGTGGCTCACACCTGCAATCTTAGGACTTCGGCAGGAAGATCTCTCTCTTTTTTTTCTTTTGAGACAGAGAGTCTTCCTCAGTTGCCCTGGGAATGAATGCCCATGGCATCACAGCTCATAGCAACCTCAAACTCTCAGGCTCAAGCAATCCTCTTGTCTCAGCCTCCTGCATAGTTGGGACTCCAGGCACCCGCCACAACACCAGGCTAGATTTTCTTAGTAGAGACAGAGTCTCACTCTTGCTCAGGCTGGTCTTGAACTCCTGAGCTCCAGTAATTCACTCTGCTCAGCCCCTCCAGAGTGCTAGGATTTACAGGTGTGAGCCACCATGCCTGGCCAGGGAGATGTCTTGAACCCAGGAGTTTGAGGTTGCTGTGAGCTAAGCTACACCAGGGCATACTAGCCTGGGCAACAGAGTGAGACTCTAGCTCAAAAAAAAAAAAAAAAAATTCCTCTACTAGGTATATATCCAGAAGACCAAAAATCATACTTTAACAAAGATGTTTGTACCAGAATATTTATTGCAGCCCAATTCATAATTGCTAAGTCATGGAAGAAGCCCAAATGCCCATTGACCCACAAATGGATCAATAAATTGTGGTACATGTACACCATGGAATAGTATGCAGCCTTAAAGAAAGATGGAGACTTTACCTCTTTCATGTTTACATGGATGGAGCTGGAACATATTATTCTTAGCAAAGTATCTCAAGAATGGAAGAAAAAGTATCCAATGTACTCAGCCCTACTATGAAACCAATTTATAGCTCTCATATGAAAGCTATAACCCAATTATAGCCCAAGAATATGGGTAAAAGGGGCAAAGGAGGGCAGGGGAGGGGGGAGGTTGAGTGGAGGGACGGTAATTTGTGGGACCACACCTATGGTGCATCTTATAAGGGTACATGTGAAACTTAATAAATATAGAATATAAATGTCTTAACACAATAAGTAAGAAAATGCCATGAAGGCTATGTTAACCAGTTTGATGAAACAATTTCAAATTGTATATAAAACCAGCACATTGTACCTCATGATTGCATTAATGTACACAGCTATGATTTAATTTTTTAAAAAGGATTTATTCACATAGAAGAATAGAAAACAAGGCTATCTAGAATCTAATAGAACAGGGTGGCTGAGATGGCATTGCAGGCCTACATCTCTCAGGGAGTGAAATGAAGGTAACTCTGCAGAAGTGAACTGAGATGTGGCTTCCGGGTTAGAGACCAAGTGACAATGTGCCCTGGAGTTTGCTCTTTATGAGAAGTGACTTACAGTATTGACCTGGAATTTATTCCTTTCTTCTTACTTTAATCTCTTCATCATCTCCTCTTGTCAGTTGGTCCAAACTAAATCTCCAGGGGGGATGACAGAGTGGTGAAATAACAACAACAGAAAGCCATAGTGAAGGTAAAGCACACAACAAACCCTTCTGCCTCCTATTCATGTTCTTCTCAAGCTTTTAATATTAAGAGTCATACAGGTGTAAGACAGAGGAGTATAAAATGAATAGTAAAATTCTTCTCCTATCTACCCCATACCTAATGCAAGTTCAAAAGGGAAACTCCCTTCTCTTGATGTTTCTTTCTACGTGGAAATATGGAAGGAAACTCCTGGCCCCTATGTTGCATGATGGAACTTAACTAAAATTAAAAAAAAAAAAGAACTTAATCTGAGTGGTAAATTTGAGGAGGAAAAAAGCCACTCATGACTGGCTCAGGTTCTTCCTTCATTTCACCTGTGAGCTGGAGTCCCCATTGGGAAGGCATTTGCTGCTCTCAGGCACAGACTCTTCCCAGGACATGGGGAGGGCTGTCCTGGTCCACAACTACACAAATAAGACTGGGCATAGTGTCTCCCACCGGGAATCCTAGCTCCCTGGGAGGCAGAGATGAGTGTATTGCTTGAGCTCAGGAGTTGGAGACCAGCCTGAGCAATAGGGAGACCCCACCTCTTTAAAAAAAGAAAAAAAATAGCAGGGACGTTGTGCCAGGTTCCTGTAGTCCCAGCTACTAGGGACGCTGAGGCATGAGGCATTGAGCCCAGAGTTTGAGGTTGCTAGGAGCTGTGATACCACAGCAGTCTTCTGAGGACGACAGAGTGAGACTCTGTCTCAAAAAGTAAATAAATAAATAACTGCATGGACAATGTTTTTCTTCCTGAAAACAGTGAATTAGACATGCCTTTTAGCTCTCACAATAAGTTGGGTACTCCAACTTAGACTTTATTAATAATAAAGTAAATGTTTGAATCTTCTGTCAACCTTACATCTTTCTTTCTTTCTTTCTTCCTTTTAATAAGTGGTAGGCTGATTTATAATAGCTGCTCTGGGTAGTTACAGTTTGTTTACAAGGAGGAGTTATCTAACTCTGAATGTACTATACATGGCAATTAAAAGTCATCACAGCAACATGCAGAACCACAGCTGGTCTGCTGCAGCTAACACAAAAAAACAGCAGAGAACAGGAGGGGAGATGTTAGATGAAGGTGGGGGGGAGGGTGTTGTTGTTTTTTGTTTTTTCTTTTTGTTTTTTTGAGACAGAATCTCACTGTATTGCCCTCAGTAGAGTGCCGTAGCATCACAGCTGACAGCAACCTCAAACTCCTGGGCTTAAGTGATTCTCTTGCCTCCTGAGTAGCTGGAACTACAGGCACTCACCACAATGCCCGGCTATTTTTTTTTTTGTTCCAGTTGTTTAGCTGGCCCCGGGCTGGGTTCGGATCCACCACCCTCGGTATATGTGGCTGGCGCCAATGTACACACGGTGTAACCACTGTGCTACGGGTGCCGAGCCAGAAGTTTTTTTTAATTATAAAAGAAAAAAATAACTCCTCAGCACTCTTAACAAAGGAAAAGAGTATTTTGCCCTGGGAGAAGACAAAAGGATACAAGATCACAAGTGGTTTTGCCACCAGCCCTCTCTGCCTCCTCCAAGAGCAGAGGTGAAAGGACACAGTTGAAGCAAATGAGTAATTACGTAAAATTACTTAGAAACCCTATAATTTGATTAAAATCTAAACTTCTATTTTGCTCTTAATTTTTTTTTTTTAATATATCTAAAGGCCTGCTTTAGTGACATGCTATTCCTACTAGAAAATAACTCCAACACGTGTGTATCCCCTCTGTCGGTAACATACTCACGTTGACCAGCCAACTCATTTCCAAACCCGTGTGTGGACAAGTACATGTATCTTGCAAAACAGAGCCATGGCCATCAAGTGACTGTTAGTTAGCCTGCATCTGCCTGTCAATTTACCAGTGCCCACTTCCTCTAGAGGGTGGGCAGGGCAGACCCTGAAATGGTAACAAGGAATTAACCCCAATTACCAACCTTCTAAGCACCACTTCCCTCACCTCCTTCTCTAAAGGAGATACTTCTCTTTCTTTACTTTGGCTCCCTGTGACCCAGACGGTTTTCACCTTTAGAAACACAATCCACACACCCATATATATAATTTTTTTGTTTTTACATTTCAATATAAAAATACTACTCTGCTTTTTGTTATAAAGGAGGACCAAGAAATAAGAACCTTTCCTTCTTTTAAGGTAGGGCTATCCATCAGTTTACCCAGAGCTCTTTGCTGAGTGGAGGGCATTTTGGCCCAAGCAAGGGAAGTGTGGCCTGAGACCAAACATTTCCCTCCCTGATCTCCAACCTCTACTTTCTCTCCTAATTCCCACTTACAGTGGAATGTTGGTTATAATCTCTTCAGCTTTTCCACCAATGGAAGTCGTAACCTAGAGTAAGCCAGGTCTTCCCCTTTCAGCTACCCTAAAGAAAATGTCCTCCCCCTCCAGCAGACGTACTCCGCCCAGATAGCTGTGCCCACTAGACAAGCTCACCCCATTAAGTGGAAGTAATGGGGTGTTAATGGAGGGGGGGATTAATTCCTCCCTGCCCACTAGTGCACTAGAACACTTCAGTGATAGGGCAAAAAAGGAGGGTGGGTACAAAGAGATTAAGAACTTGACCCCTCTATCTTGGTCAAAGAAAACAAGATTAACTGGGCATGAGGAATAAAAAATGATCTTAATGTTCCACCCTTTTGAGTTACAATTGGGACAACTGGGAGAGGGGGAAGATTTGGAGTGGGATGGAGAACCAGAGGGGCTCAATGGCTGGAAGTCTAGTGCATTTAGTTTTTGTACTATAAAGGCTCATTGCCAGTTTCATTGAGAAGACACATGCGGATGAGGGCTTCTGTCAACCCAGAAGGGGTCGCAGTTGCCAGAGGGACGACAGTCTTCAAAGTAGCCCTTCTTTTCCTGGCCGACAGTCCAGAGAATGCGGATGCTGGCACTACGGTTGGCTACGCCAGCAGAAAAGTCGTTGATGTTGGATGTTTCGTGGAACCCAGTTAGGCGCTGGGCATTGTCCAGACCCCACTTGGGATCGTATGTAGGTACGAATGTGGTACTGGTGCCATTTGCTTAGTTTCTCGATGGCCTCCTCAATGTACTTGCATGGCCTTGGTGCTAAAGTTGGTATGGCAGCCTGTACCATTCCAGTTCCCAAGAATGGGCTTGGGATCAAAGGTTGCTATCACTTCAAAGTCTTCACACACACAATGCAAGATGAAACCAACCACCCAGAGATGATCTCCCATGCTGATTCCTTCACAGGGTCCAATTTGGAATTCCCACTGGGCAGGCATGACCTCGGCATTAGTCCCGGCAATCTTGACTCCAGCATACAAGCAGGCTTGGTAGTGAGCCTCCACGATTTCCCTGCCATAGGCTCTGTCTGCTCCCACACCACAGTAAGAAGGACCCTGGGGCCCAGGGAAGCCATTGGAGGGCCAACCGTAGGGGAGCCCATCTGTCCCCATCAATGTGGATTCCTGCTCCATTCCAAACCAGGGGTGCTGGGTGCTCACCACGTCCATTAGCACTTACAGGTGTGCCTCAAATTGGTCTCTGCAGGCTTTCGATTGATTATACTTGAAAACTTCACAGAACACCAGCTTGTTGGGGTCCTTGTGGAAGGGGTCCTGGAACATGGCAGCAGGCACGAGATACATGTCACTGTTGGAACCTTCAGACTGGGAAGCACTAGAGCCATCAAAATTCTGCTCAGGTAACTCTTCTGCACACTTGGGCTCAAAGTCCATGGTGTGGTTCTTGCAGCACAGACCTTCTCCTGTACCATTGATCCAGATATACATGGCTTGGACTTTCTCACTCTGAGGCAGGGACATACACACCTGCCTGCTGCCTTTGTTTAAGTGGGAATTTGCGGAGGTGGCCATGGTGGAAGATGTTCTGGGTGGCGAGCAGGCAGGCAGGCAGTGAGAGCGAGGTGAAGCAAGAAGGGGAGGCCGATATGCTGCTCAAACGCCCTACTCTTCTCCCATCCTCGACTCTCCATCAACCTTACATCTTGCCTTATTCCTCAGTTTGTTCAGAAACTGAATGTGGAAATAGAGGCCTTGTTGATCAGTTTTCTTCAGAGGCTGCAATACACCTACTTAGGACTATTTGGGATTTTAGTTCAAAACAATGTACACAGAAGGGCAACAGACCTAACCTGGTTCCCCCCAGCCCTTTTACAAGTCACTAATCCATTTATGACATGGAGCCCTCATGACTTAATCACTTCCCAAAAGGTCCCACCTTTTAAGAGCACCACAATGGGAGCTAAGTTTCAACATGATTTTGAAGGGGACAAATTCTAAGCACCGAAGCTCCTAACCTCCACTCTCTATCACTCCCACACCTGGTTCAGTCCAGTGAGAGACCCCGTGAGCTGCACCCAGAAACGAAGACGTGATGACTGAGAGGCAGAGGCATCTTAGATTTCTTCATTTTGTAGTTGAGAAAGCAGAAACCTAGCAAATTTGGATGATGTTCTATGCCCAAATTACACAAGGTTCAATGACATTAGGACCCAGGACTTCTGACACTTGGTTCTTTGTGCCCTGGTCTTTCAATTCCCTCAGTGAGCAGAGGAAGTCTGGACTTCAGGCTAGCTGCCTGATTGTTATGGAGACATATCCATTCACCCTGCTAAGAGCTGTAAATTGTGTCTCTATTCTAAAGTTTGGAGTGACTAATGACCCTCAAGAGCCGAGTTGGAGAGAGTTGAGCTGACAGGTGTTCGTGTGTTCCCTCCTTGCAATAGTGTAAGCAAGAGGCCAAACAGAGGAAAAGCCCCAGTGCCCTCCATGGGCCCCAGGTGAGGGACAGGCGTATCAGTGCAGATTGGGGGTGGGGAGGAGATGTCTCACTGCCTAGGGGTGGAATTAGGGAGGGTCAGGGACAAAGAGTGGAAAAGCACTGAACACTAAGTCAGTGGGGGAAAAGGCACCTTGAGACGCAGACCTGTGAAAGGAGGCGTTTGGCCTAGGAATGCAGACACTCATGGGAGGCAGGGGCATGGCCAGCTACCTGCAAGGCACCAAGTGCCCTGTGGAGAGGGCAGCTTCCCCTGAGGACTGTCAGATAAAGTCTTTATGGCTGCCTGAGGTCCCCAAGACTGAAAGATCACACATAGCATTTGGGTCTGGGGCCAGACTCCTCAATTAGACATGGTAATGGCACCTTTTCAGGTCCCTTGACATATTTACAAATAATCCACAACTCCTTTGATGTGACTTTTGCTTCATTTATATTTTGATTATCATAACTAATTATAGTGAGAATAAAGCTTATTATCACCAAATTTACTCCAGGATAAAGAAGAGCTGTATGATTGAAAAACTATACCATTCCTCACCCATCATAAGGGTCATGACTGATAGTCCTCTAGCAAGAGAAAAACATTAATAGGCCAGGCTCGATGGTTCACAATGGTAATCTTAACCCCCTTGGAGGCCAAGCCAGAAGGATTCCTTGATCTCAGGAGTTCAAGATCAGCCTGAACAAGAGTGAGAACCCCCAACTCTACTAAAAATAGAAAAATTAGCCAGCTGTTGTAGTGGTGCCTATAGTCCCAGCTACACAGGAGGTCAGGAGCCTGAGGCAAGAAGATTCCTTGAACCCTGGAGTTTTTTGTTTTTGTTTTTGTTTTCAGACAGAGTCTCACTTTGTCGCCCTTGGTAGAGTGCTGTAGCATCATAGCTCACAGCAAGCTCCAACTCTTGGGCTCAAGTGATTCTCTTGCCTTAGGCTCCCAAGTAACTGAGACTACAGGCACCCACCACAAAGCCCAACTATTTTAAGAGATGGGGTCTTGCTTTAGCTCAGGCTGGTCTCCGTCTCCTCAGCTTGGACAATCCACCCACCTCAGACTCCCAAAATGCTGGGAATCATGGTAGGCATCAACCACCATGTCTGGCCTGAAACCCAGGAGTTTGAGGTTGCTATGAGCTAAGCTGACACCACAGTACTCCAGCCTGGGCACCAGAGTTAGACTCTGTCATTTAAAAAAAGAAGAAGAAGAAAAGAAAAGCATAGCAAATGTATTTCAAAGTTTGCATGACATGGAAGACTTCAGAAATGAAGACTCAAAAGTCTAGAGGAAACTGTCTATGTTTATGCTTAAGTGCAGTGAGGAATGGACAGCTGTGTAGAACGTGGTGGGACAAGAGAGTATGATCGAAGCGTAATAGACAGAGGAAAACCCAGCAAGGCCTGTCAGTTCAGATTCTTCTTGGCTTCTTGGGCAAAGGAGCCTGTGAGCATGTGTAGCATTCCGCTCCTTCCTCCTGGGGATAAAGTAGGACGCTTCTGGAACAAGGGTCTCATGACCTACAGTCAGACAAGGTAGGTCAGGGAATTTCTTCACAGCCAGCTCCTACACAGCAAGGTAGGGGACGGCCAGAGACACAGTCCTTTGTTTTATGGCTTGCTTTGGGGAGACAAATTCTAGTTTCTATGTCCCACGTTGGGGAAGAATTCTGGTTTCTATGACTCACTTCTAGGGAGACAAGAGGCCGGGAAAAGACAGAAAGTCCTTGGTTCTGAGGCTGCTTCTTGGGCCTTCCAATATCCTTCAGTTCAAAGTACTTGGCATGCCAAAGCACCATTCTTTGGGGTGTTCTAAGAAGCTGTAATTGGAAATTATAATGCATTATTACAAGTGCCTTTTTCTGTCCTAAACATGGCCGGACACAGCTGTAAAGCCTCACTCAATAAATACATGCTTACATTTCTTCTTTTGGCTACCATAAAGCACTGAATATAATTAACAGTCCATTATATTTTCTCTTCCTGAATTATATAGCTTTTAATTTTACCTCCTTATTTGATTATCACATTCATTTTATATGGTTTTAATTATAATCTCCTCAGATCTTTCTTGGTATAAATGAAGAAGATAACTGAGTACAGATATTAAAGTAAGTATGTGTCAACCGGCACGTAAAAGGTTGTGGCTGCTCCCTGAGGATTCTCAGCCTAAGAAAAGACACCAAGTAGTATACACAAATCCTCCTTCCTTTTTCCTGCCTCCATACACCACCTGCTTCTTACTGAAACACATTCCCTAAACTAGGATAGGAAAATGTGGGAGGGGGGGAAGAAGCCGAAAAGAGAAGAAATTCTCAGCCTAAACCAAGCCAAGTCATGTTTCCATCCATTCTCAGGACTTTGAAAAGCTTGCTAAAACAAATTTAATTCCCCAAATGTGTATTTTAAAAGGTTGGATATCGAATGTGGTAGGGAAATAGAACTGCAGTGCAAGATTGAAGTGTTGTGTGAAATTGCAGTAATTGTGCCCATTAAGTGAGAAAATATTTGCTCAGGGTCCCTTTCTGCATCGCTCCTTTGTTAGCCACGGAGCTGGAATGTGCCATCCTGGGCTGCTGGGCTGCAGTGGTACCTACCACATATCCAAAGCTGGAATGCCTCCAGCCATGTCTTTCTACACTTAATGTATTTATACACCTTTCTGTGTTTAAATAAACACCTCGCAGAATGTTACAGACTGGGTGGAAGTGGAAATAGACTACAAAAGGAAGGGTAAGCATTCAGCAGGGGTCTTTCTGCTTCTCCCCAGCCGTGCCACAGGCTTGAAACACTTCAAATAGTCTGGGTGGAAAATTGGCTCTTAATTCCCTCAGTTCTTTTTTCCTGGTTTAAGACAACATATAGGCCTATTTTGAAGTAGGCTCCCTGTATTTTTTTTCCTTGAGTGTTTTTAATAATTAATATAAATTTCTTCCCATTACCTTGCTCATTTTTCTTTCCTATTTTCTTTACAATTTGTTGATCTTTCTTCTACCTAGCTCAGTCTGCTTTTGTATGCTGGTAGCCAACAGGATATCCTCTGTAAAATACATTTGGCCTGACTTCCTATTTTCTATCTAATTCTTGGACATAGAGAGTAAGAATCTAGAAGTATAGGTTTTCCGTCTTCTGAAGGAAAAAAATCTGTGCTATGCTGATTGGAAGTATAGGTTTTCCATCTTCTGGAAAAACAAAATATATGTTGTGCTGATTAGCCTAATTTTTTTTTTTTTTTTGAGACTGAGTTTCACTCTGTTGCCCCAGGATAGAGTGCCATAGTTCACAGCCTAGCGCAACCTTGAACTTATGGGCTCAAGTGATCCTCCTGCCTCAGCCTCCCAACTAGCTGTGCCTACAGGCAGCCACCAGAACGCCCAGCTAATTTTTCTATTTTTAGTAGATATGGGGTCTTGCTCTTGCTCAGGCTGGTCTTGAACTTCTGAGCTCAAGGAATCTTCTGGAATCTTCCTGCCTTGGCCTCAAAGAATGCTAGGATTATAGGTATGAGCCACTGCACCTGGCCTCCTTTGCTATACTTTAATCATAGGTTCTTTGAATACAGCCAAATCCCAGCTGCCCCAGTGCCCTGTAGGGTGGACATGGATGGTGCCATTGCCTGGATTCTCCTTGCTCATCCGCTGTGGATCAGCAGATCTTCCTACACCCACTTCCACCTCTACCCTTGTCGTTGAGTGTAAGGCAGGAAATAAAGACCAAGGCACTATCTTGGTGAGCTTTGACTTCATCAACCCAAACCATTAATGGTCCCTCGTTTCCTTCTGACCATTTTCAGGACCATCAGGAATATAGCAACTGTTTCAGCCTCTTTTATTTATGAAGAGAAGCAAAATTATTCTAAATGATATTTAAGTGACTTCTCCTATCCATGTATTTGATTTACTAAAATGAACAGCATAAATACATGAGGGTAATATATTTCTACCTCTTACCATGACTATTATTGCTTAATATTTTGGAATATTTATAATGCGTGAAGATTAATTATAGTGTTATCCTTTTCTTTTTTCTTTCTTTCTTTTTTTCTTTTTTTTTGGTAGAGTGCCATGGGGTCATACAGCTTACAGCAACCTCCAGCTCTTTGGCTTAGGCGATTCTCTTGCTTTAGCCTTCCAAGTAGGTGGAACTACAGGTGCCTGCCACAATGCCCAGCTATTTTTTTGTTGCAGTTTGGCAGGGGCCGGGTTTGAACCTGCCACCCTCGGTATATGGGGCCGGTGCCCTACTCACTGAGCCACAGGCGCCACCCAGGTTATCCTTTTCAAAGGAAATGTACCAAACTTAGTCATGTACCAAACTTAGTCATGAGTGAGTGAGTCAGTTTCATTCCAGAAATCATAAAGAGGTGCTATATGAGCGAAGATAATGAGCACTTCTTCACGGAAATATGCCAAAAATAATATATAGAATAAGAAACCACTCCAGGCTGTTTTATGTCTAAATATAAACAATAAGAGCAATATTATAAACTGTAGACAAGCAGGAACTTGAATGAGAGTGCTAGTAAATGTTATCCATCCCAGTAAGACAACATGCCAAGGCTTGGAAAGAAACTCCCTAACTCAGGCGTCCTCAAACTGCAGCCTGCGGGCCACATAAAGCGGTGTGAATTGTATTTGTTCCTGTTTTGTTTTTTACTTCAAAATAAGATGTGTGCAGTGTGCATAGGAATTTGTTCATAGGTTTTTTTTGTTTTTTTAAACTATAGTCCGGCCCTCCAATGGTCTGAAGGACAGTGAATTTGGCCCCCTGTTTAAAAAGGTTGAGGACCCCTGCCCTAACTGCTGCTGTTACTAATCAGGAGGAAGGAGTTGGGATTTTCATGCAGGAAGAAATATTATCCTTATGTGACATCAGGCAGCATCTTTGTATCATTATTATTATTACTTTTTTTGAGACAGAGTCTCACTATGTCGCCCTTGGTAGAGTGCTCTGGCATCACTGCTCACAGCAACCTCAAACTTCTGGGCTTTAGCGATCTTCTTGCCTCAGCCTCCCAAGTAGGTGGGACTTCGCCACAACATCCAGCTATTTTTTTGTTGTAGTTGTCATTGTTGTCTTTAGCCGGCCCAGGCTGGATTCGAACCTACCAGCCCCGGTGTATGTGGCTGGCACCCTAGCCACTGAGCTATGGGCACTAAGCCTGTCATCTTTATATTAAGCATCCCAGAAAATTGAGTTTTACAGACAAGGCCTCGGACTCTACGCTTCTTCCTGATAAGGAGATTCAATTTTCCATTTGCATCTGCAATCAGGACACTTATTATACCACTAAGAATAATTGCCATAGTAACAATGATGCATGTAACACAAAGGAATAAAGGAAACACCTTCCAGTCTCAGGTTTCAAGATCAAATCAAAGCAGTAAGATGAGAAGGGCAGAGATTTCTGCATGTTTTGTCAACTATTATGTCCTGAGTGCTTATAACTTTGCCTAACCACAGTACATGATCAATAAGTATTTACTGGATGAATGACTACATGCATAAATGAATAGGTAATGATTCAACATTATTCACACTGAGAGAAGAACTATTTCCTTTTTCTTTTTTTTTAATAGATGGGGTCTCATTTTTGCTTAAGCTGGTCTCCATCTCCTGAGCTCAAGCAACCCACCTACCTCGATCTCCCAGAGTGCTAGGATTATAAGTGTGAGCCTCTGTGCCTGGCAGAGGCTATTTCGTTGTACATGTAAATGATTTGGAAGTATAGTAGCTTTCTTTGTTGGCTATTCAGCTACCAAATATTAAAACAAGGACAGGCTCAGCGCTTGTAGCAAGTGGTTGCGGTGCCAGCCACATACACTGAGGGTGGCAGATTTGAACCCGGCCCAGGCCAGCTAAACAACAATGACAACTGCAACAACAAACAAAATATCCAGGCGTTGAGGCGGGCACCTGTAGTCCCAGCTACTTGGGAGGCCGAGGCAAGAAAATCACTTAAGCCCAAGAGTTGGAGGTTGCTGTGAGGTGTGATGCCACAGCACTCTACTGAGGATGACACAGTGAGACTCTGTTTCAAAAAAAAAAAAAAATCAGAAAGTTCAAAGATCAGGCTCAGCGCCTGTAGCTCACTGGCTAGGGCAACAACCACATACACGAGAGCTAGTGGGTTCAAACCCAGCCCGGGCCTGCCAAACAACAGTGACAACTACAACCAAAAGATAGCTGGGTGTGTGGCAGACACCTGTAGTCCCAGCTACTTGGGAGGCTGAGGCAAGAGAATCGCTTAAGCCTAAGAATTTGAGTTTGCTGTGAGCTGTGATTCCATAGCACTCTACCAAGGGTGACATAATGAGACTCTGTCTCAAAAATAAAGAAAGAAAGTTGAAAGATCAGAAGCTCCTTCTGCTAATGATCTCAACTTCCTGCAGTATCATAGTAGGTGATTTCCAGAGGCTACCTGAAACCTCTGGGAAAGCCTCATGAGTGTGCTCTTGGCCAAGTTTATGTGCTTGTCCACAGTTGCTGGGTCAGTGATGGCTTCTCCTCTGCTGCCTTCTGTTCTACAATAAAACTTCAAGAAGTGTCCCCCAGTCGTGGAGCCTGAATTAGATACCTGGTGACAAAGCAGGGAAAATGTGGTTTCCAGGCTTCCAGACCCTACAATGAAAGAGACGGGGGAGTAGACTCCCTACTGACTACTGTTTTTTTACTCCAGAATGGACAAAACCTAGTAAGCAGTTTGGCTGTAACCTTAAAGAATGGTGTTTTAATAAAGCCTTATTTCGGGCGGTGCCTTTGGCTCAGCGAGTAGGATGCCAGCCCCATATACTGAGGGTGGTGGGTTCAAACCCGGCCCTGGTCAAACTGCAACAAAAAAATAGCCAGGCATTGTGGTGGGCACCTGTAGTCTCAGCTACTCGGGAGGCTGAGGCAAGAGAATTGCTTAAGCCCAAGAGTTTGAGGTTGCTGTGAGTTGTGATACCACAGCACTCTACCTAGGGTGACAAAGTGAGACTTTGTCTCTAATTTAAAAAATAAATAAATAAATAAAAATAAAGCCTTATTTCCACCAGGGTGTATTGCTTAATGTTCTGGGAGGGCATGACAACCTAAGGAGGAAACAGTGGATATTCTCAGGGAAGGTGTTGCGGAGTAGGGCTGAAATTTTAATAGTCTTTTGGGCCAGGCACACTGGCTTGTGCCTGCAATCTTAGCACTCTGGGAGACCCAGAAAGGATCACTTGAGCTCAGGGGTTTAAGACCAACTTGAGCAAGAGCGAGACCCTGTCTTTACTAAAAATAGAAGAATCAGCCAGGCATTGTGGCAGGTACCTGTAGTCCCAGCTACTTGGGAGACTGAGGCAGGAGGGTCATTTGAGCTCAGGAGTTTGAGGTTGCTGTGAGGAAGGCTAACACCACTGCATTCTAGCCTGGGCAACAGAGTGACACTCTGTCTCAAAAAAAAAAAAAAAAGAGAGAGAGAATTTATTAGGTCTTCTGAAGAACAAGATATTAGTGGGCAATCAAGGCAATGGAAATAGCACATGATAACCTCTACTAGAATTTAACAGAATGGGAAAAATGTGTCTCTGGACAGTGTTACATGTTTTCTGGTATCTGCTTAAGAGACCTTCATTACAAACCCTCTTTCAGGTAAGAGATAGCTTTTGTCTACTGGGTGGCAAATGCTAGAAGTAGGGCTACAGAGATGAGAGAGAGGAGGGTAATATACTGTAGTCATAGTCTTCTCATTCTAAACAACACAAAACAAAGAAATAGTTTCCATTAGCCCTCCCATCTAGAGGCTCCCAATTGAGGCCCCATGGGCAGAGTAAAGAATGAGTAAGTACAAACCTCCCCTCCCCTCAGGCCCTAGCCACTCCCTGGCCTTGGGTTCATCTCTCCAGGAGGGAGCTTCCCAGGCCACCCAGGCTGGGAGCAATGTTCCACTCTGGACGGAGTGCTTTACCCTCCCTCTTCTAGCTGTTTTCCTTGGGTTAGAGAGTGCTGCAAATTGAGAATAAGTATCGGGTTCCTATTTTGATCTGTTAAACTAAGAAAAATAATCTTTTATCTTTTTCCCTGCAGTCCTTAGAGAGTTTTGCTCCTGAAAGTGAAATGGAAATTCTGGCTCCAAAAGCCACCTAGGAAGATGACCCCAGCCCGCCCAAGAAGCCACACCCACTTCTCTCCTGCAGAAGAGAGCTTGGCCAAAAGCAACAGGGCTGAGGTGGTGAGGAGAGAAGTGAAGGGGTGAGAAAGTACATTAAGATTTTTAAGTTGCTTCTTCTTCACTGAATTCCCTTTCTCAAAGTAAGTGAAGATAAGCAGTTGGAGAACGAAAAATCTATTGAGAAATAGTCAAAACACTGGGATCCTTTTTAGAAGGCAAGGATGTTAGAAGGGTAGGGAGGAGAACCTTAATCTATTTCAAGTAAAACTAAAATCTTTAATATGAGGAAGACTGGATTTAGAGTTGTGTACACTTTCAAATACATTCAGAATATAGAAAAGACAGAAAATGAGTAGATTGCATTACTCTTTTCAGTGTGTTCCTTTTCCCAGGCAGAAGGGTGGTAATGCTTCAAGTTACTCTTTTCCCCGGTACACAATATAGAATATAATTAAGGAAGAATCATTACTGGAGTAATCCTTCCCTTATATTAATTCTCTATAATAATGAATAATCAGTTGTAGGAAAAAAGGGGATTAAAATTAAAAGACAAAAACTAAGCTAAAATTAAAAGACTAAACTAAGGTTGAGCAAACGTAACCACAGTTCTGTGGCTGCAGGAGTACTTGTGTCACAGAGATTCCTTTATGTTCAACTATTTCACCATACTATCATTCTAATGAAAAGTCTGTCATGCTGTGTGGCTAAATATATTAGTACAAACTCATCTATCCCCTAATCATAAAAAAAAGAAAAAGGAAAAAGTGTATGAAACCTAAAAACTATTGCATTACTTTTAGTAAGAACTAGACTCAAAATGATACATGTAAATGAGAAACATTGTTTTGATATCTCTTTAGATGACTGGCAGTCTCTTCCATCATCACATTTACTATCCAGAAACCTACATGAAATTATAAAGCCTTACGTCCAAATTGGAAAAGAGGAGATCAAAGTATTCCTTTTTTTTTTTTTTTTTTTTTTTGAGATAGAGTCTCACTCTGCTAAACTGGGTAGAGTGCTGTGGCATCATCATAGCTTACAGCAGCCTCAAACTCTTGGGCTCCAGCAATCCTCTTGCCTCAGCCTCCCGAGTAGTTGGGACTACAGGCACTCACCACAACACATGGATAGTTTTTTCTATTTTTAGTAGAGATGGGGTCTATCTCTTGCTCAGGCTAGTCTTAAACTCTTCAGCTCAATCAATCCACCCTCTTTGGCTTCCCAGAGTGCTAGGATTACAGGTATGAGCCACCATGCCCGACCAAAGTTTTCCTGTTTCCCAATGATATGATCTTGTATCTGCCAAATCTTAAAAACTCCTCCAAAAGACTTCTGGAATTGATAAATAAATTTAGTAAAGTCTCAGATTATAAAATTAATGCATTCAAATCAGTAACATTTCTACATACTAACAATAGCAAACCTGGGAATCAAATGAAGAACTTAATACCATTTGCAATAGTTGCAAAATAAATAAAATAAAATAAAATACAAAACAAAACCAAGGAACTTGACCAAGGAAATGAACAATCTCTACAAGGAGAACTACAAACAAATGGAAAAACACCTCATGCTTATGAATTAGAAGGTTCAATATTGTTAAAATATCCATGCTGCCCCAAGTTATATACAGATTCAACATAATTCCCATCAAAATACCAACATAATTTTTCAAAAAATTAGAAAAAACAATGCTAAATTTCACATGAAAGAAAAAAGAGCCCAAATAGCCAAAGCATTCCTAAATAAAAAACCCAAATCTGGAGGCCTCGTATTACCCAATTTCAAATTGTATTACAAAGCTATGGTAATCAAAACAGCATAAAAAAATAGACACATAGATAAATGAATCAGAATAAAGAATCCCAAAATAAAAACACACGTCCCAGAAGATTTTTGATAAAGAAGATAAAAACATACACTGGGGAAAGAATACCCTATTCTATAAAAATGATACTGGGAAAATTGGAGAGCCATTTGCAGAAGAATCAAACTTGATCCCTACCTGTCAACATACACAAAATTTAACTCGAGATGGATTAAAGACTTAAATGTAAGACCCAACCACATAAAAATTCTAGAAAAAAAAAACATAAGAAAAACTCTTTTAGACATTGGCTTAGGAAAAGAATTTATAACTAAGATCCCAAAAGCAAATACAATAAAAATAAATAAATGGGACATAATTAATCTGAAAAGTTTCTGCACAGCAAAATAAAAAACCGACATTATAGTCAACCTCCAGAATGGGAGAAATTATTTGCAAACTATACATCCAACAAAGGATTAATATCCAGAATCTATAAGGAATTCAAACAAATGAACAAGAAAAATAACAAATAACCCCATTGAAAAATGGCCAAAAGACATGAAAGAAGCATTTTTCAAAAGAAGATATACAAACAGCCAAAATACATGTAAACAATGCTCATTATCACTAATCATCAGGGAAATGCAAATTAAAACCACACTGAAATATGACTTACCCATGTTAGAATGAACATTATTTAAAACGTCAAAAAATAATATACCTTGGCATGGATGTGGCAAAAAGGCACCACTTATATGCTATTACAGTGGGAATGTACATTAGTACAACCTCTTTGGAAAATGAATGTAGATTCCTCAAAGAACTAAAAGTACACCTATCATTTAATTCAGCCATGAGTATCTACCCAAAGGAAAAGAAGTTTTGGGGGTTTTTTTGAGACAGAGTCTCACTATGTTGCTCTCTGTAGAGTGCTATGGCATCACAGCTCACAGCAACCTCAAACTCTGGGGATTAAGCAATTCTCTTGCCTCAGCCTCCCAAGTAGCTGGGACTACAGGCACCTGCCACTAAAGCCCAGCTTTTTTTTTTTTTTTTTTCTGGAGTTGTTTAGCTGGCCCCAGCTGAGTTCGAACCTGCCACCCTCAGTGTATGTGGCTGGTGCCGTAACCACTGTGCTATGGGTACCAAGCTGGAAAAGAAGTCATTATATCAAAAAGACATATGCGGGGCCAGGTGTGATGGCTCACTTCTGTAAGCCCAGCACTTGGGAGGCTGTGGCAGGTGGATTGCCTGAGCTCACAAGTTCTAGACCAGCCAGTAGTTCCATAGCTCACAGCTACTTGGGAGTCTGAGGCAAGAGGATCACTTGAACCCAAGAGTTTGAGGTTGCTGTGTGCTTAGATGCCACAGAATTCTACCAAGGGTAATCAAGTGAGACTTTGTCTCAAAAAAAAAAAGACAGACTCACTCTAGCATATTTATTGCAGCACAATTCACAGTTGCAAAGATACAGAGTCAATCCAAGTGCCCATGACCTGGTGAGTGGATAAAGAAAATGTCCTATATATATGCATACCCCCATGAAATACTACTCAGCCATTAAAAAGAATGAAATAATGTCTTTCACAGCAACTTGGATGAACTGGAAGCTATGAGCCTAAGTAAGCATAATATTAGTCTTTCTTTATGCTAGTATAACTATTTGAGTGACACTAAAAGCCCTGACTTCACCATTATGCAATTCATCTATGTAACAAAAAACTACTTGTGTCCCCTAAATCTATTAAAAATTTTTTTAAATACCAAAAAAACTATAAAATCTTAAAAAATGAGAAAGATTAGTAAAAATTCCAGCAGATATATTTTGAGACTTGATTTTTAAAAATCTCCTCTCTGAAATAAATCTTTCAATGTTACCACTTTCAGAAAGCATACCACTGGAGAATTCTAAAACAGCTGGGTTTTCCTGAGAATTACCCAAGACAATGTTATATAAGTCTCCAGGCTGGGCGCAATGGCTCATGCCTGTAATCCTAGCACTCTGGGAGGCCAAGGTAGGTGGAATGCTTGAGCTCATGAGTTCAAGATCAGCCTAAGCAAGAGTGAGACTCCATCTCTAAAAAAATAGTTGGGTGTTGTGGCAAGCACCTGTAGTCCCAGCTACTTGGGAGGCTGAGACAAGAGAATCACTTGAGCCCAGGAGTTTGAGGTTGCTGTGAACTATGACCATGGCACTCTACCAAGGGCAACAAAGTGAAATTGTGTCAAAAAAAAAAAATCCTCCTTCAGAGAAACAGGTTTTTCTTCTGCAGTCCCCTATTCTTTCCATTTTTAATGGTAATTTCAAGATTCTTCCTGGATTTGATTTTTATATATATATATATAGTGTTTTCCAACAGGGATCTGTTGAAATTTTATAGAGGATGGTTCTTCATTTGTGGAGGCAGTCTCTAACACTGAACAAATTTAGTATTTCTGGCCCTTGCTGTCTAAATTAACAACTCCAAAATGGTATACATGGAATTGAGAACCCCTGTACCTCAAATTCATGTTTCCATATGGAAAACTGCTGTCTCTCACGGCCTCAAAAGGCAATTTACACTTCTTGTGGCTGAAACACTAGATTTCTTGCTCACATGGAGATTTTTTCCTTAAGGATCTATTCATCTCTGTTCCAGGCAGGGTTCCTTCTGGACCTGGGTCCATTCTTATCAGTAAACATGACAGTGGTTATTTAGTGGGGTTTTTTAAATGGTATAAATTTAAGGTATATAACTATTTAGTGTGTTTTATCTTACTTAAAGATACAAACAAATATGGGGTTTTTTGTTTGTTTCCTCCTTTTTGTTTTCTGTTTGCTAGAGGTTTGGGGAGGAATACACTTTGGTGAAATACACATAATATAATGGTAGAATTCAATGTGTTTGCTTAATGTAGGAGTTCACTCCCAGGTTATCTCAGCCCAGCCCTGCCCATATTCTAGCACTTCATCATCTGAAAGTACAAATGAAGGTATTTTCCAGACATTGCTATTGTACTTTTATATTCTCATCGGCAAAAAACTATTAATTCTAATGGGAGAAATTAATTGTATTTATTAAAGTCTTTCCTTGGAAACATCTCATATGTGGTGTGGCCATCTGTTGGGTCAATAGGCTCAGAAATCTTTCCAACAAGACAACATGAATAGGCACCCAGGAGACTACAGGGAGAATAACGGATTAGGAAGAATGTAGGCCACCTAATGCCACTTAGACCACATCTCGTCAAGCTCTCAAAGGCCTTGGCAAGCTGTGTTTTTTTTTTTTTTCTTTTCTTTCTTTCTTTTTTTTTTTTTTATACAGACAGAGTCTCACTTTACTGCCCTCAGTAGAGTGCCATGATGTCACCCAGCTCCCAGCAACCTCCAGGTTTGGGGCTTACACGATTCTCTTGCCTCAGCTTCCCGAGTAGCTGGGACTACAGGCGCCTGCCACAATGCCCGGCTATTTTTTGGTTACAATTTGGCTGAGGCCAGGTTTGAACCCTCTACCCTCGGTATATGGAGCCAAATATTTGTGTCCTTGTGATGATGGCCTGTCAGTTCTCAGCTATGATTTCTCAGTAATTTTCCATCATTCAGATTATTCAACATAAGAACAAAATAAGCAAATTCTTAATTCCACATGATATTTGGAGAGAGAGAAAACTTTTGTTTCTATGCACAGGTTATGACACTGGCATGACATAGCAATAAAACACTTTAGTGCAAGTTACTTTTCAACCTTTTTTTATCTCACTGCACACTTGAATCTGTAGTTAAACTTCCACAGCACACTTAAATTATGTTGATAAAATAAGAGAGCAAAAAAGAGAATATGCTTATTGTGATTTGAACTTCTTTTGAAAATAAGTTCATTAATGATCTTTAAAATTTTTCATGGCATATCTAAGATCCTCTCACACCACACTGGAGTGCTGTGGCACACTGGTTGAAAATCACTTGCTTTAGAGTGACAAAATGAAAAAAATCAGTCTCAATTCCACATAGAACCCAAAACTATTGGCTCGGCACCCGTAGCACAGTGGTTACGGTGCCAGCCACATACACCAAAGTTGGCGGGTTAGAACCCACCCCGGGACAGCTAACCAAAAATGACAACTGAAATAACAAAAATAGCTGGGCATTATGGCGGGTGCCTGTAGTCCCAGCTACTTGGAAGGCTGAGGCAGGAGAATCACTTGAGCCCAAGAGTTTGAGATTGCTGTGAGCTATGACACCACAGCACTTTTCCAAGGGTGACAGAGTGAGACTCTGTCTCAAAAAAAAAAATCCAAAAACAAAAACAAAAACAAACCCAAAACTATTTGTTATTTTTTTCTGTACCTTCTAGATACTATCTAAATTGCTATTATAATTTACATACTATTAAGTACTACAGGATAAAAAATCACAAAATTTTTTATATTCTTCTATGGTGCATCTTAGAATGGGTACAGGTGATTGCACTAATGTACACAGCTATGATTTAACAATAAAAAATGAAATTAAAAAAAACTACCAAAAAAAAGAAATTTTTATATTCTTAACCTTGCTTATATAATTATATTTAATAATTATATTGTAGTCCATCTTGTTGATACGCTGTAGTTTACTAAGTTATTATTTTACTTTTTTAATATTTACATTTTTTCACTTTTAATTCTTTTCCTATTACGGATAAAAAAAAATCTGTCCTACATCTGTCAAAATATTTCCTTAGGAAAAATTCTCCATAGTAGTATTACTTGGTTAAAGGACATGAATGTTGGTATCTCCCCGGAGGTGGAGCAAGATGCGGCTGAGTAACAGCTTCCCTGCAACTGGGCACGGTGAGTCTGGGGAGATAAGACTCCAGGCATCTCTGGCTGGTGGGATCTGACTATAATCATCCCTTTGAGGATACAGGGAGTCAGTAAGGGACTTCTGTACCCCAAGTGAAGGACAACAACAGTGGAAAACTGGCAAATGGTTGCGTGTGTTCCATCAACCTAATCCCGCCGGCAGCCATAAGTACAATCAGCAGTGAGACTACAAACCAGAAAGGCCTTACCTGTGAACTGTTTTGGTGTTTTTGGACTTGGCACTCAGTTGAACTGCCTTCTGGAGAGCTTGAGCAGGAGTGCGGAGGACTTTGGGAATTGTCTAGGGCCCCAGACTGAGCTGCTGACCCGGACACAGCTAATAGTGTTCAGCTGTGGGCTGCACGGAGCTATTATGAGAGAACTGCCCCGGCAAGCTCTGCACTCAGGGTCGCAGAGCAAGGATCAGGCGGGAGCTAGTAACCTATCGACGGGGCAGCCTAGAGTTGGGGACTGAGTTGTCTTACAGCCTTAACCCTCAGGGGCAGAGTGAGACCCTCGGGGCAGAGTTTTAGCACACTGGAGCCTCGGGCTGTTGCCCTGGGTAGAGTGCCATGGTGTCACAGTTCAAAGCAACATCCAACTCCTGGGCTTGGCCATAAGAGCTGGACCTCCATAAGAGCTGAGCCGTGACCCCCGACCCATGTCCCGCACCTGCTGGGCCTCCGCATGCCCTGACCAGGAACTCCAGGAGCCGCACAACCCTGCATCCTCCCTCCTGTACCCTCCCTGCCTCCACACCAGCCTGCTGGTCTGGCCAGGGACTCTGGTAGCCACGTGCCCTCTGAAGCCCTCCCTGCCTCTGTGCAGAGTCCTTCTCCTGGCCAGAGACTGCTAGAGCCTTGGTCTCTCTGTGCCAAAGTCACTGGGCACCAGGCACTCCCAGAACCATGTGCACCACCTCCCGCCCTGTTGCTGGATCCGGGTGTGTCACACTCCAGAGCTGCATCCACAACCAGAACTCCCTGGCTGGGGAAGCCCCAGAGGAACTACACGGGGTCACTCCCTACAAAGATCCAGCAACAATAGAGTGATCCCGCTGGGGTCTAATCTTGGAGAGACATCTCCCCAACTCTGAGGACAGCCAGAGGCAACAGTGAAAAACAATCATGAGGTGAAATCAACAGAAAAACTCTGGCAATAAGAATAATCAGAGTAGATCAACTCCCCCAAGGATCAACGGGGCAGACACAGCACAAGATCCCATGCACAAAAAAATAGCTGAGATGTCAGAAATCGAATTCAGAATCTGGACAGAAAATAACATCAAATTAGAATTCCAAGCAGTAACCCAAAAGATATCTCAAGAATTCAACAAATTCAAAGACCAAATGACCAAAGATTCTGACACGTTGAGACAAGAAGTTCTAGCCCTCAAAGATCTGAGAAACGCAGTAGAATCCCTGAGTAAAAGAATGGAGCAAGCAGAAGAAAGGATTTCTGACATTGAAGACAAAACTTTCGAATGCTCCCAAACTCTCAAAGAGGAAGAGAAATGGAGGGCAAAAACAGACCATGCTCTCAGAGAGCTCTGGGATAATTCAAAGAAAACCAATATTCACCTTACAAGGATCCCCGAAAGGGATGAAGTGGCTTCACAAGGCATAGAGTCTCTTCTCCATGAGATTATGAAGGAGAACTTTCCAGACATGCCAAGAGATTCTGAAATTCAGATAGCAGACAGTTTCAGAACTCCACCACAACTCAACCCGAATAAGACATCCCCCAGACACATCATAATCAATTTCACTAAAGTTAATATGAAGGAGAAAATTCTGAAAACAGCCAGACAAAAGAAAACCATCACCTACAAGGGGAAGAATATTAGATTAACTGCAGATCTCTCTGCTGAAACCTTTCAGGCTAGAAGAGGATGGTCATCGACTTTTAATCTCCTAAAACAAAACAACTTTCAACCCAGGATCCTGTACCCAGCTAAACTGAGTTTCATTTATGACAGAGAAATTAAATACTTTGATGACATTCACATGTTAAAGAAATTTGCCATAACTAAACCAGCTCTCCAGGATGATCTCAGACCTATCCTCCATAAAGACCATCGTAACCCTCCACCACAAAAGTAAACCCACCCAGAAAATTTTGATCAAATCCCAACTTCCACAGTCGCAAGAGGATTAAAAATGTCCACCAGACTCTCGAAAGGCTTATCAATATTCTCAATTAATGTGAATGGTTTAAATTGTCCTCTAAAGATGCACAGGTTGGCTGACTGGATACAAAAACTCAAGCCAGATATCTGCTGCATACAAGAATCGCATCTTGGGCGGCGCATGTGGCTCAGTGAGTAGGGCGCTGGCCCCACATACCAAGGGTGGTGGGTTCAAACCCAGCCCCAGCCAAACTGCAACAAAAAAATAGCGGGTGTTGTGGCGGGTGCCTGTAGTCCCAGTTGCTCAGGAGGCTGAGGCAAGAGAATTACATAAGCCCAAGAGCTGGAAGTTGCTGTGAGCCGTGTGATGCCATGGTACTCTACCGAGGGCAGTAAAGTGAGACTCTGTCTCTACAAACAAACAAAAAAAAAGAATTGCATCTTACATTAAAAGACAAATATAGACTCAAGGGGAAGGGATGGTCATCTATACTCCAGGAAAATGGAAAGCAGAAGAAAGCAGGCATTGCAATCCTGTTCGCAGATGCAATAGGCTTTAAACCAACCGAAATAAGGAAGGATAAGGATGGATACTTCATATTTGTTAAAGGTAATACTCAATATGATGAGATTTCAATTATTAATATTTATGCACCCAACCAGAATGCACCTCAATTTATAAGAGAAACTCTAACAGACATGAGCAACTTGATTTCCTCCAGTACCATAGAAGTTGGAGATTTTTAACATCCCTTTAGCAGTCCTGGATAGAGCCTCCAAAAAGAAGCTAAGCAAAGAAATTTTAGATTTAAACTTAACCATTCAACATCTGGACTTAACAGACATCTACAGAACATTTCATCCCAACAAAACTGAATACACATTCTTCTTATCAGCCCACGGAACATACTCCAAAATCAACCACATCCTAGGCCACAAATCTAACCTGAGCAAATTTTAAGAAACAGAAATTATTCCTCGCATCATCTCAGACCATCATGGAATAAAAGTTGAACTCAATAACAACAGGAACCTGCATACCCATACAAAAACATGGAAGCTAAACAACCTTATGCTGAAGGATAGATGGGTTATAGACGAGACTAAGAAGGAAATCACCAAATTTTTGGAACAAAACAATAATCAAGACACGAATTACCAGAACCTCTGAGATACTGCAAAGGCAGTCCTAAGAGGGAAATTTATAGCACTGCAAGCCTTCCTCAAGAGAACAGAAAGAGAGGAAGTTCATAACTTAATGGGACATCTCAAGCAACTGGAGAAGGAAGAACATTCCAACACCAAACCCAGCAGAAGAAAAGAAATAACCAAAATCAGAGCAGAATTAAATGAAAATGAAAACAAAATTATACAACAGATCAATAAATCCAAAAGTTGGTTTTTTGAAAAGATCAATAAAATAGATAAACCTTTGACCGACCTAACCAGGGAAAAAAGAGTAAAACCTCTAATTTCATCAATCAGAAATGGTAAGGATGAATTAACAACAGACCCCTCAGAAATTCAAAAAATCCTTAATGAATACTATAAGAAACTCTACTCTCAGAAATATGAAAATCTGAAAGAAATCAACCAATACCTGGAAGTACACCACCTACCAAGACTTAGCCAGAATTAAGTGGAAATTTTGAACAGGCCTATATCAAGTTCTGAAATAGCATCAACTACACAAAAATCTTCCTAAAAAGAAAAGCCCAGGACCAGATGGCTTTACGTCAGAGTTCTACCAAACCTTTAAAGAAGAACTAGTACCTATACTACTAAACCTCTTCCAAAATATAGAAAAAGAAGGAATATTATCCAACACATTCTATGAAGCAAACATCACCTTGATCCCCAAACCAGGGAAAGACCCAACAAGAAAAGAAAATTATAGACCAATACCACTAATGAATATTGATGCTAAAATACTCAATAAGATCCTAACAAACAGAATACAATGACACATCAAAAAATTATACACCATGACCAAATGGGATTTATCCCAGGCTCTCAAGGCTGGTTCAATATATGTAAATCTATAAATGTAATTCAGCACATAAACAAACTAAAAAATAAGGACCATATGATTCTTTCAATTGATGCAGAAAAAGCTTTTGATAATATCCAGCATCTGTTCATGATCAGAAAACTAAAGAAAATTGGTATAGAAGGGACATTTCTTAAACTAATAGAGGCCATCTACAGCAAACCCATAGCCAATATCGTATTAATTGGAGTTAAATTGAAATCATTTCCACTTAGATCAAGAACCAGGCAAGGTTGCCCATTGTCTCCATTGCTCTTTAACATTGTGATGGAAGTTTTAGCCATTGCAATTAGGGAAGAAAAGGCGATCAAGGGTATCCACATAGGGTCAGAGAGATCAAACTTTCACTCTTCGTAGATGATACGATCGTATATCTGGAAAACACCAGGGATTCTACTACAAAACTTTTAGAAGTGATCAAGGAATATAGCAATGTCTCAGGCTACAAAATCAACACCCATAAATCTGTAGCCTTTATATATACCAACAACAACCAAGCCAAAAAAACAATCAAGGACTCTATTCCTTTCACAGTAGTGCCAAAGAAGATGAAATATTTGGGAGTATACCTAACAAAGGATGTGAAAGATCTCTACAAAGAGAACTATGAAACTTTAAGAAAAGAAATAGCTGAAGATGGGCAGCGCCTGTGGCTCAGTCGGTAAGGCGCCGGCCCCATATACCGAGGGTGGCGGGTTCAAACCCGGCCCCAGCTGAACTGCAACCAAAAAATAGCTGGGCGTTGTGGCAGGAGCCTGTAGTCCCAGCTACTCGGGAGGCTGAGGCAAGAGAATCGCTTAAGCCTAGGAGTTGGAGGTTGCTGTGAGCTGTGTGCTGCCATGGCACTCTACCGAGGGCCATAAAGTGGCAGCACACAGCTGAAGATGTTAACAGATGGAAAAACAGAAATAGCTGAAGATGTTAACAAATGGAAAAACATACCATGGTCATGGCTGGGAAGAATCAACATTGTTAAAATGTCTATACTACCCAGAGCAATATTTAATTTTAATGCAATTCCTATTAAGGCTCCATTGTCATATTTTAAAGATCTTGAAAAAATAATACTTTGTTTTATATGGAATCTGAAAATACCTCGAATAGCCAAAACATTACTCAGCAATAAAAACACAGCAGGAGGAATCACGCTACCAGACCTGAGACTGTAGCATATATCAATAGTGATCAAAACAGCATGGTATTGACACAAAAACAGAGAAGTAGATGTCTGGAACAGAATAGAGAACCAAGAGATGAATCCACTACTTACTGTTATTTGATCTTTGACAAGCCAATTAAAAACATTCAGCGGGGAAAAGATTCCCTATTTAACAAATGGTGCTGGGTGAACTGGCTGGCAACCTGTAGAAGATTGAAACTAGACTCATACCTTTCACCATTAACTAAGATAGACTCTCACTGGGTAAATGATTTAAACTTAGGACATGAAACTATAAAAATACTTGAAGAAAGTGCAGGGAAAACTCTTGAAGGAATCAGCCTGGGTGAATATTTTATGAGGAGAACTCTCCTGGCATTTGAAGCAGTATCAAAAATACACTACTGGGAGCTGATCAAACTAAAAACCTTCTGCACAGCCAAGAACATAGTGAGTAAAGCAAGCAGACAGCCCTCAGAATGGGAGAAAATATTTGCAGGTTATACCTCTGATAAAGGTCTAATAACCAGAATCCACAGTGAACTCAAACATATTAGCAAGAAAAGAACACATGATCCCATCTCAGGGTGGGCAAGGGACTTGAAGAGAAACTTCTCTAAAGAAGACAGACGCACAATCTACAAACACATTGAAAAAAGCTCATCATCCTTAATCATCAGAGAAATGCAAATCAAAACTACTTTGAGATATCACCTAACCCCAGTAAGAGTAGCCCACATAACAAAATCCCAAAACCAGAGATGTTGGTGTGGATGTGGAGAAAAGGGCACACTTCTACACTGCTGGTGGAAATGCGCACTAATACATTCCTTCTAGAAGGATGTTTGGAGAATACTTAGAGACCTAAAAATAGACCTGCCATTCGATCCTATAATTCCTTTACTAGGTATATACCCAGAAGACCAAAAAGACTTTACCTCTTTCATGTCACTAAAATCATTATATTTTCTTTTGGTCATTGGAGTATTCACTAATACTAGGCATCTAATTTTTTTTTGTAGAGACAGAGTCTCACTTTATCGCCCTCGGTACAGTGCTGTGGCCTCACACAGCTCACAGCAACCTCCAACTCCTGGGCTTAGGCGATTCTCCTGCCTCAGCCTCCCGAGCAGCTGGGACTACAGGTGCCTGCCATAACGCCCGGCTATTTTTTGGTTGCAGTTTGGCTGGGGCTGGGTTTGAACCCGCCACCCTCGGCATATGGGGCCAGTGCCCTACTGACTGAGCCACAGGCGCCGCCCGGCATCTAATTTTTTTTAAATGCTCACATCCTTAAATGAATTATAGTCAGGTGACGCCCATAACTCAGTGGGTAGGGTGCTGGCCACATATACCAAGGCTGGTGAGTTCAAAACTGGCCTGGGCCAGCTAAACAATGACAACTGCAACAACAACAACAAAAATAGCTGGGCATTGTGGGGCACCTGTAGTCCTAGCTACCTGGGAGGCTGAGGAAAGAGAATCACTTAAGGTCAAGAGTTGGAGGTTGCTGTGAGTTGTGATGCCACAGCACTCTACTGAGGGTGACGAAGTGAAACTCTGTCTCCCCTCCCCCCAAAAAAACTATAGTCAGCAGTACTAAGATCTAATTGGAAATGCTGCTATCTTCTGAAATTACTTATGAATTAAAAACGAATGGCTTGAATCAGTGGTTCTCAACCTTCCTAATGCTGCAGCCTTTAATACAGTTCCTGTGGGTTGCAACCCACAGGTTGAGAACCACTGGCTTAAACCAAAACAAAATACCTGAATGGCATTTGGAATAAAAATTTTATTTTTTATTTATTTATTTTTTTTTTGTAGAGACAGAGTCTCACTGTACCGCCCTTGGGTAGAGTGCCATGATGTCACATGGCTCACAGCAACCTCCAACTCCTGGGCTTACGCAATTCTCTTGCCTCAGCCTCCCAAGCAGCTGGGACTACAGGCGCCCACCACTACGCCCAGCTGGGGATAAAAATTTTGTATCTTTCTTCCCAACTTAAGATCTGAATCCATTACTATCACATAAAGGCTATTGTTTTTAAGTCATTAAATGATATTCAGGACTTGCCACAGGAAGCAGACTCTTAGTAACAGGAAGATATTGTAAAAACTTCTTCTGAGGGACAAAATAACGGAAGTCAGGAAAAGAGGAACGCACTCTAGAAAAATAATTTCCTGCAGCTGAAAAGTCTTCCTTTGTAAAGCATCCCTTGATTCTATAAATTAGCAATTAACTTCCCTGTATTGAAGACTGCTGTGGATGAAAATTTGAATTTCTTTCTAGAACATATTTGAATGACATTCATACCTGTAGTTATTTACCCTTAAATCTTCCTCATTCAAGTTGTAGGTTCTTGGGGGAACAACCCATTCTTTCACATTTTTTACCTCTCACCCTCACCAGCATCTGGAAATTAATTATTAAATAATAACTCCTACTGTGTGTCAGGTGCTATGGTAGAGGCTGGGGAGAAAATGGATGGGAAAATTAGCATACATCTGTTTGCCCTCTGCCTAGAGTCTAGAATGGGTAAGAGATATGATTAAATAAGTGGTAACAGCAACATACCCTGAGTGCTATGGTACGAGTCAATGTGTTCAGTGAGGATTCCCCCAGTGGTGTGTCTGCACTGAGTGCCTCAAGGGCAGTGTTCTGCAGCTAGAATGAAGCATTTGTTCAGTAGCATTGTCGAAGTTGATTTGATTTTCTGAGAAGTTGAGTAAGTTTAGGTGTCAACTGCTAGTCTTTTATAAGAATCTTGCGATCTTCATTTCTAGGCTGAGTAGACACTAAAATTAAGAGGGTTTTGGCTCAGCACCCATGGCACAGTGGTTATGGCGCCAGCCACATACATCGAGGTTGGCAAGTTCAAACCCGGTCCAGACCAGCTAAACAACAGTGACAACTGCAACAAAACATACCCAGGCGTTGTGGTAGGCCTCCATAGGGAGGTGCTTTATTTCCCTGCAGGACTTAAGACCCCCCCTTTTCTACAAAGAAATACCAAGGCAGTGGAAGAACTAGCAGGACAGACCTAGCTACACAAGCAGCCTAGTCCAGTAAGCCTCTACTCTCATGAGTGCAAGACTCTTCTTTGCCCAGAAACCCCAAATCATCCAGGGCCACTAACAGGGACACACTGTCCCACCCCTCCTCATCAAGAGTCACTGGGCACTTAGGTCTGGTGACAGCCCCCTTTCATTCCCTCAGGCAGTGCCAGCAGGGAGCAATGGAAGCCCCCGGGCACCTGATAAACCAAGCAGGCTAAAATAATAACGTAAAGACTCTACATATTAAACTACCGTCAGAACCACTGCCCACAAAATTAAGCCAGGACTTGAGTTCTACACTAGAACAGTACAAATATCTGCCAAAATAAAAGATTTAAAGCGGACCCAGGATCTCCTAACAAAATTGACTAAATGTTTAGAAGACAATTGAAACCATCACACTTGTAATAACTCAAATGTAAAAATGCAATCAACTGCTACCAACAAGAAAAACAAGAGGTAGGAATAATCTGACAGGAATTTAATAAGCCGGCCGGACACGGTGGCTCACACCTGTAATCCCAGCACTCCGGGAGGCTGAGATGAGTGGATTGCCTGAACTCACTGGTTGGAGACCAGTCTGGACCAGAGTGAGATCTCGTCTCTAAAAAAAGTAGCCGAGTGTTGTGGCAGACGCCTATAGTCCCAGCTACTTGGGAGGCTGAGGCAAGAGAATCACTTAAGCCCAAGAGTTTGAGGTTGCTGTGAGCTATGATGCCATGGCACTCTACCCAGGATGACAGAGTTTGACTTTGTATCAAAAAATAAAAATAAAACAAAACAAAATAATAGAAATCAAAAAAATTAAAAATAAGAAAAATAACAAAATGAAAAAAAGGAGAAATTATGGAGCTAAAAAAAATACAATAACTGAAATTTTCAAAAACCTCACTAGATGGGCTCAGTAGTAGAGCAAAGATGACAGAGGAGACAGGAATAAACTTGAGGGAACTACCTGTGGCACAGTAACAAATGACAACACTTGTACCACTGTAGTTTACATAAGGATCAGCTGAAAGAATATTTGAGAAATAATAGCTGAAAATCCCTTAAACGTAGCAAAAGACACAAGTTTACACATAGAAGAAAATCTTCAGAATGTGGGGTTAAGCCAAGAGTTCTTAGACTTTGATGCTAAAAGCACAATCTCCTAAAGGAAAAAGTTGATAACTGGAACCTCATAAAATTTGAAACCTTTTGCTCTTTGAAATCTCATATGACAAGGGTGAAAGGACACGTGACAGAGTGGGAGAAAATATTTTCAACCACATAGTAAAAAAAGTGCTGGCTCGGGGCCTGTGGCTCAAGTGGCTAAGGTGCCTGCCACATACACCTGAGCTGGCAGGTTCCAATCCAGCTTGGGCCCACCAAACAACAATGATGGCTACAACCAAAAAATAGCCGGGTGTTGTGGCAGGTGCCTGTAGTCCCAGCTACTTGGGAGGCTGAGGCAGGAGAATCGCTTGAGCCCAGGAGTTGGAGGTTGCTGTGAGCTGTAATGCCACGGCACTCTACCCAGGGCAACAGCTTGAGGCTCTGTCTCAAAAAGAAAAAAAAAGTGCTAATATCTACGACAGATAAAAAATTATCAAAACTTCATAGGAACTCCCCCCCAAAAAAATCCAACTAGGAAATGGGCAACAGACATTTCGGAGAAGAGGATATACCGAAGGTAAAGAAGCACCCAAAAAAGCTCAACCTCATCAGCTGTTAGGGAAATGCTACTTAAAGCCACAGTGAGATATCACTCTATGTGTTTACCTATCAGAACAGCTAAAAACAGAGTGCTGGCGAGGATGTAGAGAAACTGATCACTCACATACTGTGTAAATTTGGGGAGTATTGTTAATCTGGTGATTAGTAGACTCAGCTGCAGGGAGACAGAAAAGTGCTAGCTGACGAGAGGAAGCAATGATTAATTTTCTACTGTTCCTGTCAACTAGACAGGGAGAAAATAAAGTCAAGGAACTCCACCTCCTTAACCAAGCTGCTCCACAAGTATAAAAAGCTGCTCAAGTGTGCAGGAAATACCTTAAAACAAGCAAACAAACAAACAAAAAAAGTGTTTAGAATTAAAGTTCAACACAGCATTAGAGTACCATACTCAACAGCAGAGGTTGCTGGATATTTAGCAGTGGGAAGAGATACACAGCCTGGGTCAGAGGTCAAGCTGGAAACTGACTAGGAGTCATGGTTAGATTGTGATCTCATGGCTTTCAGACCAAGCCACTCACAGATGTAGTTTATTGGGATGAAGATGCTAGCATGTCATTCCATTCCATTTTTGCTTTCCCAAAACAGCTCCACAACAAAATGGAGTTCTTCATCTGGGGGGAAAAAATCTCCACATAAAGATGACCAGAGGCCAGGTGAGGTGGCTCAGGCCTGTGGTCCTAGCACTCTGGGAAGCCGAAGCAGTTAGATCACTGGAGCTCTGGAGTTTGAGACCAGTCTGAGCAAGAGAGAGACTCTGTCCTTACTAAAAATAGAAAAACTAGCAGGTGTTGTGATAGGGACCTATAGTCCCAGTTACTTGGGAGACTAAGGCAAGAGGATCCCTTGAGTCCGGAAGTTTGAGGTTGCTGTGAGCTATGATGCAAGGGCTCTCTACCTAGGGCATAGAGTGAGACTTGGTCTCAAAGAAAAAAATTTAAAAAAAAGAAAAATGCAGACTTCTTAATTCTATTTAGTACTGATTTGAATTAAGTTATACATGAATAACAGAGTATTTTTCTTGGGACTTATGTTATTTTTTCTAAAGAACTCTCTCAGTCTATGTTTCTCAGAAAATGGAAGATAGGCTCAGCACTTGTAGCTCAGCAGCTGGGGCACCGGCCACATACACCGGAGCTGGCAGGTTCAAATCCAGCCCGGGCCTGCCAAGCAACAATGACAACTACAACCAAAAAATAGCCGGGCGTAGTGGCGGGCGCCTGTAGTCCCAGCTACATGGGAGACTGTGGCAAGAGAATCACTTAAGCTCAAGAGTTTGAGGTTGCTGTGAGCTGTGACACCATGGCACTCTACCCAGGGCGACAGCATGAGGCTCTGTCTCAAAAAAAAAAAGAAAAGAAAAGAAAAAGAATAAAAGAAAAAGAAAATTGAAGATAATGTATAACTAAAATAGATTTTTGTTCATTATCTAAACTTTCTAGATTGGTTCGGTGCCTGTGGCTCTAGCGGCTAAGGCGCCAGCCATATACACCTCAGCTGGCCAGTTCGAATCCAGCCTGGGGGCCCGCCAAACAACAATGACGGCTGCAACCCAAAAATAGCCAGGTGTTGTGGTGGGCGCCTGTAGTCCCAGCTGCTTGGGAGGCGGAGGCAGGAGACTCGCTTCAGCCCAGGAGCTGGAGGTTGCTGTGAGCTGTGATGCCAAGGCACTCTACCCAGAGCCACAGCTTGAGGCTCTGTCTCAAAATAAATAAATAAATAAATAAATAAATAAACTTTCTAGATGTCTGAGTAGCATCATTAAGTAACACTGTTCTCTCTTCTAAAATGATCTCACAAACAATAAATAAATAAATAATAAAAATAAATAAAATGATCTCACGAGTGGAAAGAATAACATCCATGTGTATGACATGCAAGGCGAAGCCCCATCTATCACTGTATCTCCCATTCTCTGTCTCCTTCAAAGCACCACCTGACGTGAGAGTACATTCTCATCAGGAGCCGTCAGAATGAGTGCAATTATGCTTTAAAAATTTTTTCCAATATTTAAAAAATATTTTCTTCAAGACTTCTCTTTCTTCCAAAATGGGGAACTGAACTAAAACCTAGAGAAAAGCTAATGTACTCTAACAGAATGTACTTCCTCCCCTCTTCCACATGACCCTAGGACCTAAGGGTCTACTCTTAGTTTAAAGGTGAACTGGAAGTACAACTATTTCCAACTCCAAAGCATTGCAGGAAATATCAGTTCTCTTAAAAATGGCACTGAACAAAGAATAACAAAAAGTTAAGCTAAGTATTAGGATACAAAAAAAAAAAAAAAAAGAACTGGGATTCACAACTCAGTCCTCATTGTAGGTTTGCACCCCAAATCACATAATTTATATGGGGCCAGGCAGGGTGGCTCACACTTGTAATCCTAGCACTCTGGGAGGCAGAGACAGGTGGATTGATTGAACTCAGGAGTTCGAGACCAGCTGAGCAAGAGACCCCCGTCTCTACTAAAAATGAAAAAACTGAGGCAAGAGGATTGCTTGAGTCCAAGAGTCTGATGTTGCTGTGAGCTAGGATGCCACAACACTCTACCCAGGGCAACAAAGTGAGATTCTGTCTCAAAAAAATAATAAAAAACAACAACTATATTTTATATGGTAAATTCAAAATCAAGCCAAGAATTCAATCTAGAGTGATCCCTACTGGTAGTACCCCCAGATTCCTTGAAGCAGCAAATAAAAATGCACTCTACAAAAATCCAACTTTCCA
Source organism: Nycticebus coucang (assembly GCF_027406575.1). Classification (NCBI taxonomy): domain Eukaryota; kingdom Metazoa; phylum Chordata; class Mammalia; order Primates; family Lorisidae; genus Nycticebus; species Nycticebus coucang. The sequence continues at coordinate 69,436,513 of NC_069780.1, forward strand.
CCAAGCCTATGAGAATTCCCGCAAAGAAAATGCTAAAGAAAAATGAACAATCCACAGGCACAGTAGCAAAGGGAAGGCACCAAGAGTGAGAACTAGAGGAACCCAGAGGCCCCTAATGCAGTCTTGTGATAGATTCAGATTGTGTAGTTATCCCTGGGGACTGTGTCCTGTGTCAGCTTGGGTAGGCTGCAGCGATGTTACTGTTGGGATAGGCTACAAGAAACATCCTCTGGAGCTGGAAGGAGGAGAGAAGCGGCAGCTGTTTTGTAGAGCGCATACATTGTCACTTTGCTGATTCTGCCCGTGGATGTTTTAAAGCATCAGCTGGGCCCGCAATCACCGGTCCTTTCCCTTCATCCTTTGCCTACTCCTGAGAAAGCTATGTGTGTGGAGAGCTCTGTGACAAAGGGCCTGAGCTTCTGCAGAATCCTCTTGTCACCTAGAGCAGAGGTAAGACATTTCAACATGTTTCAATCTATCACAGAATTGTGCTGGGAATCTCCAGCCAGCCTATGAGCTTCTTTCCCTGCCCTGTGGACTTAAAGCTCCAGACTCAGAAGAAAAGACAGCAGCCTAATACTTCCTGATTTCAAAATATATTACCAAGCTATAGTACTTAAAATGGTATGATACTGGTATAAAGACGCACATAGACTAGCTTGCACAAGGAGACCCTGTCTCTGCAAAAAATAAAAAAATTAGCTAGGTATGGTGGCACCCACCTATAGTTCCAGCTACTTGGGAGGCTAAGGCAGGAGGATTGCTTGAGCCCATCAGTTTTGAGTTGCAGTGATTTATGATGACACCACTGCATTCCAGTCAGGGCAACAGAATCAACAGAGGAAAAAAAAAAAAAAGACATACATAAAGAACAATGAAACAGAATAGAGAACCCAGAAATAAACCCTCACATATAGTCAACTGATCTTTGAGAAGCCTGCCAAGAATATACACAGGAAAAAGATAGTCTCTTCAACAAACGGTGCTAGGAACACTGGACGGCTATGTGCAAAAGAATGAAATTGGATCCTTATATTATCATGCACAAAAATCAATCCAAAATGTATTAAATATTTAATTGTAAGACCTGAAACTGTAACACTCTTAGGAGAAAACCTAGAAGAAAACCCCTACGACATTGATCTGGGCAATGATTTCTTGGATATGAACCCAAAAGCACAGGCAACAAAGGCAAAAAACAGACAACTGAAATTGCGTCAAATTAAAAAGCTTCAGGCTGGGCTTGGTAGCTCATGCCTGTAATCCTAGCACTCTGGGAGGATAAAGAGGGTGGAATGCTTGAGCTCATGAGTTCAAGACCAGCTATGGTTCAGCCTCTACTAAAAACAAAAACTGACCAGGCATCGTGGCAGGCACCTGTACTCCCAGCTACTTGGGAGGCTGAGGCAAGAGGATGGCTTGAGCCCAGGAGTTTGAGGTTTTTATGAACTATCATGATGGCAGGGCACTCTACCAGGGCAAACAAGAGACACTCTGTCTCGAAAAATAAAAATAATGGGCTGGCCACAGTGGCTTACGCCTGCAATCCTAGCACTCTGGGAGGCTGAAGTGGGTAGATTGCCCAAGCTCACAAGTTCGAGACCAGCCTGAGTCAGAGCGAGACCTCATCTTTAAAAATAGCTTGGTATTGTGGCAGGTACCTATAGTCCCAGCTATTTGGGAGGCTGAGACAAGTGAATTGCTTGAGCCCAGGAGTTTGAGGTTGCTGTGAGCTATGACACCACCACACTCTAACCAGGGTGACAAAGTGAAACTCTGTTCCTAAATAAATAAATAAAACTAAAGTCTTCTGCACAGCAAAAAGTACAATTAACAGAGCAATAAGGAAAACTACAGAATGGGAGAAAATACTATATTTGCAAACCATACATCTGGTAAGGGTTTAAGATCTAAAATATATAAAGAACTCTTATAATTCAATAGAAACACACACACATTTACACAAATAACCCCTTTAAGAAATGAGCAAAGATGGGCGGCGCCTGTGGCTCAGTGAGTAGGGCACCGGCCCCATATGCTGAAGGTGGCAGGTTCGGACCCAGCCCTGGCCAAACTGCAACAGAAAAATAGCCGGGCGTTGTAGCGGGCGCCTGTAGTCCCAGCTGCTCGGGAGGCTGAGGCAAGAGAATCGCGTAAGCCCAAGAATTAGAGGTTGCTGTGAGCCGTGTGACGCCATGGCACTCTACCCGAGGGCGGTACAGTGAGACTCTGTCTCTACAAAAAAAGAAAAAAAAGAAAAAGAAATGAGCAAAGACATGAATTGGGTTTTCTCTAAAGAAGACCGACATACAAATGGCTAAAAAGTATATGAAAAGATGCTCAAGATCCCTAATCTTCAGGGAAATGCAAGTCAAAACCACAACGAGATATCATCTCACACCTGTTAGGCTGGCCATTATCAAAAAAGCAAAAGATAGCCAGTGTGTAAGGATATGGAGAAACTGGAACCTCTGTACATTGCTGGTGGGAACATAGCATGGTATGGCCACTATGGAAAACAATATGGAGGTTCCTGAAAATACTAACAGTGGAACGACGATATCACCTAGGAATCCCACTACCAGATATTTATCCAAAAGAAATGAAAGCAGATGTTTGCATTTCCATGGCTCACTGCATCTTCATTCGTTAACAGCCAAGATGTAGAAACAGCCTAAATGTTCATCAACAGATGAATGGATAAAGAAAATGTGATATATACATGCAATAGAATATCATCCCACCTTAAAAACAAAAAGGAGGAAATTCCTCAATATTCAACAACGTGGATGAACCACTGGGACTTTGTGCTAAGTGAAATAAGCCAGTCGCAGAAGGACAAACCTTCATGATCCCACTTATCTAAAATAGTCAAACTCTGAGAGGCAGAGAGCAGAATGGTGGTTGTCGGTGTTGGGGGACGGGTAAATGGAGAGCTGCTATTCAACAGATACAATGTTTCAGTTATGCAAGATGAGTAAGTTCTAAGGCTCTTCCAGACATTATGCTTATAGTTTTTAATACCATATTGCACATTTAAAAATGTGTTAAATGGTCTTACTACAACAAATAAAGGAATTAGAACTAAGTGGTAAATTTAAACATATGTCCACAATACAGTCTTACAACTTTTCTGTATGTTTAAAATTTTTTGTTCAAATGTTAGAAATTAGGTTGGCTAAGCTGGTGTCCACTCATCAATGGCCTGATTTATCCCTCGGAAGCGATGAGGGTGAAAACTGAGGCTGCTAGGGGTCCCCTCATTTACTCTAGAATGAGGGGAATGGTAGCAGTTCTTATCGCTTTCATGAAACAGAGGAGGATGGGCCTGAATGACTTTATTCAGAAGATTGCTAATAACTCCTACACATGCAAGCACCCAGAAGTTCAGTCCATCTTGAAAATCCCCAGGAGCCTGAGCTGATGAATGCCAACCCTTCTTCTCCACCAAATCCTTCTCAGCAAATCAGCCTTGGTCCCTCGTTAAACTCTCATGCTAAACCATCTGACTTTCACTTCTTGAAAGTGATTGGGAAAGGCAGTTTTGGAAAAGTTCTTCTAGCAAGACACAAGGCAGAAGAAGTGTTCTATGCAGTCAAAGTTTTACAGAAGAAAGCAATCCTGAAAAAGAAGGAGCAGAAGCATATTATGTCAGAGCACAATGTTTTATTGAAGAATCTGAAACACATTTTCCTGGTGGGCCTTCACTTCTCTTTCTGGACTGCAGACAAATTGTACTTTGTCCTAGACTACAGTAATGATGGAGAGTTGTTCTACCATCTCCAGAGGGAGCACTGCTTCCTGGAACCACGGGCTCGTTTCTATGCTGCTGAAATAGCCAGTGCCTTGGGTTACCTGCACTCTCTGAACATCGTCTTTAGAGACTTAAAACCTGAGAATATGGGCGGCACCTGTGGCTCAGTGAGTAGGGCGCAGGCCCCATATGCCGAGGGTGACAGGTTCAAACCCAGCCCCAGCCAAACTGCAACAAAAAAATAGCTGGGCATTGTGGCGGGCGCCTGTAGTCCCAGCTACTCGGGAGGCTGAGGCAAGAGAATCGCGTAAGCCCAGGAGTTAGAGGTTGCTGTGAGCTGTGTGACGCCACGGCACTCTACCCGAGGGCAGTACAGTGAGACTCTGTCTCTACAAAAAAATAAAAAAAAAAAGAAACCTGAGAATATTCTGCTAGACTCCCAGGGACACATTGTCCTTACTGACTTTGGACTGTGTAAGAAAAATATTGAGCACCATGGCATGACGTCTACCTTCTGGGGTACCCCTGAGGATCTGGCACCTGAGGTGCTCCATAAGCAGTCATAAGGCTTATGACTATGGACTGGTGGTGCCTGGGGGCTGTCTTGTATGAGATGCTGTATGGCCTGCCTCCTTTTTATAGCCGAAACACAGCTGAGATGTACGACACAATTCTGAATAAGTCCCTCCAGTTGAAACCAAATATCACAAATTCTGCAAGGCACCCCCGGGAAGGCCTCCTAAAGAAGGAGAGGACAAAGTGGCTTGGTGCCAAGGGATGACTTTATGGCAATTAAGAGTCATGTCTTCTTCTCTCTAATTAACTGGGATGATCACATTAATAAGAAGGTTACTCCTCCTTTTAACCCAAATGTGAGTGGACCCAGCAACCTGCAGCACTTTGATCCTGAGTTTACCGAAGAACCATTCCCCAACTCCATCTGCAGGTCCCCTCTTCACAGCCAGAGTCAAGGAAGCTGCGGAGGCCTTCCCAGGCTTCTCCTATGCACCTCCCATGGACTCCTTCCTCTGAACAATCTTGGGTTTGCTTTTGAAGGATTTTGTGTGTTTTAAAATGTTTTAGTTAGTCTTTTGGTGGAGCTGCCAGCTGACAGGACATCTTTAAAAGAGAATTTTCACATCTTTGGAAGCTTAGTAATCTTGCACACTGTTTGCTGAAAGCTTTTGGAAGAGCACAGTCTCAGTGAGCTCATGACGTTTTCATTTTTATTCTTACTTCCAGCGTGGTGCTATCTCCAAAATGAGCATTAGAGTGCCGCCTTAGATGCAGGAGTCTTGTCAGAAGGAAGGCAGTGTTCTAAAAAGGTTCTCCTGCAGGTCTATCTAGGCTGTGATAAAGAATATCATGAAATATGCCTTTTCTGAAGAGATTGTGTTAGCTCCAAAGCTTTTCCTATTGCAAAGTGTTTCAGTTCTTTACTTTTTCCTTGTGAACTTACTCTGTGAACAGTGGAATGAGTTTGGTATGCTTGATCACAGATGATGGATTTTGTTATAAGCATCAATGTGACACTTGCAGAACACTACAACGTGGGACATTGTTTGTTTCTTCCATATTTGGAAGATAAATTTATGTGTAGACTGTTTTTTTTGTAAGATACAGTTAAAACTAAAATTTATTGAAATGGTCTTGCAATGACTTGTATTCAGATGCTTAAAGCATTGCTGCTATAAATATTTCTATTTTTAGAAAGGGTTTTTATGGACCAATGCCCCAGTTGTCAGAGGCGTTGGTGTTTTCATTGTTTAAAAATGTCACCTGTAGCCTGTAGTCCCAGCTACTCGGGAGGCTGAGGCAAGAAAATCGCTTAAGCCCAGGAGTTGGAGGTTGCTGTGAGCTGTGTGATGCCACAGCACTCTACCGAGGGCCATAAAGTGAGACTCTGTCTCTACAAAAAAAAAAAAAAAAAAGTCACCTGTAAAATAGGCATTATTTATGGGGTTTTTTTTTTTGTATTCCTGATAATTGTATGTATTGTATAAAGAAAATCTGTACATTGGGTTATAACACTAGTATATTTAAACTTATAGGCTTATTTGTAATGTAAACCACCATTTTAATGTATTATAATTAACATGGTTATAATATGTGCAATCCTTCCCTTCTCCCAGCACACAACTTTTTTTGTGTGTGATAAACCAATTTTGGTTTGCAATAAAATCTTCAAAAAAAAAAGTCAGAAATTTAAAAAAAGTACTAGTAATTCTCAAAGCATGGTCTCTGAACTGGCGGCATCAGCACCACCTGGGATCTTGTTAAAAAACACAAATGTCCAAGCTTCCCCTTGACCTACTGAACCAAAAACTCAGGGGGTAAGCCCAGCAAACTCAGTGTGAGAACCCCGCTGTATACTTCCCTTGGATTTATCTCAGAAAGCTGCAGTTCTCATCTGCCTGAACAGGCCTTCCCCCATCTCTACAGAGAACTCTCTTTTTTATCTTGTTCAAGCTCATTTCTAATTCTACTTAATGCAGGAAGCTTTCTAAGCCTGGGGGAGCTAACTTCAGTTTCTCCCATCATCTGGAAAGAGCCACCTCCCCCAATTCCAAGATAGTCGCATCGTCTCTCAAAAGATAATAAATAAATACAGAAAACCGAAATCAAAACTTCAAACCAACCACAAAAAACACTTGGTGTGTGTTTGGACTTTATGTGCATAAACATGTGACATGTTTGTATTACTGTTTTTGAGCCTAAACTTCTGCACCAAAGGAACCACTATAACATATATGAACTCCCTGGCAACAAAGGAACCAAGCTTATTTTTAAAAACTGGATAATAGTAGAAATTCTCCTGAATCATGATCCTGCCTGATTATTTACTATAGAACCACAGGATTTAATCAACATTAATATAATCACTTACATTTAAAAATTGCTCATCAGAATTATATCCCCATGATGCTCTCCGTATGGGATATATGAAAGCTCTGACCCCTGTTCCCATGGTCACTTCCCAGTGGCATTCTGTGCTTCTGGCTTAGCTTTCCCTGGGAAGAAAAACTGAAAACTTTCTTGGTACTGAGCCATGCTCCCATCTGGGATAAAGATTAAGAAAGGGGAAGGGAGCTTTTGATCAGATTATAAATGCCAGATGCTACCACGTTAACAGCCCTACAGATCCTGATGGTGCTTACTTCAAACATTTGGTTTCCAAACCCTCCTCTCTAAAGAATGTGCTGGTAACTGTCAGGAGTAGCACAGGAGTGGCCCACTAAACTCACGAGCACTTTTTCTAAGATTGCCACTGATGGATTAGAGGGAAATCCCTGGACCTTACTGTAGTTTATCAGCTTTTGCAGAGAGCAATGTTTCTCAGATTGGAGACTTTCATAGCTCAGGGAATCATGAGAATTGGTGAAGAGGTCAGTTTGTCAGCTTCAAGCCAAGAGGACATAAACCAACATCAACTAAAAGCATTTTAGCCTTAGAGTTAGTATTGACTTATAGGAAACTGCTCAGTTATCATAAATAAAAGTGCTCTTTGATCATTTGACTTGCAAAATCTGAGGCAGAGTAAGTGGGTCAAAGCTGATGTGCACCAAGAAAGTAGCAAGGAGAGATGTTAAGTGATAACAGAAACAGAGGAGAGAACAGAAAAGTCCAAGAAGAGAATGCGGAAAGAAAGGTAAGCAGGGGAGAAGGGGAAATGGTGCAACCAAACCAACTCAATTTTTAACACAACATTCTTTTTTTTTTTTTTTTTTTGAGACAGAGTCTCACTATGTCACCCTTAGTAGAGTGCTATGGCATCACAGCTCACAGCAACCTCAAACTCTTGGGCTCCAGCGGTCCTCAACCTGTGGGTCATGGCCCCTTTTTAACAATGAAAATACGTTGCGGCATTAGGAAGGTTGAGAACCACTAAGCGATTCTCTTGCCTCAGCCTCCCAAGTAGCTGGGACTACAGTGCTGGCCACAATGCCCGGCTATTTTCTGTTGTTGTTGTTGTTGTTGCAGTTGTCATTGTTTAGCTGGCCCAGGGCCGGTTTGAACCTGCCAGCCTCGGCGCATATGCCCAGCACCATAACCACTGTGCTATGGGTGCCAAGTCTAACTCAACATTCTTAATTACAGTCATAATTTTAAGCCTCCGAAGGAGAAATAGTTATGAAGGAGTCTAAGTAAGATGTATTTGATCAGTATTACTGATTTTTCCTTTTGCCTTAGGCTCCAATTCGCCATGACCAGCACTGTTAGTGACCCTGCCTCTATTTAAAATTTTGAAATTTTGTTCCTTATGGATTTTTTGGCATTATTTTGATTTTTAAGAATGTTCCACTAAAATTCAACTTATCTGGATTACTGGGTTTTTTGATGCCCCTTAAATTCTGCATTCAATGTGAGGGCCTCACTTAACCTCACCCTGGTCCTGGCCCCATGGATGATACTTTTCTTCAAAATTTGGTTTGGTATCGTCAGAATAAGTGATGGAGAATGGATGTATTTCTTTCAAATGGGAAGTCCATCTAAGCATCTGTGTTCAGGTAAATGCAGATTTTTGAAGCTGGAAGATCTCTTGGGAGGTGATTTTGATAAATGGTAAAGTTGGAGAAATGCGTCTACCTTGAAGAATTAGATGTGAAGACTTATTCTGAATAAAGTTTCTTCTGGGTGCTCATTCACATGATAAAAGGCACACAACACCATTCTCATGATTATCTCTTGCTCTGTCACAGATACAATCCCCTGAAATGACACCAAACGCTCTTGTCCTGCTGGCTCTGGTGAAAAAGGCAAAGTAGGAACACAGTAGCTCCCAGGGATAAACTTTGATTTGAACCTGACAAGCTCCTCCCTGGACCAGTGTAAGAAGTTGGTGCGGGCGGCGCCTGTGGCTCAAAGGGGTAGAGCGCCGGTCCCATATGCCGAAGGTGCCGGTTTCAAACCCAGCCCCGGCCAAAAAAAAAAAAAAAAAAAGAAGTTGGTGAAAACATATTTCAAATGTTAATTTATCTGCTTGTGTGGGAAAGGATATAGAGCCCTGGGTTCATTTTAAGCCTGGATCTGTAGACTCTAGGAGTAGACCATAGAAATACATTTATATAAATAAAAATCTTTGTGAAATAAAACTAAAAGATGATAGACCTTCAAAAATCTGATTTTACTTTTCTTTATTGCTTTTCTTTCTTTCTTTTTTTTTTTTGAGATAGAATCTCACTTTGTTTTTTTTTTTTATCTTTTTTCGAAACAGAGTCTCAAGCTGTCACCCTGGGTAGAGTGCCATGGCATCATATCTCACAGCTACCTCCAACTTTTGGACTCAAGGGATCCTCTTGCCTCAGTTTTTCTATTTTTTAATTGAGAGGGGATCTCGCTCTTGCTCAGGCTGGTGTTGAATCTGTGAGCTCAAGCAATCTACCCCTCTTGGTCTCCCAGAGTTCTAGGATTACAGGCGTAAGCCACTGTGCCCAACCCAGAGTCTCATTTTGTCACTCTGTGTAGAGCGCTTTGACACCATAGCTCACAGCAACCTCAAACTCTTGGGCTCAAGTGATCCCTTTGCCTTGGCCTCCCAAGTAGCTGGGACTACAGGTGGTTGCCGCAATACCTGGCTGATTTTTAGAGATAGGGTCTCGCTCTTGCTCAGGCTGGTCTTGAACCTGGAGCTCAGCCAATTTATCTACCTCACCTCCCAGAGTGCCACCATGCCAAGCCAGAAAACCTGATTTTAAATTAACTGTCAAAGAAACATATAATGACATGTTCCTACTCCAATTGTGGGTGACTCAGAAATTTGGTAGGTGTAGTTAGTTAATAACAATAGTTTTTATTATCTTGTTATCACTTGGTTTTGTTATTGTTTCATTTTTAAATAAATTTTAGAAATAAAACTTCTACAAAAAATAGGGGATGGGGTATCTCATTAAGTTGTCTAGTGTGGTCTCAAACTCCTGGCCTTGAGTGATCTTCCAACCTAATCCTTCCAAAGTGCTGGGATTAAGGTGTGAGCTACTGCATTCAGCTGGTTCTTACTTACTTATTTTATTTATTTATTTATTTATTTTTGAGACAGAGTCTCACTTTGTCGCCCTCAGTAGGGTGCTCTGGCATCATAGCTCACAGCAACCTCAAACTCTTGGGCTCAAGTGATCCTCTTGCCTCAGCCTCCTGAGTAGCTGAGACTATAGGTGCCTGCCACAATGATGGGCTATTTTTTAGAGTCAGGTCTCTCTCTTACTCATGCTGGTCTTGACCTCATGAGCTCAGACAATCTGCTAACCTCGGCTTCCCAAAGTGCTGGGATTACAAGCGCGAGCCACTGCACCCGGCCTGGTTCTTACATTATTTTTTTCTTTTTGAGACAGAGTCTCACTTTGTCACCTTCGGTAGAGCGCTATGGCATCATAGCTCACAGCAACCTCAAACTCTTGGGCTTAAGCAATTCTCTTGCTTCAGTCTCCCAAGCAGCTGGGCCTACTGTTCTCATGATTATCTCTTGCTCTGTCACAGATACAATCCCCTGAAATGACACCAAATGCTCTTTGGTGGGATTACAGACACCCGCCACAATACCAGGCTATTTTTTGGTTGTAGTTGTCATTGTTTTTGGCAGGCCTGGGCTGGATTTGAACCCGCCAGCTCCAGGGTATGTGGCTGGCACCCTAGCTGTTGAGCTGCAGGCGCCAAGTCTGGTTCTTACATTTTTAAATGGTTGAAAAAAAAAAACAGTCATGGTGGCTCACACCTGTAATACCAACACTCTGGGAGGTCCGAGGTGAGTGGATTACTTGATCTCACAGGTTTGAGACCACCCTGAGCAAGGGCCAAAACCTGTCTCTGAAAAAAGCTGGGCATTGTGGCAGGTACCTATAGCCCTGCTACTAGAGAGGCTGAGACAAGAAAATCTCTAGAGCCCAAGAGTATGAGGTCGCTGTAAGCTATGATGCGACAGCACTCTACCAAGGGCAACAAAGTGAGACTCTGTCTCAATAAATAAATAAATAAATAGGGCAGGCATGGTGGCTCATGTCTATAATTCTAGCACTCTGAGAAGCCAAAGTGGCTGGATAGCTTGAGCTCACAAGTTAGAGACCAGTCTGAGTAAAAACGAGACCCCATCTCTACTAAAGAAAGAAAATAGAAAAACTGAGGCAAGAGAATCGCTTGAGGCTCGGCGCCAGTGGCTCAAGAAGCTAAGGCTCCAGCCACATACACCTGAGCTGGCAGGTTCGAATCCAGCTGGGTCCCACCAACCAACAATGAAGGCTGCAACCAAAAAATAGCCGGTCATTGTAGCAGGCGCCTGTTGTCCCAGCTACTTGGAAGGCGGAGGCAGGAGAATCACTTGAGCCCAGGATTGGAGGTTGCTGTGGAGCTATGACACTACAGCACCCTACCCAGGGTGATAGCTTGAGGCTCTATCTCAAAAAAAGAAAAAAAAAGAGAATCGCTTCAGCCTGAGTTGGAAGTTGCTGTAAGCTATGATGCCACGACACTCTACCCAGGGTGACAGCTTGAGACTCTGTCTCAAAATAAAATAAAATAAAATATTGAAAAAAGTCAAAAGGAAAATTACATAAAATTCTCATTTCAGTGTTCATACATAAAATTTTATTGGAATACAGCCACACCCATTCATAGTATCTACGGCTGCTTTCATACTATGAGTTGAATAGTTTCTACAGATATCGTATGTTCCACAAACTTAAAATATTTACTATTTGGCCTTCTGGCTCTGTCAGCCTCACAGCAACTTCAACCTCTCCCACAGAACCTAGGTTCAAGTGATCCTCCTGCCCCACCCTCCTGAGTATCTAGGACTACAGGCACCCACCCTGAGGCCTGCCTATTTTTTTTCTTTTTCTTTTTTTTTTTTTTTTTAGTAGAGACTACTATTTGGCCTTCTAAGATAAAGTTTGCCAGACTCTGCTCTATACCATCTTGCATCCTAATTAGATAGTAGCAATTTTTAAAGTATCATTAAAAAAAAAACCCAGCTTTAACCGACTTTCTTCCCCCACTATAGATATAACTAACTCCTGAACCACATTTCATCTCTCTCCTATAAGAGCTATGATAAATCTCCCTGCTTGCACCTCTAGCCTGCAAGAGAAATCTTCTTCTTATCTTAAGGTTCTACTATTCAGAACATAGCATTTCTCCTTAATTTTATCTTCCATTTAACCCACATAAAAGAGAAAAATCCAAAGAACATGAATGTGGCCGCTGGTTTCTCAATAAGTCGTGTTTTCTCCCATGACTGATTATAGGAACCATAAGAAGTTGAGAGAAAGATTACACTTAAATAGCAGCAAAAGAATGCTTTTCCAGGGCATATAATTCTGTGAATAAAGAATAACAAAATTATGGCAACGTAAACATCATCATCACACCACATTGCAAACAAAATAAAGAAACTATTGCAAAACTCTTTCTAAATATCTAGTTTCTGACATCTATTTCCAATGGATTTTTGCTGCCTGCACTTCCTTTGACAGTCACTCTGCTGACCTGGCATCCCAGACTTCATTATGTAAAATGTTCTGGGAATCCAACAGTCAGTTCTCAGCATTTGAGGCCTATCCCCCAGGCATTATTCATAACGCTAATGTCATCACCATGAGCCAATTGTATTCGTGTAATTTCCTTGAACAGTGGAAAAAAGAAAGCTCTAGAGAAATGTCTATCTCAAGGATGCAGAAGGTAAGGCAGAGAACAATGTCGCTGCCAATGTCGCTGTGAGTAGCCCGCTTCTGTAACAGGGGTGTCCAACTTTTTTTCTTTTCTACCTTACATTGGAAGTTAAGAGTTGTCTTGGGCCACACAGTAAATACACAAATGCTAATGAAAGCTGATTACTAAAAAAAGATCCATGCATACTTTTCATGATATCCAACACCACAGAAAAGCAAAAAATGTCCTCATAAAATCAGCATGCACCCTCAGGCACAGGTTGGACACCCCAGCACTATCTAGGTTTTGCTTCCTTACCCTTACAGCTGCCTCCTTACGTGTTTCTCCAGGGCCATCCAGACAGCTGTGATTTTTTTTTTACAACTTTTACCCTCCACTAAAGAAATTCATGGAACTAATATGAAATTTTATTAATAGGGCGGGCAGAATGCCCTCCATGGATAATGAGGTAGAGGTTTCTAAGCCAAAAGAAATTTTCATAGGTACAAATTCTATTTCTTTACCTGATCTCCAATGGCTTAATTTTTCTTTTCCTAATCTTTGGCCTTAGTCAAATCATCTTTTCATAGGGAAAATATTCCCAACAACCTGAAGTACACAACCAACTGACTGTCCATGAAAATCAACTCCATTTCTCCACCCTCCCCAGCTCCCAAATTTCTGACACATTTGATATTATCCGGAGTCTGCCAAACTCAAAGGAGTTTCTACAGTACATCATGCACCAATCTGGTTTTCAGACCCACTAGATATGATGCAGTTGAATGTTGACAAGCTAGCAGAAAGGAAATGACTTAAATCAGAAGCAGGCTTGGTTTAAAATTGTCTCGTCTGTGTGGTTGTTATTTTTTTCCTTAGTGGTTCCAGAAAAAATAAATATGAGTCTTGAGAGTGTCTGCTTTAGAAATTGTTTTTCCCTTCTTTGTCATTTTCTGTGTGATCTCAGAGGCTACTAAAGAGATTTTTTCCAAGAGCCAAAGGAAAAGAAGAACCAATGAAAAACTCAGCTGGCTCTTAACAACTTAACTTTTGCATGTCAGTGAAGTGTCAGATCAGCCTTCAGTAGAATTTGCTATTAAAGTCTCACCTGATTTCTTGACCTTAGGAAAATCAGTGTTCTCTAGTCTAGAATAAAGACCCATCTGAAAGTTTTATTTAAAAATCTTAATAATAAGCCAGACAGGACTTAGATAATTAGGCGGTTTGGACCAAAACTTTAAAATTCAAAATACTTTTAGAAAGAAAAACAAGCCTTTAAAAAAGACAAACCCCAATGAGAGCAAAGATAACCCTTTAAAAATGTGGGAAGGAGCTGAGTCAGACTCTGTCAGGAAGCTTCACTGAGGCCTGGAGACTTGTAGAAGCATGATCTTTTTTCTTTTTTTTTCTTTCTTCAGACTTACACAACCACTTTTAGCCAGAGATCTCAGAATATTCTACAAAAGTAAAATTATCTAACATTCTATTGGAGGGATTCGAGATATTACTGTTGTCTCTTTAAATTAGATCTCCCACCCTCTGTGCTGTTGACATTTGAGCACCTTCCTCTGTGGTGGGGGCTGTCCTGTGTGCTGCAGGGTGTTTATACTCTCTGAACTCTGCTCTGAGATGCCAGCAGCACCACCTTCCCCCATACCCTCCTCCTTTGCATGACAACCAAAAATGTCTCCAGATATTGCTAGTATCCCACTGGGGTGGGGTGGCGGGTCAAAATCACCCCCAGTTGAGAAGCACTGTTCTAAATGCACTCATCAAGGTACAGAACAATCAATGGAGTGATACAACAACATCCAGCTAAAAGGCAGTCTGCAAAACTGGAAGAAGAAAAGGAGTCATCCTGAGCCCCAGCATGAAACCCATAGTACTAGCACTCTCTATCTCAGTGGAGATGCATCTGTCAGACCACTCCTGAGTCACTAACTTATTCCTAAGCTTAGTGAGTGTGAAATCACATCCATTAGGCCTTAGTTGTCAGTATAAATTTTTCCTCATCCTGCACTGAATGATTGCCTACGTTGAGCATATTTGATTGGTATTTGTCTCCTGGAGGTCACTTAAGTGAATTCTGAGCCTAACTTCCCTCTCAAGGGGGGCAAATCTGTGTAGCATGAAATGGACCAAAAGCGACCTTGCAATTATACATGCAGAATCATTTAGAGTTTCAAGCCCTTACTAAGCGCAGGCCCACTGGTGGCACAGAATGGGGTAAGACAGGAGCCCACGAGATGAGCTATTGTAGATTTTGTTGTCTGGTAACTCCCTTAAACTACATTAATTTTTGTAGAGCATTTCTTGAAATGGTTGCAACATCTACTTTTCATTAATTGATTTATTTAAACAGAACACCTCATTTCCATGTAAATTTTTTGATATGTCTGTGCTTGTCTCTTGACAAATTATAAAATGCCGGTCCCTTCCCATCAGTGTATGAACTTGTTGATCCCTCCAAATGAGTCAGTAAAGGTAGGTACAGATTAATTTGAGCAATGAACCACCTCAAGCATTTCGGGAAGAGAGACAGGTGTAATAATTTATTTCTCAACTTCGAACTCTGTGGCTGGGTGTGGTGGATCACACCTGTAATCTCAGCACTTTGGGAGGCCTAGGCAGGAAGATCATTCGAGCCTAGGAGTTGGAGGGTATGGTGAGCTATGGTCGTGCCACTGCACTTTCCAGCCTGAGTGAAAAAAAAAGAAGAAGAGGAAGAAGAAGAAAACAAAACTTAAACTCTGGAAGACACAAAAGGGGGAGTGGAATGTCATGTTTTGGTAACTGTTACTCAAAACCATTTAGCTCTATATTCAAGGAACATACATATATACTTCATACCCCCTGACTTCAAGGCCGGGTCCTGACACTACAGAGAACACAAGAATGCCCAGAGTCATGTGCTGCTCTGATGTTTTGTTTTGCTTTTTGTTGTAGCCTAACAGAAAATTTATTACATGTGCATAAGTAATTATATTCAGAGGCAGAAAGTAATGAGTGCTTTAAAGGGGGAACAAAGGAAATGTATATATATATATATTTTTTTTTTTTTTGAGACAGTCTTACTATGTTGCCCTCTGTAGAGTGATGTAACATCACAGCTCACAGCAACCTCAAACTCTTGGGCTTAAGTAATTCTCCTGCCT
This sequence comes from Nycticebus coucang, assembly GCF_027406575.1. Classification (NCBI taxonomy): domain Eukaryota; kingdom Metazoa; phylum Chordata; class Mammalia; order Primates; family Lorisidae; genus Nycticebus; species Nycticebus coucang. The sequence continues at coordinate 69,452,059 of NC_069780.1, forward strand.
CAGTATCCCATGTAATTGGAACTACAGGTGCCCACCACAACACCTGGCTATTTTTTTTTTTTGGTTGCAGTTGTCATAGCTGTTTAGCAGGCCCAGGCTGGGCTCGAACCCACCAGCCTCCATGTATGTGGCTGGTGCCCTACCCACTGAGCTATGGGCACTGAGCCAGAAATGTGTATTTTCAGCATTCACAAATTTTTGCTCCATGATACCACAAAGAATTAGATTTTCATCACGAGGGGGCAGGTGGTATGTAGTAGAAAATGCCCTAAATAACTCTCTGAACTGGAGAGTTTCCACACTTGAGAAGACTGAGGACCTGAAACCCTTAGGAGCTTCTCTGAGTTCATGTTTAAACCCAGCAGCACCTCCTTAACATGGAAAGAAAGAAAAGATCAGGCTACAGGTGTATTTTGGGGATTGGAAAAAAGGGAAAGAATTAGCTAGCTCTCTTCAAGAAATGATATTTTCTTTTTGGCAGGTCATAGTGCAATATATCAAGTGGAAATCATCTATTTTTATACTTTACAGACTAAAAAAATTGCTTTCCTGGCACAGAATATAGAGATGTAGAGTCATGAAAAATATTTAAGGCCAATAAGGGTTTAAAAAGACCCCTCATAAAGTAATCTATTATGGGCTGCCTGCATACAGCTAGCTCCCTTAGTCCTTAGGACAATAATGGGAGATATGTGCAATATTACTATTTTGCAGATGAAAAAATTGTAGTGCAACAACCCATTTACTTTTCCCAGGTGTCTCCAGAGCAATCATTTGTGTTGCTTTATAAGAACTTGCCACCTTTTAGCCAGGTGTTGTGGCAGGCACCTGTAATCCCAGCTACTCAGGACGCTGAGGTAAGAGAATCGCCTAAGCCCAAGAGCTGGAGGTTGCTGTGAGCTGTGATGCCACCGCACTCTACCGAGGGCAACAAAATAAGACTATGTCTCAAAAAAAAAAGAGGAAGAACTTGCCACCTTCACCAGTGGAGGTGTCCTTTCCGACCCAGCTTGGTCCTGCTTTGTTCCTTGAGCACAGATTTGCTTCCTACTCAGTGTGCTCCACATCTCTCTGCACACTGTCCATCTGGCACGGAGAAGAAACTCCAGCTGGTGTAGAAGCGAGCACTGGAGGTATGTCTTGTAGCCTGTGACCTGTGAACTGATAAAGTTTCACCATCAACTTTTGATTTTCTACAAAAGGCTCTCATGCCTCCTTGGCAAATACCCACACATGGGTGTATTCCTATACTACAAGGGACTAATGTCCACAACGTAAGGGAATTTTCATCTTGGCCAGCACAAAGAATTAGCAAGGTAATCTGTAGGAAAAGGAATCATAAGAGTTTTCAAAGCCAAAGAGAAATCCCTTCTCTTTGCATTATCTTACTCTCCTCTAGTAAGGCAGATAAATGGGTTACCTGCATCAGTGACCTTACAACACTGCTGAAAGCTAGGTATTAGTCTATTTTTATAGATGATGAAAATGAGTCTCAGAGGTTAAGCAACTTGCCTCAGGCCTTACAGCTAGTAGGTGCCAGAACTAGGCTGTTCAACCTCATTCACCTTTGGTAAGGCACTCCTCTCCCAATAAAACAAACAGCAGAGTGAAATGGAGGGAAAACACTCCATCTCTATAAAAGGATGATTAAAAACAGTAAGAACTTTTGGTTCAATTATCCAGCCTTACACTTTGTCAGCTATCTGTGGTGAATGTTTTATTTCATTCTGGCTTTTCCCTTATGTCTAGTAACTTTCAGGTTCCTACTAATGTGTGGGCTTAGTAACTAAAGAATAATATTAATACCAGCCCAGACAACATGGCATTGCAAAGCCAAAGCAGGAAAACAACAGCCAACAGTTCAACAACTTGAACTGAGCAGTTCAAGTCCAGCCTGGCCCACATACTAAGACTCCTTCTCTAAATAAAATTTAATTTAGTATTATTTATTTATTATTTAATCATTATTATTATTATTTTGAGACAGTCTCACTTTTTCCCCCTCAGGAGAGTTCATGGTGTCACAGCTCACAGCAACCTCAAACTCCTGGGCTCAAGCAGTTCTCTTGCCTCAGCCTCCCAAGTAGCTGGGAGTATAGGTGCCTGCCACAATGCCTGGCTATTTTTAGAGACGGGGCTCTCACTCTTGCTCAGGCTGGTCTTGAACCAGTGAGCTCAGGCAATCTACCCACCTCAGCCTCCAAGAGTGCTAGGATTACGGCGTGAGCCTCTAATTTAATATTATTTAATTTAATTTCTTTAAAAAATATACACAATTCACTCCAAATCAAACAGAAAGGACTTTTCAACTTTACATCTAAGTTTGGATCTATCTCTTTATTAAAATCAATAATAAAAGTTACCATTTGGGCGGCGCCTGTGGCTCAGTGAGTAGGGCGCCGGCCCCATATACCAAGGGTTGTGGGTTCAAACCCAGCCCCGGCCAAACTGCAACCAAAAAATAGCCGGGCGTTGTGGCGGGCGCCTGTAGTCCCAGCTGCTCGGGAGGCTGAGGCAAGAGAATCACGTAAGCCCAGGAGCTGGACGTTGCTGTGAGCCGTGTGACGCCACGGCACTCTACGAGGGCAGTAAAGTGAGATTCTGTCTCTACAAAAAAAAAAAGTTACCATTAAGGACTTACTATGTTAGCTCTAATTTAGAAAGTCAAAATTATTATTCCTACATCAAGTGAGAAAAACTAAAACTAAGCAACTTTCTCAGGGTCACTGGGCTTGCAAGTGCTAGAACCTGAAATGAAACTTAGGTTTTTCTAGAAGACAAGCCTGCAGTTTTCCTACTGCACGCACACCTCTGACAAGGAGCTATTTGCATGCATTACTCTTCACACGATGATTTCTTTCTTTCTTTTTTTTTTTTAAAAAAAACTGATGTTTATTTTCCTCCTTTATTTCCATCTTGTTTATAAGAGCTTGTGGAAGAACAGCTTAAGACCACTCCGTGGTTGTTCCTACCCATTCAATGGCCTGAGCAGTGGGAGCTGCAGACCAGTCTTCAGTGGCAGGCTGGGCACTCCAGTCTGCAGTGGGGAATTGCTGAATAGGCACAGAGGGCACTTGCACGCCTTCTGACCAGTCTGCAACCTCTGGTTGCGTAGCAGTAAACTCAGGAGCTGAAGCAGTCCATTCACCCTGAAATTCCTCCTTGGTCACAGCTTTCTCAGCAGCAGCCTGCTCTTCCTTTTCAATCTCTTCAGGATCTCTGTAGAAATAGAGACCTGGCGTGACCTCCCACGGATGTTCACAGGAGATGGTGCCACACATGCGGAGAACTTCCCGGGCCAGCATCCACCACATCAAACCTACTGAGTAAGCTCCCTTGTTGTTGCAAGGGATGGCGATGTCCACATAACGCAGAGGAGACTCTGAGTTACACAGAGCAATGGTAGGCAGGTTAACATAAGATGCTTCTGTGAGAGGTTGGTGGTCAGCCCTGGGATCAGTAACCACTAGAAGACGAGGCTCCCGGAAGGCTGCCGGGATCTGGTTAGTGAAGGTTCCGGGAGTGAAGCGGCCAGCAATAGGAGTGGCTCCAGTGGCTGCACCAAACTTCAGCACAGCTCGCTGGCCAGTATTCCTGGAGGATCTGACACTGACATCAGCAGGGTTTTCAATGGCAACAATGGCCCAAGCTGCCAACAGAAGTTTTTCCCAGGTCCTCTTCAGATTTATGATGTAGACACCATCACTTTTCCTTTTGTAGATGTACTGTTCCATTTGGAAGTCAAGATTGGTGCCACCTAAGTGTGTTCCTGCTGCAAGGAATTTGAGGACATCCTCCTCCTTCATTTGCAGGACATCAAGGGCTCCGGACATTGTGAAAATTTCCCTTTATGTTATGGTGGGAATCCAGAACAATGCCGTATAGGGCCTCCCTGAGTGGCGCCGAAAAGCGATGATTTATTTCTTACCTCATAGTCCCTCATAAACACTAGATGATGGAAAGTCACAAGACTGATAAATATGAATAGATTCAGTGCCCAGAAACCTTCAGCACTGGATTTAGTGCTCAAATTTTTCATACTTTCAAATAGCCATCCAGAATAACTAGTAAGTTAGAGCATGATCTGGGATAGACAGCTTAATAACAAATCTACTTGGGGGAAAAAGTCCTTAGAGACATTCAAAAAGGTCTCAGTATACTAGTAGCAACATGAGGGCCTTGGACACCCAGAAGAAGCAGAAAATGACCTTGGTCTCAACAATAAACCCAACTATATCACCTAGGCTGTACACCCCAAGAGATATATGGAAGTGTATGAGATCTTTTAACAAAGGCATGGGCAATCTGGTGTGAGAGCTCAGGACACTCAACTGCTAATGCAAAAATCTACTCAGAAGATAGGGCTGGAGTCTAAATTGTGTCTTCGAGGAACAAAGTGAGTCAAAATTCTGATTCCTCAGCCAGACACTTGCTACAGGTCTCAATAGGGTATATACATAGTCATATCATGTCCACATACTTTGTTACTCACTGAAGTCTCTAACCGCAGATCTTTCCTCCTGTGTTGAGCTGTGTACACACAGCCCCTCCTGCCTGATAAGACGTAGCATAGAAGTAGGCTAAACTTTCCTAGGCCAGCGACTCCCCAGCTTTAGCCTACATTAGAATCACACTGAAGCCTTGTTAAAACCTGGACTGAAGGCTCGGTGCCTGTAGCTCAAGAGGCTAAGGTGCCAGCCACATCCACCAGAGCTGGCAGGGTCGAATCCAGCCGGGCCTGCCAAACAACAATAACCACAATGAAAAAATAGCCGAGCATTGTGGTGGGGGCCTGTAGTCCCAGCTACTTGGGAGGCTGAGGCAAGAGAATCACTTAAGCCCAGGAGTTGGAGGTTGCTGTGAGCTGTGACGCCACAGCACTCTACCAAGGGTGACATAGTGAGACTCCGTCTCAAAAAAAAAAAAAAAAAGACCCACTCCACTCCAAAAGACATTTCAAGAAGTAAGAAAAAAAAAATGTTAACCTCCTTGCTCCTCCCCTAGAAACTCTAGTCCATATCACGGTGACCCAGTTATTGATTGATCTTCCTTTTTGTGGAGGAGTAGGGTTAAGCTTAGATGTGCCATTAACAAGGTTTATAGTCACATGCTTTGCCAGATGGACTACACTTGGCAAAATAAAGGAATTAACAGATCCCACTAAAAATATCATTACAGAAATTTTATTTGACCATTACACAGAAACTTCACAAAAATGATCAACACATAGTAACTTCCCAATTCCTTTTTTCTCTTTAGACCTAGTTTCTGAGAGTGCTTTTAACCATACAAATCAGAGAATCTGGAATTAATTTTATAATGCATTAGATGGTTGCTGGGATAACTATCGATTTTTTTCACCTCGAATGACATTCAATTATGGGACATCTATAACTCATCACTGCTTCCAGCTTGAATGGTAATTTATAAGGTTTTAGGGGTTAGAACACATAAAATATTTTTAGCTTGAAAGATAAGTCACAGGCTAGAATATTTGTGGGAAACATCCGCTACATGAAGACTTTCTTCTCCAAAATGCCTGGATTAATTAACATAAACAGCTTTGAAGAAAAAGGGAACAGTATCTCACGTCTGGCAGGACCCTGGCAGGGTGTTTTGGAAACTCCAAAGCAGGCCAAACGTAGGCAAGCCAGACCTCTTGAATCCATCGCTGGTCCAGTTCCAGGGAAACGTCTTGGGCTTGGGAGAGCTCTGCAAAGGCTCTGCTCTAGTTGGCAGTAAACCAAAGCCCGTTTCTTCTGCTCCTAGATCCCCTGAGAGAATAAGTCAGCTTCAGGGCCCTGGAGGTGGGGGCTGCAACTGAGGAGACCTGGAGACCTTATCAAGAATGGCCCAGTGTCCTACGCTGCACTGTGAGCCTGTCCTTCCAGAATTCCAAAATGGAATAAAGCATTATGGAAAAGAAAGAGTACTTACTGTAAGTATCCTGCTGAGCTTTTAAAACATACCTTATTTTATTTATTTACCTTGCATTAACCCTACAAGGTGGGGATTATTGCCTCTTCTGTATTATGTGGAATGAAAAGGGTGATCAGGAGGTTAAGTCATACGCCCCGCCTTGCATACATGTTAGGGACAGAACCAGGATGGAGACCAGAACCTGTTTCATTTCGAAGTCACCATCCTCTCCAACAGAGTCCTCCAACTAACTACAGAAAGGGGGAAAATTCAAAATAGCTCTACACTGTTTATTTTAAGCCATTCGGACACTGAGTGGGGAATAAGTTGTTTGCAGGTTTTTCTTAATGCCAAGAAGAGATTGGCAGGTACTTGAGCAACATTGCAAAGTAGATGATTTCTTTGACCATTACAGTTGAGTTTACAACCTTCCCACCTCTGAACCTTCCTCTCTTACTCTTTTGTGCCCTCGTACCACCCAGATCTACATTACCCCGTCTTTCAGAGCTTCATTCTTACGCCTATGAATGTTCCAGCATCCTGATGTGGTCTCCCCACGATGTCATAAAGACCATGCAGCTCTACTAGTATATATACATTGGAGAGGTCTTTTGTATAAGAAGAAATTCATCTCCCAACAGTGAGAGGCAAGCACCTCTTGCTTAAAAATTAAGCCTTCCCCTCTTACCACCAACCTCTATCAATCCTCCAATGGTTCCATTTAGCTGGCCTCAATTTGTGAAAGGAGAGTAAAATGCTATCTGAGTAAAGTAATTCGCACCACTTGAATGATAAATGGGTTCAACCATTCAAAGAGATACCTGTATTTTAGAGGAAGAGCATTTAATGAATTTTGAATGCTATGTGGAAATGTTTATGAGTTGTTTTTTCTAATGTAGTCCTTCCTGACTCTATCACCTTTCTTTTCTTTTTTTTTTTTTTTTTTTGAGACAGAGCCTCAAGCTGTCACCCTGGGTAGAGTACCTTGGCATCACAGCTCGCAGCAACCTCCAGCTCCTGGGCTGAAGCGATTCTCCTGCCTCCGCCTCCCAAGTAGCTGGGATTACAGGCACCTGCCACAATGCCAAGCTGTTTTTTGGTTGCAGCCATCATTGCTGTTTGGTGGGCCCGGGTTGGATTTGAACCTGCCAGTTCAGGTGTCTGTGGCTGGTGCCTTAGCTGCTTGAGCCACAGGCGCCAAGCCGACTCTATCACTTTTCATTCTCATTCCCCAACCATTTCGGCAGCAGCCAGGGGCTTGGCATACCCGATATAGACATTTGCCAAAGTCTGATCTTACATTACTATGTTTTGACTTTGTTAGCCTTTCTGTTGCTGTGATTTCTTCCAAACAAAGAGAGTTAAGGTCTTCATAAATAGTCTTCTACCCAGGAATGGAATAACGGCAAGAAAGCCCATCAGAGTTCAAAAACCCATGTGACTTGCCCCAATTCTAGAAGAACTGAATGATGTAGTTTCTCCCCAATTATGTCATTAAATATTGATATTAAAAAACTTAAAAATATTTCTTAATGTACAGTAGTCAAAATGTTCTCTGTTCAGACATGCTAGTTGCTTAGGATTGTTGAATAGCTGGTAAGTCCAGTCTTGCTCAGCATCAGCATAGATAAAGCTATAGCCATGGCAATTTTGAGAAACTGAAATGTTAAATATGATATTTATTTGCAAAGCAAAAGTTACATGAAATGCCTTTTGTTAAGGAAAAAATTGCTGGTGTACTTAAAAACCCAATACTATATTTTCCAAAGCAGAGTGGATAGTGAATTCCTTACTGGTGTGGAAGGTCAAGCTTGCTTCCTACAATAGTTGAAAACACAAGGAGAGGGAAAGATGAACAGTGGAAAGAAGGAAAAAGTAGGTGATGAGTGGCGCCTATGGCTCAATGAGTAGGGAGCTGGCCCCATAACCTGAGGGTGGTGGGTTCGAACCCGACCCAGCCAAACTGCAACAAAAAAATAGCCAGGCTTGGGCGGTGCTTGTGGCTCAAAGGAGTAGGGCACCAGTCCCATATGCTGGAGGTGGTGGGTTCGAACCCAGCCTCAGCCAAAAAAAAACTACAAAAAAAAAAAATAGCCAGGCATTGTGGTGGGCACCTGTAGTCCCAGCTACTCGGGAGGCTGAGGCAAGAGAATCAACTAAGCCCAAGAGCTGGAGGTTGCTGTGAGCTGTGATGCCATGGCACTCTACTGAGGGCAACAAAGTGAGACTCTGTCTGTAAAAAAAAAATTTAAAAAAAAGAGGAAAAGAAAAAGTGGGTGAAAAACCTTGCTAACTGCTCATTATCACCTAACCTGGACTCTTTCTTTTAGGGCATCTGCTGTAGGGGACGGGCTATGTCAGTGATGACAGAAGGGAGAATTATTACAGACTGTTCCTCCAGAGGCCCATCACTTCAGGCCCATGGGCCACGTCGCCATTTTTCAGTCATACCAGTGGCCTTTCTGTCCCTGGGCCTTTCCTCAAGCCATTTCCTTCTCCAGCATGTACTAATCCAGTTCCCAATCTCCCTCCCATGAGTTAAATGTCATTCATTTCTTAAGTTTCTTAAGGTTCATTTTTTTCCTTTTCTTTTTTTTTGAGACAAAGTCTCATTCTATCATCCTGGGTAGACGTGGCATCATAGCTCACAGCAAACTCAAACTCTTGGGCTCGGGCAATCCTCTTGCCTCAGCCTCCCAAGTAGCTGGGGCCATAGGTGCCCACCACAACACCCAAATAGTTTTTCTATTTTCAGTAGAGACAAGATCTTACTCTTGCTCAGGCTGGTCTTGAACTCCTGAGTTCAAGGGATCCTCCCACCTCAGCCTCCCTAAGTGCTAGGATTACAGAGGTGAGTCACTGTGCCTGGCTAAGGTCCATTTCTTTTTTTCTTTTTCTTTTTCTTTTTTTTTGCAGTTTTTGGCCAGGGCTGGGTTTGAACCCGCCACCTCTGGCATATGGGGCCAGTGCCCTACTCCTTTGAGCCTCAGGTGCTGCCCAGGTCCATTTCTAATATTTCTTTCTTTCTTTCTTTGAGACAGAGTCTCATAATGTCACCTTTGGTAGAGTGCTATTGATTCACAGCTCACAGCAACCTCAAACTCTTGGGCTTAAGCGATTCTCTTGCCTCAGCCTCCCAAGCAGCTGGAACTACAGGTGCCCCCCACAACACCCGGCTTTTTTTGGTTGCAGTTGTCATTGTTGTTTTAGCAGACCCAGGCTGGGCTCAAACCCACCAGCCCCAGGGTATGTAGCCAGAGCCCTAGTCACTGAGCTACAGGCACCAAGCCACATTACTTTCTTTCTGCAAGGTATCTTTCTTGATCTTTCCCAGTAGCAAGCACATTTCTCCTTGTTGGAGACACTCAGGCTGGACCTTCGTATTACTGTATGTGCTTTGCCTGATCATTATTTGTTTTCTGTAGCGTATTCCCCCTCTTTTGGAGCTCCAACCAGAAATGGAATCATGGTTTGTCACTGCTTGTACTTTTAGGGAGGCTGAGAACAGTGTCTTGAACACAGAAGATGTTCAAGTAATATGTTTGTCAATGGAAGTGAGAGGGCAAATTATAGGCAGATAGAGAAGATAAATAAACCTATAAATTTACTTCTTTCTCCTTTGAAAAAGGGAAAATAGGGTAGCTTTTAATGTCTTCTTATCTTCCAGGCCTCTTCCCCTGCCTTGCTTTGAATATGAGATTCAGTTTCTTTTCTCACGTTTTTCCTTTCAGTTAGTTTCATTCCTGCCAGAGACAAGAATACTCACCCAGAGGGATGAGAGAGGCCTGGACCGCTGCTTGCCATGCAGAAAACGGAGTAACAGGACACCAGAACTCTGACGACCGGGCTTGTTTATTCATCTCCCACGCTGACTTGTTTGATGGCTTTGTAGGTCAATCTCTATGTTAAGGCTTTATATCTAGTCTAAAAAAATTATAGTTAGCTTATGACTTTTTTTCACATCTGGAGAGACCACCGACAGGATCTACAGTCCTGGGGCTTCCCAGTCCCCTCTGGGAAATGGCTTAGACCAAGTAATTTTTTTTTTTTTTTTTTTTTAGAGACAGAGTCTCACTTTATGGCCCTCTGTAGAGTGCTGTGGCCTCACACAGCTCACAGCAACCTCCAACTCCTGGGCTCAAGCGATTCTCTTGCCTCAGCCTCCCGAGCAGCTGGGACTACAGGCGCCCGCCACAACGCCCGGCTATTTTTTGGTTGCAGTTTGGCCGGGGCCGGGTTTGAACCCGCCACCCTCGGTATATGGGGCCGGCGCCCTACCGACTGAGCCACAGGCGCCGCCCAGACCAAGTTATTTTTTTAACCCCAATAAAGAAGTGGGTTTAGGTAGCAATTAGGAAAGATTCTCCATGCTGAGTCTTTTAATGTTGCCCAAACGTCCCTGGGGCTTTTGAATTTTACTAAGTGACTTAGTAGTTTGTTCTATAGCACAGGTATTTTCCCACCAGCCAGCCTCATCCAGTTACTGCTGCCAAGGTTTTTTTGTCCACACCACACTGCCTTTCTGGGGTCAGGGGCCCAGCCTTCTGTGTGCAGAGGGAGAGTGCTTCCAAATGGCCTGCACTGCTGACAAGCAGGAGAGTCCATTTGGGCAGTTTCCAGGAGATTTTGGCTCCTCTCCAAGGGTAGCGGAGGTAAAGGAAAGACTTGCCCTGGGCTCCTAGGCTTCTGCCCTGGACACCGCCAGGCAGTGTGTTCCAAGACATCCTCCTTGCCCTTCCCGTCCTACCATCCTGTGCACCCTGCCCACCCCTGCTGCAGCCAGGTAACTCTCTTGTAGTCCCCTTCGGTTAGGGCATAAACTCCAGGGTCATCTCATTAATCTGTTTTCATTACCTAAAGTCTAGCTAGGAAGTAAAAAACTGAACAGAACCTGTTCCTTCAGCTTCAGCCTCTTCACTAAGTAATCTAGATTTTGTCATTTCCTACCCCTTCTTGTTTTCCCAGGGAACAGGCCAATTAGAGGCTAAGGGAGTCCTAAGGGACACCTCCTAGATGAAGCAGACCAGGGAACAGAGAAAGAGGTGTGGTGGCTCACATCCATGATCCTGGCACTTTGGGAGGTTGAGGCAGGAGGATGGCTTGAGTCCAAGAGTTCAAGACTAGCCTGAGCAACATAACAATACTGTTCTAGAAAAAAAAAATGGTAAAAATTAGCCGCATGTAGGGCAGTGCTTGTGGCTCAGTGAGCAGGGCGCCGGCCCCATATGCCGAGGGTGGCGGGTTGAAACCCAGCCCCAGCCAAACTGCATCCAAAAAATAGCCGGGCGTTGTGGTGGGCGCCTGTAGTCCCAGCTGCTTGGGAGGCTGAGGCAAGAGACTCGCGTAAGCCCAAGAGTTAGAGGTTGCTGTGAGCCGTGTGATGCCACGGCACTCTACACGAGGGCGGTACAGTGAGACTCTGTCTCTACAAAAAAAAAAAAAAATTAGCTGCATGTATTGTGGGGCATCTGCAGTCCTGCTACTCTGAAAGCTGAGGTGGGAGGATCACTTGAGCCCATGAGTATAAGACTGCAGTGAGCTATTATTGCACCACTACACCAGGCCTGGGTGACAGAGCAAGACCCTGTTTAAAAGAAAAAAGAGAGAGAGAGAAAAGAGCTTCCTTGCACATGTATGGCTCCTTTGTCCCCACCACATACACCCTGTACAGGTTCTGAACTTCCCAGCCTCAGTATCCTTTCTCCCATGTCCCTCCCTTTGTTATCTGACAAAAAAAGCCAGAACAGCAGCCGCTGCCACCTTTTTACAGGTCAGGAGAAAATACTTAACTCTCTACATCATTATACTTATACCTGTGAAAAAAGTGGCACTACCCAGGTGTGAGAGGGAGAAAGAAGCTTAGTAGGGAGGTGATCCCAAGACAATGCCAGCCTGTTTCATAGTTTTTCTGGGGCCACTCCTCACTGGTTTATCTTCCACCATCCTCCAGTAACAAAAGCTGTACACCCAAGTGCTCTCTGATCATCTCCATGGGAACACTGGCTAATATGCACGTGATGTCAGTTCCCTGAAGTGTCAGACACATCTCCTGGGAATTGTTCTCTGGCATAGGAGGAAAGTTAATAGATTTCTTCTGTGTCCACTTCTCTAATCTAACTTTATGTGACAAGTTTGCAAATGTAAGGCCAGCAGGGTTAATGTGGTAGCTAAGTACAAGATTATAAAGTCAGAAAAGTCTGAGTTCTAATTGTGACTGGTTTAATGGCAGAGCATTACTTTAGCTTTCTCGGCCTTTGTTTCCTTAAGTGAATGACATCTGAAAGGAGATAACACCTAACTGCCCAGCTACTGAGAAGATAATACGTGTCCCTACAAATTCTAGCACAGTAGGACTTAACTTAATGGCAGTTATTAACTGTATTGAGTGAAGACTTGGGTCCACATGGTCATGCATTAAGGGTACAGCCTGGGAAAGCTCAGCTCAACATCTATAGGAAACTTTTACCCTGTAGCTCTGGGAAGATGTTAAGTAAAGATGAGTACCTTTTTTTTTCCCCCTTTTTCAATAGAGTCTCACTCCATCACCCTGGGTAGAGTGCTGTGGCATCCTAGCTCACAGCAACCTCAAACTCTTGGACTTGAGCAATCCTCTTGCCTCACCCTTTCAAGTAGCTGGGACTATCGGTGTCCACCACAATGCCTAGCTATTTTTTGGAGATGAGATCTCACTCAGGCTCAGGCTGGTCTTGAACCTGTGAGCTCAGGCAATCCACCCACTGCAGCCTCCCAAGTGCTGGGATTACAGGCATGAACCACTGCGCCTGGCAGGAGTAGAGATTCTTAACCTGAGGACTATGGACATGGAAGAGCCTCCAGAATTGTATATGCAATTTCACGTGTATTTGTGGGCAATTTCTGGTCAGAAGATTTCGAGCTTTCTTAAGATTCGCAAAAGCATTAAAATAAAAAAGTTAAGAATCACAGATCAAGACTAAAGAGGCATTTAATTATAGGCATTTTTCTACGGAATGCTAAAAAAGTAGACTATTCACAGTCATCTAATTCTGGTTTTCTCACACTGGTTTAGATCATGAACAAGTTTTATTCTTGCCCTGCTGAACTTAAAGATAGCCTCGGTTTTTCAGTCCTCTGTAAACATGTGATTTTTCTTTTTTTTTTTTTTTTGTAGAGACGGAGTCTCACTTTATGGCCCTCGGTAGAGTGCCATGGCCTCACACAGCTCAAAGCAACCTCCAACTCCTGGGCTTAAGCGATTCTCTTGTCTCAGCCTCCCAAGTAGGTGGGACTACAGGAGCCTGCCACAAGGCCTGGCTATTTTTTGGTTGCAGTTTGGCCAGGGCCGGGTTTGAACCCGCCACCCTCGGTATATGGGGCCGGTGCCTTACCAACTGAGCCACAGGTGCTGCCCAACATGTGATTTTTCAATACATTTGGATTTTTCAGAAACTGTGCACAAAACTTGGGCCAAGATCTGTGGTTCCCTTGGTATTACATTTGGGCTGCTCCAAGCCTTACAGTAATTTATAACCAGCCTGCTGTGTCGAGCCCGCCTCCCTGTATGACTAACAGGAAGAGAAGTTTGGCAGCAACATTGCCTTAATGAATGAAAAATGCAAACCTTGCAAATCCCTCTGCATTCAAATCCCCCAGAGTCCTGATGCAGACACATTTCCAAAAGCATGCATTTCCAAGATGCAATTTACTGCCCTTGGAGGTTTGTTGGGGCCACCTAAAGTACATAGGCCTTATTAAGACAGATTTTATCAGCCAAGCAGATATAATGGTTTTTATTATAAAATGGAGAAGTTTGATAAGATGAGAAGTTTGAGTGAGACATGGTAAATCACAGGTTATCAGGGCATATTTTAGTGTACTTTTGCATGACAGGAGAGAATTGATCTCTGTGTTCCTAAGTTCCTTTACTGTATTCTACCACAGGATTCTGAAGGAGGAAGGAGACATCAGGTCAGCTCTACTCTTTTTTTTTGTAGAGACAGAGTCCCACTTTATCATTCTTGGTAGAGTGCTGTGCTGTCACAGCTCACAGCAACCTCCAACTCCTGGGCTTAGGTGATTCTCTTGCCTCAGACTTCTGAGTAGCTGGGACTACAGGTGCCTGCCACAACCCCCAGCTATGTTTTTGTTGCAGTTTGGCTGGGTTTGAATCCACGACCCTCGGTATATGGGGCCGGTGCCCTACTGACTTGAGCCATAGGCAACGCCCAGCTCTACCCTTTTATGGGGTGTTTTTTTTCTTCTTTATTTTATTTTTTAATTTATTTTTATTAAATCATAACTGTGTATATTGATGCATTTATGGGGTTCGATGTACTGATTTGATATACAATGTGAAATGCTTACATTGAACTGATTAATATATCTGTCACCTCACTTACTTATTTGTTTGTTGTGGTAAGACAATTATATTCTTTTCTTTAAAGTTTTGAAAGGCACCATTGCATCATGCACATTAGGTGAGGTCCCCCCACATACCCTTCCTCCCCACTCTCTCCTCTTCCCTGCTACTTTCTGGACTATAATTATGTTATACCATTCGTATGAATGTGTAGGTGATTATATATTGATTTCATAGTAGTATTGAGTACATTGCCATTCTTGAGATACTTTACTAAGAAGAATATGTTCCAGCTCCATCCAGGTAAACATAAAAGACCTGAAGTCTCCATCTTTTTTATGGCTGCATAGTATTCCATGGTGTACATATACCACAATTTGTGAATCCATTCATGGTCAATGGGCACTTGGGCTGTTTCCATGTCTTTGCAATTACGAATTGGGCTGCAATAAACATTCTGGTGCAAATGTCGTTGTTGTAAAATGATTTTTGATCATCTGGGTATATACCTAGTACAGGAATTGCAGGATAGAATGGTAGGTCTACTTTTAGTTTCTTGAGTATTCGCCAAACTTCTTTTCAAAAAGACTGTATTATCTTGCACTCCCACCAGCTTTTTTTTTTTCTTTTGAGACAGAGTCTCAAGCTGTTGCCCTGGGTAGAGGGCCATGGCGTCACAGCTCACAGCAACCTCTAACTTTTGGGCTCAAACGATCGTCTTGCCTCAGTTTTTCTATTTTTAGTAGAGACAAGGTGTCACTTTGGCTCAGGCTGGTCTCAAACTCATGAGCTCAAGGAATCCACCTGCCTTAGCCTCCCAGAGAACTAGGATTACAGTTGTGAGCCACTGCACCTGGCCTGGAGTGCTCTTCTTAAAAACAATGTATGCTGGCGGTGCCTGTAGCTCAGTGGGTAGGGCGTCAACCACATACACTGAGGCTGGCAGGTTCAAATCCAGCCAGGGCCAGCTAAAATAAACAATGACAACTGCACCAAAAAACTAGCCAGGCGTTGTGGCGAGCACCTGTAGTCTTAGCTACTACTTGGGAGGCAGAGGCAAGAGAATCACTTAAGCCCAAGAGTTTGAGGTTGCTGTGAGCTGTGATGCCATGGCACTCTACCAAGGGTGACATAGTGAGACTCTGTCTCAAAAAACAAAAAACAAACAAAAATAAAAACAAAAAAACACAATGTGTGCCAAGGAAGAAACTATCACTAAATTCTCACAGGTAGCAGCCAATGACTGTTTTTCACTTGTAGACTGAACTCAGTGAGGCAGAGTCCCTGAGAGGTGCTGGCTATAGGAAGCCTTTTTTTGTTAGTAAATGGAAAAAATACGTTCTTGGAGTGTAGGGTACTAGTCACCCTAGAAATAGGATTTTATTATCCAACACAAAACACAAATTATACTACAGGTCCAGGATTCCTTCTTCAAAACCATGATTCCCTGTGTGTTTCAGAATTTGGAATGTTTTGGGTTTTCAAAAAGTTATCGTAATTTTGGGCATATATACCAGACACCTAAGACAGGATGGGGCAAACAAACTCATTCCATTATTTCCTTCTGCCAGTATGAAAGTGTTGATCATGTTTCCCTTCATGGTTCTAAGATGAAAATGGGTACAGCAGCTACAAGAACATCACTGTCATTCACTGAAAATCAAGAGCAGAAAGAAAGGGGCTAGGGTTTCTTCTCATGTTTCTCTTTCCTATCACAGAGACAAACTCTTTTCTAGAAACCCCAAGGAGGCCTCCCCCAGACATCATTGCTGAGAACTGAGTCCCAGACATAATGCAATACAAATTCCAGACAAAAGTTCATTTCCTTGCCCTCAGGAGGGCTATGTCTTCCTTGTGTTTGCTGCTACCATAGCTGGACAAGCTAGGGTTCTTACACAAGGAACAAGGCAGAAATAGCATTGGAGAAGGCATGTAAAGGGTGACTAACACCCCACATCTAACTAAAAGCAAGGCCAGGTTCTGATTCCTATGGAAGGAACAGCATAAATGACCTCCATGGCATCTGATTAATCATCTGGGAGTATAATCTGTGTGCCTCTTCTAAGAAGCCCCCATGGACACTAAAAGTTAGACTTGTTATTCAAGTATACAGACTGATTTTTATTAGTTTATCCAGTGGTTATTAGTATCTTATCATGGGATTTTATATGAAAACATGGTGCTTTACTCTCAGCAATATAAGGGAAGGGGATAAAGGTGGGGGGCATGGGAGTAAGAGTAGAAAATGAGTCAAGACAGGTTATAAGCTAGACCAGGGGGTCAGCAAACTACAGTCCTTGGGCCAAATCCAGCCTGTTTTTATAGATTTATTGGTACATAGTGATGCCCACTGGTTTATGTATTGTTTATGTTTGCTTGTGTGCCACAATAGAGACCATATGGCCTACAAAGCCTAAATGCTTATTATCTAGACCTTCACAGGAAAACTTCACTGATCCCTAAACTGGGCCAAGTGGGCCCTAAAATCTAGGCACAAGGCCACAGGCATCTGAAAAATCACATGGCCATAACTACTGGGAAGGAGGAAATGACCCCGGTAAGGCCAAATCCCAGAGCTCACAGCAGGGTGAGAGGACTAAACAGATGAGCTGGGTGGGATCTCCAGAATGAAAGTCAAGGTGTGTGTGTGGCTCTTACAAATGGACTTCTGAACAAGGGGATGGGCAAAGGTGACTGTGTGCTTGTGTATGTAAATACAACTGTGGGCAAGAACCCCATGATTAGGATGAGAGAACCACAGATGAATGAACTACAGATCGGGGAAACCTAATGGTTAATATAGATTGGCAGCATGGAACCAGAGCTCGTGTAGTTTATTTGGGATAAACCTGCAAGACAGTTAAGAAGACTCCATTGGGGCTCGGCGCCTGTAGCATAGTGGTTATGGCGCTGGTCACATACACCAAGGCTGGTGGGTTGGAAACCAGCCCAGGCCAGCTAAACAACAATGACAACTGCAACAACAACAACAAAAATAGCCGGGTGTTGTGGCGGGCACTTGTAGTCCCAGCTACTTGGGAGACAGAGGCAAGAGAATCGCTTAAGCCCAAGAGTTGGAGGTCGCTGTGAGCTATGACACATGGCACTCTACCAAGGGCACTCTACCAAGGGCAACACTCTCTCTCTGTCTCAAAAAAAAGAGAGAGAGAAGCCTTCATTGGTTTGAGGGGCACCTGGAGCGATGGGAATGATCCCTTCCCCAAGTCAGAACTGTTTTGGCAAATCCTCGAACTGAGCCTCATGTGGAGAGACCAGCAGATCAACTGAGAGTTGCCTCCAGGTTCAGCAGAGGCAGGGAATGAGCACCAGGGTGCTGAATAAACCTATTTCTGTTTGAAGGTAATTGAGACTGTTAATCCAGAATCACCACCCCCTACCTTTGACAGTACCAAGGAAAAAGCAATTATATTTCAACTCTCTTCTTTCAAGATTCTATTTGTGTAAGTATAAAAATATCAGCTACAACCCTTTTGCCCACTCTGCACCTTACCAATGTTGTTATAACATGATACAACAACATATTCTATTTTTTTATTTTTGGGAGTCTCACTTTGTGGCCCTTGGTAGAGCGCTGTGGCGTCACAGCTCACAACAACCTCAAACTCTTGGACTTAAGCGATTCTCTTGCCTCAGCCTCCCAAGTAGCTAGGACTACAGGCGCCTACCACAATGCCCAGCTATTTTTAGAGACGAGGTCTCACTCTAGTTCAGGCTGGTCTCAAACTCATGAGCTCAGGCAATCGGTGCCTTGTCCTCCCAGAGTGCTAGGATTACAGGCGTGGGCCAGAGTGTCTGGCCCAACAACATATTTTAGGCTAATGTTTCCTGGTGACAGCTGGAAAGGCAGCTTAGTATCAGTATTAAAAATACTTGGGAATTTCACTGTGAGATGGGCTTCCTGTGAATCCCCCCACAGTGTGAGGATTCTCATAGCTCCATCCAAGAGGGTGTTCCATTCCGGGAGGCAGTTTCCTTGCCTTTTCCTGTTCTTCGGCAGCTCAGAGTGCATATGACAACTTCTCTAACCCTTGGAAATTTAAGTAAACTTGGTTTGAACTCCCAGAGTGGCAGCTTGTGTGAGTCCAGGGTCCTTTAACATGCTTCCCGAGACTCCTGGCCTTTAGAGCTCATGGTTCCCTCTATCACTGCTCTGACATCCACTTCTGGGAACTCGGCTTTGTCCTGTTAAAACTTGAATTATGTCCCCCAAGAAAGATGTGTTGAAGTCGTAGTCCCCAGAACCTCAGAATTGGACCTTACTTAGAAGTAGTCAAGTTAAGACGACGTTATTATGGTGGACCCTCATCTATTATGACTGGTATATCTATAAAAGAGAAAATGTGGACGCAGAGACAGACACACACAGGGGGAAGATGAAGGTAAGAGACACAGGGAAACGCCATCTATAAACCAAGGAAAGGCCTGAGGCTGCTGGAAGATCAGAGGGCATCATCAGAGGAGGAAAGTCCTGGTTGATACTTTGATCTCAGACTTCCAGACCCCAGAGATAGAAGACAGCACATTTCTGTTGTTCTAAGCCACCCAGTTTTGAGCACCTTGTCACAACAGCCCTGGGAAACTCATACACATACTGTACTGGCCTGGGCTCCAAGCCCCATCCCTTGCCTAGAAGGCACCAACAAATCTGTTCATGTCAGGCTTCTCCTGAGTTCACTGTCTAGGGTCACCAGGAGCAGAGACTGTACAACCTCCACACTGCGGCCTGCTGCCTGCCCCTCGCCCCTCGCACTCCACCTTCAGGGATACCTCGCACTGGGTGTCCAACCTTTTTGTTTTCTCTGCTGCACATTGGAAGAAGACAAGTTGTCTTGGGTCACACATTAAATACACAAACTCTAATGAAAGCTGATTAGCAAAAAAAGGTCCGTGCTTGCATTTCATGATATCCAACACCACAGGTAACAAAAATGTCCTCACAAAATCAGCACCTGGCCCAGGGGACACAGGTTGGACATCCCTGCAAGGAAGCTTCCTGTGCGGTATGGGCTAGGCGTCTAGCCAGGATTGTCTGCCTTCTTGAAGCTCCTGGAGTGCTGGAAAAGAAGTCTCAATTTCATTTTACTATCATAATTTTTTTTTTTTTTTGGAGGCAGTCTCGCTTATCACCTTCGGTAGAGTGCTGTGGCGTCATAGCTTACACCAACCTCAAACTCTTGGGCTCAAGTGATTCTCTTACCTCAACCTCCTGAGTAGCTGGGACTAGAGGCACCCACCACAATGCCTGGCTATTTTTCAGAGATGTGGGTCACGCTCTTACTTGGGCTGGTCTTGAACCTGTGAGCTCAGGCAATTCACCCACCTCAGCCTCCCAGAGTGCTAGGATTACAGGCGTGAGCCACCGTGCCCAGCTGAACTACCATAAGGTTTAATCCTAGGGTTTAGGTTGCTACTTAGATCTATATCTGCTACTTTGTTCACTGACTACACAAGAGAACAGCAAGAAGATGTAGGTGTTATAGTTCAGAGACAAAAAGAGTAGAAAGCTTTTCTTTAACTTGGGACTTCTAAGACATAGTGCACTGGCTTGACTACAACAGATCCAGGGTCTGGACCTCAGCTGTTCATATAGTAAACACTTGACATGATCAGGTAAGCATAATCTTTGAAACCAAATGATGAATCAAGGGCCCTACTTAAATTCACGACATGAACTATAATTGCCAAGGCTCAGATCATCTCTAAAGAAAAGTTGTTTTTTTTCCCCTTCTCTAAATAAAAGTGCACTGAGACAAGGTGAACCACGTTATGATCTGGATGTCTTATAAATGTCGAATCAGGGTAACTGCAGGCAGCATACCCTGGTTATGGTAACTAAAATCATGAGGTGTGCAGTCCCAGAGAACTGAGCTAGCATCACAGCACCACCACTCAATGCTGTAGACAAGTCCCATAGCCTCTGTTTACTTATTTATAAGTGGAAGATAATAATGATTAACTCATTAATGCATGTCAAGTGCTTGGCACAGAGCCTGCCTAATCCATCCCTAGGTTATCTCTGTTACTTATTTAAAAAGACTCTGGGAGAGGAGCAGGGGGCTAGCAGCTGGTGTCTGGAATTGTGTTTGGTTGCTGATAACAGGGGCTTCAAATAACAGTGGTTCAAACTAAACGAAAGATACATTCATTCTCTTTCTGTCAAAAAAAGAAAAAAGAGGCTTGGTGCTTGTAGCTCAAGCGGCTAAGGCACCAGCCACATACACCAGAGCTGGTGGGTTCAGATCCAGCCTGGGCCTTGCCAAACAACAATGACAACTGCAACCAAAAAAATAGCCAGGCATTGTGCCGGGTACCTCTAGTCCCAGCTACTTGGTAGGCTGAGGCAAGAGAACTGCTTAAGCCCCAGGAGTTGGAGGTTGCTGTGAGCTATGATGCCACGGCACTCTACCCAGGGCGACAGCTTGAGGCTCTGTCTCAAAAAAAAAAAAAAAAGAAAGAAAAAGAAAAGGAAAGAAAAAAGAGTTATCAACCCTTGCGTGGTGGCAGTGCCTGTAGTCCCAGCTACTCAAGAGACTGAGGTGTAAAGATCATTTGAACCTACAAGTTCAAAGCTAGCCTGGGCAACATGTGATACCCCATCTCTATTTTTTTTTTTTTTTTTGAGACAGAGTCTCACTTTGTCACTCTTGATAGAGTGCTCACAGCAACCTATCTCAAAATATTTTCAAAATCTTTTGGTCTCAAAAGATTTTCTTGCCTCAGCCTCCCAAGTAGCTGGAACTATAGGCGCCCACCACAATGCCCAGCTATTTTTAGAAACAGGGTCGCTCTTGATCAGCCTGGTCTCAAACTCCTGACCTCAAGCGGTCCACCCACCTTGGCCTCCTAGAGTGCTAGGATTACAAGCATGAGCCACTAAGCCAGGCCTGAGATCCCCATCTCTAAAAAAGTAAAAGCGTATCAATGGGCATCAATGGGTAGCCCAAGGCAAATATGTTGTCTCACAGTCAGGAGGGACTCGAACCTCACCGCTCTTTGCTCAGGACTTCTTACCATGAGGCTTCCTTCCTCAAAGTTACTTCATGATACAAGATGGAGCTCCAGCCATTAACAGCTGCATCACATATCACAGACAGCTGCTATTCCCTTCAAGGAAGCTTCCCAGAGTTTCAACTAAAAGCTTCTGTTTGTGTTTCATTAGCTAGGACATAGTCACATGGCCACAGCCACACCTAGCTGCAAAGCAGGCTGAAACAGGTTGCTTTCCAAATGCAATTAGAGTTCCCTTACTGAGGAAGATGAGGACAATGAGTTTTGATAGGCAGCTCTTGTTCAAGGAGCTTTCACCTTTGCACAGGTTGGAACTACTTTAACCCAGGGTTCTAAAGTCCTGAGAGAAGGAAGATTGACTCAGAAAGACCAGGAGAGTGTTAAGTCTGGGAGATGGCTAGACATAATTTGGTACAACATAATTTTTAGAGACAGAGGAGGGAGAACACCAGCAGGAAACTAAGTCCTTGTTCTGGCAGAATTCTCATAATTTTAGAGAACAGAATGTGAATAAGTCTCAGTGTCCCTGTCCATTATGAGCTGGTGCTTTTTAACATCTGTAAGGTGGATACTGTAAAATAAACCCTGTACAAGAAAATCGGGCCTTGAACTGGTTTTACTGCTCCCTAAAGGAGGGCTTTGGAAAGTCACTCTTCTAAAAGGAGGAGGGGGGAAAAAAAGGGGGGGGGGGGAAAGAAAATAAAAGGAGGAGGAACTATGCTAACAAAAGTGCCTATGTTAAAGAAAGAAGGTATTTTCAGCTTTGTATTCTTTTTATCACACTAGATCACTAGATATTCTTAACCCTCAGGATGTAGATGAATAAACTAAGGAACAGAGAAGCGACATTCTTCCCCAGAGCCACTCTGCAAGGACCCAATAGAGCCAAGACAAAGCTTAGAGTCTGGATCATTCTGTGACCTCTTCTTTTCACTGTGACAGTGACCATGGACCAGCTCCTATCACCCTCAGGTGGTTCTCTGGGTAGACCAAAAATGAGCCTGACCTCTTGGTAGGTGAATGACCCAGCAAGGCCAACTGACTTGGCCGAGACCCAGGAATTCTCTCACCATCAGTTTTGCTCAGCATCTTCTCTTCCGTCTTCTTACAGGACTGCTGATTCAGGGAGCATTTTGGTTGCAGTTGAGAATGACAATGATGATATGACAATGGTGCCTTGTGCCACTCTCCTGTGTTCATTCTCTTGAAATAACAGAAAGGGGTTTAATGGTCAACTGCCTTTAGAAAACATAGTCCGTCACATCCCTTTCCCTGATATTCCTGATGCATGGATCCTGCAGTAAATATTTGGGCTTAATTTAGTTTAATCTAGCATCTCTAAAATATAGTATTCCTTTTTTTCTTTTTTTGAGACAGTCTCACTTTGTCGCCCTGAGTACAGGCCTATGGCGTCACAGCTCACAGCAACCTCTAACTCTTGGGCTTAAGCGATGCTGTTGCCTCAGCCTCCCAAGTAGCTGGGACTACAGGTGCCAGCCCCAACGCCCGGCTATTTTATGGTTGTAGTTGTCATTGTTGTTTGGCAGGCCTGGGCTGTTGTGTGGCCGGCACCCTAGCCGCTGAGCTACAGGCACCGAGCCGATACAGTATTCCTTATTTCAGTAAATGGCGTTATCTTATCTTCCATCCAATTACCCATTTCAGAAGCTGTCATACCTACCACTCACCCTCCCACCCCTGCCCCTACACATAGTGTATTTCTGGCCACTGTGGTCCTTCTGTAGCAGCCACCTAATTGCTTTTACCTGCTTTCTAGTCTTTGCCCTACTCTAATCCTTTCCCCATACTATACCATGGGTGATCTTAAAATACGCCAATCATCTCACTATGCAAAGCTGTAAGACAAGCTCCAGACTCCTTAAGTAGGCCCAGACCCTTTCTCTGCCTTAAAGCCCTCAATAGTGTGAGGCTTTGGTCTCATAGAAATCTCAGTTTTTCAAATGTTCTGCACCATTCCTCCTCCCCACCTTTGGGTATACCATTCACTCTGCATGACATGCTCCCTCTGCCTCTTCATTTGGCTGACTCCAACTTACCCTTTAGGTGTCAACTCAAAATCCCCTTTCCTCAACCCTGGCTTAGAGACCAGGTTATGTCCCCTGGCTATAGGTTCCCACCTATCCTCTTGTACTTCTCCTGTCAGAGCTTTCATTGCTGGAAATGTTAAATAGCTCACTAGAGTTGGCACTGTGCATATCCCTTATGTACTGTGGAAGCCCCTACTTTCAAGAAAAAGCCCTTATAACCTAGGCTCTTGCAAAACATTGGTAAGAATTTGTGAATTTTGGCTGAGCATGATAGCTCATGCCGGAAACTCTAGTACTCTGGGAGGCTAAGGTGTGAGGATCCCTTGAGCTCAAGAGTTTGAAACCAGCCTGAGCAAGAACAAGACACCATTTCTACTAAAAATAGAAATATTAGTTGGATGTTGTGGCAGTTGCCTGTAGTCCCAGCTACTCAGGAGGCTGAGGCAGGAGGATTGCTTGAGCCAGGAGTTTGAGGTTCTGTGAGTGAAGTTGATGCCACTGCATCTAGCCTTTTAAGACTTTGTCTCAAAAAAACACACACAAAAAGAACTCATGAAATTTTTAAAATTAATTTCCATAGAAGTATTTATTTACTTATTTGTTTATGTTAATCTAGTTTGTAATTAGAATATAGTGTTCCACATATCGAGCCCACTTTCTTTCTTTCTTTCTTTTTGTTTTGCAGTTTTGGGCTGGGGCTGGGCTGAAACCTGCCACCCCTGGTATATGGGGCCAACTCCCTACTCCTTGAGCCACAGGCACCGCCCTAAGCCCAATTTCTTTATCTGGCTCTCTAGAATCTTTCCAGCTTTCCTGATCAATGGTCCCTAGTTTTGCCTTTTGGTATCTGGACCTTGAGGATATTATTATCTCCATCTGGAATGTAAGATTCTGGTCTCTTATTTGCCCAAAACATACCAGCCATCGAAGACCAGCTCCAAATTCAACCTCCTCCAAGGCGTCTGCAGGCCCTGCCGCTACAGCAAACATTAGTTTCTCCCTTCTCTGAATACTTTGTAAAGGACAAAAATCTGTAGCAGTAAAATCACATTTAGTGTCCATGGTCTTCTTATTTTACAGGTGTGAAGAATTTCACTATATTTTTTAATTATTGGCCACCACTTTCTCCCTGGGGTTTCTCACTTCTTTGCTTTTCCTGCCTCAGGTAAGCAGATAGTCAAACCTGAGGTCTGGCCAGAGAGAAGGAAGCAGTGTGGAGGTAAAGGGAGTCTCTGTTTTGTGTTCCCGAGTTGCTAGAGTGATTCTTAAATTAGATTAAAGAGAGGAAGAAACTAACAAAAGATTCCCCCAGACTACATGGAGAGAGGGATAAGGAAGGAAGGAGTGCTGAGCTAAGAGACAAAGACAGCACTTCTCAACATGCTTTGAGGCAGAACTCTAGGGAGGGGAAGACCTGCAAGGGGTGTGAGGATGGAAAGTAATAAGGCATCTGTATGAACAGAGCTCCAAGGAGACAGTAAGAGCTCGAAGAACTGCAAGGTGAGTCTAAGCCGATAAGGATGTGAACATCACAAACACTCAACCTTGGCTTAGCAAGAAGGGAGCAGAATAATTCTTGGACCTTTCACACATAGCACTGGAATCTCCAAAAGATTTGCAGGATCTAAAGGGGCTATGCAGACCCTTTAGGAAATGAGAGCTATCTAAGTGACGATTAGGGGATGCCTCATGGACAAATCATTCAAGGGAACAGGGGTTATTGGTGTTATTTACATGTCCCAGAATTTAGACAACCTGGAGGTTAACCCTGCTGAACAATAAGCTGCTTCTTTTTTTTTCTTTCTTTTTTTTTTTTTTTAGAGACAGAGTCTCACTTTGTTGCCCTTGGTAGAGTGCCATAGCATCACAGCTCCAGCTCTTGGGCTTAGGTGATTGTCTTGCCTCAGCCTCCCAAGTAGCTGACTACAGGAGCCCGCCACAACGCCCGGCTTTTTTTTTTGTTGTAGTTTGTCCGGGCCAGGTTCAAACTCGCCACCATTGGTATACGGGGCTGGCACCCTACTCACTAAGCCACAGGTGCTGCCCATGACAAGCTTCTTAATGGAAAGGATCTCATAAAATTTTCTCTTGGTATCTCCTTATGTAATGCTTAAGATGTTGTCTTTTTTTTAGAGACAGAGTTTTACTTTGTCACCCTCGGTAGAGTGCTGTAGTGTCACAGCTCACAGCAATCTCCAGCTCTTGGGCGTAGGAGATTCTCTTGCCTCAGCCTCCCAAGTAGCTGGGACTATAGGCGCCTGCCACAATGCCCAGCTATTTTTTTTGTTGTTGCAGTTTGGCCGGGGCTGGGTTTGAACCTGCCACCCTTGGTATATGGGGCTGGCGCCTTACTCACTGAGCCACAGACACCGCCCAAGGTGTTGTCTTTTTATTAAAAAAAAAAAAAAGGTAAATGGATAACTGAATTTATCAGTTCCCGAGAAGGAAATTCCAGATTTCAAACTAGAGTTTCTCTAAGCCAATCCAGTAATGCCTTGAAGTCTATGTTACTGCAAATTGAATCTAGGAATTCAGGACAAAAAATGACTTCATCTTGCTGTGGAGAAAAAGGATATGGCTAACGCTGACAAGCAACCCACTGGTTGCTTCCTGAAGGAGGGATGATGAATGGGTATGTGGGGGTTATGTCTCATCACATCATGATTGTGCCTTTTTCCTCCCCCCATGCCCACCTGCTCTGTTGCCCAGCCTGGAGTACAGTGACATCATAATAGTTCACTGCAACTCCAGCCTTGAACTCCTGGGCTCATGTGATCCTCTTGCATCAGCTTCCAAGTAGCTGGAACTATAGAGGCACAGCACCACACTTGGCTAATGCTTTCTATCTTTTTGTACGGATGGGGTCTCCCTGTTGCCCAGGCTGGCCTCAAATGATCCTCCTGCCTCAGCCTCCCAAAGTACCAGGCATGAGCTACTGCCACTGCACCAGGCCACGATTATGCCTTCTTCGTAGACATAGTGCTGGAAAAGCTCTTTGCAGAGACAGGCATCTCCAACATGCCCCAGAGTTCCTACCTTTTTACAGGTGTCAGAGAAAGTGGACCACGTCTTTTCACTAAATTTACTCTACGTTTCTATAGTGTTGGTAATGTATATCTTTCATTCAACTTACTAACATTTTCATTTAGGTATCCAAGTGCAGGGATAAAGGAAAACCAAAAAAAAGAAGAATCTTTGTTGGAACATATTAGTGCTTAAATTTAAATGACTTTATCAAATTTTTTTTTTTTTTTTTTGAGAGAGACAAGAGTCTCACTGTACCGCCCTCGGGTAGAGTGCCATGATGTCACATGGCTCACAGCAACCTCTAACTCTCGGGCTTACACGATTCTCTTGCCTCAGCCTCCTGAGCAGCTGGGACTACAGGCACCCGCCACAATGCCCGGCTATTTTTTTGTTGCAGTTTGGCCGGGACAGGGTTTGAACCCACCACCCTCGGCGTATGGGGCTGGCGCCCTACTCACTGAGCCACAGGCGCCGCCCGACTTTATCAAATTTTTTAAAAAAAGAAATCCTGAAAAAGTATAGCCAGATTCCAAAACCTTTATACTCCACTACAAAACAGTATATATTTATGTAATAATTGTATAAAAAAATCCAAAGGTATAAAATGATAGGAAAATAAAACCTTGGATGGAAAGCAATGCCATTGGCTGGGGGCGGTGGCTCACACCTGTAGTCCCAGCACTCTGGGAGGCCGAGGCAGGTGAATTGCTGGAGCTCAGGAGTTTGAGACCAACCTGAGCAAAATCGAGACCCTGTCTCTAATAAAAATAGAAAAACTAAGGCAAGAGGATCACTTGAGCCCAAGAGTTGGAGGTTGCTGTGAGCTATGACACCACGGCAGTCTACCCAAGGTGACAGCTTGAGACTCTGTCTCAAAAACAAAAACAAAAACAAAAAATGGGTGGTGCCTGTGGCTCAAAGGAGTAGGGCGCCAGCCCCATATGCCAGAGGTGGCGGGTTCAAACCCAGCCCCAGCCAGAAACTGCAAAATTAAAAAAAAAGAAAAAAGGAAGCAATGCCATTTTTGGAAATAACTTGTGTACAAATTATAAATATATTAACTTTCTTTTTTATTGTTCCAAAATAGCTCACATTCATAATAAGATAATAACTATGGTTTTAATTTTATTTTTGTTCTTTTCCAGCACTATTTTTCGCAATGCAACTAACAATCTGGAGATCATTTATCACTTATCCAGAAATTCAAAAATGTAACTATTTCCAAAGAAATAAGTAAAGGTTTTTCAATGAGAAAATCTGTGGAACTAAACTTTCAAAAAAAAAAAGAAGGGGGTTGGGGAAGAGAAACTACAGTGAAACAAGTCATTAAACCATTAGCTATAATTTGTGCAAAACAACTTTTACAATGAACACAGTTAGACATTGGATTTAGGAAACCATACTTTTTAAACTAAGAAGGTTGGACGGTCTGGGGTGAAAGATCAGATACTCACAAGCATCCCCACTATAGGAAAATACTGCCAGGATCTCTCTCCTGTGGACACTTGTGCATTCCCATTCTGCACCTTGTATTCCCACCCCTATTGAGATTTGGCATCTCGTTTTCTCTCACACTTCCTGATGGTCACTTTGTAGATCCAGCAGTAATCAGGTCTTTGGTTGCTTTGTCTTTGGTGCTGTCCTGATCAAACAACTTGGAAGAAGGCCAAAGAATGTGCACCCCGTGTTCCAAAAGAGGGCTACCCCAGCCATGGTGAGCAGGTCAGTGAGGACAGGGAGGTGATGGAAGTCACCCACGGAAGTAGATAAGAGCAGTTCTGAACCAGGGCCTCCATCCATATAACGGGATTCCTCATTCTTAACTCCTGAGTTACTGAAATTTATATCTGCAATTTCCTCCAATACTGATTATCCTATTTGGTTTGCAATTCAGCTTTGCTTCTCGTGACATATTTTTGATAACTCCCAAACCCCATTTCACTTCTTTTCACAAGAATACCTGTTGCCAGCTCAGCTGTTTGACCACAATCCAGCCTTCCAAATATTGAGCAAGATGTGACACCCAGTTGGGACTTCAGTCACTGATGGAACACAACCAACCTCAGACTGGATTTCAAACAAGCCTAATCATGAGAGGGTGCAATAGACAAAGTTTTCAAATCTGTAGATGATACGAAGCTAGAAGAGATGGCCAATGTGATGAGATTTTACAAGCCTTTGAGAGCTTGAAATGTTGGTTCAAGACCAACAAACAGAATGCAATTTAACAGCCCTAAGTTTGGATTCCAAATACCATCTCAAATACACATAATGGGGAAAATGGCTTGAGTGTTTTATATAGAAAGACCTGGGTATAATTGCTGATTGTAAGTTCAATGTGATGTGATTTAGTTGCTCTAAAAGCTAATCCTCTTGTGGGCTGCATTAATAGAATTGTGTCCAAATCACGCAAGGCAATAATCTCAATATACTCACCTTCAACTGGTCAGGCAACAGCTGAGTACTCAGATGTGACCTCCATTCTACATGAGGGTCATTAAAGACCATATGCGGCAATTCACGGGAAGCAGAGCAGGAGAGAGAGGGCTAGGCTCTTCATTGCACAAGGATTCATTGGAACAACTGTTCAGCCACAGCAATGGCTCTATGTCAATTAAAACCCTTTTGGTTCAACAGATAACTCAGATGGTTTGAGGCAATCAGGGAGCGTGCATCCTAATGACACAGATGGGGCTGCCATTCAAATGAGATCCATGGGTTTGTTTGAACTAGTTTATCTCTGGCATCTGCTCTGATTCTTTGGTTCTCATAGAGTACTAGTTACTTTATTTTATTATTATAACTTTTTTCGGAGACAGAATCTCACTATGTCGCCCTGGGGAGAGTGCTGTGGCGTCACAGCTCACAGCAACCTCAGACTCTTGGGCTTAAGTGATTCTCTTGCCTCAGCCTCCCAAAGTAGCTGGAACTAAGGCGTCCACCACAACACCTGGCTAGTTTTTGGTTGTAGTTGTATTTGTTATTTGGCTGGCCCTGGCCGGGTTTGAACCCACCAGCTCTGATGTATGTGGCTGTTGCCCTACCCTCTGAGCTACAGGTGGCAAGCCAAGGATTAATATATTTAAATGTACGCATAGTAAAAAAGGTTAGAATGTTATGTAAAAATGAAGATGTAATTCTCTTTGGAGGAAGTAGAACAAACAATTTTTACTTTTTTGTGTGTTTTCCAATTATCTTTTTAGGAACATATATAGTTATTTTTATAATCAGATAAAATATTTCTTTGTAAAAAAAGTAATCAAATTTTAAAAAAGCTTCAGACAGAGTTTAGAATAGTGGATGAAGGGCGGTGCCTGTGGCTCAAGGAGTAGGGCACCAGTCCCATATGCCAGAGGTGGCAGGTTCAAACCCAGCCCTGGACAAAAACCACAAAAAAAGAATAGTGGATGAGACTGATAAGAACTCAAATTTTTGACTCAATGATACTGTTTGACTTAAAAATAATCAGTGTCCCTGCATTTGTGGTTGCCCTCCTGGAACCTGTTCTCACAACAGAAGCCAGTTGGGCCTGGTGCGGAGGCTCATGCCTATAATCTCAGCACTCTGAGAGGCTGAGGTGGGTAGATCGCTTGAGCTCAGAAGTTTGTGACCAGCCTGAGCAAGAGCAAGACCCCATCTCTAAAAAATAGCCAGGCATTGTAGGGGAAGCCTATATTCCCAGCTGCTTGGGAGGCTGAGGCAAGAGGATTGCTTGAGCTCAAGAGTTTGAGGTTGCTGTGAGCCATGATGCCATGCAGTCTACTGAGGGCAACAAAGTGAGACTCTGTCTCAAAACAAACAAACAAAACAGAAGCCAATTGTGTTAAAGTATAAGTCAGAATCTGTCTCTCTGATCTTTCTGCTGAGAATCCTTCAAATACTTCTCAGCTCACTCAAGCTAAGAGCCAACATTCTTGCCTTTGCCCACCTGCATGTGAATGGGTCCCTGCTATGTCTCCTGCCTCATCTCCTGTAACTGTCCGGACCTTCAGCTCCTTGTGATTCCTCTCTGTTCCTCAAATTCCATCACCTTCTCAAGTCTGCAAATGGCAAGGTTCTCAGTAATACCTACCCTTTTTTAAATTGCAAGCCCCCCTCCCTCAGCAGCACCTCACTCTACTCATTTTCTTTTCCCCACAGGCTTTAGCATCTTTTAGAAAACTAATGTAAATTCTTTTTTTTTTTTTTGAGACAGAGTCTCACTTTGTCACCCTTGGTAGAGTGCTTAGGCGTCACAGCTCACAGCAACCTCCAGCTCTTGGGCTTAGCCTCCCGAGTAGCTGGGACTCCAGGCGCCCGCCACAACGCCCAGCTATTTTTTGTTGCAGTTTGGCCAGAGACAGGTTTGAACCCACCACCCTCAGCATATGGGACCAGCACCATACTCACTGAGCCACAGGTGCCGCCCTGTAAATTATTTTCTTATGTTCTTGTTTCTCCTCCTTGCATATAAGCCCCATGAAGACAGAAGACTTGACTTTTTTAGTATTTTGTCTGATTCGCTTCATGCTAAGCACCCAGAATAGTGCCTGACTGATAGTAAACACAGAACTGACATTTGTTGGAAGGAGGAAGAGAGACAAGGAGGATAAGCCAAAAGAATAGAGCAAAGGAAAGAGGGAGGGAAAGAAGATCTGGAGTGGACAAACAGGAGATGCTTTCCCAGAGAAGGAGTTCCTGCCTGGAGAGAAGTGTGGCATGGATTACTTTGACGTTTTATTGCAAGTCTAAGATTCTGTAACAATAGGACTTTTCCCCGGTGGCGCCTGTGGCTCAAGGGGTAGGGCGCCGGTCCCATATGCCGGAGGTGGCGGGTTCAAACCCAACCCCAGCCAAAAATAAACAAAAAAAAAAAAGAACTTTTCCCTTCTGCCACCATCACCCTGATTTATACTTACTTAGACTTATTACTTGCCAAGTGTATTAGGAAGTATTTGGGTGCAGAGAAGAGAAATACTCAGGTCACATTAAATAAAAAGGTTTTAGGCCGGTTGCGGTGGCTCACACCTATGTAATCCCAGCACTTTGGGAGGCTGAGGTGAGAGGATCACTTGAAGCCAGGAGTTGGAAACCAGCCTGAGCAACATAGTGAGAACTTTTCTCTACAAAAAATAGTAAAATCAGCCAACTGTGGTGGGCATCTGCAGTCCCAGTTACTCAGGGGGCTGAACCAGGAGGATCACTTGAACCCAGGAGTCTGAGGTTGCGAGGAACTCTGATGACACCATAGGACTCTGTCTCATGGGGGAAAAAAAAGAAAGGTTCTAATTGAACATGTGAAATGTCGTGGACTCTAACGGCAGAAACTCCAATGAGGTCCCTGAAGGGGCTAAACCCAGGCTGGCTTCTTAGTCTTTCCCAGGCCTCGTGACCATTCATGTCCTTCCCTCACAGACACCTCATTTCTCCTCACTGGACAACCCCGGGACCTCTCAGCTCCCCGGCCCATCACCAACTAGAGTCTCTGTTCCCATTCCAAATTCTTCAAAAACAAATCCAGTTGGCTTGGCACAGTTTATCCATTGTTTTCCCATATTTCATGCGGTACCAGAAGCTGTCACCAGAGATAGCAGTGTCAGAGAGTGAAACCACTACCGAACAGTCCACCCTGGTGGGCTTGGGAAGGGAGACAGTTCTCAGGGAAGAAGCATATGGGCTGAACAGGAGAATTGGCTCGCACTCCGGGGCACCACCCCTCTGGAATCTAACTGCATTAACATTCTGAACAATCTAATTGCATTTCCCAAGCAATTTCCTGTCTGGAAGAGGTTGCTGATTTCTTTGAAGCTAAAATAGGCACATCCTTCACTTTAAAAATAATAAACAGCTTTCTGAGAAACTTCTGAAGACATTTTTCTACCACCTGGAAAAGCACAGAGAGGATTCATCTCCCAGAATAGGAGTGGCAGAGGCTTTACCCTGAAATAGAGCTGACAACATGTCGTGAAAGTCTGCACCATAATCACAGATGTATGTATAATGATTTTTTATTATAAATAAGCTTTTGATTAAAGTATAATATAACAAAAATACAGAAAAGTGCACAAATCCTAAGTAGTAAACTGGATGAATTTCCAAAAATAATCACATCCATGTAACCAACACTCAGATTAAGATATCAGCATTACCACCCCGCTAGAAGCATTCCCCTCCCCCATACTCACATACCTGAGGTAATCATTCTCCAGACTTCCATTGATCATCTTTGCCTAAAATGCCTGTTTAAGTTTTTGTTTTTCCTATTGGGTTGACTATCTTTTTACTTTTTTAAGGAACTTTATTGAGAAATAATTGATATGCATTAAAGTGCATATATTTA
Source organism: Nycticebus coucang (assembly GCF_027406575.1). Classification (NCBI taxonomy): domain Eukaryota; kingdom Metazoa; phylum Chordata; class Mammalia; order Primates; family Lorisidae; genus Nycticebus; species Nycticebus coucang. The sequence goes on from NC_069780.1 coordinate 69,484,739, forward strand.
AAGTGTATAATTTGGGGTGGCGCCTGTGGCTCAAAGGAGTAGGGCGCCGGCCCCATATGCTGGAAGTGGCAGGTTCAAACCCAGCCCCGGCCAAAAAAATGCAAAAAAAATACAAAAACAAAAAAAGTATATAATTTGGCTGGGCATGGTGGCTCACACCTATAATCCTAGCATTCTGGGAGGCCAAAGCAGATGGATTGCTTGAGCTCACAAGTTTGAGACCGCCCTGAGCAAAAGCAAGAGCCCAGGGCAGTACCTGTGGCTTAGTGGGTAGGGTGCCGGCCCCATATACCGAGGGTGGCGGGTTGAAACCCAGCCCCGGCCAAACTGCAGCAACAACAACAAAAAAATAGCCAGGCATTGTGGTCCCAGCTGAGGCAAGAGAATTGCCTAAGCCCAGGAGTTGGAGGTTGCTGCGAGCTGTGACACTACAGCACTCTACCAAGGACGATAGAGTGAGACTCTGTCTCAAAAAAAACACAAGAGCCCATCTCTACTAAAAATAGAAAAACTGTGGCAAGAGGATCACTTGAGCCCAAGAGTTGGAGGTTGCTGTGAGCTATGACACCACGGCAGTCTACCCAAGGCGATAGCTTGAGACTCTGTCTCAAAAAAAAAAAAAAAAATTAAGTGTACAATTTGATAAATATTTGGCATAATGTATACATCATAAAACCATCACTATGATTAATATAGTGAACATATCCATCCCTCTCAACCCTAGGCAATAACTGATCTATCTTTTGTCATTACAGATTGGCTTGTATTTTCTAGAATATTATATAAATGGAATCCTATAGCATATCTACATTTTTTGGTGATATTCAGCATAATGATTTTGAGGTTCATCCATATCTTTACATGTTACACTAGTTCATTCCTTTTTTACTACTGAGTAGTATTCCATTGTATGGATATACCACACTTTGTTTATACATTAAACTGTTTATGGGCACTTGAGTTGCAGTTTGGGCTTATTTTATATAAAGCTGGTAGTAATGTTGTATACAAGGCTTTTTTTTTTTCTGCAGTTTTTTGCTGGGGCTGGGTTTGAACCTGCTACCTCCAGCATATGGGGCCAGCGCCCTACTCCTTGAGCCACAGGTGCTGCCCTGTACACAGGCTTTGTATAGACATATGCTTTAATTTGCCCTGGGGTGAATACTTGATAGTGGAATATCTAGGTCATGTGGTAGCCGCACATTTAACTTTGTAAGACACTGCTGAAATGGCTTTCATGTTACATTCTAAAAGCAGGATAGGGGAGTTTTAGTTCCTCAGTCCACTTACTAACACTGGATATGATCATTCTTTTTTAATTTTGGATATTCTATACATGTGTTCTGTTAATTTATTGTGATTTCCTTCCTCCCTCCCTCCCTCCCTCCCTCCCTCCCTCCCTTCCTTCCTTCCTTCCTTCCTTCCTTCCTTCCTTCCTTCCTTCCTTCCTTCCTAGAGTCTAACTTCATCACCCTCAGCATCACAGCTCACAGCAGCCTCAAACTCTTGGGCTCAAGACATCCTCTTGCCTCAACCTCCTGAGTAGCTAGGGCTACAGGTGCCCACCACAATGCCTGGCTATTTTTTATTTTTTATGTTTTGAGAGACAGGTTCTCACTCTTGCTCAGGCTGGTCTCAAATTCCTGAGCTCAACCAATCTTCCTTCCTTAGCCTCCCAGAGTGCTAGGATTACAGGTGTGAGCCACCATGTCCAGCCCTCATTTTACATTGTGATTTTTCTTATGACCAGTTAATTTGGGGCACATCTTTTGATATGCTTATTTGTCATCTGTATTCTTTGTTTTGGTTAAGTGGCTATATAAATCTGCTCATTTTTAAAATGGACTATTTTCTTATTGAGTTTTTGTAGTTCTTCATATATTCCAGAGACAAGTCTTTTACCAGATGTGATTTGCAAATATTTTCTCAATGTTTGTGACTTTTTTTTCATTCCCTCAACAATTTCTTTCCAAGGACAGAGATTCCTAATTTTGAAAAAGTCTAATTTATCATTTTTTTCTTTTATAAGTTATGCTTTGAGTGGTGCATATCTAAAAGATATTTGCCTAATTCAATGCACCTTTTTCCGTTCTGTGTTATTATAACAGAATATTACAGACTGAGTAATTTATAAGAAACAGATAATTATTGGCTCATAATTCTGGAAGCTGGGAAGTCCAAGAGCATGGCACCATCATCTGGTGGGGGGCTTCCTGGTAGAAGGCAGAGGGCAAGAAAGAAGAAGAACAAGAGACAGAGGACTAACCTCAGTCTTTTGTCAGGAATCTGCTCCTGTAAAAACTAATCCACTCACAGCAATAACACCACTGATTCATTCATTAGGATAGAGACTTTGTGTCTTAGTTACCTCTTAAAAGTCCCACTTCTCACCCCTGTTGCACTGGGGATTAAATTTCAAACACATGAACTTTTGGGGAACACATTCAAACCACGGTATAGTGTCACACATATTTTCTCCTATATTTACTTTTTTTCCTTGAGACAGAGTCTTATTTTGTCACCCCTGATAGAGTGCTGTTGTGTCACAGCTCACAGCAACCTCTAACTCTTGGGCTAAAGGGATTTTCTTGCCTCAGCCTCCCAAGTAGCTGGGACTACAGGCACCCACCACAAGGCCCTGCTATTTTTAGAGATGGGGTTTTGCTCTAGCTCAGGCTGGTCTTGAACTCATGAGCTCAGGCAATCCACCCACCACGGCCTCCCAAAGTGGTATATTTGCTTCTACAACTTTATTTTCCTTCAGGTTTTACACATATGTCTGTGATTTATTCTGTGTACATTTGTGCATGTGCTGCAATATATGAGTCAAAGTTTCGGTTTATTTTTGCATTTGGATATCTGATTGTTTCAGCATCAATAATTAAAAAAAAAATCCTTTCTCTTTTGAATTGCCTATGCACCTTTGTCAAAAAATCAATTGACTATACATATGTGGGTCTATTTCTTGACTCTCTATTCTGTTCCATTAATCTGTTTACATGTCTTTATTATTGTGCCTTTGTAAAGTCTTGAAGTCTTTTTAGGTAGTATAAATTCTATAACTTTGTTATTTTTAAAATTTGTTATAGCTATTCTAGAGTCTTTGCATTTCCAAATGAATTTTAGAATCAGCTTGTCAATTTCACAAACATACAAAAACCAAAAAGGTTGCAGGCTAGGATACTGGGGTATTGGTTGAGATTGCCTTAAATTTGTAGATCAGTCTGGAAAAAAATTTATAACCAAATAATACTGACTTCTGATTTATCAACTCAGTATATCTTACTTAGGTTTTTGTTAATTTCTTCAATAATGTTGTCTCTTAAATCTATGGGGTTACATTGTCAATAAATTTGGATAATTTGGGACTATTATCTCTTTAAATATTTTTTAAGGCCAGGTGAGGTGGCTCACACTCAGCACTCTGGGGGGCTGAGGCGGGTGGATTGCTTGAGCTCACGAGTTTAAGATCAGCCTGAACAAAAATCGAGACCCCCATCTTTTAAAAATAGAGAAACTGAGGCAAGAAGATTGCTTGAGCTCAAGAGTTAGAGGTTGCTGTGAGCAATGACGCCACAGCACTCTACCCCGGGCAACAGCTTGAGACTCTGTCTCAAAAAAAATATATATATATATTTATATAGAAAATATATAATAATAAATATATATTTTTGACATCCTCCTCCTTTAAGAATTCTAATTATTATTATTATTTTTTTTTTGTAGAGACAGAGTCTCACTTTATGGCCCTCGGCAGAGTGCCGTGGCCTCACACAGCTCACAGCAACCTCCAACTCCTGGGCTTAAGCGATTCTCTTGCCTCAGCCTCCCAAGTAGCTGGGACTACAGGTGCCTGCCACAACGCCCGGCTATTTTTTGGTTGCAGTTTGGCCGGGGCCGGGTTTGAACCCTCCACCCTCAGTATATGGGGCTGGTGCCTTACTGACTGAGCCACAGGCACCACCCTAAGAACTCTAATTACATATATGTTAGGCTGCTAGAAGCATTTTTATTTTTTATTTTATTCTATTTTTGAGACAGAGTCTCACCATGTCGCCCTCAGTAGAATGCTGTGATGTCACAGATCACAGCAACCTCTAACTCTTGGGCTTAAGCAATTCTCTTGCCTTAGCCTCCCAAGTAGCTGGGACTACAGGCACCCACCACAACACCCGGCTATTTTGGGTTGTAGTTGTCATTGTTGTTTGGCAGGCCCAGGCTGGATTCAAACCTGTCACCTCTGGTGTATGTGGTTGGCACCCTTAGCCGCTGAGCTACAGGTGCCAAGCCAGAAGTATTTTTATTAATGCTGTGTTCATTTTTTCTTTTCTTTCTTTCTTTCTTTTTTTTTTTTTTTGTTAGAGTGAGTTTCACTTTGTTGCCCTTGGTAGAGTACTGTGATGTCATAGCTCACAGCAACCTCAAACTCCTGAGCTCAAGCAATTCTCTTGCCTCAGCCTCCCCAGGAGCGGGCCTACCGGCGCCCGCCACAATATCTGGCTATTTTTAGAGATAGGGTCTCGCTTTGGCTCAGGCTGGTCTTGAACCTATGACCTCTGGCAATCCATCTGCCTTGGCCTCCCAAGTGCTAGGATTACAGGCGTGAGCCACTGGGCCTGGGCCTGTGTTCATTTTTCAATCTTTTTCCCTATGTATTTATTTTATTTTATTTATTTGTTTGTTTATTTATTTATTTTGAGACAGAGTCTCAAGCTGTCACCCTGGGTAGAGTGCTATGGTGTCACAGCTCACAGCAACCTCCAACGCTTGGGCTTAAGCGATTCTCCTGCTTCATCCTCCCAAGTTGCTGGGACTACAGGCGCCTGCCACAACACCCAGCTATTTTTTTGTTGCAGTTGTCATTGTTGTTTTAGCTGGTCTGGACCAGGTTCGAACCTACCAGCTTCGGTGTATGTGGCCGACGCCCTACCCACTGAGCACAGGTGCTGCCTTTCCTATGTATTTAAATTCACTAATGTTTTTCAATACTAAGCTACTGATAACGGAATGCAGCACATTTTTCATGCTAGTCATTATATTCTTCATCTGTATAAGTTTGATTTGGGTCTTCATAGTATCTTCTATATCTTTATTTAACGTACTACTGAGGGTGTCCAACTGAGGCCCTCAGCTGACTATGAATGCTTATCTGTGGAGGCAGATATCACAAAAATTATGCATGGACCTTTTCTTGGCTCATCAGCTTTCATTCATTGCATTTAGTATGTGTTCCAAGATAGCTCTTAGATAAGCATTCAAAGACAGCCATGGTCTGCAGTTGGACATCCTTATAAGCTATTCCTCTAGCTTCGTGAACATATGGGATATAGCTACAACAACTGTTCTGATGTTTTTGTCCACTACTTTTATCTGTTGGCTTCAGTTGATTGATTCTGTCCTATCATTTTGAGTCATGTTTAACTGCTTCTTTGTAATTTCTTATTGGCTGTCACACATTGCAAATTCATTTTGTTGGACATTGGGTATTTTGTTTTGTAGTTGAGTTTTGTTCTGGGACATAATTACTTGGAAACAGTTTGATCCTATTGGGTCTTGCTATTAAGTTTTCTTAGGCAGGATCACAGCAGCAGTTAGTCTATGATTAATTTTGCACTTTTACTAAGACAAAATCCTTGAGAGAACTCTACAATGCCCTGTAAATGATGATATTTTCTGCTTTGGCTGAGGAGAAGAGAAACTATTAATATTTCCACAGTGATGACTGGGCACAGTGGCTCACGCCTATAATCCCAGCACTTTGGGAGGCCTAGGCCGGTAGATTGCCTGTGCTCACAGGTTGGAGACCAGCCTGAGCAAGGGCGAGACCCCATCTCTAAAAATAAATGGGTATTGTGGTGGGGCACCTGTAGTCCCAGCTACTTGGGAGGCTGAGGCAAGAGAAATGCTTGAGCCCAAGAGTTTGAGGTTGCTCTGAGCTGTGACACCATGGCACTCTACTGAGGGTGACAAAGTGAGACTCTGTCCCCCCAAAAAAAAGAATTTCCACAGCGGTTTGAGCCTCACTGATTCCCCCACCCCCACCCCCAGTCTTTCTCAGTGGGTTTTTTTCTGTAGCATTAGGTAGATTCTTTACCTGCACCTGCTGATGACTATCAGCTGAAGATTTGCGCTGCACTACTTGAGTGGTTTCCAGAGCCCCCTCTCTGTACCTTTTTTCAGTATGTTAAGCTATCTTGCACCATCAGATGTAGTAGCTTTCCCAACCCCCCAGATCCATCTTCCCAATACAGAGGGACCTCCAAGCTCTGGGAATTACACCTTAGGAAGTCTCAGCAGGCAGTAAGTTGGGAGAATTGCAGTGCTCACCTTGTTTGGTTCTTGCCTCCAGGTATTCCTGTCCTTAACTGCCTGATGTCCAATGTCATGAAAATTGTTGTCTCAAATATTTTGTTCTTTTTTAAAAGAAGTTGTTTTGATAGGATAGGTAAATCTAGTCTCTTTTACTCCAGCTTGGTTGGAAGCTGAAGTCCTGGGTTGCCTAAGCATTGATTCTAGGAATCAATTATTAATTCTAGGAATATATACTATATTCCAGTTACAAACCTTTTGACAAATATATGTATTAAAATATCATCTTCTGGGCAGCACTTGTGGCTCAGTGAGTAGGGTGCCGGTCCCATATGCCGGAGGTGGCGGGTTCAAACCCAGCCCCGGCCAAAAACCACAAAAAAAAAAAAAAAAAAATATCATCTTCTGTCTTTGACTTGTTTTTTTTCACTCTTAAAGAATGGATTTTGATAAAAAGATGTTCTCACTTTTAATGTTGTCCGATATATCATTTTCATTTTAGTGTTAGTGCTTTCTTGCTTGCTTGCTTGCTTGATTTTTTTTTTTTTTTCTGTAGAGACAGAGTCTCACTTTATGGCCCTCGGTAGAGTGCCGTGGCATCACACAGCTCACAGCAACCTCCAACTCCTGGGCTTAAGCGATTCTCCTGCCTCAGCCTCCCAAGTAGCTGGGACTACAGGTGCCCGCCACAACGCCCAGCTGTTTTTTGGTTGCAGTTTGGCCGGGGCCGGGTTTGAACCCACCACCCTCGGTATATGGGGCCGGCTCCTCACCGACTGAGCCACAGGCGCCGCCCTTTATTTATTTATTTATTTTTTTTGAAGACAGAATCTCACTTTGTCGCCTTGGGTAGAGTGCCATGGCGTCATTGCTTACAGCAACCTCAAACCCTTGGGTTCAAGCGATTCTCTTGCCTTAGTCTCTCAAGTAGCTGGGACTACAGGCACCCGCCACAATGCCTGGCTATTTTAGAGATGAGGTCTCACTTTGGCTCAGGCTGGCCTCAAACCTGTGATCTCAGGCAATCCACCCACCTCAGCCTCCCAGAGTGCTAGGACTACAGGCATGAGCCACTGGGCCCAGCCAGTCTTAGGGCAGTTTCTGTGTCCGTTTACCTTTCTCAAAATTAAGGAGGTAGTTTTCTGTATTTCTGTTTTGTTTATAAATTTCCTAGTTTTTTTCACTTTAACATTTAAATCTAAAATCTATCTGGTATTGATTTTTTTGTATGAAGCGAGATAAGGATCAAGATTCACTTTTTTATATGCGTATTTCATTGACCCAGCACCACTTTTGGAAAAGTTATCATTTCCCCACTGTACTTTAGGGTCAACTCTGTCATCAATTTATTACCATATATGTATTTTTTGTTTTATTTTTTTTTGAGACAGAGTCTCAGTAGAGTCTGTGGCATCACAGCTCACAGCAACCTCAAACTCTTGGGCTCAATTAATTCTCTTACCTCAGCCTCCTAAGTAGCTGGGACTACAGGCACCTGCCACAACATCCGGCTATTTTTTGGTTGTAGTTGTCATTGTTGTTTAGCAGGCTTAGGTTGGGCTTGAACCTGCCAGCCTTGGTGTATATGGCTGGCGCCCTACTTGCTGAGCTATGAGTGCCAAGCCATACCATATATGCATTAGTCTGTTTCTTGGTTGCCTGTATATATGGTTTTAACTTCTGCCTGATAAATGGCATTGATCTGAAGCAATCATTTCATAATTTTAAGTTTAAAAGAAAACTGAGTTAACTGAACATAAGTTTTTACTCAATGGAATATTATTGCCAATCTAAAATAAAGAAAATACAGTTTAAATTCAAGGAGCATGATAAGGTGATTATTATATTAAAATACAATATAGCCAGATGTGGTGGCTCACACCTGTAATCCTAGCACTCTGGGAGGCCAAGGCAGGAGGATTGCTTGAGGTCAGGAGCGGAGCTTCAGAACAGCCTGAATAAGAAACCCCATCTTGGGTGGTGCCTGTGACTCAGTGGGTAGGGCGCCAGCCCCATATACCGAGGGCGGCGGGTTTGAACCTGGCCAAACTACAACAAAAAAAATAGCCAGGCATTGTGGCAGGTGCCTGCAGTCCCAGCTACTCAGGAGGCTGAGGCAAGAGAATCGCCTTAGCCCAGGATTTGGAGGTTGCTGTGAGCTGTGATGCCATGGCACTTCATGGAGGCGATGAAAAATTCTTTCCCTAAAAAATTATTTTAAAAATGAAAGAAATTCCATATATACTAAAACTAGAAAAATTAGGTAGGCATCATGGCATAAGCCTATAGTCCCAGCTACTCAGGAGGCTGAGTTTGAGGTTGCAATGAGCTGTGATGATGCCACTGCACTCTGCCGGGGCAGAGACATTGTCTCAAAAAAAAAAAAAAAAGAAAGAAAAGAAAAAACTCCCTAATAATATTGTGTTTTCATGTCATAATCACAATGGGATTTTAATCTATATTTTCAAATAAAAACTATCTTTTAGCCCACTTCGTAATCTAAAGTTTGAAATAATAGGTTAGAGATAAAATTATGCATCTCAGGCAGTGATACTACTAAGATACCATGTACTTAAATTTATTATAATCTACCCTGTAATTATTGTAATTAAAACATTCCAGAAACAAATAATATTTATTTGTGAAGGATGGAAGATCGTTTTCTCATTATACATGTATAAACCTTATTCCAACACTATTTTCATTCTGAGACTTAAATACAATTTCCTCAGCAATGTTTAGATGTGTGAAAATTTCAACGTTTGAGACCTTTGAGAGGTGATTAGGTTATGACGGCTCTGCCTCATAAGTAATATTAGTGTCCTCAGAAAAGAGGCCTGAAGGAGCTTGTTTGTCCTGCTATATGAAGATGTGGTAAGAAAATGCCTCCCTGAGGAACAGGCTCTCACCAGACGCCAAATCTGCTGGCGTCTTTATCTCAGACTTTATAGACTCCAGAACTGTAAGCAATAGATGTCCATTGTTTATAAATCACCCAATCTATTTTTTTTTTAGAGACAGAGTCTCACTTTATCATCCTCAGTAGAGTAATGTAGCATCACAGCTCACAGCAACCTCCAGCTCTTGGGCTTAGGCAATTCTCTTGCCTCAGCCTCCCGAGTAGTCACCCAATCCATTTTGTTATAGCAGTGTCAATAGATTAAGACAAAAATTGGGGCGGTGCCTGTGGCTCAGTGAGCAGGGCGCTGGCCCCATATACCGAGGGTGGCGGGTTCAAACCCAGCCCCGGCCAAACTGCAACCAAAAAATAGCCGGGTGTTGTGGCGGGCGCCTATAGTCCCAGCTACTCGGGAGGCTGAGGCAGGAGAATCGCCTAAGCCCAGGAGTTGGAGGTTGCTGTGAGCTGTGTGATGCCACGGCACTCTACCCAGGGCCATAAAGTGAAACTCTGTCTCTACAAAAAAAAAAAAAATAGCTGGGAGTTGTGGCGGGCGCCTGTAATCCCAGCTGCTCGGGAGGCTGAGGCGGGAGCATGGCGGAAGCCCAAGAGCTAGAGGTTGCTTTGAGTCCTGTGACATCATGGCACTCTACTTAAGGTGGTAAAGTGAGACTCTGTCTCTACAAAAAAAAAAAGACAAAAATTGGTGGGAGGCACCTGTGGCTCAAAGGAGTGGGGCGCCGGCTCCATATGCCGGAGGTGGCGGGTTCAAACCCAGCTCCAGCCAAAAACTGCAAAAAAAAAGACAAAAATTGGTACCAAGGAGTGAGGGGCTGCTCTAACAAATACCTATCATAAAACGTGGAAGGGTTCCAAAGGCTAGAGGAATTTGGAGGGGAAGCCCAGGTGTGGGGGCTCACATCTGTAATCCCAGCACTCTGAGAGGCCCAGGCGGGTAGATTGTCTGAGCTCACAAGTTTGAGACCAGCCTGAGCCAGAGCAAGACCTCGCCTCTAAAAATAGCCAGGCATTGTGCTGGACACCTATAGTCCCAGCTACTTGAGAGACCGAGGCAAGAGAACTGCTAAAGCCCAAGAGTGTGAGGTTGCTGTGACCTATGATGCCTTGGCACTCTACCGAGGGCAACAAAGTGAGACTCTGTCTCGAAAAAAAAAAAAAAACAATTTGGAGGTGTATGCTAACAAAAAACCTATATTGATGTGAACAGAGCATTAACAATGATTCTAGTGAAGGCTCGGCCCTGTGGCTCAAGCAGCTAAGGCACCAACCACATACACCTGAGCTGGTGGGTTCGAATCCAGCCCGGGTCTGCCAAACAACGATGGCTGCAACAAAAAATAGCCAAGCGTTGTGGTGGGTGCCTGTAGTACCAGCTACTTGAGAGGTGGAGGCAAGAGAATCACTTGAGCCCAGGAGTTGGAGGTTGCTGTGAGCTGTGATGCCACATCACTCTACACAGGGCGACAGCTTGAGGCTCTGTCTCAAAAAAAAAAAATGATTCTAATGAAGTCTCAGAATTGTATAGGAAGCTCACTCTTCTTTTTTTTTTTGAGACAGAGTCTCATTTTGTCGCCCTTAGTAAAGTGCCCTAGTGTCATGGTAGCTCACAGCAATCTCAAACTCGGGCTCAAAGCTATTCTTTTATCTCAGCCTCCCACATAGTTGGGACTACAGGTGCCTGCCACAATGCCCAGCTATTGTTGGAGATGGGGTCTCGCTCTAGCTCAGGCTGGTCTTGAACTCAGGTGCTCAAGTGATTGGCCTGCCTCAGCCACCCAGAGTGCAAGGATTACAGGTGTGAGCCACCGTGCCTAGCCCTGGAAGCTCAGTCTTTTTTAAGGATTACCTAAAAGATTAGGAATAGAATATTGGTGAGAAATATGGATAGGAAAGGCCATTCTGATGAGCTCTTGGATGAAAATGAGAAAAATGTTGGCTCAGCACCCATAGCACAGTGGTTATAGCACCAGCCACATACACTGAGGGAGCTGGTTTGAACCCAGCCCGGGCCAGCTAAAGAACAATGACAACTGCAACAAAACATAGCTAGCGGGGCAGTGCCTGTGGCTCAAGGAGTAGGGCGTTGGCCCCATATACTGGAGGTGGTGGGTTCAAGCCCGGCCCCGGCCAAAAACTGAAAAAAAAAAAAAATAATAATAATAATAATAGCCAGGCGTTATGATGGGTGTCTGTAATTCCAGCTACCTGGGAGGCTGAGGCAAGAGAATCACTTGAGCCCAAGAGTTTGAGGTTGCTGTGAGCTGTGAAGCCATAGCACTCTATCAAGGGCAACATAATGAGACTCTGTCTGAAAAAGGAAATGAGAAAAATGTTATTGGAAACTAGAGGAAAGGTAATCATTGTTCCAAAATGACAGAGAACTTAGCTGAACTAAGTTTTGTAGGAGGAACTTTGTGAGTGACAAAATAGGATACAGATGCTCCTCGACTTGTGATGGAGTTACATTCTGATGGGTCCATTGTGAAGTCAAAAAATCATAAGTGATAACGATTGTAAGTCTGGGACTATCTCTATTGATTGAAGAACTCTTTAAGCTAAGAGTTGAGGTAGGACATGGCTTCTCTTGACTGTTTATAGTAAAATACAAGAAGAGAAAAACAATTTAAAGATGAAACTTATAAACAAAAGGGAAGCAGAACTTAAACATTTGGAAAATTCTCAACCTGGCCATGTTGTAAAGAATGAAAAGGTGTGTTTAGGAGGGAACATCAAGGGTGTGGCTAAGTGAACATTTGATGAGGAGATTGGTACCTATAGAAGGATGCCAGATGCTATTCAAGATAATGGAAGAATGGCCCCAGAGGCATTTTGGAAATCATTGAGTCTGCTGTTTCCATTACTGGCTCAGAACTCTCAAGAATAATGCCAAAAGAAGGGCCTCTGTCACCTGAGGTACTCTGTTGCTTTCTCCCCTGAGCCAACTCAAGTCTCTGATCCCCACATTCTGGCACTTTTCAAATGCCCCATGTTTGGTTCAAGTGAACCCAGGTGTGGAATGGTCATCCCTCTGAAGAGTACAGGCAGGACACCTGGCAGTATCTGTGCAGTGCCGTCACTGTGGGGGAATGTAGTGCACGAGCTATGAGGGACATGGCTGCCTCCACCTGCATTTCAAAGGATGCTTCAGGGATCCTTTTGGAGCCCAAGCAGGGAACTGCCACAGGAACAGGACCATCTCAGAGAGCCCTCAATAGGACAATGTCTAATGGAGCCATGGGGATGGGGCCACCACAGAGTTCCCACCAGAGCACTGCCCAGCAGAGCTGTGGGTTGGAGTCACCTCCTGAGATCCGATTGGTAGTCACCAGCATGCCATTCCAACCTAGAAGAATCAAAAGGCATGCAACTCCAACCTTGTGAAAGCAGCAATGTGGGCTGTGCCCAGCCATGCCATGGGGCCTTACGCAGCAGTGTGGGCTATGCCCAGCCATGCCACGGGGCCTTAAGGACACGGCCCCTGCCCCAGTATGTCCAGAGGTGGGACACAGAGTCAAAGATTATTCTCAAGCCTTGATGTTGTTTGCTCTGTTGCCTTGTGGACTTACTTGGGCCCTGTTATTCCTTTCTTCTTTCCTGTAGTTCCTTTTGAAATGAGAATGTCTATCCTATGCCTATCTCACCATTATATTTTGGAAGCACATACCTTTTATAGGCTTGCAGCAGGAGGGAAATTTGCTTGAAAATGGATCCTACCTTGAGTCTCACCCATCTCTGATTTATATGAGACTTAGATGAGTGTTTGAATTAGATTTTCAAATTGATACTGGAACAAGCTAAGATTTTTAGAGCAATTAGGATGGAATGAGTATATTTTGCATGTGGAACAAATATGAATTTTGGGCACCAGGGGTGGAATTCTATGGTCTGAATGTTTGTGTTCCCTCAAAATTCATGTTTGAAATTTAATCCTAAAGGTGATGGTATTAAGAGGTCAGCCCTTTGGAAGGTAATTAGGTCATTAACATTCTGCCTTCATGAACAGGATTAGAGCCTATATAAAAGAGGCCTGAAGGAGCTTATTTGTTCCTTAGCCATGTGAAGTTATGACAAGAATTTGTTATCTACATCACATCAAATATGCTGGTGCCTTGATTTTGAACTTTGCAATCTTCCAAAATATAAGCGTTTGTTGTTACAAATTACCCAATTTAGGGTATTTTGTTATAGCAACCTGAATGGAATAAGACATTGGGTAGCAAAAGTATCCATGAGGCTAATGAAGCTTCAGCTCAGGGCTTCTCATTGTGTGCTGCTAGGAGAGGTGGAGTGTCCTAGTCAGGCAGGGGAACCAAGCTGTACTCAGGAAGCATGCACCTGCAAGGATTCCAGGAGGTCACCTATTCATCTTAGAAGACAGGCTTCTGCATCTCCAGGCCTTCAGTAACTTGTTGGTGATTTACTGCCTCATTCTAAATATATACTTGCCAGGTATGGTGGCTCACACCTGTAATCCCAGCACTTGGAAGGCCTAGGCGGGTGGATTACCTGAGTTCACAGATTTGAGACCAGCCTGAACCACAGTGAGACCTGTCTCTAAAAATAGCCGGGCGTTGTGGTGGGCACCTGTAATCTCAGCTACTTGGGAGGCTGAGGCAAGAGAATCCCTGAAGCCCAGGTGTTTGAAGTTGCTGTGAGCAATGACGCCAAGGTGTCATCGTTCTATCAAGGGTGATAAACTGAGACTGTCTCAAAAAAAAAAAAAGATAAGAACAAATTAATATGCACTCATCCTAATTTTGTACTTACAAATTTATAGTTTTTTCTTAAAAAGGACTCCCCAAACTGTGTAAACTTCAGATCCTAGAAAACCAAGATATGCCCCTGCAGATAGTTAAATATCAACTTTCGGTCACTGAACATGACTTTATGATGATGCCACTCATCCTGTTTTGTGTCTTGTTCCATTAGTACTTGGCTTCTTGAGTGCAGAAGAAAGTAGAGCCAGGTTTGGGGTCTTGTGACATGGAAGAATTTATTGGAAATTTAGATGAAAGAATTTAAACTGGAAGGGATGGGAGAGTGAAGAAAAGAGAGGTCTGATAGACCGTGAGGAAGAAGAGGTATTAACTGACAAGAAAAGCTGTTGAGAAAAAAGAATAAGTACATTGGGGGGCAGGGGGGATCTTAAAAAATCAAGCTGGAATATGTGTGACAAAAATGGGCCGCTACAAGTGAATAACAAAGTCCATAGGAGTCACTGGCTGAGAGCATTTGAAGATCACAGGAAACGGATGACACGGCCATTTGCTTTAAAGAAAAGTCTAAACCCTAATATGGTCTCTAAGGACCAGCACAATTTGTCCCTTGCCTGCCTCTGTAGACTCACCCAGTGCCAATGTCTCTATACTCACCTCATGGCCACCTTCATTCAGCTTAGAAGCTCTTTCCAGCCTAAGGACCTGCACAGAAGTAGCTTCTCTTTTGTCTGGAGTACTCCTCTCCCCTACTCTTGCCAGGCCAACTTGTGTTTGTCTTGAGGATATTAGTTTAAAAGTCTTTTCCTCAGGAAAGTCTTTCCCAACCTACCCACCCTACTCCTGGGGGTGGGGTGGGGGGGTGGTCCTCTATTATGTGCCCAAACCGCACGCTCTATTTTTCTTCCACAGGATTTATCAACTGTATTATAGAAGTTACGGGGTTAATTATCTCTAAAAGTTTTTCTCCAGGAAAGAGTGCAGGAACAGGTCTGGCTTTCCTCTCCATTGTATCTCAGGTCCTTGGGGACTTGCATACAGTAGGCATTCCATAAATATTTACTGTAGGAATAAAATCTATAATAGGCTTTTGTAGCATGCCTTTTATTGTGTAAAGTATAAAATGTGATTTAACAGATCATCTAAAAATGTCATAAAATCTAAAATAAGGAACATTTCTTTTCTAAAATATATACATGAAATACATTTTTTTCCTTTTTTTTTTTGAGTCAGAGTCTCACTTTTTTGCCCTCAGTAGAGTGCCGTGGCATTGTAGCTCACAGCAACCTCAGACTCTTGGGCTCAAGTGATCCTCTTGCCTCAGTTTTCTTTTCTTTTTTTTTTTTGTTTTTTGAAACAGAGTCTCACTTTGTCATCCCCAGTAGAGTGCTGTGGCATCACTGCTTACAGCAACCTCAAACTCTTGGGCTTAAGTTATTCTTTTTGCCTCAGCCTGTAGTCCCAGCTACTCGGGAGACTGAGGCAAGAGAATCGCCTATGCCCAGGACTTGGAGGTTGCTGTGAGCCGTTATGCCACAACACTCTACCAAGGGCGATAAAGTGAGACCCTGTCTCTAAAAAACCAACCAACCAACCAAACAAAAAAACAACAAAAAAAGAAAACAGGCTCCGCGCCTGTGGCTCAAGCGGCTAAGGTGCCAGCCACATACACCTGAGCTGGCGTGTTCAAATCCAGCCCTGGCCGCCAAACAACAATGACGGCTGCAACCAAAAAAAAAAAAAAAGAAAACAAATTTGATGCTTTATTATTTTTTTTTTTGTAGAGACAGAGTCTCACTTTATGGCCCTTGGTAGAATGCCATGGCATCACACAGCTCACAGCAACCTCCAACTCCTGGGCTTAAGCAATTCTCTTGCCTCAGCCTCCTGAGTAGCTGGAACTACAGGCGCCTGCCACAACGCCCAGCTATTTTTTGGTTGCAGTTCAGCAGGGGCCAGGTTTGAACCCGCCACCCTTGGTATATGGGGCCGGCGCCCTACCGACTGAGCCACAGGCGCCGCCCTTGATGTTTTATTTTAATTTGGAAGACTTGTGGTACGATCTATGTTCACATACTTAAAAGGAATTGTTAGCTGCCATAAAAATAACACTTGCTTATGTTCTAAACCTTAAAAATTAAAAAAACATCAAAATCTACCAGGCATTTGAAATTCTATAATTTCTTTTTTTCTTTTCTTTTTTTTTGGAGGGTGGGGGACAGAGTTTCACTATGTTGCCTGGTACAATGCTGTGGCATTGCAGCTCACAGCAACCTACAACTTTTGGGCTGAAGCAAGTCTCTTGCCTCAGCACCCCCAATTAGCTGGGACTACAGGTGCCCGCCACAACACCCAGCTATTTTTTGGTTGTAGTTGTCATTGTTGTTTGGCAGGCCCAGGCTGGGTTTGAACCTGCCAGCTCTAGTGTATGTGGCTAGTGCCCTAGCTGCTGAGCTACAGGCACTTAGCCTATAATTTCTAATTTTTGTTAAAATTCTGCAAAATCAGTATTATCATTCCCATCTCACATATCAGGAATCTGCAACTCAAAGACATTGTGTAATCTGTTGAAGATCATGACTACTAAATGACCTGAGAAATGAATCCAAATCTGAATAAGTTCAACCCTTGTGATACTATAAATACCTACCAAAAGATGAAGGTCTCTAAACTTAAACGGTTGCCAGGTTTTTGTGATGTATTTTCTATTAATGATGTTCTTCAGATAAGATTAAGAAAGCATTAGAAAACCAGGTTTATTGTCTTTTTTCCTTCTTCTTTTTTGGAGACAGAGTCTCACTATGCCACCCTCAGTAGAGTGCTGTGGCGTCACAGCTCACAGCAACCTCCAGCTCTTGGGCTTAGGCAATTCTCTTGCCTCAGCCTCCCAAGTAGCTGGGACTATAGGTGCCTGCCACAATGCTCGGCTATTTTTTTTTTTTTTCAGTTTGGCCAGGGCCGGGTTGGAACCTGCCACCCGTGGTATATGCGGCCAACGCCTTACTCATTGAGCCACAGGCGCCGCCCTCCCAGCTATATATTTTTTTTGTTGTTGCAGTTGTCATTGTTGTCTAGCTGGCCTGGGTGGGTTCGAACCCACCAGCCTAGGTGTATGTGGCCATCACCATAACCACTGTGCTACGGATGCGGAGCCCCAGCTTTATTTTCTGATAATAACTTACTGGGTTACTTAAATAAATTACGTCTATTTTCCTTTTCAAGGTATTCTCTGACACTGTGGAAAGTAAACAAAGCCCGTGCATGATAGTGCAATTGGGGGTATCTCTTATCAAAGTTTCAACTTAGGGACTGGAGCTTGCACAATTCAGCAACCCTCTTCCCTCCTAATAGCTCTTCCTTAACTACCTCCAAGTTTCCAGTGCTCTCCATTTGGGCTCACCACAAAATGACCCTCTTGCTGCTTTTTTTATCTTTCAGTTGCTATGGCCATTCCCTTTATCCACTCACAACACAAATATTATTCTCCACCTTTTCTTTACGGCCTCTTTCCTGGATCTGGCTACACACCTCCTCAAAGATCTCCCTCTTCTTCCCTGATTATTCTTCACCTCACTGTGTCTCGACTTCTCTCAAGCCACATACTTAACCATAACCTGTAGTTTTGTTGACCCTTTCTTTGCTTACTATCCTATGCCCCCACTCTATGCATTCAGGGACCTTTGTCTTGTCACTACCCAGCATATAATTTCTTACTACAATTATGTAACATTTTCAAATTCAGAGAAACTCTAGAATATAAAGGTTGTGTTAATAAGAAAATGCCTGAGGTTATTTTTCCCAGAAATGTTCATTTATCTCCTCACATTTTTAGCACTTTTATTAATATTTGATTATGTTATCTCCTAAAATTTATTTTGGGGCTTTGTTTTTCATAAATAAATCGGAAAATATATTGAATTCTATTACATAATCATGTTAAACTCAGAACCAGGTATACTAATTGTCAAGCACACCACTAGGCAAATAGAACTAGGGCACCCAGTTAGTTTCCCTTTCAGACTTTAAGCAAACGCAAAGTCAAGTGGAAGAAGCAGGCAACAGATAGAGGCAGTCCCAGACTTTAAAAATTGTCCCAGAGATAGACCCAATCAAATCTTTTGGCTCCAATAAGCGCTCCCACTACTCTGGCAGGACAGTTTCGGGGACCAGCCCACGCCAGCCCTAGTGGGGTCCCCTGTGTCCTCCCCTCCTGGCAGGTCGCCATAGCCCGCTTCCCCGAGCCTTGTCCTACTGGTTCCAGCCCTTCAGTCTTGCGCGGCGGGACCGGAGGGATCGTGGTCTCCCTCTGGGGTCGTTTTGCTTTTCCGGCTGTCAAATAGAGAAAACCCTGAAACTCCCGATTTCGTGCACAGTACTAAGTCTGACACCCAGGCTGAGTCAAGATGGCAAACCGAAGACCGAACGTTTGAACGTCTCCGGCTCCTCCTCGCTCCCGAGTCCCGGCCGCGCTGCCTGCCCTCGGCCTCGGCCACCGCCTTCCTGGCCAGGGCTCGGGCTGGGGGCCGCCGGGCGGCGGAGGACCCTGCTCCGCTTCCCGAACTACAGATCCCAGGGTGCTCTAGGACTCCGGCTCCCTCCCTCCGTCCGTCTCCTCCTCCTCCCCCAGCTCTTGTTGTTTTGGCTGGAAGCGCTCCGGAGGAGTTTCAGAGAAAGTCTGGGCAGAAACCAGAGCCGGGCCGGAACGTGGGAAGGGGAGGAGGAAAAGGAGGAAGAGCGAGCCCAGAGGCCGGGAGAGGGAGGATCAGACCCTGCTGCGCGCCCTGGGGTGGGGAGGCGGCGGAGGAGGAGCGCGAGGGACGGGACGGTGGGATCCCTCCCACAGCTGAGTCGCCCAGCGCCTCGTTCCTCCGCGCTCCCCGCCCTCTGAGGCGGCCGTGAGAGCAGACCCACCCTCCAGCCAGACCTGAGACCTCCGGAGCGCCCGCTGTCCAGAGACGCCCCGCACTTCGTCGCCGACCCGGCGGCTCCCTCCTGGCCGGGACCTGCTCTGTGCCCGCTGTCCCGGAGAGCCTGGCAGCTTCCCCTTTCCTCTCCGCTTCCCGGGCGCCGCGGAGACGTGACCCACCCTCTCCTGAGGAGAGGGAAGGAGAGAATTCGCAGCGAAACCGAGAGCGGGCGAGCGGGAGTGGGCACCGCGCGAGGGCATTGTGTGTGCGTGCGTGTGCAGCGCCGTGTCGGACTCCGAAAGCGCTCTGGGGAGGTCCTGTCCCTGGGGGGCGGAGCGCCAGGGACCGAAGCTCCGGCTCCGAGTCCGAGCAGAGTCTCACGCAGTCCGATCGCTGCTGAGGCCGCCGGCGGGACTCCCCGCCTGGAGGCGAGGCGGGCTCCCCGAAGCGAGATCGCCGCGCCCTGGGTCCCCCAATATCCCCGCTCACGTCTCTTCAGATCCGCGGACCAGCGGAGGAGAGGCTCGAACTCGCGGAGTCAGCGCGCCGCGGAGCCCGCCAGCCCGCCCGCCCCGTCGGCCTGGGGTGTGCGACCGGGAGAGCGAGGTCCTCGCCCCTGCGCGGCCGGCGGGCGTCGGCTGTGTCCGGAGCGCGCCCGCCGCCCCTCCGCTGCCCAGCCCGGAGCCCGAGAGGCGTGCACCATGAGCGGCGGCGAAGTGGTCTGCTCGGGATGGCTCCGCAAGTCCCCTCCGGAGAAGAAGTTGAAGCGTTATGTAAGTAGAGCTCCAGCCGCCGCTCCGCGGGTCCCTGCGTGCACATCCCTCCTGGCCGGCTCGCCTCCCAGCCGGCGGCTGCAGCTGGCCACGCACGGGGCGTGTGCTTCGACTAATCCCGGTCTCTCTTCCCTGGGCCCGGCGACTCCGGGCCGGGTGCTGTGCACTCACGCCCTGCGGGACAGCTAACTTTCTTTCTGCACATTCCAGATGGCCTGCTTGGCGGGCCTGGTCGCCGCATAGGAGGGGCCTGATTTCCAGCTAAACTCCCAGTGCCTGTTTTTCTTACTCCTTTTTAATAGAGGTAGGGTGCGATGGAGAGAGGAGCCTTCTCCCTTATTTATATCTGTATCTAATTATTACGGGGCTGTTGTGCACTGTATCGCCAGCCCTGGGAACACCTCAGAGGATTTAGAACTCTCAGCCCTGCTTGTGGTCCGCGCTCCCTCTCCCCTGCCCCTCGAGGTGGTTTGCGGGAAGCGGGCTGTGAACCTGAGTAATTGGTAGTAAGGACGAGCATCTCAAATGCATGCAGAAGAGTAAAGAAAAGTTATTACGCGCCCTACCGTTTGCTTAGCAGGGTTCACATTTTCGCGGTTTTTAATTGAGGGACATTGGAGTTTGGCCCGAGAGCCTTGGCGGTTTGCTGGGAAAGGAGGGTACTGGGGGGAGCCTAGTGGCTGGTGTTTGGGCGCCTTGGACGTGCTGTCAAGCCCCGCTGGAGGGGACAGCTGAAGCCAGAAGGGATTTCTATTGTGGTCCTTTCCCAGGGCACCAAAGTGGCTTAAATGGTATTTGTGTAATTGATACAAGATGCTGATTATGTGATAAACCGTTTTAGCTGTTAGGAAAAATATTCCTTGAAAGAAACAACCTGACTTTAATAGTAGAAATCTGTGTCCTCTTCTGGGGTCTGTGATCTTATTCCGTGGATCTTCTTCTTGGTTCTTTTGTCGCTGCTCCCTAAAAAGGAAAGAAATAACACTTTTCTCCTGACATCGGGAACAAACATTTTTTAGTAAAATATGTTCCCCCCAAAGCAAAATTTATGCCCTCTTAAATATAACTACCTGTACTAAGGCAGCCTGTTTCTTGTTGAAGGATATCTATACCCATTGTTAGAGCTCAAGTTAAATCTTATTAGTCACTGTTTGCTTGCTTAGAATAGAATGAAGTACAATACTTCTCTGACAGCTCATCAGTGCATTTCTGATTTGCTTTCTGCCAGAATTCATTATAAGCAAGTATTGTCATTGAAGGACTGGATGCCACAAATCTTAAGAAGGCTCTCCAGGGATATTGAATCTTTCCAAATCCTGTGGCTCCATCTATCACAGTTTACCTGAATATCATGGTAAAGATGCTAAGTTTATTCCAAAAATATGAGAGGAAGTAGTTTTTATCAGCTCTTATTTCTATAAAGGTTGTTTGTGTGTGAGAGAGGAGAGGGTAGAGAGAAGGATATATTTGTTTTGAGAAGGCACAGTTCAGGAAACACATAGACCTACGTGATTGGATTCTTGGGGAACAAAAGAATAATACATTTGCTGAACTAGATAGTAATAATAGAGGTTTAACGTATTCTTTCACGTGGTTGGTTTATGGCTTACTCAAATATGCCAAGCAGTGTATTAGGCACCATCCAACTATACAGTTAGAAAATACAATAGGAAAAAAAAGTCCTGCTTCTTGGGCTTGCAATTTAATGTAATATTAAAGTGGAAGAAAATCAAGGAAAAAGATTATGTCTTAACAAGGACACAAATGAAATAGAATAAAAAGAGTCTGATTTGGTCATAACAGTTTTCTGAGGTAGGTGTTATTTGTTTTATACTGTTAGAGTCAGGATTTGAACCCAGATATGCCTGATGGGAGAGCTCTGAAAGGTTGTTAATGACTCATCTAATTCTTTTCTTTTCTTTTTTTTTTTTTTAGAGACAGAGTCTCATTTTGTCACCTTCGGTAGAGTGCCATGGTGTCAACTTCCAGTTCTTGGGCTTAGGCGATTCTCTTGCCTCAGCCTCCTGAGCAGCTGGGACTACAGGCACCAGCCACAATGCCTGGCTATTTTTTTGTTGTAGTTTGGCCTGGGCTGGGTTCAAACCCGCCACTCTCAGTGTATGGGGTCAGCGCCCTACTCACTGAGCCACTGGTGCCGCCCCATCTAGTTCTTTTCAAATGTGGAGCTGAGTCTATATCGTTAAAGGTCTCCTTTATTTATTTATTTATTTATTTATTTATTTGAGACAGAGTCTCATTTTGTCACCCTTGGAAGAGCGCTGTGGCATCACAGCTCACAGCAACATCAAACTCTTGGGCTTAAGTGATTCTCTTGCCTCAGTCTCCCAAGTGGCTGGGACTACAGGCACCCACCACAATGCTCCGCTATTTTTTTAGAGGCAGGGTCTCAACTCTGGCTCAGGCTGGTCTCGAACTTGTGAGCTCAGGCAAAGCACCCCATCTGAGCCTCCAAGAGTGCTAGGATTATAGGCGTGAGGCACCACGCCAGGACAAAGGTCTCCTTTAGATTATATAAACTTCTATGAGTATATGGATATTCGTTGAGAAGACAAAGAAGAGGTGGATTGTGGATCAGGCACACAGTGCAAAAGAAACATTAAGACCTGGTCTTTGCTTTCAAGTAGCTTTCTTATGTCTTTGGGTCTGTGAGACAAACATATGTGAAAAAGTCAGCCAGCTGTGCAAAGTGGTTTATGACTGTACCCAAGTTGAGTGGCATGGATATTTTTATGGCTGTTTTGAAGAAAAAGTCCAATTTGGACTAAAACTGTGGGGACACTTAGGTGAAATAGGGGCTCCCTAAATTGTGTTTTCCACAGGGGAAAACATATGTCTAACAGCTTGGGGTGAAGCTGGGGTTTTTCTTCCCTGATGTTTTCTACACTCTAGAAAGCGCTAGTGTTTTTGTGAACACTAGTGAAGTAGATAGAGATGGCCCAGGGAGATAATGGAGAGGGTGGCTATGAGAATTGAGGGAGCTGGTAGAAAGAGGTGGACTATTATATAAAGTTCAGTGAGGCTTATCTTATATTTGAGCTATCAAGTTGGTTGTCCAGAAGATTTTGACATGCCCAGATTATTGACCTCTTGCCTTCGGTATCCATTTTAGATCATTTTTTGCTAAAACAGCATTTGTTTTAGTAAATTTAGCACTGTAAACTCTATTTACAACTCTACTGATAACATGTACGTGTATACATGCATTTCCTATGCTTGTTTTCTTTTCATGTAGAATATTTTCTGGATGAAAGGAAACATCGGTGGCCACTCAATAGGCAAACTGGTAATGATTTCTCAATGAATGGATACGCTGCGAGAAGACATTTTGGATGCTGGGTACTATACTAAATGAGACTTTAGGGACTTTTAGCGTGGTGATTCTACTGGGAAATGTTTGGCCCATGAGACTTTGACAGTTGTCTTGCTGTTTTTAATATAGGATAGCCCAAACACTGATTAAGATGATCCTTAGGGCTTTTAAGTAACGAATGATTGTTTTAGTTTTATCTTTAAAACCATCTCAAATGATGGCCCCCAGTGAATTCCATTTACAACTCCATTTTGTTTGCTGTTTTCACAGTCAACACAAGCAGCATTGTTTTCTTAGTGGGTTAAACAATTCTTTAAACATCTGGGCACCATTCTTGAGTGCATACCACCAAGAATTTATTTGTTTTCTGGAACCCTAATAACAGTATATTTGATTCTACTCTGGTTTCCTTAACAAAGTAAAAAAGCAGCTGTTTAATATACAACACAGGACAAAAACAGCAACACCACAGTGGCAAAAGTGAAAATAAGCAAAAAAATTTTCACCTCCATTTTAAGTGGAGTTGAAAAATTTCACAGAGATGATGCACATACAAGGGTTCTTATCCTTTTGTAAATCTAGAAAAAAGAATTATTTAAAGAAATAATGGTGGGATTTTCATTAGAACTTGAAATTTTAGCAGAAATGAAATGTAAATCTGTAAACAAAGGATTGCTTCAAGCCAGCTGGCTGCCACCATAGCTCTGCAGGAGAAGTTTCCCTATGGCCTGCCTCAAGCCAAACATCAAGTTTGGACTCCTCCTTGGCCCAGCTGTCAGCATTGGGCAGGTGTGCCATCTCAGCAGGAGAACCTGCTTCTGAGGCCTGAGCAAGGTGGCCTATTAGCAGCCAGCCAGCCAGGAAGCAAGGCCTCTGCCAGTTCTCGGCTGGGTAATCTGTACCCAGCTTGGGCTCTGTCATTTCTGCAGCCGTCAGTTAACAGGTCAGTTTTTGTGTGGACTTTGAGAACACACTCCTGGTTCTGGAAATGGGCCTAGAAACAGAAATAGCCTCTCCTCCTGAGTGGGCACCTGACATCTGACTTGGAGGAGGGGGGCGTGGGCAGTCAGAGTATCAGCATCTCCTTGGTTCAAGGACAGCCAGGACCTGTGCTAAGCATGAAATCCCCGCTCAATGTCACTACAACAAAGAGGACTGATATCTAGAAAAGTCTCCTTGCCTTTCTTTGGCAATTAACTTGCAGTCGATAGATTCTTAGGCTTTTCCTTATAGTGACTGAAAGAGCATGATTATTGGGTTGAAGAAAATTTTTTCTTGCTGTTTTCATGTTAGTAAACAGTCCTAATGTGTTTTTTATATACCTCTTCAAGTGTGGCAGGATCATTGTTTCTGTTAACAGAGATCAGCAGCTAGTAATTACATTAAGCCTTTATGATAATGATAGTTAACTCATTTGCTGTGCTTGAGCTTAATGGTAAGTACAAAACTCCCCATGTAAAACTTGCAGAACCTCTAAATGTGATGGCTGCCTTTTGGGATTCAAAATTACCCTTCGGACACCGGTATTGCACTTTGGAGGGTAGTTTTAGAATTCTGCCCTTTTTCAAGTTTTTGAATTAAAAGAATATCTTTGAACAAAATACAATAATGTGTCAAGAATTATACTTGAATAATCTGCTTGACAATTGATTGGTTATGTCAGTGTATTGTGCCATAATAACTCTGCTTAAGAAAGATGTAAAGAATAGGTAAAATTGCATAATTTAGAATAATTATGAATTATTCATTCATAATTCATAATTTAGAATCAACATAAAATACATTTTTATGGTCTTGAGAATTTGCACACTGAAGAAATTTAGGAGGCAGTAGATTTAAAACATACATTAAGTGCCAGCACTCCTCATTTTCTTTCTTGTTTGTTTTTTTGAGACAGAGTTTCACTTTGTCATCCTTGGTAGAATGCCGTGGCATGATAGCTCACAGCAACCTTAAACTCTTGGGCTCAAGTGATTGTCATGCCTCAGCTTCCCAAGTAGCTGGGATTACAGGCGCCCACCACAATGCCTGGCTATTTTTTAGAGGTGGAGTCTCACGCATGCTCAGGCTGATCTTGAACTCCTGAGCTCAGGCAATCCTCCCAGAGTGCTGGGTTTACAGGCGTGACCCACCATGCCCGGCCCTGCCCTCCCCCGACTGCCTCCCTCCCGTCTTTTTTTTTTTTTTTTTTTTTTGAGAAAGAGTCTCACTTGTCGCCCTAGGTAGAGTGCCCTGGTGTCTTGGCTCATAGCAACCTCAAACTCTTGGGTTCATGCGATTCTTTTGCCTCAGCCTCTCAAGTAACTGGGACTACAGGTGCTCACCACAAGGCCCGGCTATTTTTATTTTATTTTACTTTATTTTATTTTATTTTTCGAGACAGAGTCTCACTATGTTGCCCTTGGTAGAGTGCTCTGGCGTCACAGCTCCTGGCAACCTCAAACTCTGGGCTTAAGCGATTCTTTTGCCTCAGCCTCCCAAGTAGCTGGGATTACAGGCATTCACCACAACGCCCAGGGCTTGAACCTGCCATGCTTGGTGTATGTGGCTGGCGTCTTAACCACTGTGCTACGGGCACAGAGCCAGAGTCTTACTGTGTTACCCTTGGTAGAGTGCTGTAGCATCACAGCTCACAGCAACCTCAAACTCTTGGGCTCAAGCTGTTCTCTTGCCTCAGCCTCCCAAGTAGCTGGGACTACAGGCGCCCGCCACAAAGTTCGTCTATCACAGCTATTTTTACTTTTTTTTTGGTTGCAGTTTGGCCGGGGCCAGGCTCGAACCCGCCATCCTCGGTACATGGGGCTGGCGCCCCACCAACTGAGCCACAGGCGCCGCCCTACTACAGCTATTTTTAGAGACAGGTTCTCGCTCTGGCCTCAGGCTGGTCTCAAACCTGTGAGCTCAGGCAATTTACCTGCCTCAGCCTCCCAGAGTGCTAGGATTACAGGTGTGAGCCACCGCACCTGGTCCTCATTGTCTTAACAGAGGCGGACAAAAGGGACAGTGTAGTAAGTAGATTACTATTTTACTTTTGAAGGGTTTTGTTTAAAAATTGTATGTAACCACTGATGCTTTTCGTGGGTAAATGGCGCTGCCCTGTGAAACTGAGCATCAGGACCCAGGTTCTACTTGGCTTTGCTACCACTCACCCACCTGATCCTGATCCTCAGTTTCTTTTTCTGTAAAATGGAGGCGGGGGCGGGGGGCAGTAGATGTACATTCCTCTTCTCAGACATCTTTTTTTTGGTGGGAGAGATAGATCAGGAGCCTCTCAGTAGGCTTCCCTTAGGGGAAATAAATCTTAGTTTATTGTTCATCTTAAATAGTTTAGTGACTAGATTAGGATTTGCTTAAGTAGAATTCTTTGGGGACCCTCTGGTGGTGTTTCTCTTAACAGAAGGCAGGCACATGGAGCACAGGGCCCTTGGCTGCTAGGCTCTCCTGTGGGGCGCTGTGTCTCTAGCACCCACCGCAGCACTTGGACAGAGTACAAGCTCCATAAGTAAGTGTCTGTTGATTGAATAATAAACAGGTATTTCAGGAGCTTTTGTAACGTGCCCTATGTGAAAAGCATGGAAAGAAAGACCCACTCCCTGCCCTTCAGGAGTTTCTGATCGATTTGTGAAAAGAAGCTGTCAATTATTTTACAAGAGAGATGTTATAAGGCCATACACGATTTCATTGCCAAATGAAAGACAGTTGCCTAAGAGTTCAGACAGAGAGAGGGGAGGGGGCCCTCCAGGGAAGACATCATAAATGAATTTCTAGCACTGTTCTTAGAAGATTTGAGGTGTTGCCAGCAGCAATAACAAAATATAAGGAAAGGCTGGTTTTAAAGGAGGAACAAGGACTTTGTGTCAAGTTTAGACATCCTAGCGAGAAGCACTGCTTCAAAACACCTCAGTTTCATGTGAGGGGTTTGGCTGCCAACTGTAACTTGTAGTTTGAGAAGTTTTTGTTTCTGCTATAACCTAATGCTCCTGATGAGCTCTTGAGCACAAGTGAATTTTCTTCATCAGACTAGAAACAAATAAAACAACTTATTTGGTCACCTGAACTTATTAAAATTCTAAGGGACATGTGTTATTTGAGATTTCTTTATGTCTGTTTTGAGCTAAATAATTCATTCTGGCATGCAGTTAGTTTACAACAGAGAGTGAGCATGTTCTGGTAGGAGGAAGAATAAAAGAGCCTTTGATTCATTTGCTTCTGAGTTCCCGCAGGAGAGCCATGGCCGCCATGGGCTAGTCTTATTTTGGACTTTGGAAGCCATCTTAGCCCAGCTGTGTGAGTGCCAGCTCCCATTGCGGGGAAGAGAGTATCACCATTGGATCACATTAAACCCCTTCTGACTGTTGATGGAGGGTTTTCTCTCATTTCACATTCCTTGCATTAACAGGGTGGCTCATTTCCTCCAAGCTAGAGCTCCATCTGAACTTGCCATTTGAACTTGGACTAAGTGGCAGTCTTTCTGTGACTCCTTTTATCTCATTATGTCTGTAAACTAAGAACAGAAAACTTATCAAGTCACAGGTCTCTTTATTCTCCCCTCTTGAGCTATAGCACAAATAAAATTAGCATTCTTTTATTTATATTACTCCTGGTGAAAAATGACCCATTGTACTGTGGATTTTCACATTTAATTAGGTAATCAGCCACTTTCGTTGCCAATAGGATGGCTGTGGGGGCCTTAATTATAGATGGTAACTTTGCCTGTAGAATTGCTGGGAAAAGTCATTTTTAGGAACTGGAAGGTTTTGACCATTCTAGGCTTGTATGTGTGAACACCATAAATAATACAGGAATGCCCTAACTGGAAAAAAGAATTGTTTATTTTTTATTTATTTATTCTTGTTGTTGTAGTTTGGCCTGGGCTGGATTTGAACCCGCCACCCTTGGTATATGGGGCCAGCATCCTACTCACTGAGCCACAGGCACCATCCTGAATTGTTTATATTTTAACATTCTTTTTCCCCCCCTAGTTTTTAAGATTTTTAAATTTACTGTAGATGCAGTCTCACAAGGTTGTCCAGTCTGGTCTTGAACTCTTTGTGTCAAGCGATCCTCCTGCCTCAGCCCCCCAGATTGTTGGGATTATAGGGGTGAGCCACCACGCCCAGCCTGAATCTTTTATACTTTACATAATTCATTTATTTACTGGACCAAAATTCTTCCTAGTTAAAAATTCCCATTGCTGAATGCTTATAAAGTACAGTATAACCTACGCGCTTTTGACCCTCTCATAGCCTGCTTTATAGAGTTGAGGCTGCATTGCAGTGCAGGTTTGGTTGTTATCTCTGTTACACTACCTCTTGAAGCATTCTGATTACAACTTGTAGCTGCCAAGCCCAGTCCTGCAATATTATCTGGAAGAAAAATTTTCCATGTGGTTGTTTTGGCAGAGCTACTGTATGCAAACTGCAGATGAAGATGTAAGTTGTAAAGGAATAGAGCTTCTAGAAAGAGTGATGTGAGTTATCTTAAAATTTTTAATGCCATTTAATTGTTCTTTCCTTACCTCTTTGTGTGTGTTTCAGAAATGTTTTTCATATTTCTACTGAGTATTGTTTTAAGTACTCAGAAGAATGCCCTATCTACCAAGAGTTTTTCTTAAGGTGGTGGTTTTTCTTTTTCCTCTCAGCTTTTTACTTTGAATTCATACTTGATGTAGGTAATTCTCTAAGTTATGTATTCAAAAAACAATGTCCTCAGAGGAAAAAAACAAATGGTCACATTGTCCTGTGAATTAAAAATATACAGAGTTTAAACATTTCTTTCAATGTAAAAATCTTAGTCTGTCTTTCTTAAGGAAGAAAAATACTAAACTTTGCTTTAACTATCCTGTTCATTGTTTTTCCTTCCCTTTATTTGTTTCCTTTTGCCTTGACTCAGATAGTTTAATATTTTTTTAAAGCAGTTTTATACCTTCTTTAAGAACACTGCAGTGGGAGAAAAAAAGATCCTAATTCTATTTTACATTTCAAGAAAAAAGTTAGAGGAAGCCATTCTCTAGTCTGAAAATGAAGAGGGGGAAAATGTCAGATAACACCAAGGTTTTGTAACTTGCTTTCATGTTGCTTGGTTAAATTAAATATTTATCACTCCTTCCTCTACGTATTTATCTTTTTATATGTGAAATAAGCAGGTAGATGTAATTTTAGTTAAGAGGCTTGTTTTCGTGAAATGAAAATGCTGTACAGTAGCATCAGGGTGAAATCCTGTTTTTGTTGTAGTTTTTATTGTTGTATTTAATGCATCAGTTAGCTTAGTTGCTATAAAATTTTATTTATTAACTTTTGCAAGTGGGAGGAAGGTAAAAGCACACTTTGTCCCATAGTTCTGTATACACTCAGTCTTTTCCTATTGGTTTCTACTTTTCCTCAGTAATATAAGCTTAGATACCAACATCATAAGGTATTTGTGTTAGAATCTTTACATACATCCTCTTTTACCTTTTCTCAAAAAGGGAGTGGGCATTAATTTGTGTCTCAGGTATGTAGTGATTAAGAATAGAAATAGTTATGTTCCAGGTGGCATGTGGATTGTTTTTCTCTCCTAAAATGCAGTTTTTAGTTACTGCTGTGTTGGGTAATGTGGTTAGGTTAGCTCAGCCACTTTCTGGCTAGCCGAACTCCTCCCTGAGATGACTACCTGAGTGAAGAATTAAGGGCCTGGTGTGCTTTCTCAGCTTCACTCCGTAACACATTCCCATAGGTGCCTTGGCCAGAGTTGTAGCAGCCAAGATTAAAGTGCGTCTGGTTGGAGGGATGACCCCTTGATGATGAGGAGAGAAGTACTTTAATCTTTGACTTTTGGAAGAGAAACAGTTGGTAAAGTGCTGCCTTCGGTGTTTTGAATTCCAGTGGTATTGTGTAGAGCTTGCTGAGGAATGATTACCTCATTCGGTTAGGAAGGTATTATTTGAACCCCCTACCCTCTGGCAAAGTTATAATTGACTCTACAGTTATGTGGAAGTACCTGGACTTTACAATTTCAGGTTTAAATGTTTTGAAGTATCTAGAAAAGGTAAAATGAGATATTGAACTACTAAGAAAGCGCAGAATATGGGGGAAGGTAATTTGTTTCTAGTGATGGTGTTACATAATGGGGGAAGGTAATTTGTTTCTAGTGATGGTGTTACATAAAGCCAAAGCCTTCTGATTAATCTTCACTGGGTATATACGTCCTTTATCTCCAAAGAAAAAAACACAAAATTAAACTAGTTTTATTGAACAGTATTCTTTTCTCTTTGTCTTCCTTTAAGCAGTCACATAGTTGGAGGGTCATATTTATAAAAGTTTAATGCTTCAAACAAGAAAAGTAAGCCTAATATATTTTAGATTTTCATAATGACCTACAGTATACACAGTGAAAGCTGTATACACACGATCTATTTACAAAGAAAATTATGGCTTCATTTAATTGTTTGGTGTATGTAGTAGGATATTAATTTCCAGAAGACAAAGATGCCATTTGTTCTCTCTCTGAATTATACAGTGCAGTACCTTGCACAATTGAACAGCATGACAAAAAGATTATAGAATTTTGAGCCCAAGATTATAAATCATTTTGTCCAGTGCTTCTCAACCTTTTCTCTCTCATGTATTGTGTGTTCTTTGGCTTTTAATCTAGTCTTACTTTCTTTGATTTGCATTACAAAAACAATAGAAATTTTAGACATCTTTTTCCAATTACACGTATCTCCTTCTCCACTGGTCAAGACCCCATCTTCTTCATTTTATGGGGAATGAAAACTAGCCTCAGGGGGACTAATTGATGTGTCTGAAGTCATACAACTTAACCAGCTGTTCTGTCAGGGCTGATCTCTCACCTCCTAGGTCAAAGCCTTTCAGTCACTGAGTGAACACCTGTTGGGAACAAGACACTGAACAATGCAAAAGAAGAGGCCCAAGAGGGCACCGTCTCCACCTTTGAGAGCGTATGTGCTACTAGGAGACATAGGATGCACTCAATCCTGCAAATTGTATTGTGATCGGAGATGTGTGAGACAGCTCCGGGGGAACTCAGCAAAGAGAGGTTAATTCAGGGACTCACCGAAGGTGACAAGAGACATTTCACCAGTATGTTAAAAGAGGGATTCAGGCTTGGCACCTGTGGCTCTGTGGTTAGGGCGCAAGCCACATACACTGGGGCTGGCGGGTTTGAACACGGCCTGAGCCTGCTAAAAACGACAGTGAAAACTGCAACAAAAAACTAGCTGGGCGTTGTGGCAGGCGCCTGTAGTCCCAGCTACTTGAGAGGCTGAGGCAAGAGAGTCGCTTAAGAGTTTGAGGTTGCGGGCGGCGCCTGTGGCTCAGTGAGTAGGGCGCCGGCCCCATATGCCGAGGGTGGTGGGTTCAAACCCAGCCCCGGCCAAACTGCAACAACAACAACAAAAAATTGCCGGGTGCTATGGCGGGCAACTGTAGTCCCAGCTACTCGGGAGGCTGAGGCAAGAGAATCGCTTGAGCCCAGGAGCTGGAGGTTGCTGTTAGCTGTGTGATGCCGCGGCACTCTACTGAGGGCCATAAAGTGAGACTCTGTCTCTACAAAAAAAAAAAAAAAGAGTTTGAGGTTGCTGTGAGCCGTGATGCCATAGCATTCTACTGAGGACGGACGAGACTGTGAAACTCTACTGTGAGACTCTGTCTCAAAAAAAAAAAGAAAAAATAGCCAGGTGTTGTGTCAGGTGCCTGCAGTCCCAGCTAGTTGGGAAGCTGAGGCAAGAGAATTGCTTGAGGCCAAGAGTTTGAGGTTGCTGTGAACTGTGACGCCACAGCCCTCTACTGAGGGTGACAAAGTGAGACTCTGTCTCAAAAAAAAAAAAAAAAAAAAAAGATGGATTTAATTTTCAAGGACAGGGCTGGAGTAAGATGTGATTTCTGTTTCTCCCCTTTATACCTAGATTTTTTAAATTTTTTTTTTTTTTTTGAGGCAAAGTCTTACTTTGTTGCTCTGGGTAGAGTGCAGTGGTGTCATAGCTCACAGCAACCTCAAATTCTTGGGCTCAAGCTGTTCTCTTGCCTCAGTTTTTTATTTTTAGTACAGACAGGGTATCATTTTTGCTCAGGCTGCTCTTGAACTCATAAGCTCAAGTGATCCAGCCTCTTCAGCCTCCCAGCGGGTAGGATTGCAGGCATGAGCTACTGCACCCAGCTCCCCACCCAGACTCTGGATTTGGTTGTGTGTACTTGTCTCACCCTCTTCCTCACCTGCCATTCATTTCACAGTGGAATGTAGCCTTTCTCTACCACCCTGACCTAAACAGGTCCCTACTAAGTTCCCCCAGTGACCCCCTTGTTACCAAATCTTTAGTTCTGATTTTTCATGAAACTCTTGGGAACATTGATGGAGATGATGAATCCCTCTTCTTCTTCTTTTTTTTTTTTTTAGAGACAAGAGTCTCACTTTATTGCCCTCAGTAGAGTGCCATAGCATCACAGCTCACAGAAACCTCCAACTCCTGGGCTTAGGTGATTGTTTTGCCTCAGCCTCCTGAGTAGCTGGGACTACAGGCACCTGCCACAACGTCCGGCTATTTTTTGTTGCAGTTTGGCTGGGGCAGGGTTTGAACCCTCCACCCTTGGTATATGGGGCAGGCGCCCTACCCACTGAGCCACAGGCACCGCTCATGAATCCCTCTTCTTAAAACATGTTCTTATCCTCTCTTCTTAAAACATGTTCTTTCCTGTGCCTTCCTGACCTCAGGCTCTGGTTTCCTTAAATGTAGAAGCTCCTAAGTGTTCCAGTGCAAGCCCTAGTAGCCTCTTTTCTTACATCTTTATTAGTTGTTCTTTATCCAAAGGTCATGAACTTTGAAAAATTAATTACAGCTCATATGCTGAATCATATGCTGATAATTCAGATACTGTATCTCAGCCCATTTCTCATTCCAGATCTATGGATCTAGCTGTTTAAATCCGTAACTGCTTAGAAACCCCCATGGCAGCTCCATGTCAGCATGCCCATATCAGGTCTCATTATCCTCTCCCTAGGCCTGGCCTGCTTGGCTTTGCTTCACCTAGTGGCTTAAGCCAGGTTTTCTTTGATTCTTCTCCTTCACTTTACACACCCAATGTCCAATGTCAGTTTCACCTTCCAGAGGTGACTTTTTGGCCCCTCTGTTCCCTGAGCTACTTTGTCCTTTCTTCTGGATGGCTGCAATAGCCAGTTGGTCTCTCTGCCTCCAGACTTGAGCCCCTCCAAACTGTCTTTCTCTCTCTCTCTCTTTTTAAATTAAATCATAGCTGTGTACATTAATGCAGTCGTGGGGTACAATGTGCTGGTTTTATATACAATTTGAAATATTTTCATCAAACAGGTTAACATAGCCTTCACAGCATTTTCTTTCTTTTTTTTTTTTTGTAGAGACAGAGTCTCACTGTACCACCCTCGGGTAGAGTGCCGTGGCATCACACGGCTCACAGCAACCTCTAACTCTTGGGCTTACGCGATTCTCTTGCCTCTGCCTCCCGAGCAGCTGGGACTACAGGCGCCCGCCACAACGCCTGGCTATTTTTTTGTTGCAGTTTGGCCGGGGCTGGGTTTGAACCCGCCACCCTCAGCATATGGGGCCGGCGCCCTACTCACTGAGCCACAGGCGCCGCCCCCATAGCATTTTCTTAAACTGTCTTCATCAAGGTAGCCAGAATGACCTTTCTGAAACAACCAGTCAGATAATGCCATTGTTTGAAACTGTTCTGCAGCATTCCTTTGCACTTAGGAATGCTCAGCCTCTTCTGCCAGCATGCAAGGCTCCTTGTGACATGGCACCAGCACAACCATCCATGAGTATTTGTTGCTGCCTTCTCCATTCAGCTTCTCCACTTCAGCTGGACTGACCTTTCATCATCCAGACTGACTTCATGATCCTTTTTGGACCTTTGCATGTGCTGTCCTCTTCAACCAGGAATTCTTGGCCCTTCCTTCTGGGTCTCCACAACTGGGCTAACTTCTGTTTATCTTCCTTCCTCTGGGAGCCTTCTCTGAACTTCACTATCACCTGAGCACACAGACACAGTGTGCTTGGAGCATCTGTTTTGTGCTCTTATCATGCTCTGTTATTCCCAAGTGTAGCACCTGTCACACTTGCTTGTATGCATACATGTATTTGCCTGTTCTATCACCTATTCTGGGGGCCACAATACAACTTTTTTTTTTTTTGAGACAGAGTCTCACTATGTTGCCCTTTATAGAGTGCTCTGGCGTCACAGCTCACAGCACCCTCAAACTTTGGGGCTTAAGTGATTCTCTTGCCTCAGAAGTGAATAAAAATTCTCCCAAGAAGCTGGAACTACAGGCACCCACCACTATGCCCAGCTATTTTTTTGGTTGTAGTTGTTATTGTTGTTAGGCAGGCCCAGGCTGCTTTCAAACCGCCAGCTCTGGTGTATGTGGCTGGTGCTCTAGCTGCTGAGCTACGGGCGCCAAGCCACACAATGCAGTGTGTGGCTCAGGTACCTTTGCCTTCATGGGCCCCCCCTTCCTCTGTTAAAAACATTTAAAATTACATTTGCAACTGTGTCAGTATAAAGATGGGTGTTTGCTAAGATAGATTTATTATTATATATTATAATTGTAGCCATTTTTATTCTGATTTTAAAATAAATTAATATTATAATTACTTTTCTTGTGCTCCTAAAAGTATCATGGGCCTTAAGGCCCTATACCTTGTATGTCTGATGGATATATTGGCTCTGTTAAAAGAACAGAAATATGTTAGAGATAAAGTTGATAGCATATGTTAACTGATTGATTGGGACTAGGAAAAGTGAGGAGTTAGTTATTTTGCTGTGTGGCACTTTTGTAATGGCTTAGCTCACTAAAATAATATTAAGATATTGTATTTTAATCCCTGGTAATGAAAAAAATTACAGAAAAATAAGATGGTATACCTAAAGAATATTTATTTATTTATTTTATTATTTTTTTTTTAGAGTCTAAGTCTCACTTTGTCACCCTTGGTAGAGTGCCATGGCATCATAGCTCTTGGGCTTAGGTGATTCTCTTGCCTCAGTCTCCCGAGTAGCTGGGGCTACAGGTGCCTGCCATAATGCCTGGGTATTTTTTTGTTGCAGTTTGACCCGGGTGGGTATGATCCCTCCACCCTTGGTATATGGGGCCGGCGCCCCACCCGCTGAGCCACAGGCGCTGCCCCTAAAGAATATTTAATGTAGACCCTAAATATACCTATATATATATATGTGCAAAAAAAAATGAGATTTTTATTTTTTTATAACATGAGATGTCAAAAATATGTTCTATGTGCTATTTTGTTAATATGCTCATTTCTGTTTTGAGCAATAGTTTTCTTACCCCTTCCAGAGGACATGCGACAATGTCTGGACTCTGGACACAGTTTTTGGTTGCTATAACTGGAAGGAAGAGTGCTTCTCTAGTGGGTAGAAGCACAGACTTATCTGGCCCACAATATCAATATGGTGACATCGAGAAACCCCCATGTAGAGGATTTCATAAAGCTTGGTTTGTACCTATATTGTTTGTTTAGTTTGTTTTCCTTTGTTTTCAGTAAAAGCCATAATTCAGATGCAGGATTGTGTGCGTTACTGGAACTGAACATTTATTTTTCTGACTTGAATAATGTTGAGAAAAACAGTCATTGAGATGGTTGAGCTTTTTTGAACACTAGAGGTTGTGAAGGGTTTATGTGATAAGCAAAATCTGTCTCCAACAATCTGTTGCCATTTAACTCATTAGTCCTTGCTCTTCTAGTACAACCAATTGTTGTCTGGTTGGTGGTAGAGGGGGTGCTGAGTCATTTATTCATGTATTTTATTACATCTTGGCCGGAATATCGCCATTCATTGTTCACAAGCCGCCCAGCTTGTTTACTTTTTATAAATTACATATAATCAAGTCCTCTTGCAGGTCTGGCTACTGTAATTGGCACTAGCCACAGAGCAGGGCTGACGAGTCTGCCTTTATGCCGATGTCTCACGTTTGTGTCTCAGTTTCTGTTCCGCTCTCCAAGTGCTCTTGCTTCCTCCATCCGTATTTTAAAATGAAGGCAAAGAGACAGTTGCCACTATGTTGTCTCCTCTCAGATGATCTGAGGGTATGAATTTATACTTTGGTAAAGTCCTTGTGTCCTTCGGTTGGGAATAATCAACTGAATTTTCTAACTTAAACCCTACTGATTCTGATGTAGGTGATTTTTAGATTACATTTTGGGAAATTCTGAGTTGGATGTAGAGGAAAAGAGAGAGAGGAAAGAAAACTCAATAGAAGTAAATACTTATAAACAGTGGAATAGGAAAGTAAGAAGCAAAATTCAGAAAGCAAACAGATGCTTAAAAAGATAAATGTTCAGTTTTATCTGGCCGTGATGTAGATCAAACTGTCCCCCAAAGAGGAAATACTTAGAGGATGACAAAAGTGAAAGGGACATTTTTAAAAGGTTAGAATATGAGAAAATATCTATCAACAAGAAACTCAAAAGAAGGTTAAGTCTATTAAATCAAGGAAGGTCTTGGGTAGATATTGATTTAAAAAAGAATGTGTGTTACTGAAATCAAGAGTTTGTGAATGGCTTAAAAAGGATGAAGAAGACAGATGAAGGAGGATTAGCTCCTCACCAGAAGTTCTGGTAATTCTGGTTACTGAATCTAAAAGCATATTATTACATTCCACATTGCCTGGAGTGGTTCAAATTTCAAATATTCTTTCCCATTGCCTTTTTAATACATGTCTAGTTTGCCGTAATTGTTAGTTAGTTGTGGTTGATTTCTAAAAGGGGGCTAAGGTGGTTCTACTTGACTAAAGAACTTCAATCTTTGTGTTTTTCAACTCTTTCTGTGTTTTGTGTGTTTATTTTATGTATTCTAATCCACATTAGAGAAAGAACAAGACAGAGACAGAAATACAGACTCTATTTTAGAAAATTGGTCAAGAGGTCAACCGGGGGGAATGGTTACCTAAACCTGCTGAAGAACACAGGAAAGGATTTATTTTCAACTACTTACTGAATTCTGCTTCTAGATAGCTGACATTTTTTTGTCTTTTTTTTTTTTTAACATTATTTCCTTAGGGGATCTTTATAATTCCATCCAGTTACCTTGGAAAGAGATCTTGACAGGCAAAAAAAAAAAAAAAAACAAAAGAATGAGTTTTGAATGGTGGGAGTTTACTTATAAAATTATGAGTATCACTAGCCTTTGTTAAATCATGAATCTACATTTCTTTTCCTCACCTTAGAACTTCTCACCCCTCTAATACCAAATTAACTAGTTCTGTCATTCTTCCTCCCCTCTCCCTGCTTCCTTTTACCATTTCCATGCTTTCTCCCATCCCCATCCATTTACTCGGGAAGACTGCAGCATCTTGGATTTCCTGCCCATCTGCCCACAAGATCTTACGGAATCTTCCTATCTGCTTTGTCAAGTGTTGAGGATCATTGTTGCTATTATCTGAAGTGTCTACCACACCCTCTCATTGCAGTGAGAGTCCAGGTTTGGTTAGTAGATCCCTTTACTCCTGAAGTATATAGAAGGGTTGTTGGGTGTGCTGGTAGAGACACAGAACCAGCTTCTACCTTTACTGTGGCACACAAAGACGACCAGACTCTGCCCTGAGAATCTAAGGCTGGGATCAGGACTTGCTGTCTTCGTTTAAGGTGACCTTATTCCTTGCTTTCTTGTATTTTTTAATCTATTCACTTGGTAGGTCTCTTTTGTTAAAATGAGCCTCTTAACATTTCTAATTCTTTTCTCAGATTTTTTTTCCTGTAATTTATTCTAACTCTGTATTGTTTAATATAGTGGTAAGTGTTTCCAGTGACCCTTTATATTATTTTCTGAAAACAAGTATAAATGTTCTTTTTTTTTTTTTTCCCCCGGTAGAGACAGAATTTCACTTTATGGCCCTCGGTAGAGTGCCGTGGCCTCACACAGCTCACAGCAACCTCCAACTCCTGGGCTCAAGCGATTCTCTTGCCTCAGCCTCCCGAGTAGCTGGGACTACAGGCGCCCGCCACAACGCCGGGCTATTTTTTGGTTGCAGTTTGGCCGGGGCCGGGTTTGAACCCGCCACCCTCGGCATATGGGGCCTGCGCCTTACCCCTTGAGCCACAGGCACCGCAGTATAAATGTTCTTAGGGAGAAGCATAACATTAAATACTCATCTAAGTGCAATTAAAAAAAATCACATAATTTTTCAATGACAATATTTTAGCTTGTAATTTTCAGTTTGGGGTTTAACTTGTAGGAAAAAGGGGTTATAAAATGTTAGGTGAGCAGATGTGTTGCCTTTCGCATAAGCTACTAAAAGGAAATGTTTCTTTAAAAATTTAGTGGATAACATTTATCATTGAACTATAATGTACATTTTTAGCCTTATTTTATATATATATATATATATATTTTTTTTTTTTTTTTTCACTTTGTCGCCCTTGGTAGAGTTCTGTGGCGTCACAGCTCACAGCAACCTCCAACTCCTGGGCTTAGGTGATTCTCTTGCCTCAGCCTCCCGAGTAGCTGGGACTACAGGTGCCCGCCATAACGCCTGGCTAATTTTTGTTGCAGTTTGGCCAGGGTTGGGTTCGAACCTGCCACCCTCGGTATATGGGGCTGACGCCTACCCACTGAGCCACAGGCGCTGCCCAGCCTTGTAATATTTTTATACTTACTTATATTTGAATAGAAAATGGGCATAGATTAGCTTAATAGTTGTACTATATTAGTATTGGTATTTTTGTTATTTCTTTGTTTTAGATTATAATTTTTAATAATCTAAAACATTTAAAACTAATTTAAAACTAATTAAACATTTAAAACTAATATTTACCTACTTTTCGCAGTGATTCTTTT
The DNA here is from genome assembly GCF_027406575.1 of Nycticebus coucang. NCBI lineage: Eukaryota > Metazoa > Chordata > Mammalia > Primates > Lorisidae > Nycticebus > Nycticebus coucang. Next base: position 69,523,518 of record NC_069780.1, read on the forward strand.
TTTTTTTTATTGAGACAGACTCTCGCTTTGTCACCTTTTGGTAGAATGCTGTGGTATCATAGCTCACAGCAACCTCAAACTTGGGCTCAAGTGATTCTCTTGCCTTGCCGGTGATTCTTAAACAATTAAAAAATATTTTCTTATAGTAGGTTTTATGCATACTAATTTTTTTAATCAATGTATTTTTTTCCCCCAAGTTGGAAAAATTAGTTATATGCTGAGAAACCAATGATTTCACTAAGGGAAATTGGAACATGGATATTGAAATATTTTTCATCTTTCAAGTAAGTTCTAGCCTTGACAACATTTATGTCTGTTTTCAGAAGAGGGCTGTTGTGTTTCTAAAACATGTATTTCTAAAGCAGAATACATTTTCTTAACTTTGAGATTTTTATTGAAACACTGAAAGGATAGAAGCAGTCAAGAAAGATAAAGGCCAATTTTTCGCCAAATAATGAAAGGAGAAAAAAGTTTTACTACTGTCTGTTCTTAATTAGAAAAATGAGGCCCTAGAGAATTTTGTGCTGGGACATATGCCGAGACCAAGGCCAGCTGGTTTCAGCATGTAGAGGTAGGACTAGGACACAGCTTCTGCTTTTACTTTCCCACCCAGAGCTTTTCCCAGTCTGTCACATCCACCTCCATTGTCAGTGGGGGTTGTAGTCTCTAAAATTCAAACCCTTGGCCATTGCAAGAGCCTGTAGCTGTCCCACCGAACAGTTCATCCTAATCTTTCTTATTGTCTTCCTTATTTTTATTTTCAATTGTGGCAAAATACCAAACAAAACCAAAAAACAAAGACAAAAACCAAAACCCTACATAGTATAAAATTGACCATCTTAACCCTTCTGAAGAGTACAGTTCAGCAGTGCTAAGTATGTTCAAACGGGTGTGCCAGCCCAGGCTCTCTGCTCCTCCATTCCATCTCCTTATTGTTGGAGACGTCAGAAGGGTTTTTATACGAACACCTTACAGGAAGGTAAGCGCCTCACCTGTGTTTGCTCCTTCACAGTAGTAGGAAGTTAATTATGTGGGATTTGTTCACCTGATCCACAAGGATGATTCTACTTTAGTGCACATTTGGAAATCCCACACTCCTGTCTTCCCCTGAGGAAAAATTCTTTCCTGATCCTAGATTTCAGTGCTCTGTTTAATCTTCAGCATATGAGAATGAGTCACCATGGATAAGTGTGTAATCTCATTTATACCCTCCTTCCAACCCCCTTTAATTTTTTTAAGTTTAAGATACTGGATCCTGATTTCGTACATAAGGTCTGGTGACATGGGGACTAATTTAGGGACTGGGAGGTGTTGAGATGTTTTTGGAACCAGAGCTTTCTGTTGTGCTGAGAATGAAGCTGCATGGCCCAAGTCCTGAAATCCAGACTATGAATGGAATGTCTGTGTGGATGAAGAAACAAGCTAATGCCTTTTGGGAGGGAGGCAGCTAAAAAAGACAGATGAAAATGTGAAGCTAGTCTGACTTTGTGGGGGAAATATTGAAATTTTAAGAATATGTACAAACTGTGCGGCGCCTGTGGCTCAAAGGGGTAGGACGCTGGTCCCATATGCTAGAGGTGGCGGGTTCAAACCCAGCCCTGGCCATAAAAAAAAAAAAAAAAAGAAATATCTACTAAAATTAAAACATTTCTTTAAAAAAAAAAAAAAGAATATGTACAAACTGAAGGTGAGCAACTAGTTCTTTTGTGATTTTATTATATCCACAAAAGAAATACTTGATACTGTGCTGAGATAATAACTGATAAAATAACTAAATTTTGCACTTGATTCTAGGTTCCACTGTTTATTCAGTGCATAACCAATACTTTCCATTTCTTCATTTGTAGAATAAAAAATATTTCACTGGGAAATTATTTTAAAAAGAACTTGTAAATTACCTTGGAATCTTTAGGATACTTGGAACATGGTACTTGAAGAACATCAATTGTTGATGCTTGTGTTTTTACACCAGTAGAGGAATTTGGGAATGGGAGTGACTTGAACATCAAAATGAAAATCTTTGCCCATTTTTAAGTGCAACGTAACATTTGAGTAAAGCCCTTCCTCTTAAATGTTTATTTTAAATTGGTGCTTGTCCAGCCAGCACTCAGTAATCTCACTTAGCAAGTGTTTGGCACACCTGTTTTAACCTGCACAGGCTCAATTCACACAAAGAAAGGGAGGGTGGAGTTATGTGATGTAAGTACTCTGTTGGGCTCATTAGCATATTTTGAATAACTGTATTTGAACATTTGCCAGCTAAACTAGGCTATTTGGAGGCCTGCTAAATAAACAGTGGGAATTTCTGTTTTTTTTTTTATTTACTTTTTTTATTTTTCTGAGACAGTCTCAAGCTGTCACCCTAGGTAGAGTGTGCATCATAGCTCACAGCAACCTCCAACTTTTGGGCTCAAGGGATCTTGTTGCCTCAGTTTTTCTCTTTTCAATGGAGATAAGGTCTTGCTTTTTGCTCAGGCCGGTCCCAAACTTAAGCAATTGCTTAAGCAATCCACTTGCCTTGTCCTCCCAGAGTGCTAGGATTACAGGTGTGAGCCATGTGTTCACCCAACAGTGGGAATTTCTGAAAGGAATGTGGAGATTTAACCTTTTTATTTTTAAAAGCTGTAAGCTTTTTATTTTTTCTTCTTGGAAGGAAAAGATTTTAAAGATGTTACTTAGGTTATTTCCTTTATCATCCCACCAGAACCAAACTTTGTAATTATTATTTTTTTGAGACAGAGTCTCACTTTGTCACCCTCTATAGAGTGCTATGTTGTCATAGCTCACAGTACCCTCAGACTCTTGGGCTCAAGTGATTCTCTTGCCTCAGCCTCCCGAGTAGCTGGGACTACAAGCACTCAAAACAACACCTGGCTGTTTTTAGAGATGGAGTCTCGTTCTAGTTCAGGCTGGTCTCCAACTGGTGAGCTTAGGTAATCCAGCTGCCTCGGCCTCCCAGCCAATGGCCTCAGAACCAAACTTAAAAAAAAAAAACTTAGCAGAAATTTCCCGTCACTTTTAAATATATTTTTAGAATAGGTACCTTTGAACATATCTCAGATTTGAGTTTGAGTTTCTGTTCAGCCTGTTTTTTGTCATTGTAGAATTAGTCCTGAAGCTCTTTTGTGAGTCCAGCGGAGAACTTCTGCAAGCTTATGGTATGAATACAAATGGTTGGAACAGGACAGACAGGATTAACTAGGGTGCCTGAGGAGTAAACTCCTACCTAGTGGATGGGCAGATCATGAAGATGCCAGCCTGTGTAGTATAGAAATGTCTTTACAAAGTTCCAATTTTATGGTCTGGAATCTTTATCTGTCCAGAAATACTCTTTTGTCTGCTGTTGACACCTGTCTGGCTGAAACCACAATTTTGGGTTCCAAAACTAGTCAAGGGTGGGAGTCGGTTGAAACCAGGAGTTCTCAGATATTTTGATATACAGAAGTTTAAGGGTGAGTAGATGAGACAGCATATGCTTAGTTGCCTAGTTATCATTTTGAGGGACAGGCCAGAATCATCAGGGAACTTTTTCAAAAACCATTCACCTTGATTTTTTTTTCCTGTTTACCTATCCTGGTATAGGTTGGGTCAGGATAACAATGTAATGAGGTGGTGTTTGAATCTAGAATCTGCAGAAGCTGTGGGTGCTCACCACAAGGTGGTAGTTTCTATAGTCTGGGCCAGTTTACAACTCTGGCTCATGCTTACCCTTTGGACTCACTCCTCCTAGCAAAGATTTTGAAATATTATATTAAATGTGTACTTACAGGAATTGCCAGGAGAGGATTTCCTCTCTCTTCTTGAGGGCTTCCCCTCTTCAAAGATAGTTTCTAGGACTTCTTTTTTTTAGAGCAGAGTCTCACTCCATTGCCCTCGGTAGAGTGCTATAGTGTCACAGCTCACAGCAATCTCCAACTCCTGGGCTTAGGCAATTCTCTCTCCCTCAGCCTCCTGAGTAGCTGAGACCACAGGCGTTCACCACAACGCTTGGTTATTTTTTGTCGCAGTTTGGCTGGGGCCAGGTTCGAACCCCCCACCCTTGGTATATGGGGCTGGCGCCCTACCCACTGGGCCACAGGCACCGCCCAGGACTTATTATTCTTAAATCACAAATAGGAAAGGATTATCAGGGTGGCACCTGTGGCTCAGCCCCATATACCGAGGGTGGCGGGTTCAAACCCGTCCCCGGCTGAACTGCAACCAAAAAAAAAAAAAAAAATAGCCGGGCGTTGTGGCGGGCGCCTGTAGTCTCAGCTACTTGGAGGCTGAGGCAAGAGAATCGCTTAAGCCCAGGAGTTGGAGGTTGCTGTGAGCTGTGTGATGCCACGGCACTCTACCGAGGGCCATAAAGTGAGACTCTGTCTCTACAAAAAATAAAAAATAAAAAAATAGGAAAGGATTATCAAAAACAGGAAAGAACAAATTTGAGTATTGCTTTTTTTTTTTGGGTGGGTGCTGGGTTTGAACCCGCCACCTCTGGTATATGGGACCGGTGCCCTACTCCTTTGAGCTACAGGTGCTGCCTGAGTATTGCTATTTTTTAGTGGAAGAGAAGGAGGGTGCAGCTATTTTGAGAAACATGTTTTTTTCTATAAATAGCTATTAAAAAAAAAACTTTTGAAAACTAAGAATCTAGGGAAGAACTGTGGTACATTAAACCAAGCCCTACACCTGTAACTTACTATTATTATTATTATTTTTTGCAGTTTTTGGCCGGGGCTGGGTTTGAACCTGCCACCCCCGGCATATGGGGCCAGCGCCCTACTCCTTTGAGCCACAGGTACTGCCCCTGTAACTCATATATTTATGAGTATATATATTTATGTTTCATTTGTCAATTGTGTCTATGTATGTTTTAAAATTTCTAGGTTGAGATTATTAAATTTCATCTCTCTTTTGCTGAACATCAATGATTTACTTGTAATTTTATCAAGATTGTGTGTGACTCTTATATTTACATGACCACCATCTACCCTTTTTTTTTTAATGCTTTTATTATTATTTATTATTTATTTTTATTTTGTTTTATTTTTGCAGTTTTTGGCTGTGGCCGGGTATGAACCTGTCACCTCCGGTATATGGGGCTGGTGTCTTACTCCTTGAGCCACAGGTGCCGCCCGCCACCATCTACTCTTAACTAATTGTATAACACAGCTTTGATTTTTCATAGCTTTTTCTTTTTTTTCTCCTATTGATTTGCAACAACTTGTTCAAAAGAAAAATGTACAGGTGATTGTAATCTTTACAGAGCAATATGGGTTAATGAATACCTTTGATTATCATTTGTGCATTTTCCTTTTTTATTATAAAATATTAAGTATTTCATTTATGGAACTTCTCTACCGTGCCAGTTTGTTGTGTTATAGGAATACTTACGGAATCCGCATCTCTGAAGGTGGTGGATATAAAATGTATTTTGTAAACAAGTTCATGCAAGAAACTAAAACAATTTATTCAAGTCATAAAACAACAAGAAACTTGAATTCTGGCACTGGGCCCACATTTGAGCTGATAGCGTGTGTGTGTGTGTATGTGTGTTTGTGTGTGTGTGTGAAGAAGATATTGATTACTAATAATCTCTTTAGAATGAATTAATATTTTCAGGCCCAAATATGAGTTATTTTCATAGATATACCAAAATTAAAAAAAAAAACTAAATGAAACTTAAATACTGACTTGTGTGTCCCTTTTAATTAATTTTGGTGACTTACTCATTGGGAAGAAACATGCAACTTTTTTATTGGTTATTCCAGACTCCATATTTTAGTTACAAAGCACTAGGAGGAGAAAAGTGAATGAAGAGCTGCCTTCAGGTATAGTAAGGTTTATCTCACGTAGCTGTTGTTCCAACTTGTCCTCCTCTCAGCCTGCTCCCTAGCTCCCTGGCTTATTTACATATTGTATAATCCAGACTGGCTCATCCCGTTTGGTAGGTTTGTTATAAACTGCAGAGCTGAGTAAATGTGTGATAACATTTTAAATGGCAGTGGAAGTTAAACAGTACTTAAGGAGTGACCTATTAGAAGGCCCCAGCTGTCAGGTGCTTGAGGGTCGGCCTCCTCGGGGGACCATTTCTGTTTTCTCTGAGTAACAGGAAATGAACATGAAACTATAGGAACACCTGGTTCAGTGACCACCCCCTTTCCAGATGGCATCCAGCATGACATGTGTACCACTGAAAATGTCTGATACCAAAAGTGTATGTTAACTATGTCCATTAGTGAGTCGTTCGTGGGCAACACCAACCAACAACACCTATAGAACCATTTCATCTCTGTTTGCCATGAAAACAGTGAAGTCCAGACAAGTTCTGTTGTTCCATGTGCTTTGTGATAACCATTTCTAATGGTTGCATGTTACTGTGTTTCCCCCCCATTTGTAGGGATAATGAGTTTCCCAAAGTATGTACTACCCTTGAGTGTGTGACATTATGAAAGGTGTGCCTCATCCTCTGTGTGAGTGCCCTAGATAAGCACTCTGGAGGACTGTGTGCCCAGGTTAGCAGTGAGCATGTCTTTCTCATATTCCTTTATCATCAGGCCAACCAGAGATTGGCTGGTGGATGCGGAAGTCCTTCCTGGAGTCCCTTTCCCCTCTACCCTGGGCCTCTCTGAGATTTGGTAGGTGTTCCCAGTGCCAAAGGATGTTGTTAAACCTAAAGTGATGGTGGCGACTTTCCCCATCATGTTACACTATGCAGACTCTCACTTTTCCTTGCGTCAAGACTCTCACTTTTTCTTGCTTCAATCTTGGGGCTCCGGATTCTTGAGATGGGGAACCCTAACTTAGAAGATCTCAATTGAACAGCAACCTACTTTTTTTCATGAGTCACTCTAAAGTTCTAAATATCCTAAAGGAGGTTCTCATTTCTGCAGGTCAGGCAAGTTGCAGCCTGTTTATTTTTTAGTAACTTTGGTTTATAATGATTTTAGAGAGTAAAAGAGGAAATGGCCCTTTTATGAATGTTACATAAAACTGAATAGTCTTGTGTATATGATTTAACTTCAGATGAATCCTGGCTTAATAAAGACAGAATCTTCCTTTGTATATATAGATTCACCACTCTGTGACCTAGTCTGAAATAATGGGGGAGAGAATAATCCCATATAGATCACATTAATTTGAAAAATCAGAATTCAGGAACTGGGAAATTTTCAAACAGTTTACATTCTTCTGATTATTATTATTATTATTATTATTTACTTTTATCCTGTTTAAAATTTGCTTTTTCTGGGCACAGTGGCTCATGCCTGTAATGTCAGCACTTGGGAGACCAGGGCAGGTGGATTGCTTGAGCTCATAGGTTTGAGACCAGCCTGAGACAGAGCAAGACCTCGTCTCTCAAAAGTCTGAGGTTGCTGTGAGCTGTGATGCCATGGCATTCTAACAGGGGTGACAAAGTGAGACTCTGTCTCAAAAAATAATAAATAAATATAATAAAATTTGCTTTTATTTTTTGAGAGCAAAAATACATTTTTCTGTTTTTAATGCTTAAACTAACATTTAAAAAACTATACTTATAGAATCTTTTTAGTGGTTAACTGTTACATTTTATAATTAGAAGACTGGAAATTTTTGAAGGACAAAATGGAAAATGAAATTAGGTTTGGGATAAGGAATTCTTCTTGGACATTGCAAAAGTAGCAAAAAAAAAAAAAAAGTGAATGAATAACTGGCAGCACAAACCCTTTTTCCTGTAAGTTCCTTTTTTCCCCAAACCCTTACCATCATACTAAAAGAAGTATTGTGAGTTTATTTTTTCTCAGAATCCTGCTGTTACTATTAAAAAGAATTTTTTTTTTTTTATGGGCCTAAGTTTTATTTTTCATGTGACTTCTATAGCAGTTTGGTTCTTACTGAAAAAAAAAATGTTTTTAAGTTTGGCAAAAGTTACTTGTAGTAAGTCAAAAGAAAAAAATTAATATGGACTTTTATACAGTTTCGTTATAGTGACCAGGGTAAATCAAATGCATTATCTAAGGTGACTAACGTTAGATTATTTTAGGAGAAATGCCAATTCTAATTAAAATATGAGTGCCTATTTGCAGTTTCAAAGTTACATTTAAAAATTCCTGTCTGTTCTTTTCTCCAAGGGTGCATATTTTTTAAGATTTCTCTCTCAGGCTAACACAGGTGATGTTACTGACTGAGTCAGCTTAATGGAATGTCATCACCTTTCTTTGGGAAAGAAAAAGCAGGAAGATAAAAATTCAAGTTTTTTTTGAGGAGCTTCTTATGTAATGAGACATTTCAAACATGCAAGAATCGAACTATGGATATTTTTTGTTTTTGTTTTTGTTTTTTTTCAGTTTCTGGCTGGGGCTGGGTTTGAACCCGCCACCTCGGCATATGGGGTCAGTGCCCTACTCCTTAGAGCCACAGGCGCCGCCCTGTGGATGTTTTTTAGGTTAATACCAGTCTCTGCTGTATCTCTCAGTCTGGTACTAAAATAAATCATATTTTAGATTACCACTATGAAAACAGCATGATGAGGTATATACATCCTATCATTACCTTAAAGAAATAGTTTTAGAGGCTCTGTGCCTGTGGCTCAAGCGGCTAAGGCGCCAGCCACATACACCTGATTTGGCGGGTTCAAATCCAACCCAAGCCCCCCAAATGACGACGGCTGCAACTAAAAAATAGCTGGGCACTGTGGCGGGCGCCTGTAGTCCCAGCTACTTGGGAGCAGGGGCAGGAGAATCACTTGAGCCCAGGAGATGAAGGTTGCTGTGAGCTGTGATGCCAAAGTACTCTACCCAGGGCAACAGCTTGAGGCTCTGTCTCAAAAAAAAAAAAAAAAAAAAATAATAAATAAAGGAATAGTATCAGAAATGCTAATAACTTCTTGCTCAGCAACTTACTCTGACTCCCTGACTTTCTGGGAAGATCTCACTTTTCTTGTTTGCTTTGTAAATGTTACAGTGGCCTTTGACCAAAAGCAATAAAATTTTACCTGACTTGGCATATCACTCAGGATTCTCAGTTGCAAGCAACAGAAGTCTCTGGCTTATTTAATTAGGAAGGAAGTTTGTCAAGGGTATTAGGTAGCCCATAGTTTCCCTGGGAAAGCTGGGAACCCAGCTTGGAAGCTTGTCCTCCAGAAACAATGCTGCTGAGCTAGTCCAGGAAGCTTTGCTGCTGTCTCAGGGGCCGTGACTGCAGACCCTGTGTCTTACACTGTTGGTACCAGCGACACTAGACACTGGACGCCACCACTGTTGCCTTTGGAAACTGCTTTGCTGCCCCAGTTTCTGACCCCATTTTATATACAGTTCTCATTTCTTGTGACTGCTTGAGATTTAAAACCTGGGTTGCTTGGTTTGGTAGATCTAGTGTCTGATCATATTCCTGAAGTCTGGTTGTAGGAGTGCTTGAGAAGCAATTATCTGTGGTTTTTGGCTTTTGTAGTGTTAAGGTTAATGATTTTCCAAATAGAGAGGGTGCTAAAAAATGAAGACACATTTTAAGAAAGGGAAAAAACTGTATTAAAATTGTAATATTCAGTATATACTGGTAACAAAAGATGAGTGCAAGTCACAGGATGTACCTCTCATTTTATCGCCCTCAGTAGAGTGCCATGGTGTTGCAGGCTTAGACGATTTTCTTGCCTCAGCCTCCCAAGTAGCTGGGACTACAGGCGCCCACCACAATGCCCGGCTATTTTTGTTGCCGTTTGTCCAGGGCCGGGTTCAAACCCGCCACCCTGGGTATATGGGGCCAGCGCCCTACCCACTGAGCCATAGCAGCTGCCCTAAGCACCTCTTATAATTGCAATATAACTCGAGTATTACAAATTTAATGCAGTTTTTTCCTTTCTTAAAGTGTGTATGCATCTTTTTTTTTTTTTTTTTTGTACCCTTGGTCTAGGAAGGAGAGTTCAGATGCTGGTCAACCTAAAAGAATTATAAACAGGGTGGCGCCTGTGCCTCAAAGGAGTAGGGCACTGGCCCCATATACCGGAGGTGCTGGGTTCAAACCCAGCCCTGGCCAAAAACTGAAAAAAAAAAAAAAAAAAAAAAACAAAAAAAGGAATTATAAACATCCGCTGTATGTGACACATTGGAGGCAGACATGGAAGGCTAAAAGATAAGAACAATGACTACCTTACTACAGTATTAAAATAATATGTCTGCTAGCAAGTAATAGTTATGACAAAAATGTTATAACCCATAATTTCTCAATGTTCTCGTAATAGCAGCATCCGTAGACCTCGTAAGAGCAGATACTGTTGTTGAACAGCTGCTGTGTTCTGGATAGTTTTTTGTCTGTTGAATTTTATCTCTAATCCACACAACAATCTTGCAAAGTAGCCATTTTTGCTCCCATTTTTTACAGTTAAGGAGCAACTTCCCCAAAACACACAGCTGGTGTATAGCAGGGCTGAGCGTCAAATCCACGTTTGGGTCTGCCTCGAAACCACTGTTCTTGCCATCCTGCCAGCTTTCCTTTGCCAGAAGGCACAGATAACCTCCCTGTGTTAAACCAGACATTTTGGAGGGTCTTAGGCATCATTTCCCTTAATCATTTTTTATAATTTTTCATGAATTCGAGACCCCGCTAGGCCCAGGTGGGTGAGTGGGCCAGAGCTACAGACTCAGGAGTCACAGAAGGTGAGAGGCCCTGGGTGCTCTGGGGACTGACTAGGTGGTGCCGGAGAAGCTCGTTGAGTAAGAGAAGAGGTGACGAACCCTAGAAAGGAACCAGCCTAAGTTACAGAGTGGTTTTTACTTGACAGGAGAACTGGAATAGGGACCTGTTGGGAGAGAAAAGAGTACAGTTTAAGGAGGAGGATGTGGTCAGGAACCAGAGAAAGCAAAATAGGATAATGGAGAAAATAGGTCCTTGGAGTAGACTGTCTCAGCAGGAAGTTATGGAGACCTTTTTTTGTTTGAAATTGTATTCTCTGAATCTTTCTCTTCTCTGTAAATCTGCCGTGAGGTGCAGTGATAGAAACTGCACTTTTTCAGGTTCATGTAACAATCTTGTTTTTGAATTTTTAGTTCCTTTTTTTTGGATGCTGCTTTGGCTTTGGTGGTCTTTGGGTCCACACTTAAGCACTCAGTCATTGAGATGCACTATTATGTTTCCCACACCCCATCCTGGAGTCATATCTGTTGCTTTGTCAGATCATCTCTCAAGAACGGGTTAGATTAGTTACCTCTCAGTCTGTTATTTTATATCTGCCCACATTGACGCTAATCTGCCATTTTCCCTCCTACACTTGTGGCCTTGTGAAATATCCCTACCACTTAACACTATTTGTCTTTTTGAAAATTAAAAGAGCCTAATGTCACCTTAAAGCTTCATTGTAATTAAACTTCAGAAAGGGTAAGTGATTAAAATTAAGCTGGTTATAGTTTGTTATTTAATTCTCCCTCTTTAAATAACTTTGAGTACACAGACATAGACTTAAAATTTTTAATTTCAATTAGGCAGGAAGGTATTCCTGAATAGGTTATAGAAAATTATTGGAGAAATTGGACATGGGTTGGACCAGATTTTTTTTTTTTTTTCTTTTAAGAAAGATTTTGGCTGGGTACAGTGGCTCACGCCTGTAATCCTATCAATCTGGGAGGCCAAAGCAGGTGGATTGCTTGGGCTCACAGTTTCAAGACCAGCCTGAACAAGAGCGAGACCCCATCTCTACTAAAAATAGAAAAAAATGAGGCAAGAGGACCTCTTGAGCTCAAGAGTTGGAGGTTGCTGTGAGTTATGATGCTGTGACACTCTAACCAGGGTGACAGCTTGAGACTCTATCTCAAAAAAAAAAAAAAAAAAAAAGACAGATTTTAATGTCTATTAAAATGTGAGGTTAGATGTCTAGGGTAGAGGCTGTCTCAGAAGGGCTGTGTATGGTGGTGGTGGGAGGGGTGCCTTGGGTGTAACCTCATCCTCTGTGCCCTCCTCACAGAACTGTTTCTCCTTTGATCTGGGGTGATAGGGATTTCTTCTTTCTCATTCCTTTTTCTTTCCTTCCACAGCCTCAGAGTTTGTCTGCTCCCCCTACCCCACATCAATGGCAGTCATTTCTTCCTGTGGTAGTTGTCATCCAGATCTGTAAAAAGGGGTGGCAATGAAAATAAAAGCCCTCTCTGTGTCTGCTTTTTAGTTGTTTCTGTTCCTCATCTCCTCTCACGCCCATGATGAAATGGATGCACACGGAGGAAAAGCAGGGGGAAATGACAGTTAATATCGCTACTGTTTTTCCCTTTGCTGCTTATCACGCCCCTATTCTCTCCCCATTCATCCTCACCCCCTGTTTTCCTTTCTAACCCCACAGTGCCTTCCCTATTAGCTGATAAGCTCCGGAAGGATTAAACATGTCTGTGTTGGTCTCTGCTGTGTTCCCTCAGTGCCTGACACACAGAAGACACTCAAAATATGCTTGCTTGGTGAATGTATGAGGACCGGAAAGGGAACCCAGAGGGCACCCAATCATTTCTTTTTCTATAGCTCTTGACACCTTTGCCACGTTCTGATCTCTCTCGGTGTACCCCCCCCATCTCTGATCTTGAATGGGCCTGCCTGTGGGGTACTTAACACATTTCCCCCCCAAGGCATTTTTCTGCCTTGGTGGTTAGTGCCTGTTGGGACTAGACAGTATATACCTTGAGGAAGCTTTCCTGGGCTGGCCAAAGAAGTGAACCATAAATGCACAACATTGTTTCTATGGGAAAATGCATTGAGTTCATGTGAATGTATTTACATACAAACTTTTGGATTACATCTTTTCCATTACTTGGGGATTGCCATTACATGTTCTCTCATTCAGGCTCATTTATTAATACATAAATGAACAATAAGCTGTTTCTTTGGAAAAGGACTACAGCCAGAAGTCTTTCCTTCTGAGATTATAAATCATTACATTAAAATGAATTTCATTCATCCAACAAACATTGGTAGTTCATTTCAAATGTATTTATAGAGTGCCTGGCATATGCAGAGCTTTAAATGAAGGATTTGAACATGAATAAAATAGGGACTCCATCCTAGTAAGGCCATAGTCAGGTTTCTGTTTAAATCGGAATTGTACTCATATAGCCCACAAGGTCACTTCTAGCTCTGAAATTCAGTAATTGAATCGCTGTATTCATTTGCCCATTTTCCTTGTCCTATATAGTTCTGTTGTCAAATGTAGTTTTAGATAATGATATAGAAAGGATATTGACATTCATGAATAACAGTAATAGTAACCTTACCTTTATAGTCTTAAATTAATTCTAAATATGTCTTTATTAGTAAGAATGAAAAATTTCGGAAGAAACCACTTGTTTCTAGTCTAGCTTTTATCATAAAAAGAGTAGAGTTACACACATCATGGAATTGGTATAAAAATAGAATTATAGAGCCTGGGTGTGGTGGCTCAAGCCTGTAATCCTAGCACTTTGGGAGGCCAAGGCCTGTGGATTGCCTGAGCTCACAGGTTCGAGACCAGCCTAAGCCAGAGCGAGACCCCATCTCTAAAAAAATAGCTAGGCATTGTGCGGGCACCTTTAGTCCCAGCTATTTGGGAGGCTGAGGCAAGAGAATTGGTTGAGCCCAAGAGTTTGAGGTTGCTGTGACACTCTACCAAGAGCAACAAAGTGAGACTCTGTCTCAAAAAAAAAAAAAAAAAAGAAAAAGATTTGACTTTGAAAGTTTTAAGTATTCCTAAAGGATAATAGATATGAGTATTAATTACAGGTATTTTTGTTTGTTTTTTCCTAAAAGATTTTCTGTACTTTTCATACTTTTTATAGCAAGTATATGTTGTTTCCTCACTGCCACCGTTATTCATATATACACATACAACACAATACACTATTTTTTTCAGATAAAGTGTTAAGTATTTCAGTGATGTATATTTCTTTTCCCAGATCATTTACCCCTCGTATCTTAATGAATACTCGATGAACAAAACCTAGTTTTGGGGAGCTGGAAATGTGGGAAATCTGGATATTTATGTAAAAAAATAATTGCAGGTTATTTATAAAATACATTTAAAACTCTCTGGAGTAAAACATAATACTTTCTTTGTGTTTTAAGAATTGTGACTTCTACGCTCAGTGCCTGTAGCTCAAGTGACTAAGGCGCTAGCCACATACACCAGGACTGGCGGGTTTGAATCTAGCCCAGGCCTGCCAAACAACAATAATAACTGCAACCAAAGAATAGCCGGGCGTTGTGGCGCCCAGGAGTTGGAGCTTGCTGTGATGCCACAGTACTCTACCCAGGGCAACAGCTTGAGACTGTCCCCCGCCCCCCCCCCCCCAAAAAAAAAGAATTGTGGCTTTGAAATAGTAGTTTCAAATCTATTTTGAACCATAAATCTCTTTATTGGTATATCTTTTATATTTTTAATTGAAGTCTTTAATTCAGGTATTATGTTAACTATTTCTGGCAGGTGAATTTAATGACTGCTTCCTCCCAGGACACAGAGAGAAACAGTTACTTCTAGCTTCTTACAGTTCCATTTACTGATTAGAGTGTATATATGGTAATCCTTGAAACAATATTTAAACTAGAATTTTATAGTATTCTTTTTCTTCTCTACAATAACTACTAATAGATTACACATTTCATTGTCTTACCAGTTTCTCATTCATCATTTTATCGGTTTTATTTAATGTAAAAATCAATTTTTAGCCAGAATCTGGCTAAATTATGGGAAATTGAAAACCCACATTCGAGTTCAGTTTTAGTGAAAGAATAATCTGTAAATTATTCAGTAATTTGCTTTTGTGACCCTTTAAGAACTCTGTGCTGTTCAGTTTATTACAGAGTGATAACTCATGCAGATAACATAGCAGTGTTTTTTTGTTTTTGTTTTTTTTTGGAAACAGAGCCTCAAGCTGTCACCCTGGGTAGAGAACTGTGGCATCACAGCTCACAGCAAACTCCAGCTCCTGGGCTTAAGCAATTCTCTTGCCTCAGACTCCCAAGTAGCTGACTACAGGCACCTGCCACAAGGCCAGGCTATTTTTTGGTTGTAGTTGTCATTGTTATTTGGCAGCCCCAGCCTGGATTCGAACCTGCCAGCTCTGGCGTATGTGGCTTAGCCGCTTAAGCTACAGGCGCCAAGCCATTTTTTTTTTTTTTTTTTTAGACAGAGCCTCAAGCTATTGCCCTGGGTAGAGTGCTGTAGCATCACAGCTCACAGCAACCTCCAATTTTTTTTTTTTTTTTTTTGAGATAGAGCCTCAAGCTGTTGCCCTGGGTAGAGTGTGGTGGCATCACAGCAACCTCCAACTCTTGGGGCCAAGGGATTCTCCTGCTTCCGCCTCCCAAGTAGCTGGGACTACAGGCGCCTGCCACAACGCCCGGCTATTTTTTGGTTGCAGCTGTCATTGTTGTTTGGCGGGCCTAGGCTGGATTCCATCCCATCAGTTCAGGCATAGCAGTGTTTTTATTAACAAAAAAGAGACCATTAGCTAGAGTTGGCAAGAATCTTGAATTATTAAAACAAACCAGATGCATACTACCTTGGTTAAATCAATACTTACTGTTCCACCGTTAACAGAAATTAAAAGTAGAGGCACTTCCACAGTGTGTTGGACAATTGTAAGTAAAGTTTCCAATTTAGGAGAAAATCATGTCATTACAAGGTAATGAACCAAATTTAAAATGAGATAAATGCTTTCTTGAGAACTGGCATGAAATAGGTACACAATAAGTAAGTTAAGTTTATGGCAAAGAAGGTAAACATGTTTAGAAAGTTGACTCACAATCCACAGATCAACAAATGTTGGGAAACATTTGTTCCTTAATTGTGTGTAGATGGTACCAAATTGCTTAGATTTTTGTCCTTTCTATGCAATCATATTATCTTTTTCATTCTTCTTTGCTTTTTTTCTTAAAGTGAACATTTAATTAAGCTAGATTTTTACTGGTGATGAGTTAAGTTTTCTTTAAACTTGAGTTTTGTATAAGGTCAAAGCACAAGATCAGAAATTTATGGTAAATATGATTCAGAAAGGAAAACTTAGCTTTCTAAAGTCTTTGGGTCTTTCTCAGAGGAAGACAGAATAAATTAAATGCTAATATCAGACTACGGCATATTAGTTAAGAACATATAAATGAACCATACAGCACAAAACGAATTCTGGCATCTGAAAAATCTCTGGTCTTTTTCTTAGGGCCTTAGAGAAAGAAACCCTGTACTTGGTAGCAGTCACTTCCCTGCTTCCTGACTCACCTGTCACCAGCCTTAGGTGACTGCTAATCTACTTTGTGTTTCTATGGCTTTGCCTAGTCTGGACATTTTATATCATGGAATTGTTTATTACGTGGCCTTTTGTGTCTGGCTTTTTTTCAGTTGGCATAATTTTTTTAAGCATCATCTATGTTGTAGCATATATCCCAACTTCAGTTCTTGTTATTCTGAAGAATATCTCATTGTTCAGCTGTATCATAATTTGTTCATCCAAAATGGATTAAATTTATTTTTGAATTGAAAATCTTGTTTTCAGCTCGGTGCCTGTGGCTAAGATGCCAGACACATACACCTGAGCTGGCGGGTTCGATAATCTCATCTTCAAGGCTGGGCATGGTGGCTCACGCCTGTAATCCTAGCACTGGGAGGCTGAGGCAGTTGGATTGCTGAGCTCGTAGGTTCAAGACCAGCCTGAGCAAGAGAGAGACCAGTCTCTAAAAATATCCACGCATTGTGGTGGGTGCCTATAGTCCCAGCTACTTGAGAGGCTGATACAAGAGAATTCTTTGAGTCCAAGAGTTTGAGGTTGCTGTGAACTATGATGGCACAGCACTTGGTACGGAGGATAAAAGTGAGACTGTGTCTCAAAAAAAGAAAAAAAGAAAGAAAATCTCATCTTCAAGGCCCCCTGTAATTTTCTTAGGCTCTCTCTCTTTTTTTTTTTTTTTTGCCAGGGCTGGGTTTGAACCCACCACCTTCGGCATATGGGGCCGGTGCCGCCCTCAGGCTTGTTTTTCTTACCACTCTCTGTCTACATCTCATGCCTTTCATGGCTGGGTCTTTCATCTGTTATTTCCTTCTTTGGGGAGTATCTCAAATGCTACTTTTTTTCTAACTTTTTCCCTCTTGATTCATTGAATAATAAGTAATCTCCTTTTCTTCAAATTCTCATGGTATTTTGTCCATGGCCAGTGCTTTTGGTTATTCATATTTACTTGTCTGTCATTTCGGTTTCTAATCCATGAAACAGAGGTATTTCAGATGCTATCAGAAGTAGCCTCACAAACAGCCAGTAATTAATAAGTGGTTTTCAGTTAATGAGTGAGATTATTGGAGATTACCCAAGCTGTAACATAGGGTGATAACAGTAGTTATCGTTTCTACTCTATTCTGTGTCTTGAGGAATTAAGGAAGATACCTACATTTTTTTTGTGAAAAACCTATCTTTGCACTGTTAGTTCAGTAACCTCATATCTGACACATAGTTGGAACTCAGTAAATGTGTGTCGAACTAGACCTGGTATCTGGTAGCACTACTGGAGAAATTCATTGCCTCTGGAAATGAAATTCCGTGTTTACTTACATTTAGAAGCCAAATGAGGAGAATATATAGATGGTACCTGCAAAATAGGATAAGCCTTTTTTTTTTTTTTTTTTTAAGAGTTAGAGTCTTGTTCTGTTGCCTAGCCTGGAGTGCAGTGGCATGATCATAGCTCATTGTAGCCTCTAACTCCTACGTTCAAGTGATCCTTCTGCCTCATCCCCCCAAGAATGACTATAGGTATGCCACCAGACCTGGCTAATTTTTTTTGTTTGTTTGTTTTTTTGTTGCAGTTTGGCTGGGGCTGGGTTTGAACCCGCCACCTTCGGCATATGGGGCCGGCGCCCTACTCACTGAGCCACAGGTGCCGCCCAGGCTTGGCTAATTTTTTTTTTTTTTTTTTGTAAATTTTTGTCTGGCTATGTTGCCCGGGCTGATCTGGAACCTCAACAGATAGAGATCCTCTGGCCTCAGCCACCAAGAGTGCTGAAATTACAGGTGTGAGCCACAGTACTCGCTGATGAGGGTCTTTAAGTGTAAATCATGGAGCTTCCACCTATAGGGCAGTTTTCTCAGGTATAGGGTGGAAAGGACTTGTGGCTTGGTGTTAGTGTTTTAGCCACATCCACAGGCCTTTAGTTTTTTAATTTTTTTTTTTTTTTTTTTTTTTGAGACAGAGCCTCAAGCTGTCACCCTGGTTAGAGTGCAGTGGTATCACAGCTCACAGCAACCTCCAACTCCTGGACTCAAGTGAGTCTCCTGCCTCCACCTCCCAAGTAGCTGCGACCACAGGTGCCTGCCACAACACCTGGCTGTTTTTTAGTTGTAGCCGTCATTGTTGTCCAGCCCAGGCTGGATTCGAACCCGCCAGCTCAGGTGTATGTGGCTGGCGCCTTAGCCACTTGAGCCATAGGCACCGAACATCTACAGGCCTTTGAAAGGGAAAAAAAATACGTTACTGATAGGTCATGATCAATGGGAGTTCCTATCTAGATGGCCAAAAATCTTGTTGTCTAATAATGATTACTTTATGTGGCGAAAGATCAGAAAAAGGGAGCCATGGGCACAACAGCAGCCCAGTACTGGAAGAAGTAAGTACCAGGCTCTTGGAGTTCTCTTTCTGTTTACCTCATAGTACTTGTCAGTTTTCTTTCTTCTTTCTTTTTTTTTGAGACAGAGTCTCATTTTGTCATCCTCAGTAGAGCTGTAGTCTCTCAGCTCACAGCAACCTCAAAATCCTGGACTCAAGTGATCCTCTTGCCTCAGCCTCCCAAGTAGCTGCAACTATAGGAGCCTGCCACCTTCTATTTTTAGAAATGAGGTCTCGCTCTGGCTCAGGTTGGTCTCAAACTTGTGAGCTCAAGTAATCCACCCGCCTCGGCCTCTCAGAGTGCTAGGATTACAGGCCTGAGCCACGGTGCCCAGCCCCTCGTCAGTTTTCTTGAACTGTGCTGTGTGTGGAGTAGATGACACTGGTTATGGTCTAAACTAAAACTTAAGATGTTTGAACAGTTTGAAAACTTGTTGCAGTAGGAATTATAAAACCTTTGTGACTTTCATTTTTATTTTTCACATTCCCATCCTTCCAGGTTGCTACACATATGCCTAATTTCTATAAATATATGCAATTTAAAATTTTTAATTAAAATACACGAATAGTTGTTCTTGGCATAGATTTCTATGGATATTTTTCTTTGTAGTTTTTTCTCTTTGGTTATAATGCTTCTAAAGTTGTGTTTGTTTTCCTTTGTCTAAATTCATCGAATTTTATGTGAATTTTTTTTTCACATGACCTTTCTTGATGCTTGCTATGACACCGGGCCATATAAAGAAATACCAACTCTTAGCAAACATTTTAATTCATTTTGTATCACTCTATCTGTAATGAGATAAGAGAATATTTTTCCACTTGTTATACTCTTTGTAAGATAAAAATCAGTGCTGGGTGAAAATATCCTGTTGCTCTAGTAATTCCCATAGAGGGTCAGCCTCAGTAATAAAAGATGAAAAAATAGAAGTTGGGTTGTGTTTGCTCTTTCACAAACTCATATCTAGAGAAGGAATACATTGTATACATGATTTCCTGATAACTGCTGATG
Organism: Nycticebus coucang; assembly: GCF_027406575.1. Classification (NCBI taxonomy): domain Eukaryota; kingdom Metazoa; phylum Chordata; class Mammalia; order Primates; family Lorisidae; genus Nycticebus; species Nycticebus coucang. Next base: position 69,543,073 of record NC_069780.1, read on the forward strand.
GTACCCAGACCTGATATTGTTGCATGATAACCTGTCATTGCTTCCTGTTTCTGAGGGAATGATTGGCTGTCAAGCCAGGCGGCTTGCTAAACTGGGAAGCTGCTCTTACAGGATGCACAGGAAGTCAGGCTGCTTGTGCAGCTGTGCGGAGACACAACACTCATCCGTTGTAACTTGTGCATACTACATGTTTCTCCATTGTCATGACCGGGTGTCCTCAAACTTTTTAACAGGGGGCCAATTTACTGTCCCTCAGACCATTGGAGGGCCGGACTATAGTTTAAAAAAAAAACAAAACAAAAACCTATGAACAAATTCCTGTGCACATTGCATATATCTTATTTTGAAGTAAGAAAACAAAACAGGAACAAATACAATCACACCGCCTCATGTGGCCCATGGGCCGCAGTTCGAGGACCCCTGGTCATGACTGTTTTGAAAACCCGTTTCAAATAAGCAGAAGGCCTGGTTTTATTCCTATAGCAGGCACTAAAACTAATGAGTAAGGGTTATAGAGTTGGCAGGCTATAAAGAAGGTATGTCTAACAATTAGAGCTCTCCAAAACCGACTGTATTTTGTCCCTGTCCCTATGAATGTTCAAACAGAAACTGGATGAATACCCATTTCCTTAGTTTCGCCTTGGTAAGTGACCTGGTGGGAGACAGACAACACACTTGAATTAGATCACTGAAGGATCGTTTCATAAAAAGACAACAAAAAAGTAGAGTATAGTGAAAATACAATGGTAGGTAAGAGAGTGTGGGGCAAAGGCCAGTACCTACACCTGCAGAGGTAGGAGGAGGGAATCTTACCAAACCGCACAAGATTTGGTTTGTAGAAATGGCAGCCCTGCAGGAGTTGAGGTCTCTAGTCAAGGGAGACTATCTGCTGAAGATACTTAGGAGACTCAGCTCCCCCTGAGCAAAGGTGTTCTCCATTGGCTAAGCCCAACCAAACGCCAGAGAACAAGGGTCCTTTAGTTCTCGAACAGATCAGCCTCCTCAGGCTCAGAGCAGGGAAGAACCAGATGGAGTGTGGATCTGGAACTAGGTGGAAATTGTCTGGTGCAGATGTTGTATGGAACGTCTCTATCATCCCCATTGATACTATGGAAGTGATTTCTATAAAGAACCATTGACTCCCAAAATACTTGTGGTTACCCACTTAAAGCATCAAAAAAAAAAATACAGACTTATGTTCATTCTTATGTTCATTAAACATTTAGTTTAATCAGTTATGAAGAACAAATCTTTGTTTTTTTTTGTGGAAACAGAGTCTCACTTATCGCCCTGGATAAAGTGCTGTGGTGTCACAGCTCACAACGACCTCCAACTCCTGGGCTTAGGTGATTCTCTTGCCTCAGCCTCCCAAGTAGCTGGGACTACAGGCGCCCACCACAATGCCCAGCTATTTTTTTGTTGCAGTTTGGCCGGAGTCGGGTTTGAACCTGCCACCCTCAGTGTATGGGGCCAACACACTACTCACTGAGCCACAGGTGCTGCCCTCAAGTGATTCTCTAGCCTGAGCCTCCTGAGTAGCTGGATCTACAGGTGCCTGCCACAGCGCCCAGCTATTTTTAGAGATGAGGTCTCTTTCTTTTTTTGCAGTTTTTGGCCGGGACTGGGTTTGAACCCACCACCTCTGGCATATGGGGCCGGCGCCCTACTTCTTTGAGCCACACGCGCCGCCATAGAGATGAGGTCTCACTCTGGCTCAGGCTGGTCTTGAACCTGTGAGCTCAGGTAATCCCCCTGCCTTGGACCTCCGAGGCTGGGATCACAGGTGTGACTCACTGCACCCAGCCTGAGAACAAATTTTACTTCAAGAAGAATCTTCTCAGGCTTGGAGTGATGGCTCATGCCTGTAGTCCTAGCACTCTGGGATGCTGAGGCAGGCAGATTGAGCTCACAGGTTTGAGACCAGCCTGAGCAAGAGCAAGAGCCTGTCTCTAATAACAGCTGGGCCTTGTGGTGGGCGTCTGTAGCCCCAGCTACTTGGGAGGGTGAGGCAAGAGAATTGCTTGAGCCCAAGAGTTTTGAGGTTTCTATGAGCTGTGATGCCACGGTACTTTACCAAGGGAGACAAAGTGAGACTCTCAAAAAGAATCTTCTGCTATTGAACAGCTATAATTATTAGGAAGATTTTTCTTGCATTGAAATGTGCCTTCCAGGGCTTGCTAGTTGTCTGGTGTGCTACTCTCTTGTCCCTTGTCTTTATCACGGCTTTGTGTTGTTTGTTTAAACCATTGTTCGCTTCTTGAACATATGTTTATTGAATACTTTCATGGGCCATGACTTGTTCTCAGTTCTGTGTATCACCTGTGAACAAGGCAGAGCTTCTACCCTCATGGAGCTTACATTATAGTGGGTAGAGACAGACATTGAGCAAACAAATATGTAATATGATGTGATCCCTGCCGAGATTAAGAGCATTTGACCCTGGTCACAAGAGAAAATAGTGGTTTAAGTTGGATGTGAAGTCATTATGAGTTGACTGTGTAATGCAGTTGCCAAATTTAATTCCATTGTAGGCTTTGTGAATAGAATGCCCAACATCAGAGAGGTCGGTCACGTTTGCTTTCTTACTGTCAAGCTGCTCCTGGAGTATCACATTTACATTTTGGAGAGACATTGACAAAATGGAACTTGTTCAGGCCATGCCCCATTATAGCCTTTTAAATAGCAGAAAAACATCCTATTTCCATGTAGAGTTCTCTAGGCCAAATCTTTCCAGTTTTGTCAACAGTTTCTCATCTGGTTTGATTTCTATACTCTTAACTCTCCTGGTTGTTCTCCAGATAATTAATTTCCACTTAAAATACTGCTCCCAGAATTTAACTCTTCTCTCTAGATGCGGTTTCAACTTGAGTAATGCCTGTTAGACTTTCTTCCCTTGCTCTGGTTATTTAATTTGGTAATACATCTGAGGATTAGATTGGATGTCTTTTTATTCTCCCCCTAATAAACAGTTATGCTACGTCTGACTTTTTTTTTTTTTTTTTGTAGAGACAGAGTCTTACTTTATGGCCCTCGGTAGAGTGCCATGGCCTCATATAGCTCACAGCAACCTCCAACTCCTGGGCTTAAGTGATTCTCTTGCCTCAGCCTCCCGAGTAGCTGGGACTACAGGCGCCTGCCACAACGCCCGGCTATTTTTTGGTTGCAGTTTGGCCGGGGCCGGGTTTGAACCCGTCACCCTCGGTATATGGGGCCGGCACCTTACCGACTGAGCCACAGGCGCCGCCCAACTACGTCTGACTCTTCTTGGAGTACTGGTAAGGCAGGTTTCCAGAATTCCTGTTTGTATAATTTATATATATACTTAAATATAGTACCCAACATCTGTCTCTATTAAGGTGTCACCTTAATCACTGTCTATGCAGTATTCTATGTTAAGATCCTTTGGAATATTGTCTTTCATCTAACTTCACATCATCTTCAAAATTTATGAACGCATTCTCAAAGTTCATCTAGGTGATCATTGTAATTGTTTAATTAAAAAAAATAGTGGCACCATACCACTATGGATTATAGCAGCTCAATAATTAATCCTGTTTTAGGATGACATTTCAAATAACTGTGAACAGCTTTAAGGATGCCATCCATTTCACATTTCTTCATTTTATCCAAACATTTTTGAAAAATAAAGTTGCATTCTGTTTATGGCATTTCCATCTGATACTAGGCTTATCAAAAAACGTTAGGATAATTTGACATGACATTTGAAATAAAATAAGCAATCGCTGCTCTCAGACATCCCCAAGTCTTTACAATTCGTCTACTTACAAACCCAGCGTAGAATTTTGTTTGACCTCATACCAAGTTTTGTTTGACCTGATACGTACAGCTTACCCTTTTACTTTTTGCCCTTTCTTCTTTTCTGGAATCTCTCCTGTCATATAGAGAGCTTGCCAGAAGTGGCACTGTTTGTTCCTATGATGAGTTGAAGCTAAAATTTAAAGTGGCCTTTTCCCTCATTTTTCAGGATGGGCTGCCTTTCCAGTTTTAAGTCCCTTCTTTGATCAAATCTAGAACCTTGAGGTAAAGTAGAAGGTGAATAGTTCTGCCTTCGGACTTTTGTGAAAGTTATATCATTTTCTCCAGGATTTTTATCTTGCTACTGATAGAGATTAAAAGACAGTGGGACGATGGTCGTGTTGCCAGGGTTGCTGCTGTTGGCTGTGTCTTGGGCTCTGTCTAGTTACATGCCCAAAACATTAGTACATATTTTTGGTTTGATTTTTGATTTTCAAGCTTTATTTAAAACTACAGTGTTTTTGTTTATTTGTTTTGCTTTGTTTTTACACACCTTATTTGTGAAACTGGAGTAAAGACAAGGCAGAACATTGACCTTATTGTTCCTGGAAATGTTTTTCTTCACCAAGGAGCTTGGTGTCCTGTTTCATGGGATTTTATGGATTAAACGTATAACATCTTGCCTCCCCTCAAATGCTGCTGGCAGTATGACTCTGAAGGGAAGCGTTACTAAAGCTGTCTCCTGCCTCGAACAAGAGTGTCCCTGGACCAGAATGTGGTTAAACACGCTACACCCTTATGGTCAAGTGGCTTGTAACTGAGGGTTTATATTGCCTACGAATACCAGGTGTATTCTTATGCTGATTGGAGGATATATTAGCAAAGTTAAAAGAATCTGTTTAACGATTTTTTCTTGCTTTTCATGGGCTGCAGAGAAAAGGCAAAATCCCATCTGGTGCACACTATTGTGGGAATCTTATACTTTAGATTCATAAACAGAGTATGTTCATGTTTTCTAGACTTGGCATTTGCTTGAGTATGTTCTGTGTGTATTTTATACTGAGTGTCACATTTCTTTCCTTTTGACTATAGGTGATTTTTAGTTGATTAAAGAAGTAGTCACACTTGTGTTTACAATCTGCAGCTATTACAGGGTTCACAAGGGCATCATTGTCCAACTGAGGTTGCTTCTGAAGTGCTGCGATAGTAGCCCTGGCTCTAATTGAACCCTTGTCCTAGTTTGTACCATCGTCCTGGAAAAATTGCTTTCAAAAAGTGTCTTGATTTGAAGGAAAAATTGGATAGCTCCCCTAGATATGTGCCAGAGTACCCTAGAAAGCAAGTGGTTTCCACAGGGCAGTCATTGCTGTGACCTGGGCCACCCTTACTCACCTTCCCCACAAAAAGAATCCAAAATGACTTGTAAGGCCAGTAAATGCAGTGGTCCTTGGAATACTGTTAGTCTTCTTGGAGGACCATTTGATTATACATAGTATATGTCCTTATAAGGATAGAGGTGATTCACGACTGAGGAACAACTTTCATCATTTTGGTAAATTGAAAACATATTTTCTTAATGCGACCAAACTTTTCTAGCTATATTGACCTATTTTAAAACTTATCAATAAGCTGGGCACAGTGGCTTATTATGCATGTAATCCTAGCTCCTAGGGAGGCTGAGGCAGGTAGATTGCTTGAACTTTGGAAGTCAAGACCAGCCTGAGCAAGAGTGAGACTCCCATCTCTACTAAAAATAGAAAAACTAGCTGAGTGTTGGGGTGGGCATCTGTGGTTCCCAGCTACTTGGGAGGCTGAGACAAGGGGATCGCTTAAGCCCAAGATATTGAGGTTGTTGTGAGCTATGATGCCACAGCACTCTACCCAGGGGGACAGAGTGAGACTCTGTCTCAGATTAAAAAAAAATAAAAGATAAATAAAATAAAAACATGCCAATAAAGACTTCTTAGTGGTATCTGCTGTTTAAATGCAGTTTTGATACCTAATATGCCTTCTAAAGAACTTGTGGGCTTTTGTAAGCCCATTGCTTTCTGCTCTGAGCACTTATCATGCTGGTGATAAATCCTTCTGTCTCCTTCACTAGATGATGGAACAACCTGAAAGGCAGAAACTATTATGATTCATCTTGCCCTTGGTCGTTCACTCGGTATGGATGAGAGAATGAGGGAGATAGTGGAACAAAGGGAGCTGTGAATAAGCACTATTACTTTCTGTTTCCCCTTAGGAGGTAAAAGTTCCTTACGATGCCTGGCTTAGGAATATGAAAGTAGCAGATATTTTAGGAAATGGCCTTAACAATTTTCTGAATATTTAGTTTCCCAGGCTTGTTACTCTGCAGTGTGACTTCTCAACCTCGGCGCTCTTGACATTTTGGTCTGGCTGTCCTGGGCGTCATAAGATATTTGGTTAGCAGTGTCCTCGGTCCCTACCTGCTAGATCCTGTAGTTGTCCCCACCCTCAGTGTCTCCAAACATTGCCCAGCATCTCCTGGGGGCAAAATAGTTAATTTGAATGTATTTCGAAACTATTCAAATCGTTTATTTGAAAACCATTGCTGTATAGGAGTTCATGTCTGAGTTAAATGCAGGCCAGAGAAATTAGCAAATAATAGAAACTTGATTCCAGACATTGCCCAGCGCCTCCTGAGGGCAAAATAGCCGCCCCATTTGAAAACCATTACTGTACAGGGGCTCATGTCCGGGATAAATGCAGACCAGAGAAATTAGCAAATAATACAAATTTGACTTTGGAAGGAGACTTACAAATCATCTAGCATATTGTGTCCTGTAGCACTCTTTACCCACCCACTTTTATCTCTGAAGATGCTATGACTCAGGGGAATTGACAATATAAAAAGAAAAAAATACAAATGAGATAATACAGTTTGGGGACAATAGGGTTCTTTAAGTTTACTTACAGATCATGAACATGTCTATGCTTTCAAGTAATTCAAAATAGGAAAGGATAAGCTTGTAGAAATAGGTGAGAGTGTACTGATTTATAGCCCAGAAGAGCTAATGTTCAGCACCTACAAAAAGTAATTCTAAGGTGTATGTTGAACATTTTTCAGATTAAAAAGAGTAAAACAAGCTCACTAGAATGTGTCTGACATCCTAACACAGCCCCCTGGATTGTCTGGGGTTCAGATTAGGCTATTTTAAGTACACATATCAAGAAAGAGTAGAGTGTTTAACAATAATTTTCCTTTTTCAAAAAATTACTTTTTTATATCTAGAAAGTAGAAATAATGATAAGTGAAAAATACCTGATGAGTTATTTCTACTGTAGGTGGTTATGTTTTATAAAGGCATTTTGTATTTTACTAAGAATTCTCACATAAAGGTAAGAACGCCAAATTAAATCTTAGCTGCTTGTGGTTATTTTAAGACTATCTCAATAGCCAAGAGAATTTAGTTCTCACACTCTGTACCTTTTGATTACAAACAGTTTTAAATAGGTCTGTGTTGTACTTTATCAAAAATAATAGAGAATTGGCAGACCGAGATGCTTTGAGACTGAAATAAGGCAATTCAGAATTTCTCATGCATGTACACTGCTTTTGTTTTGATCCCTATCATTCTCAGTCTTTTTGAAGATTCTGCTGGAAGGACAGTCCTGAGTGAGGGCACAGCGAGAGTGGCGGGATATTGACCTACTGGGTCGCCCAATACATGCTCTTTTGGAGGTAGAGTAAAACTGGAGGGATTTTTCCCCAGAAATTTTAGTTAATAATTTAATATTTAAATTTAGTCTGATGGTCCTTTCTTTGGTGTGGTTTGGTTTAAGCTAAATATTATCATGTCTGATCTTACTCAACAAAAGTTTTCTGAAAAGTTGTTGATAAATCTATTTTTAATAAGTAAAGCAACATGAAAAGCATCAAGAGAACTTGTTGAGTTTATCCCAGTGTTCTTGTCACCTGTTTTCTTTAACAGACACGGTGATTACAGCCATACATTGATTTATCTTTTTTTTAAAAGCTGGGTTTTTGTTGTTGTTGGTGGGTTTTTTATCTTGAATTTGACAGCTCAATTTTCAATGAAAATGCTTTAAACCATGTATGTATGGTTGGTGATTTGTTGACAATTCTTAACTGAAAACCTGCCACTCTGCTTGAAATTTGAAATCCCTTGGCAGGGGTATATTTTTCTCAGAACAAATCTTTTGGAAGACCTCAAGAAATTAATTATTCTGGCAAGAAGTCTGTTTTTTAAACTTCTTGGATCATTGCAGTGTTGTGCTATTTATCTACAAAAAAAAAAAAAAAAATGGTTTCTGAGTTGAATCCTGGCAGATATGAGCATGTCAGATGTCTTGGCACAGTTTTGGGGCAGTGGGGACTTTCCCACTTCTTTGTTTAATCCATCATCATAAATATGTGGGAGTTTTATGAAATTTCTTCTGTTATACTGAAATACTTAGCTTTTCATACTGTATATGCTTCTCTGTGAAAATAAGCTCTATGTATATGTTCAAAAGAAATGAAAAAGAAAAGTGAAATCCAAGAAATTTCTTAAGTTTGCAGTGGGGGTTATTTTTAGCCATGTTCATGTGCTCTGAGCAATCCCTTTTAAGTCAATTGATTGGAACTTGGAACAGAACTTCTCATAAACTTTTACGGTATACGAGGTGACAAAGTTTCTAGACTAGCCTTCAAAGATTATTTAACCCATCCTATACTAACATTACATGCAGTACAAGGGGCAATGATGCATGTAGCCTGTTTATTGATATGAAAGCTGCAGTCAGTTTCAATGCCAGGAATTACAGAAAATTGCAAAATTTAAAAATTGAATAAGGAATAAATTTTATTTCTCTTAAAAAGTGGGTTTTGAGGAAGATTAATTTTAAAGAGATTTGGTAGTGTAGTAGAAGACCCCGGTGACCCTGAAGATTTGCTGCTTAGTAGTTTGGGCATCTTGGACAAGTGAATCATCCTCTTGAGCCTCAGTGTCTTCAAATGTCATGAGGGGTTGGGAGGATCAGAGTGGAATTTGCACATGAAGGTGGTTTGTCAACTGTAAAGTCCTGTGCGTATATACAATATGCCTTCTGTTTTTTCCCTAAATTATTAAAATCCTGTGCCCTGCCCTTTCTTTTTCTTGGTACTTTATGCTCAACAATTAGCATAGTCTTGTTTAGCTTACAAATACAGTAAGTGCATGTTATTTTTACTCTCACAGAGGACAGAAACATTTCATTTACCATGACAGTTGATTGGATCTTGTAAAATATTCCCTCTCTAGTTATCTTCCTACTCTCCAAATTTCTCCCATGCTTTCCTTGTCTGAGTATCTCTTTCTTAATCACCTTCTCAAGTTTCAGGTTATACTCCAGGGCTCACACTCTAAGCCGTGGCCTCTCTTTGACCTGTGCGTCTGGCCTCAGACCAGCTCCCCGTGGCCAGGTCCTGTAGTTGACCAGCTCTTCTGCTCCAGGTCTCATTAGAGTCCAAACAGAGGAAGCCTGTCCAAAGAGAACACAGACTCCCAGCAGTATTTTTGATGTGACTAGAGATCCTCCCTGATGCCAGGAGTAAAACCAGAAATGCTTTGAGTCTAATCCTGGCAAACCCAAGGAGCTTTTCTGGGAGAAGTATAGTATGAGGGGAAAAAGGGGGGACTCAGTTGCAGTTAGAGACCAAAGCTTCCCCATTCCCTGTGATATGAGGGGGGTGGAGGGTGGTTAGGCACTTGTATATATAATGCACCAAAGAGGAAAATGGAAAAGGACTTATTAAAGTATTAATTTTGTGTATAAGTTATACATTAAAAAAAAAATCAGACAGGATAATATAATAACATTTAATGTGGAAAGAAGACTTAGAGATCCAGGAAGTACAATTTATTCATTTTGTAGTGGAGAAATCTTAAGTTGGGTAGGTTAACTGATTTGCAAGTGTCTTCTGCCTTCCAGTCTGAGTCCTTTCATGGGTCATTCTTAAGACAGAACACCTGGATCTTGCCACCCTCTCTATTCTCTGTGTAAGGCAGGCACTGATTTTGTATAGCTATATGCTGAGACTCACAAGGGTCCTCAAACTTTTTAAACAGGGGGCCAGTTCACTGTCCCTCAGACCGCTGGAGGGCTGGACTATAGTTAAAAAAAAAAAAACAAACAAACTGTGAACAACTTCCTATGCACACTGCACATATCTTATTTTGAAGTAAAAAAAACAAAACGGGAATGAAGCAGGAGGTAGCCTGTTACACCAGCTACCTCTGATTCCCTCCTGCCCTCCACAGGCACAATTAGTCATATTTATTAAACAAGGCAATTTGCAGAAGCTCTGGAGACAACTAGAAATGCGCACAGTTCCTGCTCTTTTGGAGCTTACAGTATATTATAATGTTACATCATTAGAGGGACCCCATTCTGGACCATGCATTGAACTGAGGAGTAGCAGACCGGGTCCTGGTTTTATTTCTTTTGTTGAATTTCTTCTAGACTCTAGTTAAGACTCAGAAAGGATCATTTAACTCTTCGGCCTCAGTATTCTTATCAATAAAATGAGAACACTGACTCTTGAAACCCTCCTATTTATAAATTCTTAGAGTCTCATGATTTTTTTTAAGATTTCTAATCATCAGATTTGGGATTCCCTACTATTCTTTCTATTTCAGGATATTCTTGGCTAGCCTGTAAAAGCAAATTAATTTATATGCCCATGTGTTAGTCAACTTAGCAATTAATAGAACCACAGTCTAGAAAGAGCCTAGATATACATAATGGTTTGTTTCTTCAATTTTAAAGCAAAACTACGTTTTAAACTTATGTAAAATAATTTGGATTATTTTATACTCTAGTGGGTCTATCCTAAAATAGAATATAACTGCTTTTGAAAATTCAAAGACTTAAAAAAAAGAAAAATAAAGAAAAGTCAATGATTTAGTAAATTAGAGGATTATTATTATAAAAGAATTTTTGACTTTACAAAGGAATTTAACCACAGACTTTTTTTCAGTAGTGAGTTCCAGTAGTGCATTTAAAATGTAACACGATTTGCAGATGTTTAGTAGTTTATGTATACCAGAAATAGAGTTCGTATATTTACAGTCTGTAGTTCTCTGCAGCAATGCTGAGTATATGCATACCAGATATGCTTTCTGTTAACTAATTGTGAGAATTTCCTATGGTCTGAGAGTGGTTGTTTTTTTTTGTTGTTGTTGTTGTTTGTTTGTTTGTTTTGCTGTTTTGCTGGAATTTTCGTGACCTGTCTTCCCTTCTTCCCTATGTTCTTCCCAATAGTCTAACCAGCATTGACTTGGAAAATAATTGGTTAAAATATGGGAGGTCATCTCTGGCTGTTGGATAAGTCATAAGAATCTGTGGCTAAGGGTAGGACTTTCTGTAGTGGCAGGAACACAAGCCACATACAAACAGATCAGGTTCAGATGCCAACATTGCCTCCCACTAGTGTTAAGCAAGTTACTGAACCTGTCAGAATCTGGTTTTCACCTGTAATAGAGGAATGATGGTATTAATGTTTATATCGTATGATAGATGAGAGCATCTGTCTTTTCTGAAGGGGCTGACATGAAGTAGGTCCTCAGTGAAAGTGAGCTTCTTGCCTTTCTCCTCAAATCCAGGGAGCAGCCACAATGCAGGCCCAGAACTATAGCCCTGAGAGGTGCAAGGCTGCGCCTTCTTGGGGTGTCGGGCACACAGGCAGTAGGTTCTAGGAGGATTCACTGTGCTGTGGCCTGCTGTGCTGGTTCAGCTTCTGGCCCCTGGAGCCCACGAGCCTGTGTTCAGTTCTACTAACTCCCTGTGATCTTGAAGTGTCTCTTACTTTTAGATCGATTTCCTTATCTGTTAACAGAGGCATCTGCCCAACTGGGTTGCTGGACATTGAGCACATTAATTTGCGTAAAGTGCTTAGAGGTGTCCCTGGTGTACAGCACATCTTGATGTGTGCTTTCTGGTAAGGAGAGGATCATTTTATTGTTAAAGTGCAATGCGGACTGCTTTTTCAAAATTGTGTGCAATGAAGACAACTGGTAATTTTCAGTCGAGGAAGCTATTGCATCTGAACAGTCCTTGGCCGCTTTCTTTAACAGGAGTTAGCTTTGCTCCGAGAAGCCTGCCCCCGAGTCTTCAGCTCTTCCACTCACAGTGCATGTCCACTCTGGACGGCTTTTGTTATTAATGTGCAGCAGTTGAAGTCACTGACTTGGGTGCAGGCCAGGCCAGCATTACTGAGGTCATATATTACTTTTCCTAGACTCTAGTCATGGACAGGATGTTGGAAGTCAGAAGTACGGGGAAGCTGCCTTTTTAGGCAGCCCACAAGAAAGGTGTGTTTGCCTCCTTCATCATATTTATGCTAATAGATAAGAATCTTATTCATTATTTTAGCAGTACTTTTTTCTCTCCTCTACAACCTTTATGCTGCGGGGCTGTCCTTTTGTATTCTTTGGTTAGACTGACTAATGCTCCTTTGTTATGGATCTTTTTCCATTGTTGTTTCATTGTTGAAAATCTTTTCAGTTAGCTATTTATTTAAAGTGGGTAGACTTTTCTAATGAAGCTGTATTTGTGCTAAGACTTTTGAGGACTATTCTTTTTTTTTCTTTTTTGTAAATGAAATAACCCTGTAGAGAATGTATTTTTACTTGCCACTCACGGATAGCAAGTGAAGGCGTGTTTCCCTCAGGAATAATGTAACTGAAGAACATAGTTTTATTTTCTGCTCTGCTTTTGTGTTTGGGGCTTGGGAAACTGTGTTGTTTTGGAAAAGCAGTGGAATTTCATCAGACATTTTCCTGAAACTCCCTGCCTCGTCTTTTTCCTGAAATATTTCTTTCAAAGTCCTGTTTTGCTCTGTGAAGAGGTTCCATCATTTAAAAAGTAAAGGAGCTTGGTTGGTTTACATTGTTTTGATGATCCGTTGGCTTTATGAAAGAAGGGACTGTCAAAGGAAGATAGGGTCTGAGAAACAGCAGTTGGAGGATCATATGACCATTAGTGTGAAACTCCGGGCAGTGATTTTGTTAGCTTGAGCAGCTCCGATTTCTTTTCAATATCTGCAAATAAATACGTGTCCTCGACCCTGTTGTTTCTCCTGATGTGTGAGGATGGCATGGGATCGGGTGGAGGATAGCATTGAGGATCGCATCTCAGCATTAAACTTTTTTCTGACTTCTCTTTCCTAATTGTGGGAATTTTCTGTGGTTTTAGTAACACCCATTGTGAAATAGAAAGTGATCCCTAGTTGATTTTAGCAATTACTAAATTGTGACATGTGTACTCTTCTTTTTAATTTGTTTTCTGCTGTTTTTCAATTTGAAAGCTGTAATTGAGAATTAGAATTCCTGGAAATACTCTTCTTCCATAATGAGATGTCACAGATGTTTGAGTGCTACCCACCCTCCCCTCGCCGTTTGTAATGTCAGTTTAGTGGAGATAAAATGTGGATAATAGCTGTGTGTTGTAATGAGTCTGAGCCCTCTCCCTGGGGGCTTCATATTTCAATATGTTATATATGGTACCCCTCTGAACTTCCTGAAATGTCCACCATCAGATCATTGAGGCTTGATGTGCTGTTTAATATGTGTGTCTCTGAGAAATCTCTGAGATTTCCATATACGATATGGGTACAGAATAGCCCACCACTATTCCCAAAGCCATATTCTGCATCCTCTTACAAAACATAGGGAAGGATCAGTTTATACTTAGTTCTTTAAAAATATATCCTTATGATATGTTTTAGAACCTTTGAAAATTCTTAAAAGTATAAAGAAGAAAATAAAAATCATTTGTAATTCTACCACTCAGAGAAAAAACTGCTGTTAAAATGTTCAGATGTTTACTTCCAGATTCATTTTCTATTCATTTATATGGATATATGGTTATTCTTTTGTAAGACTAATTATAAGCTGTTTCGAAACCTGCTTTTTTAAACATGACAATCTATGTAAACGCATTTTTTATATCTCAGAATATTCTTGGAAAATAATTTTAAATGGCTGCGTGTTTTGTATCCATTATAGTTTGGGTCTGGAAAGAGTTGAAAGTAAAAAATAAAAAAGTCCAGGGTGGCGCCTGTGGCTCAAAGGAGTGGGACGCCGGCCCCATATGCTGGAGGTGGTGGGTTTAAACCTAGCCCCGGCTATAAACTGCAACAACAACAAAAAAAGCATTATAAAAAAAAGTCCAAATACTGGTGGCATCTGTAGCTCAGTGGGTATATACTGAGGCTGGCAGGTTCGAACCCAGCCTGGCCAGCTAAAACAACAATGACAACTACAAAAAAAAAAAAGTAGCTGGGCATTGTGGCGGGTGCTTGTAGTCCCAGCTACTTGGAAGGTTGAGGCAAGAGAAATGCTTAAGCCAAGAGTTTGAGGTTACTGTGAGCTGTGATGCTACAGTACCCTACCCAGGGCAACAGCTTGAGACTTTGTCTCAAAAAAAAAAAAAAAAAAGTCCAAATAGGCCGGGTGAGGAGGCTCACGCCTGTAATCCTAGCACTCTGGGAGGCCAGAACCGGTGATTGCTCAAGGTCAGGAGTTCAAGACTAGCCTGAGCAAGAGTGAGACCCTGTCTCTAAGAAAAGGGAAAAAAAAAAAAAAAAGAAAGAAAAAATAGCCAGGCCTTGTGGCAGATGCCTGTAGTCCCAGCTACTTGGGAGGCTAAAGTAAGAGAATCATTTGAGCCTAGGAGTCTGAGGTTGCTGTGAGCTGTGATACAATGGCACTCTACCAAGGGTAACAAGGTGAGACTCTGTTTCAAACAACAAAAAAAAAAGTCCATTTTGAGGATAGGGGTATCCTTCCTAACTTTAAAATTAATTGGCTGAAAAGTGTAATTGAGAAGATGCTAATTTTATGCTTTATTCAAGGTAGACTTATTTATTCTTTATTACATTACTGTAACAAACATGTTTTCTTTAATTGTGTAATCCTTCGTATAGCAACAACTAATTATAATAATTATTTTTAATTAGATATTCATAACTAATTAAACTAGTGAAGTTTTCAAAACATCAGCTTTTATCTCATTAAAAAAATACTTCTGAAACAATTCTTTTTCCTTTCAATTTGTGGTAAGTTTAAAGGTATTTTTGCAACTGAATTTGGGGTTTATCTCCCACAATCAGTTGGTGCCATTGTCTGTGCTGTAATTTTGGGGCAAACACGACTTTCCTCAAGCTTCTGACTGTGCCTGGCAAGGCACAGTCATAGAAAAGGGACATGGCAAGTCATAGAAAGGGAGCTACATTTTCCCAGCAGAGATAGATGCTGCACCCAACCGACCAGGAGCAACAGCAGTGTTGGTGGGCTTGCACAACCTTTCCTGTAGAGAAAATAAGCACTTTTCTTCTGCTGGTATATTTTGCAACTCATATGCAGGCTGTGTTCAGAATGGTGTAGCAAGCGTCCAGGCAGTTAACTTCTCATGGGCAGTGAAGAAGGAGATGATGTAGTAGCTGGGCTGAATTGGCAGCCATTGGGATTGTCTGATGAAATCCACATTTTGGCATTCTTAAAGTCTTTCAAAGGAATCTGGGTAAGGCATTTAACCTTGTGTCAATTTGGCTTACAAGGCTTTTATTTATTTTTTGAGACAGAGTCTTACTCTGTTGCCCTGGGTAAAGTGCTGTGGGATCATCATAGCTCATAGTAACTTTAAACTCTTGGGTTCAAGCTACCCTCTTGCCTCAGTCTCCCAAGTAGCTGGAACTACGGACTGCTGTCACAATGCCTGGCTAATTTTAGAGATGGGGTCTTGCTCTTGCTTATGCTGGTCTCAAACTCCTGACCTCAAGTGATCTACCTGCTTCAGTCCCAGAGTGCTAGATTATAGGCCTGAGCCGCCTGGCCTGGCCTTATTTGACCTTTAAAGGGGAGCAGTGGCTCAGTGTCCGTAGCTCAGTGGTTAGGGCACCAGCCACATACACTGAGGCTGGTGGGTTTGAACCCAGCCTGGGCTTGCTAAACAACAATGACAAGTACAATAAAAAAATAGCTGAGTGTTGTGGCGGGCGCCTGTAGTCCTAGCTACTTAGGAGGCTGAGGCAAGAGAATTGCTTAAGCCCAAAAATTTGAGGTTGCCGTGAACTGTGACTCCATAGCACTCTCCCAAGGGCAACACAGTGAGACTCTGTCTCAGAAAAAAAAAAAAAAAAAATAGGCTCAGCGCCTGTAGCTCAAGCGGCTAAGGCGCCAGCCACATACACTAGAGCTGGCACTTTGAATCCAGCCCTGACCTGCCAAACAACAATGATACTTACAACCAAAAAATAGCCAGGCGTTGTGGTAGGTGCCTGTAGTCCCAGCTACTTGGGAGGCTGAGACAAGAGAATCACTTAAGCCCATGAGTTGGAGGTTGCTGTGAGCTGTGATGTCACAGCACTCTACCCAGGACAACAGCTTGAAGTTCTGTCTCAAAAAATCAATCAATCAATCAATCAATCAATCAATAAATGAATAGGATTTACTGAAGGGAGACCCATTAGTCAGTGCATCTTAGTGGTAGTTCACAGTTTCAAAATTGAAAACCTGTAGTCACAGAGCCATTGACTAGTAAAAGTTCTTTGGCATATCCTTGACAAAAGGGAGTCAATTTGGGGAAAAGAATGTGCTTGAGAGTCCCATAGCTACTTAGGATCTGTGTTGTCTGGGGCATGTTTCTTAACCTCTGAACTTCAGCTGTAAAAATGATCATAATAATAATTGCCTTAAAGATAAGTGACAGCTTGTATTTTGTTAAGTGTGTGATATAGTTAATAATTCCTCCGTAGACATTATTTCCTGTGATAATGACAGACTTGTGCCACGCCACTTCATCTGAGCCCACTGTGTGGGTTTATGATTGATCGTTGGGGTTTTATAGCCCTGGAACCAAGTTGTTTTCCCTTCCTAATTATTAATAATTATAATCTCACACATTGAACTCCACTTGAAATGCAGGTCATCGTAGGATGTGAGAGCAAGATGGTGGCCGCATAACAGCTTCCCTGCAACTGGGCATGGAGAGTCTGGGGAGATAAGACTCCAGGCATCTCTGGCTGCTGGGATCTGCCTATAATCATCCCTTTGAGGATACAGGGAGTCAGCGAGAGACTTCTGGACCCTAAGAAGAGGACAAAAACAGTGGAAAACTGGGAAGTGGTCGCGTGTGTTCGATTGGTCTAATCCTGCTGGCAGCTGCACGGGAACTTAAAGAGCAAGAGGAAGTGAAAGGAAAATTAGGGCAAAGAAACAGATAAAAGAAATCACTCATGAGGAAGAATCAGCAGAAAACTCCAGGCAACATGAAGAACCAGTCCAGAGCAACCCCTCCAAGGGACCATGAGGTAGCTTACTACAGAGGATTCCACCTATAAAGAAATGTTAGGAATGACAGAAAGGGAATTTAGAATACACATGATAAAAACAACGAAGGAAATGATGTAAACAGTGAAGGAAACTGCTAATAAAGTGGAAAATAACCAAAAGGAAATCCAAAAACAGAATCAAACAAGAGATGAAAGATATGAAGAATATAGAAAGGATATAGCAGAGCTGAAGGAACTGAAGCAGTCAATTAGGGAACTTAAAGATGCAATGGAAAGTATCAGCAACAGGTTAGACCATGCAGAACAAAGAATTTCGGAGGTAGAGGACAAAGTTCTTGAGATAACTCAGGTAGTTAAAGAGGCAGAAAAGAAGAGAGAGAAAGCAGAACGTTCACTGTCAGAATTATGGGACTTTATGAAACATTCCAACATACGAGTTATAGGAATCCCAGAAAGGGAAGAATAATGCCCCAGAGGAATGGAAGCCATACTAAAGAATATTATAAATGAAAATTTCCCCCCAGCTGCTCGGGAGGCTGAGGCAAGAGAATCGCCTGGGCCCAGGAGTTGGAGGTTGCTGTGAGCTGTGTGAGGCCACGGCACTCTACTGAGGGCCCTAAAGTGAGACACTGTCTCTACAAAAAAAAAAAAAAAGAAAAGAAAATTTCCCCAAATAACACCAAAGATTCAGACACACTGCTTTCACAGGGATATCGGACCCCAGAAGTTCTAACCGAACTTCTCCAAGACACATTGTGATGAACCTGTCCAAAGTCAAGACAAAAGAAAAGATTCTGCAAGCTGTCAGAAGTAAGCGCCAGTTGACCTACAGGGGCAGATCCATCAGAGTGACTGCAGACTTCTCTAATGAAACTTTCCAAACAAAAAGACAATAGTCATCTACCTTTAATCTACTTAAACAGAACAATTTCCAGCCCAGAATTTTGTACCCTGCTAAGCTAAGCTTTAAAATTGACGGAGAAATCAAATCATTTATGTATGGATATACAAACATTGAGGAAATTTGCCACAAGACCAGCTCTACAGGACATACTTAAACCTTTTCTACACACTGACCATCACAATGGATCAACAGCAAAGTAAGAACTCAAAATTAAAGGACAGAACCTAACCTTCACACTGATGCAAAAGATAAAACTGAGCAATGGACTCTCACAAAATAAGATGAATAGAATACTACCACACTTACAGTTCATCTCAATAAATGTAAATGGCTTGAATTCCCCACTGAAGAGACATAGATCAGCTGACTGGATTAAAAAACACAAGCCATCCATTTGCTGTCTGCAGGAAACACACCTGACTTCAAAAGACAAATTAAAACTCCGAGTCAAGGGTTGGAAGACAATTTTTCAGGCAAATGGAATTCAGAAGAAAAGAGGAGTTGCAATCCACATGTATATTTTCAGATACATGTGGATTTAAAGCAACTAAAGTCAAAAAAGACAAAGATGGTAACTTTATATTGGTCAAGGGAAAAATACAACAAGAAGATGTTTCAATTCTAAATATTTATGCACCCAATTTAAACGCTCCCAGATTCTTGAAACAGACCTTACTCAGTCTGAGCAACATGATATCTGATAATACCATAGAAACTGGGGACTTTAACACTCCTCTTACAGAGCTGGACAGATCCTCTAAACAGAAATTAAACAAAGATATAAGAGATTTAAATGAGACCCTAGAACAACTGTGCTTGATAGATGCATATAGAATACTCCATCCCAAAGATAAAGAATATACATTCTTCTCATCACCCCATGGAACATTCTCCAAAATTGATCACATCCTGGGACACAAAACAAATATCAACAAAATCAAAAGAATTGAAATTTTACCTTGTATCTTCTCAGACCATAAGGCAATAAAGGTGGAACTCAACTCTAACAAACACGTTCAACCCCACACAAAGGCATGGAAATTAAACAACTTTCTGTTGAATAACAGATGGGTGCAGGAAGAAATAAAACAGGAAATCATTAACTTCCTTGAGCATAACAACAATGAAGACACAAGCTACCAAAACCTGTGGGATACTGCAAAAGCAGTTTTGAGAGAAAAATTTATCACTTTAGATGCCTACATTTGAAAACCAGAAAGAGAACGCATCAAATAACTCACAAGGCAAGCCATCTTATGAAATTGGAAAAAGAAGAACAATCTAAGCCTAAACCCAGTGGAAGAAAAGAAATATCCAAAATCAAATCAGAGATCAATGAAATTGAAAACAAAAGAATCATTCAGAAAATTAATGAAACAAGGATCTGGTTTTTTGAAAAAAATAAATAAAATAGATAAACCACTGGCCAGACTAACGAGAAATAGAAAAATAAAATCTCTAGTAAACTCAGTCTGAAATGATAAAGGGGAAATAACAACTTATCCCACAGAGATATAAGAGATCATCTCTGAATACTACCAGAAACTCTATGCCCAGAAATTTGACAATGTGAAAGAAATGGATCAATATTTGGAATCACACCCTCTCCCTAAACTTAGCCAGGAAGAAATAGAGCTCCTGAACAGACCAATTTCTTTTTTCTTTTTTTTTTTGAGACAGTCTTTTTTTTTTTTGATTTTTGGCTGGGGCTGGGTTTGAACCCACCACCTCCAACATATGGGACTGGCGCCCTACTCCTTGAGCCACAGGCGCCGCTGAACAGACCAATTTCAAGCAGTGAGATTAAAGAAACAATAAAAAAGCTTCCAACCAAAAAAATGCCCTGCTCCAGATGGCTTCATACCAGAATTCTACCAAACCTTCAAGGAAGAGCTTATTCCTGTAGTGCAGAAATTATTCCAAAAAATTGAGGAAGAAGGAATCTTCCCCAACACGTTCTGTGAAGCAAACATTACCCTGATACCAAAACCAGGAAAAGACCCAACCAAAAAGGAGAATTTCAGACCAATTTCACTCATGAATATAGATGCAAAAATTCTCAACAAAATTCTAGCCAGTAGATTACAGCTTATCAAAAAAGTCATATACCATGACAAGTAGGTTTCATCCCAGGGATGCAAGGCTGATTTAACATACGCAAGTCCATAAATGTTATCTACCATATTAACAGAGGCAAAAATAAACATCATATGATCCTCTCAATAGATGCAGAAAAAGCATTGGAAAAGATCTCGCATCCTTTTCTAATTAGAACACTGAAGAGTATAGGCATAGGTGGCACATTTCTAAAACTGATTGAAGCTATCTATGACAAACCCACAGCTAATATTGTACTGAATGGAGTAAAACTGAAAGCTTTTCCTCTTAGAACTGGAACCAGACAAGGTTGTCCTCTGTCACCTTTACTATTCAACATAGTGCTGGAAATTCTAGCCAATACTCTTTGCTGACGACATGATCTTATACTTACACTGAAAAGCTTCTGTACAGCTGAGACAACAAGGCAAATAGATAACCTACACAAGGGAAAGGATATTTGCATATTTTGAATCAGACAAAACCTTGATAACTAGGATCTATAGAGAACTCAAATTAATCCACATGAAAAAAGCTAGCAATCCCATATATCAATGGGCAAGAGACATGAATAGAACCTTCTCTAAAGAAGACAGACGAATGGCTAACAAACATGTGAAAAAATGCTCATCATCCCTATCTATTAGAGAAATGTAAATCAAAACCACCCTGAGATATCATCTAACCCCAGTGAGAATGGCCCATATCACAAAATCTCAAAACTGCAGATGCTGGCAAGGATGTGGAGAGAAGGGAACACTTTTGCACTGCTGGTGGGACTGCAAACTAGTACAACCTTTCTGGAAGGAAGTATGGAGAAACCTGAAAGCATGCAAGCTAGACCTCCCATTTGATCCTGCAATCCCATTACTGGGCATCTACCCAGAATGGAAAAAATCCTTTTATCATAAGGACACTTGTACTAGACTGTTTATTGCAGCTCAATTTACAATCGCCAAAATGGGGAAACAGCCTAAATGCCCACCAATCCAGGGATGGATTAACAAGCCGTGGTATATGTATACCATGGAATACTATTCAGCCATTAAAAAAAAAATGGAGACTTTACATCCTTCGTATTAACCTGGATGGAAGTGGAAGACATTATTCTTAGTAAAGCATCACAAGAATGGAGAAGCATGAATCCTATGTACTCAATTTTGATATGAGGACAATTAATGACAATTATGGTTATGGGGGGGAAACAGAAAGAGGGAAGGAGGGAAGTGGGTGGGACCTTGGTGTGTGCCACACCTTCTGGAGGCAAGACACAATTGCAAGAGGGACTTTACCTAAAAAATGCAATCGGTGTAACCTGGCTTATTGTACCCTCAATGAATCCCTAACAATAAAAAAAAAGAAAATGCAGGTCATTGTTAAAGGGTGCCCCAAATGCAGTGACTTAAGTAACTTAAAAGGTTTTTGGTGCCTTTCTCCTCTCTTTCTCTCTCAGTTGAGCCCAGGCTATCCATAGTCGTCTAGGACTAGTGTGGTACCACCATAGACAGATTTCTTCCTTCTCTTTCTTGTGCCATCCTGAGAGTGTTGCCCTCATCTTCAGAGGCAGTGATGGTTCTCACCAAAATCCCATATCAGCCCAAGAGAAGGAGGATGATCTGCCAAATTGTGTGGATCATTTTTCACCCACATCCTATTGGCCAGAACATGACCTCAGCTAGCAGCAAGAGAGGCTGGGAAATTAATTATTAGCAGGCTGAACACCCCACCCTGCTAAAGCTTTTATTACCTATAGATGAGGGGTCAGCAAACAGTGGTCTTAGTGTCAAATCAGACAAATACAAACCTGTAATTTGCAAATAAAATTGTATGGGAACACAAGCCATGCCCATTTGTATGAATTATCTGTGTCTGCTTTCACATTACACTGGAAGCGTTCAGTACAGGTCGAGTATCTTTTATCCAAAATGCTTGGGAGCGTAAGTGTTTTAGATTTCAGATTTTTTGGATTTTAGAATGTTTGCATATACATAATGAGATATCTAGGGAATGAGGCCAACATCTAAGCACAAAATTCTATTTTGTTTCATATATACCTTATACATATAGCCTGAAGATAATTTTTCATAATATTTTAAAATAATTTTGTTCATGAAACAAAGTTTTGACTGCATTTTTACTATACCCTATTAAGTTATGTGTGGGATTTTTTTTTTTTTTCCAATACAGTCTCACTGTGTCGCCCTGCGTAGAGTACTGTGGCATCACCGCTCACAGCAACCTAGAACGTGAGTCTCTTGCCTCAGCCTCCCAAATAGCTGGGACTATAGGCACCTGCCACAACACCCAGCTACTTTTTTGTTGTTGTTGCAGTTGTCCTTGTCATTAAGCTGGCTTGGGCCGGACTCAAACCCACCAACTTTGGTATATGTGGCTAGTGCCATAACCACTATGCTATGGGTGCCGAGCCCTATGTGTGGAATTTTTGAGCACGTCAGTCTCAAAAAGTTTCGGATTTTGGAGAATTTTGATTTTGGATTTTTTGGATTAGGTATGTTCAACTGGTAGTTTGCTACAGAAAGCACGTAGCTTGCAAACCTAAAATATTTACTGTCTGGTGCCTTGTGGAACATACTTTCTGACTTCTACTATAGGCAATGGGAAAATGATTAGGAGAGGAACATCAGGGAGCCTCTGCCCCAGTAGAGGACAAGGCAGCAGGGTGAGTCATTGCCTTGGATATGCAGTTAGGACTTTGTACTTAAGACCAGTGGCCATGGTGGGGGGTGAGTTGGCATGCAAGTCATTATTGAACAAGTAATGTTCAGGGATAGCCAAAAGGAGCCTGAGGAGCCTGGTGGGGGTGAAAGGATGAGGGTGCAGACGGTGGCTTACTGACATGAGCTTCTGTCTGTAAAGTGAAGAATCATGACTCAAGCACTTTCCCCCCTTCGTGCAGCCCTCTGCTCTATCATGGATTCAACCCTGATTCTCCCTACTGCCACTCCTGTAGGTCAGCCTCTCTCTCTTTCCACATTGATTCTCACTGGTTTCTCTGCCTAGAGCAGGCATCCTCAAACTGCCACATGAAGCGGCATGAATTGTATTTGTTCCCATTTTGTTTTTTACTTCAAAATAAGGTATGTGCAGTGTGCATATGAATTTGCTCATAATCTGGCCCTCCAGCGGTCTGAGTGAGAGTGAATTGGCCCCCTGTTTTAAAAGTTTGAGGACGCCTGGCCTAGAGGCTCAGCCTCCTCCACAATCACCTCTTGTAAGTGTAGCTCTTATGTTATTCCTCTTTAAGGAACTTGTGGTGAGTCACCATTACCTACTCAATAAAAGGCCACACTCCTTGGTCCGTCAGTCAAGGTCTTGGCTTGTCACTCTTTGGTCTGCATCTTCCTTTCCTGCCCCGTTTTCCTTCCCTCTAGATTCCAGCCTAACAGAAGCCCTGGTCCCTGCTCTGTCCTTTGCTATCTCATGTATTTGCTCTTATCTCCTCTGCCTTTCAGTTCAAAGGCTTCAGGGACCTGGGTCTACAGCTGGCATGTGGCAGGCACATTTATGGCTGGGACTGAGGGGTTGCTGACTTCATTTTGGTTCCTCTCCCATCTGAAAGTCTCTCTGCAGCGGGGCTTCCACCCCCACCCTAAGGGTAAATGCTCTCCTTCCATGCTCATAGTGCTTTGTATCTCTCTCTGGCTACATTGGCTACTTTCTGTTTGGGATTCTAGTTATGCCATAGCCACTAGAACTGCCATCATTGACCATTTCTTTAAGGTGATCTAATTTTCACAGACTGGATGTGCACCACATGTACATATCAGTACAGTAGACCTAGTTCTTTATGTTGACCTCCTCTGTATATGGACCAGTCAGTTACAGTACCTTGGTTGGTCAGCCTACAGAGTATATTCCAAACCTTGCAGATTGTAGATTTGAGGCCGGGTCCAGATCTGCCTGAGCTGTGCATTCTTTACTTTCATTAGAACTTGCCCAGTGACTGTTTTGTTGATTGGTGTTATATTGATTCTGCCTACATATAGTGCCATCTACAAATTAGTGGCTTTCACTAAAAATGTAACTTACTGCCTGGAGGAATTTAAGTGCGAGGGAAAAGAGAGTTCTAGTAATTGCACTGAAAATGAGTGCCACTTACAATGTTAAAAACCTAGAGTGATTTTAGTTAGTTTTTAGCAAAATTAAATTTTTGAACTGTTTTCCTCAGACCTGAAGTAGTATTAGAATACATTTGTATTTAGAAATTTTAAACAGTTCATTGAAAAGCCAAGGCTGAGCCAAAAATCAGACAGACCCTTTGTGAGGCAGAAGGGAGGAGCATGTGGGCAGTACCCCTGTGAGTTCAGGAGATGGGCTGCTTACAGGAAAGCTGCCCAGTCCACTCCGTGGAGAAAGATTAGAGCATTTTCTATACTGGGCTGCCAGGGACCCACCTGGCTGCACAAAGATCCATTGAAAATCTCTCACATTAAATTCACAGAAGGTAGTATTTCCACAGTTTCATCTTTCCACAGTCACTAATCAAATGTCAGAAGAGCTTTTCTTTTCATAGAAATGATTTACTCTATGGAGAACCAACCGTTTTTCTTCCTCTTTAGATAGGAGACCAATATAAATAATGAAATACTTGTATATGCTGCCAAAGAATTTTTGTTGTTCACTCATCTCCTATTAATTAAAACGTAGTGAGGTTGGCGACAGTGTTGGGAGCAGATGGATAAGCGTGAATTCTAAATGTATATTTAGATCTTCTGAGAGGATTGATAGGAAAGATACTGCTGGGCATCATGGTAGGTAGGACTTCACCTGTGAGTTCAGGTGCAGATGCTTGTGGAGTAAATACAGTCTTACTCCCCTCTGACTGAAGCATGTCTGAAAGATGAGGGTAGAAAGTGAAGGTCTCTTCTTGCAGTTTATGAAGAAGACAATTAATTCTGGAGTTTTTCTTCAAGCTTACGTTGGGATATGTATGAAAGTAATATTGCTTTACCTCCCTCTCCAAACTCTACTTTTACTTACTATTCTCTATCCAGTGTCTGATGGAATACATGTCTTTAATGTAAGTGCACAGTACACATCTGTCAAATGAATAAATCAATGTATTCTGGCGCTTAGTTATAAGAACTTTCTGCAAGATGAAAGGATTATTAAGAAAAATATTTTTTTTAAGATATAAAAAGAAAAGAAGCTTATCTCCCAGTCCCCTTCCTCTCTTTATTCTGTCTCTCCCACCCTCAAAGACATGCTTCTCTGGCACCTCTCCTGGTTTTAGTTTGGGAGGAGTACATGTGTGTGGCCTCATATTACTGAAAGGAAAACTCTACTATTGTATAACAGACTTCTACATCATAAATAGGTACTGTTTCATAATAAACATACTATTTTTATAACAGACTGTTATACATACTAAATACAGACTCTTTCATAATAAACATACTATTAAACACAATCAGAGTGAGTTCATTTTGAATTAATAATCCACTGTTTTATAGTATTGAATCCAGGTGCCTACCTGGGCTTTCTGTGCAATGTAATAGAATTTTGGAAAGGTTCATGCAGGAAGCTGTCTCTTGTTGTCTTGCTGCCTGATTCCTTCAAAGTTTTAGAGCTTAAAACAGATTTAGATCTTCAGCTAGCAGTAAATTAAGGTTATTTGTAAACAAAACAGTATAATTTATGTCCCTTAATTTTTTTTTTTTTTTTAGAGACAGAGTCTCACTTTATCACCCTTGGTAGAGTGCCGTGGTATCACAGCTCACAGCAACCTCCAACCCCTGGGCTTAGGCAATTCTCTTGCCTCAGCCTCCTGAGCAGCTGGGACTACAGGTGCCCGCTACAACGCCCGGCTACTTTTTTGTTGCAGTTTGGCTGGGGCCGGGCTCTAACTTGCCACCCTCGGTGTATGGGACCGGCACCCTACCCACTGAGCCACAGGTTCTGCCCTATGTCCCTTAATTTTGAGCTCATAATATTTCTATTCTGTTTGAGCTACAAGTATATAAGGGATACTGAAGAAAAATCTCAATTAAAATGAGTTAATTTGTAAAGTGACTAGTAGGTTTTGGTTTGGTTTGGTTCAGACCTGCGGTTGAACATTGGACCAATCTTCACTACTCTTCTCACTCAACCCTCCGAGTCTTTTTTTCCCTTCATTGGAAATTAGAGATAGTAATGGTACTTTTCTGAGAAGCTCATTAATGAGATAATTCATATAAGACACTCAGAACAGTGCTACGTATGGCATGTTCATACTAGTTATGATAAAACCTATGCTGCTGGAATAAAGAGACCCCAAACTACTAGTGAATTCACTACTAGTGAATCAAAGGAGATACCACTTTTGTATTTTATATAACAAAATAAACATTCTAGGCTTGCAAAGCAGTCAACGCTCCTTGCAAAAATTCAGGGACCTGGTTTTCTTCTCCCTTGTTGTTCTACCCTCCCTACATCTCACAGTCCAACTGCATAGTCCAAGGAGAGGTCACAGGCATGTCTGTGTCTCAGCTTGAGGGAAGGGGAAAGAGTATGGAGGAAGCACACCCACTGTCTTTAGGCCTAGATTCAGAAAAGCAGGCATCCCTGCTACACACTCTCCCATGGCCACAGAAGCTGCCAGAGAGGCTGAGAAGTATAATTTCTAGCTGGATGGCCACATACCCAGTTACAACTCATTCATTGTAGAAAAATGGAAGAGTAGATTTGAATGAGCAAGTAATGGTCTGCTCTGAGGTACTTAATAAATACAAGCATTATTTATTTGTTAAAAAATAATATTTTAAATAAAGATGTAAATATCCTTATTTTAGGAGAAGAATTAAAGAGCTGCTGTAGCACATAATTGTATATCCCCTAGGGTGTTAATTTATTTTATCTTTGGAGGGGGGAACCTTTAAGCATTGAACTTCAAATCCAGGTAAACCTTAAGAGAGAAAAGAAAGTGATAATAAGCAGTATAAAGGATGGGAATGTCTACTGTGGCTGATGAAAGAAAGGAAGGGGTTAAACGTAACCCCTTATCTGACCTGGCAAAGACAAAGTACACTGGTTCTAAAGAAGCTTTTTCTGGAAGCAAGGTATTACAGTTATTTCAAAGCACAAAACAGACAAGAGGAGAATTGCACAGGGAAAACATTTATCTTGCCTTTTCTCTTTAAAAGATAATCTTTGTTCTGTGTGAAGAAGAAAACTACATACCTATTCATTGACATTATCTCTGACATTATTACTGTTCCCAAAGAGAAAACAAAGGTGAAATACATGAGTTTCTGCATGCAGAAGAAAATACTTCAGGTAAAAATTAACCATTAAGTAAGCAATGCACAAATTCTTAAGGATAGCCAAAGCCAAGTTGTGAGTAAAGATCTAGTAGTACAACAAGTATTTTTAAAAGGTTATAAAAATTATCTATTTAATTTCATCTTGTATTTTTAGCATGTAAAAACAATTAAAAAGGAATGAAATAATGCCCAAACAGTTGTATAGTATTTTTAAAAACTGCAGTTTGGGGCCTGACAAGTAACATACACTATGTGCTTTCGTATGCAGGTAATGCTCATGTGTGTGTGTTTGATAATGAGGTGATCTTTAAGAGGAGGTATCTATTTTTGTTTTTATAAGTAACTCAGTGTCTAACTGCTGAAAATAGCTGCAGTTATTTTAAACAGATGGTCCCAAGTTAATAGGGAAAAATGTCGAAGTCAATCTGTTTCTCAATTTTACTTTTTCTTCTATCAAAATGGTAAAAATAATTAACAGTATAAACTTTGAATCAGTTGTATCTAAATTCTTACTTCTAGGGTACTCCTATTCCAAGAGATGGGATCTGGGCATTAGTGTTTGACTTGGTACAGTCAAAAGCCAGTATAAATATCGCTTAAATTTCTACTCCTTGGTTGCATTTATCAAAATGGATTGTTGGAATAGAGCTTATGATTTTTAAGAGACAATTAAGTTGTGGTAAAATTCCTGGAGTCTACAAAAACTCATTTCAGAAGTTTTGAATTCTTAAGAGGGTGCTAAGTGGTGATGTTAATATTTTATGTGATTAGGACATTGCCAGATTACCAGAAAGATACAGGTCTTGTGATTTCCAGATTCCTCAGGGATCTTGAGTTAATAGTTAATGAGCTACTCTTCTTTAGTTTCTGATTTGAAGACAATGAGCATTTTGATAATGCAACAACAAATTAGTATTTATAAGGACCTTTGAAGAAGAAAGCATCATCTAGTATGCAGATTGCCATAGTAGTTGTATCCAATGGATGATGTAAAGATAAATGTCTGCGTTTTTACTTCTGAAATATTAGGTTGTTGAAGCTCACTATGGTTTTCTCTAAAAATAATTAACTTCCCATTGGTGACAGTTGTACCTGGCTCATATCTATGAGCTGTGTTTTCCTTGCATGTGTCCACAAACCCACCTATGAGTCTTTTCTTGTGATTTTTGCATTTTCTTTGCCTACTCACAGTTGAAACGCTTAGGCATTCATGGAATATGGATTAGAAGCCCACTTATCTGGACTCTTTCACTTTTGCTTCTGTCTAAATTTGTTTAAACAAAACTAGTGGACTGGCTCATGAAATAATAAAATCATGTATGAGGCATCAGCGCACTATGGCCTGTGGGCCTGATATTGTCCAAGAAAGTTGTTCACATTTATAAAAAAAGGAAGAAGAAGAATATGAGAAGGAGTCCATGGGTGGCCTATCAGGCCTAATTTGTTGTCTGGCCCCTTTATGAAAAAGTATGCTGCCTCCTGTCATAAACAGGTAGTATAATGTTAAGTGTTTAAGGTCAAGGGCTCCAGGGGCTAGACTACATTGACTCTTTACTATTTCCAGTATGACCTTGAACAAGTTAATCTCTTTGTGTCTAGTTTTCTCATCTATAAATGGTAATAATTACAGCCTACCTCATAGGCTGTGATGAGGTTTAAATTAATTATATAAAGCGCTTAGAATAATATCTAAGACTTAATGAATATTCAATAAATGTTGATAATTATTATTGTAGTGGAAAAGTCTTGACAGATAATCTAAACTAATTTATGCTTTCAACTGGTGAATGTTCAGATCATTCAAGATAGACCATATTCAGATTTCTGTGTCAAGAATGGAGGGCCATTTTCTTTACAACGATGCCTGGTTTACTGAAAAAAGAGAAGACAGATCCATACTCAAATGCAAAAAATGCTTGAAAACAAAAAAATATATAGAACAATAGCTCCTTTCTAAATTTGGAAAAGGACAGTTAAAGCTTGTTCAATAAATGATGCTTAAAAAAAAACACATAAAAACCATTTTATGTACTTACGGTAAGTATAGGAAGAAATAAAGTAGAAATAGGAGATAACAGAAAGCCGGGCACAGTGGCTTGTTCCTGTAATCCTAGCACTCTGGGAGGCCAAGAGGATCATTAGAGGCCAGGAGTTGAAGATCAGCCCAAACAATATAGCAAGACCATGTCTCTACAAAAAAGATAGAAAAATTGGCCAGGTGTGGTGGCATATGCCAGGAGTCCTAGCTGCTCAGGAGGTTGAGGCAGGAGGATGGCTTGAGCACAGGAGTTTGGGACTGTAGTAAGCTATGATGATGCCACTGCACTCCAGCTCTGGCAACAGAGAAAGAGAGACCATGTCTAAAAAAAAAGAGAGAGAGAGCATGAAAGAGGGAGAAGGTAATATTAAAGAGAGAAGGAAGGAGAAACAAGAATAAGAAATGTCAGTAGCAGAGGAGAAAGATTTAGATCAAAAGGGAAGCTGGAGGTTTTTGAGGAAGTCCAGTGTTGACATCGGTCCTTCCCTTGTGAAGTCACCTGAGTTATTCTCTGTATCTAATTTAAATGCTCCTGTTTGAAAAAAAGTGACTCTTTTTTTTGTCTGATTATTTTTTATTGCAGAAATAAAGTTTCAGCAGGAAGCCAGAGGAGGGGATGGGTAAATTCACACCTAGCGGGTAGAAGGCATACCATTTGGGTAATCCTGTAATATTCTGAAATTTAAAAAAAATTTTTTTTTAGCATCATGTCAAGTAATGTTTACTGAACATACATTTATGTAAGGTATATTCCCTTAGAAAACCTATCATATATGCATACCAAATAATCATATTTTGTATTTTTGTTGTTGTTCAGGCCAGGTTTATTTAAAAGGACAGCAATCCTCCTGGGCTGTGTATTTATTTTTCAGACTAAGTATTTCTATTCCCTTTAGCCACTTGCCTTATCATCATTGTCATCATCATCAAACATTTGTTGGGTTCCTAAATGCCTTTCCTCATTTTCTTTAATTCTCCTAGATTTGCTTCACTTGCTTTTTTAAGTAGGGGAAGAACAAACTTGGTTATTTACAAAATGTGGAAAATGTTTTAAAAATAAAAAATTTAACAACGTGTATTTCATTCCCTCTTTGCTTCTTTGTACTCAGATTGTTTATTCTGCTGGTGGATTTCGGGCTAGAGTGATGAGTGTTACAGGATTGGGTATTTGATGATGTCAGGGGATTCAAGTAATGGCCTCACATGGAGATTACAGCGTGAAGCCGCACATTGATTACCTTGTCTTATTAGTTGATGGAGATGTTAGAGAGGGCAAGACTGCACAGCTTTCAAGCCTGTACAGCTCCCAGGATCTGATCCTAAGAGCTTGATAATTGTCATTGCCCAGAGGGACTGTGTTAAGAATAACCGTGGCTTAATCTACTAAAATACATTGTATGAGAGTGTTATAACAGTTCACCACATCCTTTAGATTGTTTAGATAAGTTAGGACTTTAGATCAACTTGGGTTTTCCTTCATAGTGATTATAGAATTCTAAAACTAATCCTCTCTGTTTATTGTTTGTTTTCGTCTTTCTCCATTAGAATTTAAGTCTGCTGAGGTAGGTGGCAGTGGCACATGTAGGTGTTTAATAAATACAAATATTTTTGGATGAGTGAAGGAATAAGTAGATTAAATATAGTCATTATTTTCAACAACATATCCTTCCCAGATGCCTATAGGTTGCCAGTTGATGTCATTTTAGATGTCTTTGTGTAAGAAGAATAATATTTTAAATTTTGAATGAGTTTTATTTAATAGATACATAGTTAAGTACATAAAAGGGAAATCGAACATGAAATCCATGTTTTAATGCATTAATATTTTTGCACTTTTTTTTTTTTTTTTTTTGAGACAGCCTCAAGCTGTCTCCCTGGGTAGAGTGCTGTGGCATCGCAGCTCATAGCAACTTCCAACTCCTGGGCTTAAGCAATCCTCTTGCCTCAGCCTCCCAAGTAGCTGGGATTGTAGGTGTCCGCCATGATGCCCGGCTATTTTTTGGTTGTAGTTGTCATTGTTGTTTGGCAGGCCTGGGCTGGATTTGAACCTGCCAGCTCTGGTGTATGTGGCTGGCGCCTTAGCCGCTTGAGCTACAGGCACTGAGCCAATATTTTTGCACCTTAAATAGTGAACGATACGATTGTTTGATGCAAGTAACTGACCCTGGAAGTTAAGGCCCTTAGTTGTGACCTTTATCCTCCAAAAATGTTTGTAAGCACTTTAAAAATATCATTGTTCCTTTTATTCTAAAAGAATGCTATAATAAATGCTAATCTTTGAAATTGTGTTCTTTCAAATACAAGTGAATTATGAAACACAATTATTAGGTACTATGCTATGCTCCCTCCTTTAAAGCATGCCTTTCATATACCCTTTCTTAGGACTAAAGAGTAAGCCAAGAAAAAGATGACGTGGAGAGGAATGTAGGAAATCACAGGATGATGAAAGCTACACAACAGGCACGCCAGCACCCATTCCTGCTGAAGGAAAAAGGGCTGGGGATGTAGTTGGGAGGATTCCAGCAGAGTGGACCCAGAAAAGAAGGGGGTGGGCACTGGAATTATAATGGGAAGCTTGGGAAAGTCGAAGATCTGATGAAGGAAATTGGTGAGGTGAAAAAAAGAGAACCCATTAGAATCTGATCCTAGGAGCATTCTCTGCTGAGTGGTACGGGGTAGTGAGTGACACTGACACTGAACAGGGAGAAGCAAGTGTAATCCTAACCCCTGCTTGGGATCCATGGTCATGATGGTATAAATGCTATTTATTGATTTTAATCTCTTTGTTGAAACCTTTAGAGTAAAAATCAGAGAGTTGAGCTGGTTATAGAAGAGATGTTATCAACTTTGATAATGTAAAGTATAGATATAGCAGGTGGAAATTGGTCAGTGGAAGGGAATGAGGAAAAATGGAGGGAGAGGGTGAAAACTGGATTTTTCTAAGGAAGTTAGAAAATGTACTCTGAGCCTGATGAAATAAGCAGCAGATTTTAAGTGTGTGGCTTGAAGTCCTTCTGGCTGAGGGACTGGAACTTGTGGTGTCATTTCATTGGGATAAAGAGGGAAAGTGAGCTGTTAAGACAGGACTTCAAGAGATTATGTCTAAAACTGATGTCATATGTATGCATATTATTTGGAAATATGAAGTACCTCTTTTAACATCCTGGTAAGAAATTGAATTCAGCCCAGACAGTTCAAATGCTGACTTTAATTCTGAAGGGACTACTTATGACATTGTGGGTTGAGAAACAGAGGAAGAAAGAATAAATGTTAATTTTAAAAACTGTACACAAGCCCAGGGACCACTGGAACAATGAAAGAGCAGGCTCCTGGGGGCGTTATGGTCAGGGATGTAAGCAGGCACTACTGGAAATGGAGGAAATGAAGGGAATAAATGCAGCCACCCCTGCCTGGACACAGGGAAGGCAGAGATGGGTGGGGTAGGTGAAGGGGGGAGGTAAGTATCCATAAAGAGAAGCCCAAACCAGGACATGCTTCTTTTTAGAGAAGAACTAGGGGCGAGGATGTCTGGGGTAGGGATTATTATTTTGGCCTGATGAGCTCTTCCATACAGTTTGATGTTTTACCTTCTTGAGGTATGAATTAGAACATTTTATTTAACATGAATACTGCGCTCAGCACCTATTATTTTATCTAGTGTGCTAGGAGCTTGGTGGGCAGTATTGACTCTAACAGGTGTCTGCTTATAATCTGGTTGGAGAGATAAGATGATAAAGAAACCATCAAAAGTCACCTGGGCACTGTAGCTAATGTCAGCCACTCAGGAGGCTGATGGAGGACGCTGAGGCAGAAGGGTCGCTTGAGACCAGGGGTTTGAAGCTGCAGTGAATTATGATTAATGCCACTGTACTCCAGCCTGGGTGATAGACGAGACCCTATCTCTTAAAAATAATAAAAATAATAAGTATAATTAAAAATTGTGATTAATCCTGCAAGTTTAATTTTAGAGCACACAAAAAAGTTAGTACTGCCTGTATAAACTTCATTCTTTTTTTTTTGAGACAGAGTCTTACTATGTCACCCTGGGTAGAGTGCTGTGGCGTTACAGCTCACAACAGCCTCAAACTCTTGGGCTTAAGTGATTCTCTTGCCTCACCTTCCCAAGTAGCTGGGACTACAGGCACCCACCACAACACCCGGCTATCTTTTGGTTGTAGTTGTCACTGTTGTTTGTCAGGCCTGGGCTGGATTCAAACTCGCCAGCTCTGGTGTGCGTGGCTGGCGTCCTAGCCGCTGAGCTATGGGCACTGAGTCAACTTCATTCTTTAATAATGATATTGTACTAATTTTTATACTATAGTGAATTATTTGGGAGTAGTACTAATTCTTTCTTTAGGAGCCTGTTTTCTCCCATTTAACTATAAATACACTACATGCTGCAAATCAGATATACAGATGAAACAGCTGCCGCTTCATTGTTTTGTTCCTGTCACTCATTTTAATGAATAATTTGAACAGACTCCAAAACATTAAATTAGATGTATAAGCATGCTTTAAGAATTATATCATAATGTTAGTGTATTTAAAACTTAGTGGTGACATCATTGTCTAAATATAGTAAATTTTAAGAAAGTCAATTATTTGTGCTGTTTTACCCTCTATAAATGCTTTGGCAGTAAAACAGACAAGGGATGAAATTAACCCAAGGATCCATGTCCAAGTACAGAAAGTTGGGAAATCCCCCTACTTCTTTTTTCCTCACATATGAACCTCGACAATTGAAATCTTTTGGTTGGTTGAAAATTGCCTTTCCTTTCCTTTCTAGTAGAAATAGGAGCAATGGCAGAGACTTTGGAAAAAGCATTACCAGCAATGGAGTTTTATTCTGTCATCTTTGATAGTTCCTGTTGCAAACAGACAAGAGAAATGAACAGAGAAAGGTGGATGTCATCTCTCTCCTCATCCTGCCACCTTCCAAAGCATTCATAACAGTCTGAGAACAGAAAAATTCAAGTCCTGTGTTCCCATATCTTGAGCATTTGCTTATTAAAATAAACTTTTGAATACTTTATCATGATTTAGACTATTCTGCTTCCTCTGTGACAAGAATCTGGTAAGGGTATTTTAAGCTAATACTGTATACACAGAAGAGTCTTAAATCTTTGGAAGCTAACTTCTTTTAGAACCTGCCAAAAATTACTATATTAAAGCACTTCTATAAAGGGTACTAGAAATGATAATTAAGTAAACCATATTTTAGTGCCTTTATTCATTTCAGATTTTTTGTTTTGTATGATTCTCATTTTGGACAGTTCTGGGAAGCAGAATTTCTAATGATGCAGGAGGAATTTGTTTTTTTTTTTTTTTTTTTTCTTTTGGCTGGGGCTGGGTTTGAACCTGCTACCTCCCGCATATGGGGCTGGCACCCTACTCCTTTGAGCCATGGGCACTGCCCAACAGGAGGAGTTTTATATGGTTTAGAACTTAAATATAGGAGAAAATCTAGAATCGCTTCTAAATAATTTTGTTTATAATAATTGTGAGTTAGGCATTCTGGTTGCTCTAGAAATTGAGAAACAGAACTACCAGCTCATTTAAGACCAGACAGGATGCCTGATGCTTGTATAGCCCTCTCATGAATCATTTTCTCATGTTTTGTTCAGTGTTTGTCATTTGTATAATCCTGGCTGGCTGTCTTGCAAATGTGTGTCACTAGTCATGAGGTAGTGGCGGTGGGGTCACCCGACTGGTTGTTTACGTAAGTCAGCTGTAATGTCATCTTTATATTTAAAGAGCTGTGTACGTTAGTACAAACTCTAGTGTAAAATGGGCAGCTTGTTTAGAGGAGAATCCACCATTACAGATGATGAGATTAAAGACAAAATCCACACCCCTGTGTAGACTGGAAAGATCCCGGGAGAGATAAGTGTGCTTTCCCCTTAGAGTCATGCAGCCATGCCTGTCTGTTGCCTTTTACCTGTTCTTGACTTGAAGTACTGTGGAGATGAATCCAGAGTCATCTTTATGGAAATGATTTTGCTTCAGTTATTCATGTGCAGGACATCTGAAGCCAAAAGTACAGTGGCCGGATCACGTCAACCCAGAAACTAGCCCCCGGTAAAAAAACTGTCAGCTAAAATAGTGAGACAGATAAAATCTAGCCATATCCTAGATTTTATCTAGAGACACCGGCTTTTCCTTAAAAGGCAGTGATCAAAAGTCCAAAGGTACATAAGGAAATAGTTAACCCACCTACGTTGTTACAGAAGTTTTGTCTTTAGGGCAAAGGTGTTTAATAGGAATTCACAAGTTACCTTTCTATTCTCGAGTAACTGGTTTGTAGAAGTTCAAGGTACAGACGACCTTTTTGTGTTCTGTGTTTTGTTTTGTTCTGTTGTGTTTTTGTTTGATTTTCCACATTTTTGCAATGCCTGCCTTTTCTGAGATTTCCCTGCTCATAAGCACTCCACTAGGGGGCAGCCAGAAGAATGGAGGAGAAAGGAAACCCATATCAATAGGTTGAATTTGGTATCCCTTTGTGCTACATGTTTTTCCTTTTTCTGGATCCTGCCAGGGAAGTTTTTCTGTTTATTTGTATTTCCTATAATGGCAACTAAAGTAGTTTTTATTGTACTTATTTTTACAGTTAAAACATAAATATACTTCATATTTATACAAATTCAATGATAATTTTTTAGTTGATTGTCATGTCTTTTGTTCTTCTGGTATGTCCACTATTGAACCACTTAATAATTGTTTATTGATGATGATACTGCCCATCCCTGTGGGGTTTATCTTAGACCGTGCATCAAGACAATCATCCATTCATTCACTTACCCATACTTACTGAGTCCTACCTTTTGTCAGGCGTTAGGTTTTTAAACTAGAGAAATGAAAAAAAAAAAAAAAAAAACCGGAGAAGTAAAGAGAGAGAGCATAGTTGACTCAGTATAAAGAGATGGTTAGTTAAGGTTGCTCTCAAAGCCATTTGGGTGAAACGACTGGGCTGTTAGAGGCAACAGAAGGGATTCTTGATGGCTAATGCTGGCTGGTTTTTATTTCTGGTTACCACTTTCCAAGGGTTCACAGTGATTAGAATGCCACATGGAGTAGGAAGGTAGGGGGTGGCTTCAGTATTGAGCAATGTTTTCCTCTTTAATGTATTCCATGTCTAGAAAACTAGCTGAAGATGTGTTTTTGTTGTTGTTTGTTGTGTTTTATTTTGTTTTGTTTTCAAGACAAGACAGAGTCTTGCTCTATCACCCAGACTCCAATACAATAACACAATCGTAACTCCCTACAGCCTAGAGCTCCTGGGCTCAAGCCATCTTTCTACCTTAGCCTCCCAAGCTGGGATTACAGGTGAGCACCACCACTCCTGGCTAATTTTTCTTATTGTTTGTACAGATGTGGTTCTGTGCAGTCTGGGATGATTTTGAACTCCTGGCCTCAAGCCATTGTCCTACCTCCGCTTCCCAAAGTGTTGGGAAGACAGGCATGAGCTACCACACCTGGCCTGTTGTGGTTTTTTAAAATTCTTCCTTTGTCTTTACTCCCTCACTCCCCCCCCCCCCAAGAAGTGAATCCGGTAACCAAAAAGTTTATTTACAGGAGTCAACCTAAGGTTACATAATCTTTACATGAAAATGTGTTGCCTTTTCATGGTCAGGGTGGTCAACAAAATATAGGGTGGCATTTTTGTTTTTATTTATTTTTTAGATCTTGTATTTTAACTAGAGATGTTTTGTCTTCAACTTCCTATTTTTTAAACAATAGTTATCATCACAGATTAATTATAAGTAGGCTGTCAGGTCTTTACGTTTTAAAGTTTAAATGTTTTTTAAATGGCCAAGGAGTAAAGGTATTTTTTCTGAGAATGGCTTCAACTTATAATGCCTAATGTAAGTTGAAGTATCAAGAGATCTTTTTTATGGAGTAAATTCCCTACAGTCCCAACTATGAGCTAGGATTACATTTGCTTCTTTCCCGGTTTACTGTCAGGAGAAACACTACCCCATGCCCTTCATTTAATAAATCATTCTATGCAGTGTGAGGTTGCATTTTTTGGTAAACAAGGTGTTAACCTTTCTATAGAGAGGATTATACACATCTATTTTAGTTATTTGCTTAGGGCATCAATTGAATATTGTACCAAATAAGGCAAGGCCTAACGGGACATTCTTTGACTTATAGTTAAATATCTTAATTGCTAGAATGTTTCTGGGATGTCGTAAGTCAGAAAGTAAATAAATATCTAGTAGCTTTATAATCATTTAATACATTTTTTTGGGTTTCAGAAAGCAGTTCATTGAGGGCTTTACCTTTCCCTCCATAATTCAAACGTGGTAAGAAATTCCTGGAAGAAGTTACAACAAGTGAAAAATTAATGAATTTTAAACCTGCCCCTCAGAAAATGAGAAGTGTGGCTCATGAAACCAAAGATATATTTCTTTTTAATTTAAAAGCTAGCTACTTAAAAGTATGTATATATAGGCTCAGCGCCTGTAGCTCGAATGGCTAAGGCACTAGCCACATACACCAGAGCTAGCAGGTTCGAATCCAGCCCGGGCCTGCCAAACAACAATGACAACTACAACCAAAAAATAGCCAGGTGTTGTGGCAGGTGCCTGTAGCCCCAGCTACTTGGGAGGCTAAGGCAAGAGAATCGCTGAAGCCCAGGAGTTAGAGGTTGCTGTGAGCTGTGACACCACAGCACTCTACCCAGGGTGACAGCTTGAGTCTCTGTCTCAAAAAAAAAAAAACAAAAGTATGTATATATATGAATAAAGAAGGCTTGATGAGAATATGGAAAAATATATCTTTTAATAGTGATAGGATTATATATAATTTTTCCCTAACATTTTAGTTGTGTTTGTTGTTGCTAGTAGTCTGTTTGTTTATTTTGAGACAGAGTCTCAAGCTGTTGCCCTGGGTAGAGTGCCGTGGCATCATAGTTCACAGCAACCTCCAAATCCTGGGCTTGTAGAGAAGATAGCTGTAGACCCCCATGTCTAGAAAACTAGCTGAGGGCTGGGCGCGGTGGCTCACACCTGTAATCCTAGCACTCTGGGAGTCCAGGGTGGGTGGATTGCTTGAGCTCACGAGTTTCAGACTAGCCTGAGCAAAAGTGAGACCCCATCTTTACTAAAAAATAGAAAAACTGAGGCAAGAGGATAAGAGGATCACTTGAGCCCAAGAGTTGGAGGTTGCTGTGAGCTATGATGCTATAGCACTCTACCCAGGGCAACAGCTTAAGACTCTGTCTCAAAAAAAAAAAACAAAAAAAAACTACCGAAGATGTGGATTTTTTTGTTTTTTTGTTGTGTTTTATTTTGTTTTGTTTTTAAG
Source organism: Nycticebus coucang (assembly GCF_027406575.1). Classification (NCBI taxonomy): domain Eukaryota; kingdom Metazoa; phylum Chordata; class Mammalia; order Primates; family Lorisidae; genus Nycticebus; species Nycticebus coucang. The sequence goes on from NC_069780.1 coordinate 69,581,736, forward strand.
ACAAGACAGTGTCTCTTGCTTTCCCAGCAATTTGAGAAGCTGAGGTAGGACAATAGCTTGAGGCTAGGAGTTCAAAACCATCCCTGCCAACACAGAACCACATGCCCAAGAGTTGGAGGTTGCTGTGAGTTATGTGAGCAATCCTCTTGCCTCAGTTTTTCTATTTTTAGTGGATACGGGGGTCTCACTCTTGCTCAGGCTAGTCTTGAACTCCCGAGCTCAGCAATCCACTAGCCTCAGCCTCCCAGAATGCTAGGATTACAGGCATGAGCCCCCGCGCCTGGCCTTCATCACAGTACTTCTTGTTTTTAAGGTGACCTTTTTATTTTTATTCTTTCTCCATCAGCAGGTACCATCATTCTGGTGGCAGGTCCACCTGAAGGGTGCACCTTGAGTTTGTAACAGCATCTGGGACTATTCTGTTCAGTTGTTTTTTGTTTGTTTTTTATTGGGGCACCATACATTAGTTTCATAGACCATTTGACTGTTTTTGTTTTTTAATTTTTTTTTTTTTTTGTGGAGACAGAGTCTCACTTTACCGCCCTCGGTAGAGCGCCATGATGTCACAGGACTCACAGCAACCTCCAGCTCTTGGGCTTATGCGGTTCTCTTGCGTCAGCCTCCCGAGCAGCTGGGACTACAGGCGCCCGCCACAATGCCCGGCTATTTTTTTGTTGCAGTTTGGCCGGGGCTGGGCTTGAACCCGCCACCCTCGGTATATGGGGCCGGTGCCCTACTCACTGAGCCACAGGTGCCGCCCTCAGTTCAGTTTTAACATCAGAAAACTTCTATTTCTTTTGACAAGTAATGCGTGCCAGCATCAAGTGTGAGTGAGTCTTCTCAAGTATACAGGCAGAGAAGAATGTGTGGCTCCTACAGACCCAGACTCACCCAGGGGCAGCTTGGTTTGGAGGCAGATGGGGCAGAGGACTGGACCAGGACCCTGACCACACGCTGGCAAGGGAAGGGAGATTGGGGGTGGGGGGGCACAGATGAGGTCATAGGCAGAGTGCTGGGGACTTGTCAGGTGAGCAGAAGGAACTGAGGAGTAAAGACTTAGAGGATGAAGAAGGAAAAGATGTGTGGTCTGTGGTCAGGGAGGAGGCAGAAAGAGGGGCTGCTGTAAGGCAGAGATGAAATAGCCCCCAGCTGGATGGCCCCAGGGGTGACACCCACACATGGGAGGAGGCTGATCCTCCAGTTTCTTAGAATCATCAGAATACTTTAAAAGGTACGGATTTGAAGTTTATGATATGCAAGTATTGACTAAACTCATTGCTGTAGGTTTTCCTTTCTCTTCTTTTTAACAGCTGCTACATTTTTAATATTTCTTAGAATTAAAGATGGGATAAAATTTAAACCAATCCTCTCCAAAATTTATCTTAATTCTTTCATAAGATAATTTTACACAGTTTATAGACACCAACTGGACTTTTTTTCTATCCTAATAAAATATTCCTTTGAATCCTTGATACTGTTATAACAACTGCCCTAGGCAGTCTATGGAAAAATTTCCCTGTGTTTGATTTAGAATTATCTCACTTTTCAGGACCAAGACAAGAATTGGAATTGCTGTCTTCAGCATACACTCATGTACCTGTGGGGATGGGGAGACTTCTGCATACATGTCCTATTTCACTTGGTTTCTGATCTAAATTTATCTACTATACCAACATCTATAGTCTTAGGAGTGAGAGAAGCGGAAAGGAGTGTATGTGTTGTGTGGGAAAATCCAGGCAGAATATCCCCTTTCAGAATTTTAGGAAGGTCAGGTCCCTTCACAAAGAGTTGGGAATTTATAGTATTTTGAAGCCCCCTTAAAAAAAAGGTAACCACTTCGTCATTTCCTTCTTGCCTTCCCCCCTTCCAAATCCACCCCTCCTTCACTATGGTTTAATACCAGCACTTGTATATTTAAAGTAAAATACTGAAATATGAGTTTCTGTGGTGATAAGTGGGATGTCCCAGTGGCATCTGTGCAAACCCAAAGCCAATCCCTATACTCCGAACTCCAGGTTTATATTTAGGAGACAGTGTGGATCCTGTATTTTTAAAATGCAGTAAACATGTTTATGTGGTTATTTTTAGCTTTTCCAGACTTCAGTGAACTTCCAAGTTGGCAAGTCAGACACAGTGGGCTGTCCCCTGTTACCTCAGATGCCAGCACTTTGTGAATGACTCTGCTTGTCTCATAGGGTTTCTCGCATGTTTAAAGCAGATGAGTGTATGTTATCTTGTGCTGCGTCCCTGATTGTGTTACTATACGTACCGACTTTTCGTTGTTGTTGTTGTTAGCTTTTACGAACTCTGTAACTTGAGCAACAGCTTTGCTTGGAGTTGAAGATGAGTTAGGTCCTACCAAATGGTACTGTTATTCTTCTGGCAGAAATTGCTTGTCATTTTCCCTTTCTCCCTGACCCTTCTCTCCTCAGTCCTCAAGTGTTAAATCATGCTTATACAAATCCTTACAGCCACTGTTTTCTTTTTCAATGCATTGTATCTATTTCCTTTTGTTCAAAGGTTGTAAGGCTTGGGTGGTGCAGAGGGAGATGGTGGAAAGTTGACAGGAAAAAGAAAGCTGGACTCATGTTAGACTTGACACACCATGGAAGGGACAAGATAGCACTTGGATTTACTGAAACCAGAAAGAGGTAAATGGTCGGTAGCTTTTCTTGTATAGTGAGGTTATTATCTGCATGTTGCATGAATGAAAAATCACTTTTCCCAAAGACTTGGGTTTTATGAAAGGGTGATACCCCTTACCTCTCCCAGGGAGGGGGTGAGAAGCAGATGTCTCCATGAATGAATCAGCACTTGGGCTGAGCTTTCTGCATTTACCTCAGAAATCTTGATTTTCTTATCTCTGGAGTCATTTTTGTGTGGCGTTCAGCTTTGTATTTAGTTCTCCTCTTTGATGAGGCTGTTCATCCTTGTATGTTGGACTTAATGTGTTTCATAGTTAATGGCCCCAGAATGCATAATTTATCTATTTGGAAGTGCGTCTTTCCAAAGAAACTTCTCATTGCCATGTGTCTTGTGTTGGAAGCTTTAGACTGAGTTTTATGTTGAGAAGAAAATGATATCAAGCATTATTTTGGCTTATGACATAGAAATACAATTATGGAAATTTGAAGTTTGTTGCTGTAACACTTCAGTCCTTTCCTGCAGTTTTTAATGTGAAAGTATTGTTTTTGAACAGCGACCCAAATCTTAAAATAGCAGTGTTTTATTTACTTTTTTGTGAATTGTGAGTAAGAAACTTGAGAGAATGGGACTGTTTTTGTATGTTTTGCTAGAAACTCAAAACAATAGTTCTACCCAAGAAATAATTACTTTGGATTGGATAGCTGAACAGGAAATAGAATTTAGAAATCTGTTGGTTTTATGGAAGATTAATTTTCATTAAAAGTTCTAGATTGTGATTCTGGTTATTTTTTAAAATATGAGTTTATTTAAGCAAGCATGTTCTTTTCCTAATGACTATAATAACGGTGACATGCGTTGTGGAGTAAAGAAAATTTGTGAAACACGGTAAAATCAGGAAATAGGTTGATATACTTGGTAGCATCTCAGGCACAACCACTTATAGTTGCATTACACAAGTTAGATATTCTCTGTAGGTTTTATTATTTAGAGTGTATCCCCTTCAGCAACTGGTGTTGACTCTCTCTCAAGTTTAAAGGAAGAGATGCCCTTTAAAATTATGCTCTCCTGTGACAGTTTCCAGCCACATGTGGCTTGATTTAAATCGAATAAATTTGAAAATCAGTTTCTGAGTTGCACTAGCCACTTCGCCAGTTCTCTGTAGCTACATGTGGCTGATGGCTCCTGTGATGGTCAGTGAGGCCATTTCCATAATCACAGAAAGTTCTGTTGGACAGCACTGCTCTGAAAATTGCGACTTGCATCTGTGCTGGAAAATTTTGTGTCCTTTTTTTTTTAATTTTGTTTCTTTAATTTGAAATGTGACACCAGTTTCCTATGTCATAAAGAATTTTAAGTTCTCACATCTTATTTTTCATTTAAACATGTACATTAACAATACTCTTCTAAGTATATGGCATTTTCTACTGTCCTCTGTGATGACATTACAGTCCACTGTCTTAGAGGCAGGGAAGTACACCTGCAACAATGTTGTCCATACACACATATATGGAGAGAGACTGTATAACTATGTGCATGTGTATATACATACTAAAATAATGTTCTCTAAAGCATGTGGACCTTCTCCTGATACCGTAGGGACTGGCTGAAGTTACCAGGTGCTAGTATTAGCATATTGGCCTGGTTTCAGTCCCAGGTTTCATACTGACTTGTCTCTGACTAAGATAGTTTCACTTTTTGTTCTCTGAGCTTGTAGGGGTGGAGATTTGTTAGCGTTTATGGCTGAACTCTTACAACAATAAGAAAGCCCACCATAGGTGTGTTGTATCATCTATTTTACCTGGATGCCAAGTTAGTGAAGAGCAGAGGCAGATCACTAGGGTCACCAGAAGCCATTCATTCATGTGTGCATTCACTCGGGTAACAGCGGTCACACATGTGGTTAGCTGCCAAGTCCTCACATGCTGTGCTAAGCACTTAGATTGAGGAAGAATAAGACAAAGGCTTGGGGGTGGAAATCATCTGTACAGTGGATTGATGGGGATGCGGGAGGAGAGCACGATGATCAAGGTTTGCACAGAGTGGCGTGGGCACCCTGGAGCCGTCAGCCTGGCCTGGCACAGGCGACAGGGGAGCCAGGCTGTGTGAAAGGTGAGGTATTGCTAGTAGGACACCAGATCCCACCTATTCCAAATGGAAAAGATGAGTTCCTTGCCATGTTCTCTTGGTATTTTGGAAATTTTGCAAACCATGGAAGAAAAAAATCTTAAAAATATGATTCCCAGCTGCATGTGGTGACTCACGCCTATTGCGGTCCTAGCACTCTGGGAGGCTGAGGTGGGAGGATCCCTTGAGCTGTGGAGTTTGAGACCCCGTCTCTACTGAAAAAAAAAAAGATACTAAAAAAAAAAGGTAGAAAAATTAGCTAGGTGCCTGTATACCTACTGAGGAGGCCAAGGCAGGAAGATGGCTTGAGCCCAGGAGTTTGAGGTTGCTGTGAGCTATGATGCCACAGTTCTCTAGCCTGGGCACAACAGAGTGAGTCTCTGTCTCAAAAAAACAAAAAAATGCAAAAATGCAATTCCTAAGCATTATTTTCATGGCCGGAGACTATTATATGGAGATATATTCAGTCCGTTCCTTACTGTGACTAGCCACTGTGGTTTGCCCAGGACTGAGGGGTTTCCCAGGATGTGAGACTTTCAGTGCAAAATCTAAGACAGTGCTGGGAAAAGTGGGATCGTTGGTCCCCCTGTCCTGTGTTGAGTATTTAGATTGTCTTAGATATTTACTGAAACATCACTGTGTTGAATATTTTGGTGCTTTGGTATTTAGGTACATTTTACATTATTTCCTTAGATGAGGTTCATAGAAATGGGATTAATGCCTCAATGACTGTGGGCACATTTGGAGCTCGTGATAATGCTTACGGCTCTTTATTGCATTTCTGCCGTTGTCAGCTAGATTGGTAGGACTCTACCTGGACATTTGCACTAACTCTGCCCCCGTAGGTGGTTAGGGAGCTACACAGAAGATGGAGCTAGGTACATACTTGTTCTCCACTCAAAACAACTCCCATCCCAAATCTAATTGGCAAGCTAATATATAAACTCCAACCAAGTCTCGTCAAGACCAGAGACAGGTCAAAAGCCAATCTCAAAAGATGGAGTAGACTGCCCACCTATTCCAAATGGAAAAGATGAGTTCCAGACAGCCCCACTGTCCTGTGTGTACATCCTGCCCTGAGCTTACTGTCTCTTGCTGCACATGGTCAGCAAGATCAGATGGACCCAACACAAGTGGTCTCTCTTCCCTGTACACACTGCAGTCCTCTCTGCTCACATGGAATGTTGCATGCATGTCTCAGACCAACTACCAGCCAGGCTCTTGCCTCTCCAGCCTCCTCCTGGTTAGGACAGGTAAGCCTGCAAAAACCCCCAGTTAGAGTGTGAACACAGCCCTGACAAGTGGGAATATGATGAGAGAAATGAAATAGTACTTAAAAGTAAAAATACACTTGACCTGCCCCCTAATGCTGTATTGAGAATTAATGCCACGAGGTGACCTATTTTTCTTGTGGAACTTCATTAACTGAATTTCTCTGGTTTGGATCCAAGCACATCAGCCTCATACCAAACTGTTCCCTGATTTCAGGGTTTCTCAAGGTGTGCAGGTGAACCCCTGAAACTGTACAATTTTGCTAACATGCCTATTTCTGACAAAAGTTGCCGTTGCTTTTATCAGATTCCCAAAGTGGTTTATGACCCAGAAATGGCCTAAGAACTAATTTGTGCATATTAAATACTAAGGAGTTTTTGTCATTGCTTTTGTTTATTTTATGTAGTACTTAATGCCTAGGCATTGAGGTAGGCACCAATTTAGCAATAGTTTCAACAAGTAAATTGTATTTACTGTTATTGATAATTTCAAGTTCCCAAAGATATTCCCTAGCTACTATTTCTGAGTTAAATTTGATATTTTTTCTCTTACGACATTGTTTTCTTTCTACCTAATTTGTTTCATCCAGGCAATGTATGTAAACTCCATAACATTTAGAAAGTTTATGGAACAGTTGAAAGCCTAGATCTAGGCATTGTTCTGCATTATTTTCAGTGTATTCTTTTGTTTATATTACTAAGCTAAAGTTAGCACAGATAGTACAAGGTTAGAAAATGGTGACAATGGTTTGAAAACAGGAAATTTTAGGCTTGTGTGTGTTTGGAACAGATGATCATAATGATAGAGCCAGTGGAGTGGAAACTTCCACCGAGCCTGTTTTTTCCTTATTTTGCTCTATGAGAAAAGATGGTGCTTCCTGGAAAACAACTCAAGTATTTTAAAGCAAATGGTTTTCCTTTGTCCTTGCTTCATGTTTAATTTGTTTTTCTTTATTTTATTTACCCTAGTAGTATTATTATGGAACGTTAATATTTTTAATAAGTAATTCCCAAAGCGCTTACTTTAGATAATATCTAAATGTACTACCATTTACTGACATGGTTGTATAAAAATTTAAAAGAATATAAACATTATAACCACTTGACTATAAGAGAAGAGAAAGAGAAATTTGTTCCTCTGTTTTATTTCTAACTTTCCTTATTTATTTTTTTTAACCCCCTAAGTTGCAGTCTTTAAAACGAATTCATTATACTTTAGTTGTCTAAGCTATTTCCTGACTAAGACTCCTTCCAGATGTATCCCGGAATTCTATATTTAAAAAGAAGGTTACATTCATTCACTAATTGCAGAGTAATAATAAATTGGCCTTTCTATCCATATAGAAACTTTTGTGCACATGATTCAGTTCCTAGATTTTTTTTTTTTTTTTTGTGGTTTTTGGCCGGGGCTAGGTTTGAACCCACCACCTCCAGCATATGGGACTGGTGCCCTACTCTTTGAGCCACAGGCGCCACCCCCTAGATTTTTTTTAATTAATAGATTTTCTTTTTTAGGGCATTTCTAAACATAAACATAAATTATGTAATTTTTTACATTATAAAAGTAATAAATGGGAGGGAGCTTTTTGAAAAAAAAAATTACATGATACCAAGCTATATAAGATAAAAATATGAAATTTGGCTCTTTGATCCCTATTCCTAGAATCACCACAGTTAACAGCGTATACCTTTCTAGATGTGTTCTCTTTGAGTGTTCTGCATATGTGCAAACACACTTTTCAGATAAGTGGAATCATACTATCTCTACAATTCTGCAACTTTTTTAATTTAATAGTTAATCTCATGGGCATTTTTCATCGATAGATCTCTCACTTTTTGAATGTTTTACGTAGATTTTTTTTTTGGTTTTTGGCCAGGGCTGGGTTTGAACCCGCCACGTCTGGCATATGGGACCGGCGCCCTACTCCTTGAGCCACAGGCACCGCCTGTTTTACGTAGATTAATTATAGTATAGACGTCCTGTAACTTACTTAACCATTAATTTGCTGGTAAAATTTAGATTAAAACCTAGCTTATAAAAAATAGCCTTTTCGGGCAGCACCTGTGGCTTAAAGGAGTAGGGTGCTGGCCCCATATGCTGGAGGTAGCGGGTTCAAACCCAGCCCCGGCCAAAAAAAAAAGTCTTTTCAGGCCAGGCGCAGTGGTTCATGCCTGTAATACCAGCACTTTGAGAGGCTGAAGCAGAAGGATTGATTTAAGGCCAGGAGCTAGAGACCAGCTGGGGCAACATAGCTAGAACTTGTCTCTACAAAGATGAAAAAAAAATATATGTGTATAAATACATACATAAATTTTGAGATTATACATGAATTTTGAGTTCTACCAAAGAACTCATAGTAATGGTCCTCTTTCCCTAAATATCAGTTGCTAAATACCTTTTAAGAGATTTCAAAATAAAAAAGTTCCATTGCACTTCTCCTCCCACACTTTCTTAGGAAAATAAAGAGTAAGTAAAATTACGTTGGTGGGGCTTCATGGTGGAAAGGCAGTTGGCTCAGGAATGTAGAAAATGCTATTCTTCCTCAGCTTGTCCAGTCAAGGTGAACTTCGTCAGGGCTCAGCAGCTACCCAGAGACCGAGATGCAGTCATCAGAGTTCTTTCTTAAGAGGAGGGTTGTTTTCCCACATCCCTGATCCCAGCCCCCACTGGTTTACAGGAAGGAGTGAATGGACTTGTTAACTGGCTGCTTGGATGATGTGTGCCTGGGAGTTAATAGGAGCAGGAGTTTGCACCTTAACTCAGGGAAAGGTAAGGAAACTTTTAAAGAGCAAATCTTGAGCTAGGTCTTAAAGGATGAGAAGGAGCCCATTAGGTAGGGGATATAAGGTGTTCAGACTAAACAAAATACAAAGCCATGGAGGAGTGAAAGAACTAGGCAGGTGCTCACTGTGGCCAGCTGTGGAGGTGAGAGATGAGCCAGGTAAATGTGAAGAACTTTGTATGCCATCCTGTTAAAGGAGTTTGGAATTCATTAACAACTTTGGACTTTTTTCTTTCCCAGATCTTCTTTCTTTCCCAGAGATCTGGATTCCCTGTGCTTATTCTAATGAACAGAAACTTGAAAACATCTCATCAAGGGCTCTGAGCACTTTAGTGTGAGGAGCATTGTTGCAGACACATGCACGCACGCGCACACACACAAAATTAACCAGTGGTTTTAGCTGCGTAAATAATTTGTAAGCATTTGGAAAGTTTGGAAATGTAAATGACAGACTGTTCCCATCTATCCTATAGCAATGCAAGAGACATTACAGGGCAGTCATTGATTGTCAGAATAGAGGTGGACAGTTAGGAAAGAAACTTGAATAATGGATTGGGTTTGAAAACAGTTCAAAGACATTTGCCAGTGGGATAAATATTGTGAACAAAAATAGGAAGATGTAGGCAGCATTGACACAAGCAGAAGGTATAAGAAGATAAAGAATTAGATGTGGTTTGAAAGGACCTGTGATTTTTTTTTATTTTTTAATTCTGTCTATTGATTGGACCTGTGATTCTACTCTTGGTGGCTCATTAGAATCACATGTTGAAGTCCAGGCATGGTGGCTCACACCTATAATCCCAGGACTCTGGGAGGCCGAGGAGGGAGGATCCCTTGAGTTCAGGAGTTTCAGACCAGCCTGAGCAAGAACAAGTTACCCTCTCTCCTAAAAATAGAGAAAATTAACTGGCCATTGTGGTGGGTGCCTATAGTCCCAGCCACTTGGGAGGCAGAGTCTGGAAGATCACTTGAACCCAGGAGTTTGAGGTTGCTGTGAGCTAGGCTAATGCCACTGCACTCTAGCCTGGACAACAGAGCAAAAGACTGTCTCAAAAAAAGAAAAAAGAAAAGAAAAAAGGAGTTATCTGTTCAGGGTTTGCCAGTGCCTGTGTACTCCCCCCACTCCTCACCTATAATTCATTTGTTTTGAGGTGAGGCCACAGTATTGCTTTTTTGTTTGTTTCTTTGTAGGAGCAAAGTTCTCCAGACATTTCTTATGTGCCTTCAGAGACATCCCTGAACTCATTTCTGATCTTCTCTTTTGCCTGCCTATAATTTTGGCTATTTCCTCAATAGCCCTTCCAGTAAAGGTACAGGGAAGGGATTAGGGAGTCTCAGCAAGTATCACACCAGGCCTGCACTCTGTGGCTTATACCATAGAGAACTCAGAAAACAGTTGTTCAGCAGTTGCAATATTTTTCTCTAAAACTGAAGCCATTTGCTAGTTAGCCTAATTGGGTAAATCTTGTGAATTTGTTAATAATGCTATAGTAGGCAGTGGTTTGAAACTAATCCGGACTGAAGACTTCTTTCTTCTCACTGAGTAACAGGACTCCATCTATACTTTCTTGCCAGTATGTACATACCTATACGTGGTGTGTGAGGAGCCTGCTTTTAAGGCCTAGCTTCAGTGTGACAGTTCTGTCTTCAGTTTAGCATATCTGGTTTTCATACAGAAAGTATTTAAACGTTTAAAAATAGTGCTGATATTCGTAGAGCTTTAAAAACAAATTAATGTATAGTTTATACACCTCTTCTTTGCCTGACAGTTCTTGAATGGGCTGGTGAGATGTCCCCATCATGCATAGATAATATGGGAACTTCCATAACATTATCTGTGCCTCAGAAGTTTTGATTGTACATTCAGCAGACATCGAGCACCTCCTCGGGGGAAAAGAAAGATGAAAGGTGAAAAGACAAGTCTCCAGACCTCAAGAAATTCGGGTGTAGAGAGGTCAAGCACAAGACTAGGAGCATGGTGGAAATGGGAAGCTCAGAGCCAGCTCAGAGATGGTGCCCTGAAGAGGACTGAGCTGAATCCAGGGGAGCAGCATGTGTCAGAGCCAGAGGCAGGACAGGGCAGACCGTTTGGGCATTGCAGGGATCTCTTACGTGGCTGGAAGGCAGAGAGTTAAGAAGAGAGGCTGGAGAGATTGGGGGTGGGGGAAGGGCAAGAGGTGATTGGAGCCCTCCCCATCGCTCCCCCCAGTGTGCCCTACCAGACGGGTTGGGCATTATCCTGTATGTGGTCATTAAGAAAGTTTTGAGATACACAAAACTCAAGAAAAGTAAGATCCTAGCAGATGAAACAAGTGAAGCTCTCCCAGCAACACCAATAAGGCTAAACAAGAACAAGTTGAAACATGCAGGGATGAATCAGAAAGGAAGCTGTCAACTGTGTTTCTTGGAAGGGAAAAGATGGACCATAACACAGTCTGTCTCAAAACTTTAGGTTACTAAGTAGTAACCTACTTAAGTGCAGTAGGCAGTCACCTGAGCACAGGGGATGGGAGTCAGAGTATGATACTTTTAAGCTACTCCAAAATGCAGACTTCCTAATGAAGTCATGTTAACTACATGATTTATTCAGTGTAAAAATCGAGCAACTGTTGCGTATGAGAAATGATAACAAAATAAGTTTTTACACAGTTCTCAACTAGGCAAATGTCTTGCAAATTTTACTTTATTGGTTGGCTGCTTATAATGGAAGTCTTAAAACTTAAAATGAATTTTTGTTTTAGAATTGCTTTGAGTATTTGGTTTTGCAGGTTTCTAGATAACTTATCCTTTTTGTCTGTCATTGCTCTGCAGGATTAGCTAAGCAGTGTTCAGCTTTCTCTGGAGCTACCAAGGCAGCGGGGATAAAAATAGGACAAACTTTAAGAATCCCAGATATTTTCAGATAACAAAGACTGATTTATGTGGGCCCGTTTTGTGCTCTGACAAAACACAGAGAAGCTTTTGTGCTGTGATTAGCAAGGGTGCTGATGTCAGTTCTCTTGTCGAGCATCAAGCTTTATTCTGTGGCTAAATTGTGCTTTGTACCATAATCCAGAGAACCTTTGTATCTGCCTTATTAAAGTGTGTAGTTTATGTAATTGCTTTTGTTTTCCAGTTTAATCTGTGCCAGATTCAGTGAGAGTGACTCATTTTGTGACTGAAACAAACATTCACATTTGGACCATGTTAAAAATAAATAAATAAGTGGCAGGTGCTGCTTGGCTAAATTCTGTGTTTTAATGCTGTAACTTCCTGCTGTAAGGGTTCATGTTTTATATAATGTCTACTCAGCCTCTGCTGTCACTAGCCTCCTATAGCTTGGGCACCTCAGTTCTTTGCTGGTCGTTTCTTGGTTATTTTAGCTTTTAAGGCCTTTTGGATTTTAACAATGTGATTTAAACAGGGAAGGAAAGTAGAAAATAGGATAGACATCCATTCAGAGTAACAGCAAAAGGACATGCTCCATTGTTTTCTGTTTTTGTCATTTGCCCAAGGAGTTTTGTGCATGTGTTATAGTAAAGTTATCTTAGTTATGTTTATTTTCTCACGTTTGTGTTCAGTATTGGTGTTCTTTTTCTCAAAGGGAAGAAGATATGAAAGCATTCCTTTCTTTTCATGGTAGCCTATATATCTGATTTAAAATGCTCAAAAATTTTACAATTTTATACTCTTAGAGGAATTCTATTTACTTATTTCACAATATTTCTATGTACCAAGCACTGTGCTATGCATTGGGTATGTTATGGCAAATAAAGCAGACATGGCCACTATCTTCTTGTATTTTTCAGTCTAGTTGAGAGTTAGATGCTAAACAAATAAATACAAAGAAAAATTGAATTGCAAACTTATATAATACAAATCACTGCATCAGTAAGTAATAGGGTTTTCTAAAACTATTCCTTACATGGGAGATAGTTGAGTTGAGGGTAATCAGGGAAGGCTTGAAGTTGGAGTTAACCAAGCAAAACTGGAGGAAATAATATAATGGACTTAGGAAACAGCATGTGCAAAGGTCCCTGAGGCAAGGAAGAGTTTAGCTTCCCATAAATCATATTACTGAAAGGGGAAAGAGACTAAAGTACGGCTCTCAAATTGATGCTTATAATACTTAGCCTGAACCTTTGGGGAATGGGTGAATACATTCAATGAATCATGCAGTAAGGCATTTTAGAAAGATTTCCATGGAAAACATTAAAGTTTTAACAAGTCACATTTGTGTTTAAAGACAGAATTCTTACTGTCTGGAGAAGTCACTTGCTAAAAGATATGACTCCTTGGTGGCCCTGGTTAAATGACAGAGCACTCTATATTCTTTTCCCATTGCTTCTCCATTACTTTGTCAGGTTTACTGCTTACTAGAGAAGTTTCCGTACATGCGTAATTTTACTAAAAGATGGTATTTCTTCATTTTTGAAGTAAATAGATTATACTGCTCACTTAGTGAGCAGATTTTTATAATCCAGAAACCAATGATAAAATCATGTGAGTCTAACACTTTATGACTTTTCAATATTATCTAAAACACCTATAGGACTCTACCCTACCTTTTCCTTCTAGACAGCAATTATTTACTTTTTCCTCTGAACTGCAGTCAGATTGAGAAGGTAATTTAAAATAGATGATATTAAACAATTATACAATATTTTTAGGCCTTTGTAATTTTTCTAGTAATTTTCTTTTTCTTTCTTTCTTTATTTTTTATTAATATTAAATCATAGCTGTGTACATTAATGTGATCATGGGGCACCATAAGCTGGTTTTATAAACAGTTTGACACATTTTCATCACACTGGTTAACATAGCCTTCCTGGCATTTTTTTAGTTATTGTATTAAGACAATTATATTCTACATTTACTAAGTTTCACACATACCCTTGTAAGATGCACCGCAGGTGTAATCCCGCCAATCCTCTCCCCTCTCTCCCTTCCCTCTCCCTCTTCCCCGTATACTTAGGTTATAACTGGATTATAGTTTTCATATGAAACTCATAAATTAGTTTCATAGTAGGGCTGAGTACATTGGATACTTTTTCTTCCATTATTGAGATACTTTACTAAGAAGAATATGTTCCAGCTCCATCCATGTAAACATGAAAGAGGTAAAGTCTCCTCTTTCTTTAAGGCTGCATAATATTCCATGGTGTACATATACCACAATTTATTAATCCATTTGTGGATCGATGGGCACTTGGGCTTTTTCCATGACTTAGCAATTGTGAATTGGGCTGCAATAAACATTCTGGTCCAATATCTTTGTTATAATGTGATTTTTGGTCTTCTGGGTATATACCTAGTACAGGAATTATAGGATTGAATGGCAAATCTATTTTTAGATCTCTTAAGTGTTCTCCAAACATCTTTCCAAAAGGAATGTACTAATGTGCATTCCCACTAGCAGTGTAGAAGTGTTCCCTTTTCTCCACATCCACGCCAACATCTCTGGTCTTGGGATTTTGTGATATGGGCTAATCTTACTGGAGTTAGATGGTATCTCAAGGTAGTTTTGATTTGCATTTCTCTGATGATTAAAGATGATGAGCATTTTTTCATATGTCTGTAGGCTGTGTGCCTGTCTTCTTCAGAGAAGTTTCTCTTCAAGTCCCTTGCCCAGCCTGCGATAGGATCACTTGTTCTTTTCTTGCTAATACATTTGAGTTCTCTGTGGATTCTGGTTATTAAACCTTTGTTGGAGACATAACCTGCAGATATCTTCTCCCATTCTGAGGGCTGTCTGCTTCCTTTACTTACTGTGTTCTTGGCTGTGCAGAAGCTTTTTAGTTTGATCAGGTCCCAGTAGTGTATTTTTGAAGCTGCTTCAATTGCCCAGGGCGTCCTCCTCATAAAATACTCGCCCAGACCAATTTCTTCTAGGGTTCCTACACTCTCTTCTAGTATTTTATAGTTTCGTGTCTTAAGTTTAAATCTTTAATCCAATGAGAGTCTATCTTAGTTAATGGTGAAAGGTGTGGGTCCAGTTTCAGTCTTCTGCAGGTTGCCAGCCAGTTCACCCAGCACCATTTGTTAAATAGGGAATCTTTTCCCCACTGGATGTTTTTAATTGGCTTGTCAAAGATCAAATAATGGTAAGTAGCTGGGTTCATCTCTTGGTTCTCTATTCTGTTCCAGACATCTACTTCTCTGTTTTTGTGCCAGTACCATGCTGTTTTGATCACTATCGATTTATAGTATAGTCTGAGGTCTGGTAGCGTGATTCCTCTACCAGACTTTGTTTTAATTTCTGAGTAATGTCTTGGCTATTCGAGGTTTTTTCTGATTCCATATAAAACGAAGTATTATTTTTTTTCAAGATCTTTAAAGTATGACAGTGGAGTTTTAATAGGGATTGCATTAAAATTGTATATTGCTTTGGGTAGTATGGACATTTTAACAATGTTGATTCTTCCCAGCCATGAGCATGGTATGTTTTTCCATTTGTTAACTTGTTTTTCAATTTGTTTTCTATAGTTCTCTTTATAGAGATCTTTCACGTCCTTTGTTAAATAAACTCCCAAATACTTCATCTTCTTTGGCACTACTGCGAACGGAATAGAGTCCTCAACTGTTTTTTCAGCTTGACTATTGTTGATATATATAAAGGCTACTGACTCTTGAATGTTGATTTTTGTGACCTGAGACATTGCTGTATTCCTTGATCACTTCTAAGAGTTTTGTAGTAGAATCCCTGGTGTTTTCCAGATATACAGTCATATCATCTGCGAAGAGCGAAAGTTTGATCTCTTCTGACCCTATGTGGATACCCTTGATCGCCTTTTCTTCCCTAATTGCGATGGCTAAAACTTCCATTACAATGTTAAAGAGCAGTGGAGACAATGGGCAGCCTTGTCTGGTTCCTGATCTTATAGAAGGGACATTTCTTAAACTGATAGAGGCCATCTACAGCAAACCCACAGCCAATATCATATTGCATGGAGTTAAATTGAAATCTAGTAATTTTCTTGCTGAAGGATTCTGTAAGTTTTTCCATAAAGGAATGCTTGTTCATTTAGCAATTGTTTTGCAGATAATTTGCCAGGGTTGCTCAAATGTTTACATGTATGTTAAATATTTTCCTTCAAATATTTACCTTTCCTTGAAGGTAAGAATCATGAATTACATACTTGTCTTTCTTCTTACAAGTAGCACAGTATTTACAATATAATTAATCAATAACATATTGACTGAATAACTCATTGATATTCTTCGTTTTATTGTTTAAAATTCATTGAGGACACAAAGAATTAGCTTATACTGTTTGCAGTTTTTAGATAAAGTCCCTCTTATAATTGTGTCCCACCCCCAAGAGGTGTGCCATATACCATGACTGCCTGCCCCCACCCCCACCCCCCCCTGCTCCCTAACTCCTCATTACCCTTCCCCTGGAGTAGCTCATGTACTGGCTTCATGTTAGAATTCAGTACATTGGGGCGGCGCCTGTGGCTCAGTCGGTAAGGCGCCGGCCCCATATACCGAGGGTGGTGGGTTCAAACCCAGCCCCGGCTGAATTGCAACCAAAAAATAGCTGGGCGTTGTGGTGGGCGCCTGTGGTCCCAGCTACTCGGGAGGCTGAGGCAAGAGAATCGCGTAAGCCCAGGAGTTGGAGGTTGCTGTGAGCCATATGACGCCACGGCACTCTACCCGAGGGCGGTACAGTGAGACTCTGTCTCTACAAAAAAAAAAAAAAAGAATTCAGTACATTGGATTCTTGTTTCTCCATTGTTATGATGTTTTACTAAGAAGAATGTGTTCCACCTCGAGGCAGGTTAATGTAAAAGATGTAAAGTTTCCATCTTTTTTTTTTTTGTAGAGACAGAGTCTCACTTTACTGCCCTAGGTAGAGTGCCGTGGCGTCACACAGCTCACAGCAACCTCCAGCTCTTGGGCTTATGTGATTCTCTTGCCTCAGCCTCCCCAGCAGCTGGGACAATAGGCGCCCGCCACAACGCCTGGCTATTTTTTTGTTGCAGTTCAGCCGGGGCTGGGTTTGAACCCACCACCCTCAGTATATGGGGCCAGCGCCCTACTCACTGAACCACATCCACTGCCTTGTTTCCATCTTTTTTAATGACTGCATAGTATTCCATGGTGTACACATACCACAGTTTGTTAATCCATTCCTGGGTTGGTGGGCATTTAGGCTGTTTCAACATTTTGGCGATTGTTAATTGAACTGCAATAAACAGTCTAATGCAAGTGTCCTTATGATAAAAGTATTTTTTTTCTTCTGAGTAGATGCCCAGTAATGGGATTGCAGGATCAATTGGAAGGTCTGGCTTGAGTTCTTTGAGGCTTCTCCATACTTCCTTCCGAAAAGATTATATTAGTTTGCATTCCCACCAGCAGTGTAAAACTGTTCCCTTCTGTCCACATCCATGCCAGAGCATCTGCAGCTTCGAAAAAAATGGAACACTTCACGAATTTGCATGTCATTCTTATGTAGAGGCCATGCTAATCTTCTCTGTATCATTCCAATTTTAGTATATGTGCTGCCAAAGCAAGCTGGATTTTCTTATTAATGTATCCAAATTCTCTTTTTTTTTGCAGTTTTTGGCTGGGGCTGAGTTTGAACCCAACACCTCTGGCATATGGGGCCTCCCCCAAATTTTCTTGAATGGATACAATTTAAGAAATTTCTTAAAATATTAAACCTAAAGTTATGACCCATATTAATTCAGTTATGACAGTTGTCCAAATTATTAGTATTAAAGACTAAGCAGGCTGTTTTACAGATTGCTGAAGCCCCGTGGTTTACATTTTCGTTCTCTCTGCCTCAAATCATTGTCATAGCTTCCTTGCACCTCCATCAGATAACAACGGCTCACAATCAGTTCACGTCGGAAGTTGCTATAACGTTGGGTGACAATAAGGCTAAGCATCTATCAGAGAAGTGTGTGTGGATTTTAGTTATTATTTCCCTATTCTCTTGACCCACATGTATTTTTCAGGATAAACTGAAGCCATTTTTAGTTGGCACTACAAATCTTTATGTTTTGTATGCCAAGTTTATAAAACATAAAAAATGGAGACCCTATCATATCTTACTGTATTGCTTTTGGTGATTTTGAATTTAGTACATGTTTTCTTATAAATAGACTGATATGTATATTAATGAAGGCGCACAAATAATGTTTTGGGGAAACTGGCCAATGTAAACAACATTGTGAGCATTCATGGTCTATTAGACTGTAAAACTCCAAACTTGTATACTGTGATGAGTAAAATTTCTGAAAATACCATAAACATATTTTGTCATTTTTCCATGTTATTACTGGAAAAGAGATACACTATTGCTGGTTGTTTATACTTTTCCAAAACTAAAGGATTGAGAGGTTGTGGTTGTTGCTCAGTTATGATCTCTAAGAGAATAGAAACATACAGTGCCCGGTAAGAATGTTTTATTTCACTGAGGTTCATAAAATGTCTTGTTTCTCAGTCCTTCCACCACCTGGAGTGTCCTTTTGAGGCAATTGTACCTTGACTGTTCATTCTGGAGCATAGAATGTTTCTAAGTGACTGAGACTTGCTAAAATAGGCCTTCTTTTAGGCTTGCTGACTGCTGGTGAGGAAGAACTTAAAAAAGGAATACAGCTTAAATTTGTTTTCAGGCATAGAAGTTGCTTGAAGACTGATGAAGAAGACTGTAATTTGGTTTTGCTTTTATTATTTGGTGGATACATTTTATAAATGGTTATTTATTTATTTTTTTTTTTTTTGAGGTAGAGTCTCACTATGTCGCCCTCAGTAGAGTGCTATAGCGTCACAGTTCACAGCAACCTCCAACTCTTGGGCTTAAGCGATTCTCTTGCCTTAGCCTCCCAAGTAACTGGGTCTATAGGCACCCTCCACAACACCTGGCTATTTTTTGTTGCAGTTATCATTGTGGTTTAGCTGGCCCAGACCGGGTTTGAACCCGCCAGCCTCGTTGTACGTGGCTGGCGCCATAACCACTGTGCTACGGGTACCGAGCCACATTTTATAAATTTTAAGGGGGAACAATAGTTTTAAAAAATGGCTGTGTGCCTGTAGCTCAAGCAATTAAGGCACCAGCCACATACACCAAAACTGATGGGTTCAAATCCAACCCGGGCCTGCCAAACATCAATGACAATTACAATAAAAAAATAGCCAGGTGTTGTGGTGGGCACCTATAGTTCCAGCTACTCGGGAGGCCGAGGCAAGAGAATCGCTTAGGCCCAGGAGTTGGAGGTTGCTGTGAGCTATGATGCCACGGCACTCTACCCAGGGTGACAGCTTGAGGCTCTGTCTCAAAAAAAAAAAAAGCCTCCTTGGCTTTTTAAGGCATAATATTGACCTTTGAATTTACCAGAACTTGTGGAGGGAATAGATGGCAATTATAGGTCGACATTGCCCGTGTGTATTTGTTGGGAAGAGAAGGAAGAGAACTAAAAAAGTTGTATCCCGCACTCAAGATTACAGAATTTATTTGTGCTATCTTTGAACAATAGGCTGTCTGGCCAAAAAAAAAAAAGACTAAGTCCATGGCTTGCTTCCCACATGAGAAGCCAGGAAAGCTTATAAACACTGTTTCCTCTCACTATTCCTTGCTCTTCACACCTAAAAAAAGAGAGAGAGATCTAGAGTTTAAGATCTGTATGAGTCTTATGAAGTATTTTTATAGTATTTCTATAATTTTATAGAATGATATTAAGACATGAAAAACGTTGCTTTTTTAAAAAATTGTGGTTAAAAAATAATAAAATTTACCATCTTCACTGCTGTTAAGTGTACAGGTCAGTGGCATCAAGCACATTCACACTGCTGTGCAACCATTACCACCATTGGCTTCCAGAACATTTTTGTCTTCTGTAATCAAAACTATCTACTCGTTAAACACTTAACTCCCCATTCTCCTTCTTCCAGCCCCTATGACTTTGTCTACTCTAAGTATATCATATAAGTAGAATCATACAATATTTGTCCTTTTGTGATTGGCTTATTTTAGTTAGCATAAAGTCTAATAACTTCATTCTTTTGCTTGTGGATATCTAGTTTTCCCAGCACCCTTTGTTGAAACCATTACTTTTTTTTAATTTTTTAATTTTTTATTAAATCAACTGTGTACATTAATGCAATCATGGGATACATTGTGCTGGTTTTATATACCATTTGAAATATTTGCATCAAACTGGTTAACATAGCCTTCATGGCATTTTCTTAGTTATTATGTAAAGACATTTATATTCTATGTTTAGTAAATTTCATATGTACTTTTGTAAGATGCACGGTAAGTGCACCAATTACCTTCCCTCCACCCATCCTGCCCCCTCCCCTCCCTTTCTCCTTACCCCATATTCTTGTGCTATAATTGGGTTATAGTTTTCATATGAAAGCTATAAATTAATTTCAGACTAGGGCTCAGTATATTGGATACTTTTTCTTCCATTTTTGAGATACTTTGCTAAGAAGAATATGTTCCAACTCCATCCACGTAAACATGAAAAAGGTAAAGTCTCTATCTTTCTTTAAGGTTGCATAATATTCCATGGTGTACATATACCACCATTCATTAATCCATTCGTGGGTCAATGGGCACCTGGGCTTCTTCCATGACTTAGCAATTATGAATTGGGCTGCAATAAACATTCTGGTACAGATGTCTTTGTTATATTGTCTTCTGGTTATAGACCTAGTAAAGGAATTATAGGATCGAATGGCAGGTCTATTTTTAGGTCTCTAAGTATTCTCCAAACATCCTTCCAGAAGGAACGTATGAGTGTGCATTCCCACCAGCAGTGCAGAAGTGTGCCCTTTTCTCCACATCCACGCCAACATCTCTGGTTTTGGGATTTTGTTATGTGGACTACTCTTACTGGGGTTAGGTGATATCTAAAGTAGTTCTGATTTGCATTTCTCTGATGATTAAGGATGATGAGCTTTTTTTCATGTGTTTGTAGATCGTGTGTCTGTCTTCTTTAGAGAAGTTTCTATTCAAGTCACTTGCCCACCCTGAGATGGGATCACTTGTTCTTTTCTTGCTAATACATTTGAGTTCTCTGTGGATTCTGGTTATTAAACCTTTGTCGGAGACATAACCTGCAAATATTTTCTCCCATTCTGAGGGCTGTCCGCTTGCTTTACTTACTGTGTTCTTGGATGTGCAGAAGCTTTTTAATTTGATCAGGTCCCAGTAGTGTATTTTTGATGCTGCTTCAATTGCCCAGGGGGTTCCTCCTCATAAAATATTTGCCCAGGCCGATTTCTTCAAGAGTTTTCCCTGCACTTTCTTCTGAAACCATTACATTTTTTTGTGTGTGTGTGTGGTTTTTGGCCGGGGCTGGGTTTGAACCTGCCACCTCCGGCATATGGGACCGGTGCCCTACTCCTTGAGCCACAGGCGCCACCCACCGTTACATTTTTATATTTAGTAAAAACCAAACCTTCCTCGGTTCGTTGACTTGATATTATATAGTAAGAAATGTAATAGAAGATAGTTTATATACTGTATATATTATTAAGTCAATTGAGGTGTCAGTAAATTTTGCTTTTCACAGTGGCACATTATCTTGAGGGGGGAGAATGAGTTTCTGTAGACAATGCATTTTATAAAATTGGTTTGATAGATATGCATCTTCTTGAGAAATTTCTCTTAGATTAATAATAAATAGATATTTGTTTCATTCCCAGGCATGGAAGAGGAGATGGTTTGTGTTACGCAGTGGCCGTTTAACTGGAGATCCAGATGTCTTGGAATATTACAAAAATGATCACTCCAAGAAGCCTATTCGTATTATAGATTTAAATTTATGTCAACAAGTTGATGCTGGATTAACATTTAACAAAAAGGAGTTTGAAAACAGCTACATTTTTGACATCAACACTATTGACCGGATTTTCTACCTGGTAGCAGACAGTGAGGAAGAGATGAATAAGTGGGTTCGTTGTATTTGTGACATCTGTGGGTTCAATCCTACAGAAGAAGGTAAGTTCAAGTTTTATTATTCAACCTGAGTTCACTTTTTTTGCTATATTTTTAGAAATGTCATAAAATGTTATTTCAATTATGCGATATAATGGTTTTATTTTATAATAGGAACTCAACATTTAGAAAAAGCATCGAACCCTTTAATAAGTTTGTGGAGTAACTTTTTAAAAAATAATTAGTCACATTTATTTTCTACATCATTTATTATGTAGTAAAAACAAGTAAAATATTCATTTTCATCATTTGCTTCTGTTCATCTGTTTTCTTGAACAGTCTTCATTCTTTCATAATGTTGCATGGCACACCTCTCAAGTAACAAAGGAGTATTTAAAAAAAAAAAAAGCAGCTAAAGGACCTCCATCTGCAGCTACCTATGTGCTCAATATATGCGGTGCTGGTTCTACTTTTTCATTGCCATTTCTGTTAAGTTTTTGGAAAACATCTGTCACAGTGACCTTTACACACCTTCAAAAACTCATAGGATTTGTCAGACCATTTTTAAATGTTTTTGAATTGGCAGCATGTTTTTCCAGTCTCCCCTCAGTTGACTGATGTACCTCCAGAAACACCTATCTCCCTCCAAGAGACCAGCTGCTGACACGCAGGCTCAGCCGCCTTCCCACCCGCATAACTAGCAGGTCTTCCCGAACCTTCCTCCCTTGGCTGTAGCACGCCGTCCGGGGGCAGCTCTCGGGCCTCCTTGGGGAGTAACTTTTTATAGGTTGGAGAGAGAACTTAACCATCATGGGGCAGTATGTAAACAGTTGTCCTGAGGAAAAAGGTGACAAGAAAACATATTTACTTAAAAGCATTTATTGAGCTCTCATATATTCAGTTGAACCATATGACACTATTGACATTGGACTATTTTTCACCTATTAAAAATAGCATCTTATGTAGTTCAACCCAATCCCTTATGTGTCTTTTTGAAAACTATACGCATAGTTTCAGAATATGAAGTTATGAAATAGCCTAGGTGATTATTACTACCTGTGAAGATCAAATGAGAATCATTCGCAAAACATAGTGAAAAAATACTGAACAAATGAGTTTACTTAATACAGGTCTTACAGGAAACATGGAAGAAGGTTTCAATGAAAGGTAGTGAAGAAAAGATTCTTAGGAAGTATTATTTCCACATAGACACAAGAAGGGATGCCCCCGAGCCTTAGGAATTTGGGAAAGACAGGACCCAGAGATGGAACAGAAGTTTTCTTGACCGGAGCAGAAGGGCGCTGAATGAAAAGCAAGGAGAAAAGGTGCTTACAGATCTTGAATGAGGACCCAAGGTTTGGGCTGCTTCTCTTGGAGAGAGCTTAGTGGTGAGAGGGCTCAAGAAGAAGTTTACATGTGGAGTTTCACTCCGGGTAGTTTTCCTTAGCTGTCTGACCACTTATTCTTTTCCCCATTTCCCTGTTTCTCTTACTTTTTAAACAAACACTAAGGATCTACGTAGGGGACTTTAATACAAGTTCAGGTTTGTAGAATCAAAAATAAGAAATAAAGGTGAACTGAGGTCTTTGACCTTATTTTCTCCATGGTCATACTCAGAGTTAGAAGTGTGTGTTCATAATTACACCTAGATTTGGATCGAAGTGAACAGTAGTCAGCTCTAATGAGCATGGGTCAGCATTCTGCTTCCTGTCTGGCCAGTCAGCAGCCTTGGAGGAGGCTTCAGCCCTGGGCTTGAACCACTGGGATAAGGAAATGCTCATGGGAGCAGCTCTGAAAGAGGGAAGGAGAGGGCCTAATGAACTAGAGATCTTCAAAGAGCTCTAGTATTAAAAGCCTCAAGAAATTGTTTCACAGTTGTTTTTGTGAAGTTTACTGAGTTTGGTCAGGGTATCATTTCTAACTCAGTTAAATTATTCTCCTTTCTTGTTGGCTTATACAGTCTGTATTTAAGAGTACAGTGAAGGATTTTAAAGTTAAACTCATAAACGAGATAGCATTCTTTTTAATTTTATGTAACAACTAGTCAATAAATGATAATTATTGGATTTAGACATCACATTAAATGGATGGATTTTCCATCACATTAGATGGATTTTCTTTTCTTTTCTTTTTTTTTTTTTTTTGAGACAGAGCCTAAAGCTGTCACCCTGGGTAGAGTGCTGTGTCATCAGAGCTCACAGCAACCTCCAACTCCTGGGCTCAAGAGATCCTCCTGCCTCTGTCTCCCAAGTAGGTAGGATTACAGGTGCCTGCCACAACGCCCAGCTACTTTTTTTGTTGTTGTTGTTGCAGCCATCATTGTTGTTTGGCGGGCCTGGGCTGGATTCGAACCCACCAGCTCAGATGTATGTGGCTGGCTCCTTAGCCGCTTGAGTCACAGGCGCCAAGCCATGTTGGATTATTTTAAAATAATTTGTCAGCTGGGCGCAGTGGCTCATGCCTGTAATCCTAGCACTCTGGGAGGCCGAGGCCAGTGAATTGCCTGAGCTTATGAGTTCTAGACCAGCCTGAGCCAGAGCGAGACCTCATCTCTAAGAAATAGCCAGGTGTTGTGGCGGGCGCCTGTAGTCCCAACTACTTGGGAGGCTGAGGCAAGAGAATCCACTTAAGCCCAAGAGTTTGAGGTTGTGATCTGTGACACCACGGCATTCTACCAAAGGTAACAAAATGAAACTCTGTCTCAAAAAATAATAATAATAATTTGTCATCTCATAATCGCGTGTCATTCCTTTGCCTGCTGCCTTTTCAGTGTAGAATTTGTGAGGGGGGATCCAAGAACAGAATTCTGTCTCCATTGGTTGCCAGTATACACTCAGACTGAGCTGATCTGAAAGACTAAATAGTAGGTGTTCTTTCATCTCTCTTAGTTCTTCTTGCAATCCTCTTGCACATATTTAACAAAACAAATGAGATGTTTTCACAGAGGATATACATTCTTCAGTCAAGGAATGTGAATGTATAATTTTTGGAAGCCCATTCAGGAGTAGGTAGAGTCAAGGACTCCCAGATAAGAATTTCTGTTGCTCAAGTGTCTGAGATTAACTTTGCACATGTTAAGGCACAGAGTCTGGTATTTTTGGCCACCTTAGAATGGTTCTTACCATTGCAGAAGCTTAATGAATATCCAGTCAGTTCTGGGAAGAAGAAAGGCATGGTCTGTTTTACAAAATTGATTCATTAGTTCACCAAATTATTTGAGTTTGCTAACAAAAGTAGGCTATGGGCATTTGTTAAAAAATACTTAATAGGTGACCATTTAGGAAGCAAATGGTAAATATCACTGACGTGGAACTGAATATCTAGTGGGAGAGGATTCATTGAAAGCATAATACTGTGGAAGTTTGTAAATACAGTTCTTGTCCTCAGAGAGTTTATAGTCAGTCTAGTAGGAGTGAGACAGATAACCCAGAAACATAAAGCAGTTGGTAAGTGCTCTGCTAAAGAAAAAAATAGATAAGCACAGATAGCAGCAGCACCTGATTTCATTTTAAGAGGATCAGAGAAAGCCTAGGTGATTCTAAATGGATCTTTAACTGTAACATAATGCACAGAGAACTTTGTTTCTGCACTTAGTGGAATGTTTTCAGTGATTTTAGAAATCAAGAATCAGTCACAATGTCTGTTTTCACTGTATAAACCTTCTATCGCAGAAGTAGAATATCCCCTATACTTCCACCTAGGTCTGTAAGATCAAAGGAGGGGTGAAGTTTCAAACCTTAAAAGTTACAGTGACCTTCTCAGTGGCTGAACTCTCACTTATAAAACAGATTAGAAGTATATTTGGGTTGAATGAAACTCTGAATTTGTGAACTTTTAACCGCATCCTTGAGGTGCAGTTGTAAGATATTTAATAGTTTGATTAATCGATTTTGCTATATATAGTCTGACATGGTTAGCAAGAATGGTTATTGCAAGTCTTTTTTTATGTGTGCATTAACACAAGCCCCTGAAGGCTTTAATTTGCCAATACTTTCTGTAATACATTTACTTGATGATCTTTATCTAAAAGCAAATGCATTTATGATTTAGATTTTTCATAGCTTAACCCAGTCATTTCCCCAAGTAGCCACATTTAGAAATGTCTTAATCTATAGGGTCTCCCAAAGATTGCCATAAGTAAAAAAAATTAACAAACATATATTTTTAATATTTTTTTATTTTTATATATCAATATGTAAAGAAATCTTGTAAATATTTTGTAAAACTTTGTAATGAATTTTTGTAAATAAAGGTACATTTAGCTATAATTTCTCATTCTCTCTGTGTTTGTATATATAGTGACCTTTGGGACATCCTGTGCTATATTGAAGCATGTATTGAGTTTTTTTTAATAAGTCAGTAAAAGGTGGGTAGTTCTTCATTATGTAGTATCAAGGAACCAAAAAAAATCTTACTGTACTCTAATTTTGGTTTTTGGTGCATAATGGCAAAACTGCAGAAGGGTTTTGAAATTAGCTACTGTTATTTCCTTTTGCATTCATAGTGGCTGACTTTGCTAAATGCCTTTTCATTTATTCATTTGCTTATTTATTTTGAGACAATTTATTTTGAGACAGAGTTTTCCTTTGCGCCGTTGGTAGAGTGCTGTGGTGTCAGAACTCACAGCAATCCCAAAGTTGGGCTCAAAGTGATTCTCTTGCCTCAGCCTCCCTGGACTACAGGTGCCCGCCACAATGCCTGGCTATTTTTTTAAAGACAGGGTCTTCTCTTGCTCAAGCTGGTCTTGAACTCCTGAGCTCAGGCAATCCACCTGCCTTGGCTACACAGAGTGCTAGGATTACAGGCGTGAGCCACTAAATGCCTTTTTAAATAAGCCACATTTTTAAAGATTTGTGTCAAGTTCTAAACAGCAGCCAACTGCTATTAGCCTTTTAATCATATCACACAGTTTAATATGACAGGATAAATATCAGAATGTCTTTGTTCTTCCATTAACCTTACTATCTGTTTAGTATTTTCTTGCTTTGAAATAGATTTCACCACCATTCACTAAATAATAGGTGTTTTTGTTTTTACCTAGATCTGTCCCAATCCCTGTGGCTTTTCCATTTCAGAAAGCTGAATGTGTTTCTGCTCTTGGTTTGAAAATCAGCTGATAGCATGAGATGATTTTTCACTATACTAGTTTTAGGCTAGAGAAGGAAGAAATAGATTACGCTTAGATATCACAGTCTGAGAAAATAACTGTCCCAATCCCGGTGAGGATAACGAATTTTCCCCTGAAAACAAAAGGAAGGGGGAAAAAAATCTGACCTGTGTTTTGATTCCAGGAACCTCTCAAAATATCGTTACCATGTTATTTCCTCTGCCCCAGGTGACCACTGCTATTATTGAAAACTCAAAATGCTGGCAGGCTGTATCTGTTTTTAAATTCTAGCTCATTAAACTGTGTGTGGTTCCTATGAATGCTTTTCTTTAGTAGATTTGAGGCTAGAAACTAATTTCTCCTGTTTTTCTTGGAAAGGTAGAGATTTATTTTTTGTTTCTACAACATCTAGGTGGAAGCTGTTAAATCTGCTAAGCAAGTGCCAGGAAGCAGCACGTGAAGCTCCCTAATTCAAGTAGAGGCCCCTGGTCTAATCGCAGGATGCAGGATTAGCAAGTTGCCCCAGAGTTGTATTTCTCAAAATACCTAGATTGTAGTGGCTTAATTTTTAAAAGTATAATTCTCTGTGTGATGTTCTTCCCTTTTCAGTAAAGTGGGTGAACTCACATATGTAAGATTATATAGAGGGTGCCAAAACAATGTTACACATTTTAAGAAAGAAAAAACTATTAAAATTATAATACTCAAGTCACATTTGACTTCTACAATCACAAGACATGTAAGATACAATATACAAGATGAAAAACATTTTTGGTACATATTAAGTATTATAATTTTATTCATTCATTGATTTAGTGTGCTATGATATCTTAGCTCACAGCAACCTCAAACTCTTTGGCTCAAGCAATTCTCTTGCCTCAGCTTCCCCCGGAGCTAGGCCTACCAGCGCCCACCACAATACCTGGCTATTTTTAGAGATAGGGTCTCAAGCTTGCTCAGGCTGGTCTCAGGTGAACTCAGCAGATTCACCCACCTCAGCCTCCCAGAGTGCTGGGATTACAGGCGTGAGCCACTATGCTCAGACGAGTATTACAATTTTAATGCAGTTTTTTTCCTTTCTTAAAATGTGTATGTATTATTTTGGCATGCTCTGTGTGTTCACTTCCTTTCCTGTAGAGCAATCTTTCTCAACTAGGGACTTTTACAGTTTTTGGCCGGGGCTGGGTTTGAACCCGCCACCTCCGGCATATGGGGCCGGCACCCTACTTCTTGGAGCCACAGGTGCCGCCCAACTAGGGACTTTTAATTTATTTTTATTTACTTTTTTATTGAGGTATAACTTACTACTGTGAGTGGTGCAAATACTGAGTGTGCAGTTCAGTGTAGTTTTATATATCCACCTACATCTATACATAGATAGAGATGTCTGTGTAACTGCTCCTTTAATTAAGAAATGGAACGTTTCCTCTCCCCTGGGTCTTCTCATGCCTCTTCCCGGTAAAGCCCTCACCCAGAAGTAACCGTTCTTAATTTATTTTTTTGCTTCTGTCACTGTAGATTAGTTTCGCCTATTCTCGAACTTCACACAAGCAGGACCATTGAGTTTGGTTTTAGTTTCCCTAATTATTAATGTTTCCTCAAGCTTAAACTCTTGTGCCATTTTGTTTTTTTAAAAATGTTAATAATTTTGAATTATGTAGGCACCCCCTACTTTTGTGAGGGACGCTAACACCAGGGCATTATGGTTCCAAACAGGATAAAACTGTGCGTTAGGTAAGACGTTGTATGGGCTTGCCTGGTTTCTGCAAGATTTATGTAGTAAGTAGCAAGAGTTCTTCTTCACCCTACTTGAATGCAGCATTCCGTTGTGTGAATATGTGGATCTATTTGAATACTGATGGACATTTGAGTTGTTTCTAGTTTTCACTTATTACAAATAAAGCTGCAGTGTACATTCCTTGAGGGATCTTTCGATGGACATAAACAGTTCTTTTGGGTGCATATCCCCGGGTGGCATCACTGTGTTAGAGGGTATGTGTATATTTAGGCTTAGTAGAGTTGGTAGCTTTAGTTTCCAAAGTTGTTGGACCAATTGTTTTCTTTTCTTTTTTTTTCTTTTGTAGAGACAGAGTCTCACTTTATGGCCCTCGGTAGAGTGCCGTGGCCTCACACAGCTCACAGCAACCTCCAACTCCTGGGCTTAAGCGATTCTCTTGCCTCAGCCTCCCGAGTAGCTGGGACTACAGGCGCCCGCCACAACGCCCGACTATTTTTTGGTTGCAGTTTGGCCGGGGCTGGGGCCGGGTTCGAACCCGCCACCCTCGGTACATGGGGCTGGCGCCTCACCGACTGAGCCACAGGTGCCGCCCTTTTTTTTTTATTTTTTTAATTTTTTTAATTATTGTTAAATTATAGCTGTACATTAGTGCAATCAAGGGGTACAGTGTGCTGGTTTCATACACAATCTGAAATATTCTCATCAAACTGTTCAACGACCAATTGTTTTCTTGCCAACATCATATGAGAATTCCAGGTACTCTGTCTTCTCCCCAGTATTTGATAATGTCACTCTTTAATTTTAGCCGTTCTAGTGGGTGTGCAGTGGTCTCTTATGGTTTTAATTTGCACTTTCCTAAGAACCAATGCAACTAGAGAGTACATTTTTGGTATGTTTTTTCTGTTCTGTTTTATTACATATTTTCAAGCTGCTGCCTTTGAGATCTTGATATGTTAGAGTCTCTTTTTGTGGGGCTAAGCCACCCAGATTTCTAAAACACCCTACAAGAGGTCGGGATGTTGTCATATCTCTGCATAAGAAGTACACCTTTTGCCAGTATTGTCTAGGGGTTTACTTTAAAATCTTCAAGAATGTTTTCACAGTTTATTAAGGAGAAAGTCATGACAAATAAGAAGATAATTTTTCTACTTAAAACACATTAAACGGGTTGTGCTGTGATGAAGGATTTTCAATAGATGATTAAATAAACTGAAGAAACTGCAGGTTGCTTCCCTGAAAACGGCAGCTACTGCTGTTTCTTGTTTATATCCATTTCTTTAGATTTGTAAAATGTTTCTCCATTAAAAATGTTGTATTCAGAAGTAAGAAAATGGTTCTGTTAGTTAATTCATGTTAATAATCTTGCTCTTTGTATACTTTTACTTGTTAAGTTAATCAGACAAATCTATTTGAAATGCTTCTCTTTACAGAAAAATTCTTCATACCAGGTAAATCAGTAGAAACAGTGTAACCTTGACCTATTTACCTTTAGTTGTGAACATAAAGGTACACTTTTACAACAGAAATAGAAAAAAACTATTCTATCAGTAGATGTATCCCATCTTTGGAGGAAAGAATCTCATATGGTCTCCTGTCAAGAACATGGACAGCACCATAGCTTTGTTATTAATACTATACTCTCAGATATAGTAACGTAGTCACTTCAACTTTCAAATATTTTGCCTCACCAATAAGAAAGAGTAGAATTATTTCCTAGAGCTTTAAACTCTTGTGCCATTTTTTAAAAAAAAAAAATTATTTTGAATGTTTTGAGGCATTATCTAGGCACCCCAACTTTTATGAGGGACACTAACATGGGGCATTATGGTTCCAAATAGGATAAAACTGTGCATTTGGCGAGGGGTCACGTGGGCCGGTTTATTATTTCTGGATCTCATCATGTGTTATCTATTTCTCTCCACTGAAAGCTTTGTCACAGAAAGTCTTTCCTGAGCAGTATTTAATAGCTTTCCAAGGAAATTTCAATTAGGAGTTAGCTGCAGCAGCTTATTAGGCCTTTAATGGATGTTAATTAGAATCTTCATGCCTTCTCAATTAAGAGATGGGAAACATTTTTACGCACACAGAAAACCCTAAACCAGTGTTTGGTTCTTAGAAATAATACCAAAGGGGCAAGCATGGTGGCTCATGCCTGGGAGGCCGAGGCAGGTGGATCTCTTGGGCTCAGGAGTTCAAGACCAGCCTGAGCAAGAGGAGACCCATTAATAGAAAAATTAACTGGGGGTAATGATGCATGCCTGTAGTCCCACCTACTCATGAGGCTGAGGCAAGAGGATTGCTCAAGCCCGAGAGTTTGAGGTTGCTATGAGCTATGACACCATGGCACTCTACTGAAGGCAACAGAGTAAGACTCTGTCTCAAAAAAAAAAAAAAAAAAGAAAGAAAGAAAGAATACCAGCATTACTTAGGGCAGTAAATCAGAAACCCAAGCAAGGCAGAAAGCAGATGGTCTGTCTCATTTCTTGTAGCATAGAATAGGGGGAAATGACATCTTTCTAAGGTGGAACAGAAGTTTCTTTTTTCAGACCAGTTGCTTA
The DNA here is from genome assembly GCF_027406575.1 of Nycticebus coucang. NCBI lineage: Eukaryota > Metazoa > Chordata > Mammalia > Primates > Lorisidae > Nycticebus > Nycticebus coucang. The sequence continues at coordinate 69,612,837 of NC_069780.1, forward strand.
TCTTTGGCCAGAAATCTTATTTACACACGGTGTAATGCTTATGTTAAAATATGCAGAGCTGAGTATATAGTCACATTAATATTAGAAAAATCATCCCAGAGGCTAAAACTTTGAAAGTAGTGCATTATCTGAGCCAGAGTGGTAAAGTGGTTCCCTCTTCCCTTTTGAAGTCCTTTGTTCCTGGTGTTGTTGGGAATGGTTGAGGTTGCTTTTATATCTGCTTGAAGATCTTTTCTTTCATGAGCTTGCTAGTGAACGCAGCAGAAGTTTTTACTCTAGTTATATCGCCTTTTAGGAGTACATATAAATCTTCACATATTGTGAACCAGATATATTTTTAAAAGGAAGCTCTGAATCCCAGGCCTCTTTTCAGAATATTGAGAAGATCTTGCAACTACAAAGAGGGTAAAACACTTTCATCATTCTCAGGTGGGAGCAATGGAAGGTTAAAATGGGAGATGGTCCCATTATGTTAATAAAATAAGGTCAGACAAACATGATTGCCTGAATGGGCGATTTTCATTTCCCCCTTAGGATAAATCACTCAATTCATTTAGCGCACAGCCATCAAATTTAGAAAAAGTATTAAAAGAAATGTGTATCTGTAAAAACCACCTGGAAAAGTTATTTTAGGAGTTACAGTACCAAGCTAAATTCTGTTTCTTAGTTTTACTGTTTTGGGTGAGAGCTAAAAATTGAACTGGCTGATTCAGTTTTATCATGCCTCCATAGTAAAGGAAAGGAGAAGTGTATAAAGCAGATTTGTGAATAAAAACTGTAGGATACATAACAGTTTTCTGATCCCTCTGTTCTTTCTTTCCTCCTTGATATTATATATATATGTATTTTTTTTTCCTTAAGCTCTTCTTGAAAAGGTAAATATTTTTTATAGTCTCTTAAATCCACAAGGATTTACTCTGAGTCACTGTTTAGTCTATGGTATTTGAAATCCCTTTAAATAAATCTCTATATATTTGCAACTGAATCAAAGTAGTAAAATGCTTTTTAGGGTGTGTCATTCCCAACCTTTTTGGCACCAGGGACCAGTTTCATAGAAGACAGTTTTTCCACGAGTAGGGATTGGAGGAGGGTGCCATTAGATTCTGGTAGGGAGCACCAAACCTAAATCCCCACGTGCACAATTCACAATAGGATTCGCACTCCTGTGAGGATCTAATGCTGTCACTGATCTAATAGGAGGTGGAGTTCAGGTGTGATGCCAGCGATGGGGAGTGGCTGTAAATACAGCTGAAGCTTAGCCAGGCACTTACCACTGTTCATTTCCTGCTGTGTGGTTCGGTTCCAAACAGGCCCAGGATCCAAATACTGGTCTGGGGCGCCAGGGGACCACAGTTATAGACATCATTTTATAAACCACATCTATTATACATGACAACATGTATTTATGAGCATCCCCTGAAATGATGGCGTTTTTGCAATATAAATTTCAAAAAATTCATTTTTCTCTTCTCACTTTCTATAAGAAAGAAAGAAAAAGTAAATTCACACCTTGCATAAGGTATTAGGTTTTGTTAGACGAGCCTGTGCAAAGATTTGGCATTGCATGAAGCGTAGCAAAGGCAAAAAGCTAGAAGCTAGCTCAACTTCTATTTCCTCGGGCCATATTTCTCTAATGGAAAGTTTTCAAACTTAATTACCATCTGGGAGGGTTCACAGAGTTCTTGAGGAGCAAATCCCACATTGCACATGCAGGTGAATGGGTCTTACAGATTGGGAAGTGCCTCTTGCTTAAACTCTTCTGACTTTGATTTAGAGAAAGTGCTCAGTGAGTTGCCCTGTGAATGAAACATTTTTCAGCATCTACTACCACTAAGGCACAGTGAAGGCAGGCATTCTGATTTTTTTGTTTGTTATTGGGACCTACAATTAGAGATATATTTGGCCACATTAATGTGTTATTCAGGCTTCATAATTAGGATATAACCTTCTAGGTCTGGGAGGAAAAGCTGTAAAATGAGCTAAGTAAAACTGGCTGTGATGAGTATATGAATATTCCAGTGAGAAACATAAAGACATTATCAAAAGCACGTCGGTTTATTCTAAGTATTTAGAGAAGACAGAGCTGACATTTGGCCTTTCTCTGGTGAATGAACAAGCCAAATGATCTGCCTTGATTCTATTTGGTAGAACATACTAATTCCCTAACCACATTTTAGCATCTTTTATGTAATGTTTTGTTGTGACAAACTTCAGTTTCGACCCAGCCTTTTCTGTTCTTATATAAACAGGCAAAAAACAAATATCTTTATTCACGTCTGAGCAGTTGCCTTTTTCTAGATTATTTATAGCCTTGTATTCCTAACAAGACTAACAAAACATTTTCTTCTGGTCCCTTAAGAATAGGCTTTGTTATGTCAGTGATTATACTAGGATGTTATTTCTAGAATTTCAACTTGATTTCAAATTGCCTTTTCTGTATAAGTGAGCTATTTCTATGTCTTCTCAGAACATAGGTAAGGCTCAATAAATTATTTCTTTACTGGCTGACCCCTTTTCATGAAAATAGCACAGAAACCCACAAAATGGCAAATGAGGCCATGACCTGAGCCAAAAGGTGATGCCTTAAAGAAGTGCTTCCCCTAAACATGAGTAGAATTTATTTTCACTAGTCCCAGAAGTAGAACTCTTTCTTCCCTTAGTCTGCTAAGAAGTAGAAAGAAAAGAAGGAACATCCAAACAAATACTGGGTAAGGAGACCCTGATACAGTGCTCTGGGCCTGTAAGTGCCATGTAGTAAAATGGGTCTCCTTGGAAGGTTGGGTTGGCTGAGGAAGCAGTTTGTTCGTTATTATTGGGGAAAAAAATCAGTCTCTTCTACTGAGATGGTAAACACCTTTATTCTCATTAGTCTCAAAACTGAAGACCGTTCAAGGCAAGGCTAACTGTGGCTTTGTCAGAGCTCCTGGAATACAGAAAGAATCCTACTCTTTAGATCTCTTTGATGAGAACCAATTATGCCCTGTACAAATGTCACCATTTAGGTAGTGTTTGTTTTAACTGGCATTGTCAAGATTTATTCTGTACTTGTGTGTTGAAACCATTTATCTGCAAACTTTAAGGTGGCTTTGTATTTTTTTTTTTTGCAGTTTTTGGCCGGGGCTGGGTTTGAACCCACCACCTCCGGCATATGGGGCCGGTGCCCTACACCTTTGAGCCACAGGCACCACCCTTGGCTTTGTTTTTGTTTTAAATTAAAATAAGATAGACAATGATAACCTTTGGTGTTGCAGATCTTGTAAAGCCGCCTGGCAGCTCCTTCCAGGCACCAGCGGATTTACCCTTAGCTGTAAACACAGTACCATCGTCCACCCAGATGGATGTATCCTCTGCTGCTCTCCCTCCTCCATATCAGCTCATCAGCGTCCCACCACACCTGGACACTCTTGGCATCCAGGAGGATCCTCAAGACTACCTCTTGCTAATCAACTGTCAAAGCAAGAAGCCGGAACCCACCACCAGGTAAATTGTATATGCCGTGTGTGTGTGTGTATTCACACATTTAAGACTCTTACTTTTAAACTTTTTAAACCTTGACTTGCAGGCTTAAAGGAAACATCTACATAGGCATATGTCTCAGGCTTATAGTTCAGGTTTATATTTCACTGTTAATGATTTCCTATATCAAGGAGATTTTACTGAAGAAACACAATCTCTGCCATCTTTGGCAAAGAACAGTGGTACCCACAAGGCTCTTTTGGAAATCTGTCTGCTGTTTTACAGTCTTTGTTACAGACTCACAGTGTTACTTGCTGAACGGATTTCACTGATTTTTAAATGGTGATGTTGCTCCATTTTTTATGATTGTAAACCAGCCAAGGGTCATCTTTTGTTTCTGAAGAAGGAGAGGAATACCTACTACTAGAAGATTTTGAAAGCAAAACGATTCCATTGCAGTGAGTGTGTTGTGGTTTTGGGTTCTGTGTGAAACATTACTCATACAGGTGAAATCCCAGTATAGCAAATTCCATGGAATATACAGATTGGGCTTTAGTTAAATTTGATGAAGTGAGTATGTTGCTAAAAACTATGAAGCTTTTCTTTATACAATTTTAAGTAGAAGTACATTGTGGAGTACAGTCTTGACCAGAGGGCTCTTAAAGCCTCTCCCAAATCTTTAGTTTCCCTGCCTTCTTCTTTCCGGCTTCTACACCTCTCTCTTCTCTAAGCTATAAGATATTTTAATTTGATCAAACTTGTCATTTGACATTGAGTAGTTAGAAGACTTAAGGTGACAGAGAGAGATAGAGGGCACTTGTTTTACTATTTTACAAAGAAACAGGAGAACGATGATGGGGAGACCAGCCTCTGTCATTAATAGCTTGTGACAATTAGTGATACTGTCCATCCATTGGGCATGTTTGTTTATAATATAAAAGTGTGGGTGAATTGCATATAGACATGAAAGGTGTATCTAAAACAGGATTATAAGATATTGAGCATTATTACTTTGGTTACAAAGGGTTCCCCCCCATTAGAAAGTTATTGTTAAAAAAAAAAAAAGCAAGTTATTGTTACTGGGCTAGGATCAGATGAAGCACTTGTTCAAAAAAAATTTTATACAGAATTTGTTAAGATACACAGAATAATTTCTGTGAAACATGCCTTGAGATGATAGAAACAGCTCACACTCATTTCAGAGATGGTTTCTGTATATTTGTTGTAATGGGATTTTACCTGTAAGAGCAAAAAAAAATAATAATAATAATCTTACGAGTCAACACTCATTAATAATATCAAATTCTAACTTGATTGTGCTTGTTTGCTGTGAATATTCAAAATTACACACTCGCAACTTTGTTACCTATGATACTAACTAAGATTTTTATTTTATGAAGATTCACAAATTATTTTTCAGTAGCAACTTTTAAAAATCCAACAGCTCAGTGACAGGTTTGGTATATTTCATTTTTATATGGTAGTACTGCAGCTTTCCTGTTGCACTACAAATTATGCTCAAACACATTGCTCAGGTATATTTTGACATCTGTATTTTTGCAACTGTTTGAACAGTAAAATAATAAATACACATATTTGTGTCCACTATTATGCTGGGTGCAGTGAAGTTAAAATTAATTACGTTAAGATAAGTCTCCTCAGATAACAGTCACCTTTGGACTGTGCATGTAGGCTTATTAAGAAGTAAAGATTTGGGCAGCGCCTGTGGCTTAGTGAGTAGGGCGCCGGCCCCATATGCCAAGGGTGGCGGGTTCAAGCCCAGCGCCGGCCAAACTGCAACAAAAAATAGCCGGGCGTTGTGGCGGGTGCCTGTAGTCCCAGCTGCTTGGGAGGCTGAGGCAAGAGAATCGCATAAGCCCAAGAGTTAGAGGTTGCTGTGAGCCATATGATGCCACGGCACTCTACCTGAGGGTGGTACAGTGAGACTCTGTCGCTACAAAAAAAAAAAAAAAAAAGAAGAAGTAAAGATTTAGGTATTGATAGATAAAGATAAAATACGAAAGTTGCCTTGCAAACTTTTGTTCTTCCTGAAAGACTCAGATCAGACATATGCTCCTCTAGAAAACATTGCCCAAACTCCCAGGTTGCATTAAATGTCTTTCTGGGTTTTTAAGGCATCCTGATTATGGCTCCATATGTCCTTTGATCACAGTGTTGGAAATAGATTGATACTTCTACTTATTATCCACTCAACTACAAGCTGATCAAAGCAGGGGTTTCATTTATTACTCCTTATACTACATAACCTCTAGCTCCTCTAAGCTCTGCATTTGAAGTAAATGAAGTGCAAATTTTAAAATATGTATAGGTACATTAGAAATTCCACAAAAGGGCAGTGTAAGTGTTTTTAAGATGGAGAAAACAGAAGCTCTATAGGAGGAATAGGATTTGAACTAGACCTAGTTGTGAGAGGAGAGGAGAATATCATTAGTAATTTGTACAAAAATAGCATGAGGGATAGGAGAGGTGAGAGTGAGCACGGCTGGAGGAAGATAATGAGGAAGGAGAGCCTCTTGGAGGAGAGGGTTCAACTTGGGGAGTGGTGGGACAAGAGATAGGACGTCCCTGCTGTTAGTGGCCTCAGTGCCACGTGGATTACTTTGTGGCCTGATAGTTCCCACAGCCCGTAGGGACTCTTAATAAAGATTTTTCTCTATGTAGGTGACTGAAAGAAAAACTGTGTTTTGAAAATACTGCCACAGCGTATTTTCCTGTGAATAGATGGGAAGAGGGAGAAAACAGAGCAAATTCTGGTTAGGAGGGTGTCAGGAGGGTGATGGACTTGAACTTGGGGTGGTAGCAGTGGAAATAGAGCAGGGGAACATAAGGGCAGGTATGAAGAAGGATTCAGTGCCCGCTTGACTATGGAGATCAACGAGAAGGAAGGAAGCTGATTGGGTTTTGAGCCTGGAGAATCTGGATAAAGTAATTTCTTTATTTCTGTTTTTTTTTTTTTTATTCTTCTAATGCTCTTTTAATTCATGTAAGTCATTTCTTTTGATGCAAGTCAGGAAGAGCGATCCATTTGAGAAGGAAACTGAATTTGGCTTGGGGCACATAAGCAAGGTAATACTGGGATAACCAAGTGGAAATGTCAGTTTGGTCATAATGTGTTTTAGAGTATGGTGAGAAGATGGGAGTTGTTAGCACCCAGAGAAGAAGGTGGCAAGGAAAAGAGATTCTCTAATGGCCTGTATGGTGAACATTTAGAGGACTGAACTCTGTTAGCTGGTGGAGGGACAGAAGAAGCAGGCAGTCCGTGAAAAAAGGGAGTAATGAGCAAGGAAGAAGGAAAATCAGTACAGCACAATGTGGGTTCTCTGACGTCAGAGGGGAGACTTGAAGTGAGTAAATGTAATACTTTGTCTAGTGCCAGGTTTGCTAACAAGTCAGGGAACATAGCCCTTTGTAAGAAGCGTCATAGGTTATTCAGAGAAATACTGTTTAAATTCCTTTACAACTTTGGATGGCATGTACAGATAGTCGTGTGTCTTGCTTAGCATTAAGAAAGTGAGAGAGTGCACTTGTCTTGTTAGCTTGTCTTACACCCACAATTTGTGATGCCTCGAAATGCTGAGACTGAAAATGTACCCAAAGCATAAAATATTTCTCAAGGCTAATTATTATTTGGACTTCGTTAACTTGGTGTCATTTACTTTGATCCTCTTTATGGTGTTGGCTAAATGTTTCTTTAAAAAAATCAGTGAAAGGGAAGATACATGAAACCTATTAAGTTGTTATGACTTGTAGGTCACATTGAATTTATTCATTCCCAGGTAATCACTAGACTTTTCCGTTTTATGGAACAACAAATTTGCCACAGGAAGGTTTAAGAGCCATGTATCAACTTTGTAAACTGTACTTTTTGCATGTTCTTCAGAGAAAGTGCTTTTCCTTCTGTCTATATGTTAATCATTTACCTTTCCCAGAGTTTTGTGATATCTAATTCCAGTGCTGCAGGGATTGTGATTTTACGTGTAGATTTAATAGGTGGAGTTGGGGGTGTGGGAAGGTATAGGACGAGAGTTAGGGAGAATGGTTTTGGTGGTTTTGTGGTGGCGATTTTGTTGTCTGGTGTATGACCCTAAAAACTAAAGAATATTTGTGCTTTACATCTCATGGATCACACACACAGACACACATACCCCTAATGAAAAAAGCCATATCTTTTGATTGCTAAGCTATAAAAATGTTTAAAATGTATTTTTATAACTTCACCATGTTTATTCTGTCATTAATGATTTTTATTTAGAACACATGCTGATTCTGCAAAATCCACATCTTCTGAAACAGACTGCAATGACAACGTTCCTTCTCATAAAAATCCTGCCTCCTCCCAGAGCAAACATGGAGTGAATGGCTTTTTTCAGCAGCAAATGATGTATGACTCTCCACCTTCACGTGCTGTGTCTGTCTCTGTAGACTCCAGCCTGTATAATCTGCCCAGGAGTTACTCTCATGATGTTTTACCAAAGGTGTCTCCATCAAGTACCGAAGCAGATGGAGAGCTATATGTTTTTAATACCCCATCTGGGACATCAAGTGTAGAGACTCAAATGAGGCATGTATCCATTAGTTATGACATTCCTCCAACACCTGGTAATACTTATCAGATTCCACGAACATTTCCAGAAGGGACCTTGGGACAGACGTCAAAGCTGGACACTATTCCAGACATTCCTCCACCTCGGCCACCGAAACCACATCCAGCTCATGACCGATCTCCTGTAGAAACGTGTAGTATCCCACGCACGGCCTCAGACACCGACAGTAGTTACTGTATTCCTGCCGCAGGGATGCCACCATCACGGAGTAATACCATTTCCACTGTGGATCTTAACAAGTTGCGAAAAGGTCAGCTCCAGTTGGCTTCTACTCTGTTAGAGGTCAATTTTAGAAAATCAGTTGTTCTGGCTTAGTGCCTGCAGCACAATAGTTACAGTGCCAGCCACATACACCAGGGCTGGCAGGTTCAAACCCAGCCCAGGCCTGCTAAACAACGACAAGGGTAACAAAAAATAGCCGGGTGTTGTGGTGGGCGCCTGTAGTCCCAGCTACTTGGGAGGCTGAGGCAAGAGAACTGCTTAAGCCCAAGAGTTTGAGGTTGCTGTGAGCTGTGACACCACGGCACTCTACCGAGGGCGACATAGTGATACTCTGTCTCAAAAAAAAAAAAAAAAAAAAGAAAATTGGTTTTTCTGGATGTTTGTTCTTTTCAGCATAATATGTTAAATATAACTATGCTATAAAAAATAGTCCTTTCTTTTTGCTTCAGCTCTTCATTTACCTACTCATGGTACAGAGTCAGAGTCTCAGAAGATCCCTGAAAGGGGGTGGGTGCATGTGTGTGCATTTCTGCTCTGTTGGAAGGGAGAGAGAGTTGGAGTTTTTTATCCCTGAAGAAGTATGGTCTTTAGTAACAACTTCCTGCCTTAGGAAGTATGTCCTGTCTTTCCTACTTTCTATAATCCTAAGTGGATAGCTCCTCTGTTGAGGCAGAGGAGCAGGAAACGGACCAGCCAAACAGCCTCTCAGAGTCATACTATTTCCTGTATTTGTGTGCCATTATGGCTGCTTCTAAGTCCCATCTGTTGGACTCGTGTTTCCTTCCTTCCTATATCAGCAATTTTTACTTTGTGTCTAACAGGTGATACTCTGTTCCAATCAAATCATTGTGCTTTTGATTTTTATTATGTTTTAAAAGCTGCATCTTCTCTCTCCTTGTCACTATCCACTTCTTAGTGCTAGTGAGTGTACTTTTTGAAGACCCTTCTCCTAGAACCTGCAACCAAACGTTCCAGACTTTGAGAGGGGAAAAAATGGGTCTAAATTATTTTCTGAGATACTCAAAGTCCTAAACATAGAAAGCCAGTGTTTTTAATGCAGATACCCTAAACACTGTGTGCTAACAGTTCTGTATTTTGTACTAGAGTTTTCCAGCTATCTTAAAGAAGATAAAGATTTGGTATATTGTGCACAGTAATTATATCAATACTTATTTAACCATTCAAAAGCAATTTCTAACTCTTTTCTTAAAGTGACTGTATAAACTGGTTAGAAGTTAATGAGATGCAAGTTAGGTCTAAGGTGGTACAAAAGATGAGAAAATAGTATTTTTCTTTTCCATCTTTAGATAATCATCCCATCCCAGGCTTAGACATGCACTGTCTCTCATAACTTAGGTATTTGCACTGATTAACATAAGCATGTGAGTGTCTGCATTTTCTACTAGTGATTTAATATGCCAATTCAAGACATTATTCTTTGAGCATCCTTTTTAAAATCTGTGTGTGTGTACAGATGCATGTGTACAAAGAGAGAATAGGTCATTCTTAATTACTTTGAGAGCAGGTGAAGATGGGAGGCAATGTTGATAGTTTGTTCTTTGTTTTAGATGCTAGTTCTCAAGACTGCTATGATATTCCACGAACATTTCCAAGTGATAGATCTAGTTCACTTGAAGGCTTCCATAACCACTTTGTAAGTATACTCGACATCACTGAATGTATTTCATTGTCACAATCTTTATACAATAGTGCCCTGAGACTAAATGGGATCATAAAAATACCTTCAGATCTGTATGAATGGGTGTGACTTGCAATTGTGTTTTCACTTTTGATAGTAGTTTTTGTTTATTAAAAGAAATATGTGTGTGTTTTAGAAAATCAAAAATATGTTGACAGTGGGAAGTGTATCAAGTGAAGAACTGGATGAAAATTATGTCCCAATGAATCCCAACTCACCGCCACGGCAACATTCCAGCAGTTTTACAGAACCAATTCAGGAAGCAAATTATGTGCCAATGACTCCAGGAACATTTGATTTTTCTTCATTTGGGATGCAAGTTCCTCCTCCTGCTCATATGGGCTTCAGGTCTAGCCCGAAGACCCCTCCCAGAAGGCCAGTGCCTGTTGCAGACTGTGAACCACCTCCCGTGGACAGGAACCTCAAGCCAGACAGAAAAGGTAGGGAGAGCACGGCAAAGTGAAGGGATCAGGCGGGTGCCAATTAGATCTGTCTTTAATTCTAAAACAGAATTGGGACCACATTCTGAAATATTCCAGATTACTTTAATCATTGACTCTTTTAAGCAAAGCAGTACTACTGTTTATAAACTAATAATTATATCGTATGTGGATGCCCAGGTGAGATTATAAATCTCCTATCTCTAAAGCAGAGGGTACAAACTAAAATACCCACAGGGACTGGCAGGAAGCGGGGAGAATTAGAAGAAACTGGAATATCTTTGCCCCATCTAAATGGAGTAACTAACTGCTACTTAGTTATAGTCCTTGGTGGGCTTGTGAAAATACACACCCACACAGGCATAGCTAGTATACCAAGAGAAGCTAGAAATATAGGATCTTAGATGTATTACCTCTTGGATTTTAAAGTCTGTCAACTGATTATTTTTTTTAAAAAACATTGCATGCCAAGCCCAGCACTTTTGCAAGCTAGATAAATGGCCTTCAGCTGCTATGTAGTAACCTCTTCTCCAGAGTATATAATAGCAAATCATACTTAAGACTATTGATATATATTTCACATAATTATTAAAGAATAGTCAAATTCTATTCCTTCCACATAACAACTTAAAAATGACTTTGCCTTTGCTGGGGTGTGAGTAAATGCTTCTAGTCTGTTCTTTCCTACTGGCCTTCATAAGTAACATTAAATTTGAAGGTAGCATAATAGGTTAAAAACTCTGTAAAATAAACTTTTTGAACAAATTGAGAAATATCTAAGCAGGTTTTTTAAATTTTGGTTTTAGTGGTTAAAACATGTAGAATTTGATGTGTTGCATCGTGCTGTTAGTGTGGCTTAATCTTGACAACCAAAATAAGTTAGTGTAAATGTGTTGAATGACACGATTTCTGGCTGACTTCAAGGGATTCTGGCAGATTTGAAAAGTCCTGTGTTGTATGTCATTTTATAAGAATACCTAATATTTGTATAAATTTCTCATTAACCTGGGCTTAGATAGTTAACATTAGTTCTAATTAAATTCCTGTTGTGGGAAACAGAGACTGAGAGTCATTCAGAGTATCTTAAGAAAGAGCATTTGGTTTTGTCTGTTAAGGAAGGGAGGATGCATCTGTGCTGAACAAGGCTATTGGGAACTGAGGCGGTTCTGGGGGACTGTTGCTACATCCTGCTCTTTCTTAGTGTTCCTGTTTCATGGGAAGTCTTTGTATCTGCTTAGTTCTCTCTCATATTCTTTCCTTCTTTTCTGTTTACTTCTACTTTGTATCCTTGGCCTTAAATGGGTTCTGCTTTCTGAGAGCTTTGGCCCGCAGTGCCCCTCTGTGGCCTCAATTCTGCCCCAGCTCCTTTTGGAGCACTCTGGCAGCTCCCACATCAGCTTTGCATTGCCTCATTCATTATTTATTCCCTTGAGATTGCTTAGAGATAACTGATTTGTCTAACCTGTCTTTTCATACCAGGCCGCATGACAGACTGTAGGGCAGCGCATAGATTGGCTGCTATTGGGCCAGATGCCCACCTTTCCAGTAGCTGTAAAGACAGTCGTGTAATCCTCATGGCCGCCCAGACTGCCCCAGCAGCAAGGCCAGCATTGGGGGTGGGTATCTTAGAATGGCTGTGAGCATCATAGGATTTTTTTTTTTAAAGGTATAATGTTTCTTTTTGTGTGTCTTTATCCTCATTTGTCTCTAAAGCTGTTTTAGACATTATTACCTTTTTTGCTCAAAAGTATGTTTAGACATGTATAGACCTATAATTGGCTCACAGACCACTGAAGGGTTGAGATACAAGTGTCATGAACTCTGATATATCGAAGTATCTTTTAAAATGTTAAACAGGCGCCTTCCCTATTTTCCTTGATTAATTAGTGCGTGTTAGCAGAAGATCTTTGCTTTGTAACCCCAAACCTAGCAGTTCTGCATCTTGAGGTCCCAGATATGTGGAGGCAGTAAGGTCTGGGTAAAGACCCAGAGGTCTGTGCCGCCCTGGATGCTCCTTTGTGCCTGCAGGCTCTGTGAACACCGTTTGAAAACTCCCAGAATATTTTTCAGTTAGTGATTCGCCTGGTGAGCATAACATGAAATCAGAAAAGATCCCTGTTTACGTGTTAGAAAAGTGTTAAGATTAGAATCCTATCCTTTTAGCATCATCTGGTATAGTTCCTGTATCCTGTATTGTTAGGGATTATTTTAGGCATATACATAACATGCTATATATTGTACATACTACATATATGTATAATTGTATATCCCTGTGTATATAGTGAAAGTACTGTTATTCTAGTACCCCAGAGGTTATTGTGCTAGTTATCTAAATTTATTTAAAGGTTACATTACAGTAGAAGAGAACAAAGGAAGTTCTTGGTCACTTCTGGAGGTAGTATTTATTGTTAGGATTAGGATTGAGCTAATTGGCCAGATTATTTAGTATACTTGCTTAGGTACAAAATGAATAGGGAAGAGCACCCATTTTGAAATAACCTGCATAGTTTTTGGCAGATCAATAATAGGTTTAATAAAACAATAAAGAGTTTACTAAAGTTGTAGCATAAAAAAAGGTTTTTACTGGGCGGTGCCAGCTCAAGGCGTAGAGTGCCAGCCCCATATACTGGAGGTGGTGGGTTCAAACCCGGCCCTGGCCAAAAAGTGCAAAAAAAAAAAAAATTTACTTTTCTTTAGTACTCTTCTACTATTTTTTAAAAAATAAATATGCTATAACAGAGAAAGCATGAGAAAGTATTTAAAATTACAGGGCACACTTTGTCAAATCACTTAAGAAAGTTAAAACTATTCGAGAAAAACACATTTCAAAATGCAAATTCAGATCTCAGAGCAAAGTTTATTCTTAAAAATTTAAACTGTAAAACAAATGTCTTACTGGGCTCTAAAATTCTTCTCATTATACATAGCATTAGATGAGCCTATTTTAAGTTCAAATTTTGTGACATCAGATAAATGACTTACTCTTTTTCTGGTTTTAAAAAGTAAATCAAATTCTATCGAATGTGGCTTTATTAATTTCAAAATCCCATGCCCAATATAAATGTTTTTGTGATTGTTGTCTTTGAAAGGATCTACAATAAATGAGTGACATTCTAGTCTTGTTTATATCCCTAATAATAGACGTCAGCTGCTGTAGTTTGTGGTACAGATGAGTTTTTGGAATACTTCTGAGTAAGTGAAGCCACAGAAATACAGAGATGTTCTGAACATTCACACTTAATGTACTGTCATGGACCCTTTGCCTGACAGCTAATTCATGGTAGCTATCTTTTCACAATATACTTCTGTCACTGTAGTGTTTATTTAGAGCCAAGTTTTGTGTCTATCAAAAGAAAAGAAAAGCATTTTGAGCATATGCATTAATGTTGGGGAAACAGATGTGTCTCTGGAAATGTAGTGCAGATTATATTTTGACCACTTCAGTTGAAAGTTGTGTATTTCTAATGGAAAAGTACTTTTGTAAAGTTTGGGAAATTATCTCTTGTGGTTTCTCTTAAAATGAACTCCTGACATAAATCTGCCATATTTAATCACTGCACTTATCCAAGCCCCTCTCCCTCAACCCCAGCTCCTTCCGACATGAGGCTGCAGCCGTGTGAGCCCCACATGCCATCTTCATGTTCTGTTCTGTGTGATCTTGTCCAGTCACTCCTTTCTGCAGTAGTCCTGAACCTTTGTTTTTATACTGATTTTTAAAAGGTAGTGCTATGCTTCTTGGGGTGTTTTTATACACCAGTCAGGTTAAGGTATCGTTAGGTATAGGTCTTTAACTTGGTGTAGGGAAGAAGACCAATCCCAGGGAGCTTCCCTTAGTAAGTCTTTTTTGGCACAGTGATGTATTTTGTCTAAGCATTTTTTATTTATTTATGTATTTATTTATTTATTTTTGTGGAATCAGAGTTTCAGTTTATCACCCTCAGTAGAGTGCCATGGCATCACATAGCTCACAGCAACCTCCATTTCCTGGGCTTAGGCGATTCTCTTGCTTCAGCCTCCCAAGTAGCTGGGACTACAGGCACCCACCACAACACCTGGCTGTTTTTTTTGTTGCAGTTCGGCTGGGGCCAGGTTTGAACCTGCTACCTTCAGTATATGGGCTGGCGCCCTGCCCACTGAGCCACAGGTGCCACCCGATCTAAGCATTTTTTAAGAGAGCCTCTGAAAAGGTTTTTGAATGTGATTAAAAATTAGCATGCTTTTGAAAAAACTACGTTTATGTAATAAATGTTTGGAGGATGGGTGAGTGATACCAGTAGATATACGTTGATTTTGCAAATTGATTTTTATAAACAGGTGTTAGCTTCCAGTCCTAGCTATTTGAGAGGCTAAGGCAGGAGGATCTCTTCAGTCTAGGAGTTTGAGGCAGTGAGCTGTGATGATGCCACTGCGCTATAGTCTAGATGACAGAGTAAGACACTATCTCAATCAATCAAAATTAAGTGAGACTTTGGATTACTTACTACAGTTTAAAAGAAATAAATATGGAATACATTTTTACAGAATAGCCCCAAGGTGTTGGGGGAAGGTATTCCTAAATGTTCTCTTGATCTTCAATTATAGTTATTATTACTATATTCTTCTTCATATAATTAGACCATTAAAACAAGTATAAAAATTTTTCAGTAAATTCTGAATTTACTTTTTTGGAATTAGCAGATAATAATTTGTGACTTACTTTTCTCCTTTATTGACTTCGGAAGTGCCTACTGGAAATAGTATCATAATCTGCATAACCTTTGAAAGAGTAAATTATTTAGCTACACTAAGCCTGTAATAAATAATATAGAAAATAAATTTTCCACTTTAAGTTGAATTTATTTAAGTAGCTACCTATTAGAATAATGCTTGACCAGGCGCTGAGCTCAGTGGTTAGGGCACTGGCCACATAGACCAGGGCTGGTGGGTTAGAACCCAGGCCTGCCAAACAACAATGACGACTACAACCAAAAAATAGCCAGGCGCTGTGGAGGGCGCGTGTAGTCCCAGCTACTTGAGAGGCTGAGGCAAGAGAATCACTTGAGCCCAAGAGTTGAAGGTTGCTGTGAATTGTGATGCCATGGCACTCTACGAGGGTGACATAGTGAAACTCTGTCCACACACACAAAAAAAAGGATTGTATCTGCTTATTTGAGAAATGGTTGCCTTGACTATATTTGAGATTACCAACTTTTGAAATAACTTATAATTGTTTCTCTTTCTCCTTTTAAAGGACAAGCAAAATGTATGTATGAGATTAAGCAGATTAAACTCAGCTTTTAGAAATTTAGAGAGAGGCAGTTAGTTTATTAACATTTATTCAATACAAATTTAAGTGCCTATCACAGTTGTAAGATAGATCCTTTGCTAGGCATAAGGTCTCCAAATGCAAGGAAGGAAAAGATTGCTTCCCTGAAGAAAAGCTCACTGCCTAGTGAAGGAGGTAGAAAAGTAAACACATTATCATAATTGCCATGGAAGGGGCTGTGGTTGAGGTAAGCTCTTGGCACTGTTAAGAAACCTCCCCTGAGGAACGTCTGAGAGTGTGACTGCCAATTAATTGATGTTAGAGGAGGCTGGCAAGGATCTTCTAGTCAGAATAAACAACATACCCAGATCCTTTAAAAAGAAGGGAGATGAGACTGGCCCAGAGTCATGGGTGGATGAGCGAGAAGGAGGGAAGAAAGCACCAAAGAAGGAATGAATGCCAAATGCCTTGCAGGTGCCTGACCCTGAACATGTTATAATTTATGCTAAATGAATTTGGACTTTATTCTGAGTGCACCATTAAAGAATTTTATGCAGGCAAGTAACATGATCAGGTTGACTCTGGAAAGCTCATTCTGATTTACAAATACCATAGAAAATAATAATGTGTTCTTTTTTATTTTTATTTTTATTTTTATTTTTTGTAGAGACAGAGTCTCACTTTATGGCCCTCGGTAGAGTGCCGTGGCCTCACACAGCTCACAGCAACCTCCAACTCCTGGGCTTAAGTGATTCTCTTGCCTCAGCCTCCCGAGTAGCTGGGACTACAGGCGCCCGCCACAACGCCCGGCTATTTTTTTTTGGTTGCAGTTTGGCCGGGGCCGGGTTTGAACCCGCCACCCTCGGTATACGGGGCCGGCGCCTTACCGACTGAGCCACAGGCACCGCCCAATAATGTGTTCTTTTTAAAGTAAAATGTTATAAAAATTACTTTTCTTTCTGTCTTAGAGAATACTTTGCTCAGTTTTCCAAATCCAGGATACTTGAAGCCTTGATGGGGACAAGATCAAATGAGAAAGATATAACATAAGTCCCTTTTCTGGTTTCTGTAACTTGGGGGACTTACAGTGATTTTTAGAAGTTTTGAGGCATTTAGAATATAAGCAATGGTCTTATAGCCCTAAGTGCGACTTTCAGAGAAACAGGCGAATGAAGTACACAGTTTTTAAAAAGACATCAGACATAACAAGATTTTATATTTTCTAAAGTGAATGTATGACATATGTCCAGGCCTTCATTTATAAAAAGCACCCTGTCTGGAACAAATAGCTGTCAAAAGGGGGCGGGGGGGGGAAATCAACTATGTCACTGTTGCTTAGGTTGGCATGAGACTCTTTTTGCCTTAAGATCACTGTTTGGAGAAGAAAATATATGTGCAGTTTGTAAGTCTGGCTTTCTTTCTCGCGTCCCTTCCCTCCCCTTCCTTCCCTTTCCCTCCCCCCCCACCACCCTTTCTCTCTTTCTTTCCTTCATTTCAGGTTAATGTGAGGGTATAAAGAACTGGGTTACACTGTTTGCATTTGTTGGGTAGAGTCCCTCTTCTCGTTGTGTCCCACACCCAAAAGGTGTGCCACATACCCATACATTGTGCCCATTAAGTGGAAGCACACCAATCCCCTCCCCTCTGTTTTTTTTCCTTTTTGAGACAGTCTCATTCTGTTGCCTGTGGAGATAGTTCCTTGAAGTTAAAATCAATCATCTTGCTGTTTTTAGTTGACTTTGGCTTTTAGGAGTGTGAAAGTGTCCTCCTCCATGAACACATAAATGATACAAGAGAGCAAAACAAGTGAAGGCTTATCGATCATATGCTGAGCACTTTTGCTTCTAAATAGCGTGTATTTCCTAGTTAACAATGTCTTGATATTGTTTCTTCTAATAAGCCATTAACATAGGTTACAGTGATGAGGTTACAGACAAATAGTAGAAAAATGTTAAAACAAGAATCCAAAAGGCTAAAGTTTATTTCTCTAATTAACAACCACTCCTTCCTATTAAATGATGTTGGACAAATAAGTTGATTTCTGGGCCAGGCACAGTGGCCTCACGCCTGTAACTCTAGCACTATGGGACGCCTTGAGCTCAGGAGTTTGAGGATCCCTTGAACTCAGGAGTTTGAGATTAGCCTGAGCAAAGCAAGACCCCATCTCTACCAAAAAAAAAAAGAAAAATTAGGCAGGTGTGGTGTCATGCACCTGTAGTCCCAGGTGCTTGGGAGGCTGAAGCAGGGGGGATGGCTTGAACCCAGGAGTTTGAGGTTGCTGTGAACTAGGCTGATGCTATAGCAGAGGAAGATGATGTCTTTTAAAAAAGCAAAAAGTCAGTTGACTTCTCTTTGTCTACATTTCCTTAATATAAAATTTAAAATTAGATTGTCTCTAAAATATGAACAACTAGAATACTCTTGAGTTTTAAAATTCTATAATTCTTGATATATGGAAAGAAGACAAATTCATGAAAGAGATACAATTATTCCCAAGTATACACTTGTGTTGGGTTATAGATGCCATGCATATTAATTTATGCTTCTTGATCAGTAGAGAATGCCTCGTCTTTATGCATCCTGACCCTTGATTGCAAAATATGCTTAATAAAACTTTCTCAAATGAACAAAATTCTTCTATATTCCATATACCTTTAGGTAATAGAGAAACCTGATAAAAAGAAAACCTCACCTGGTAAAATATTCGTAATTTGCAAGGTAGAAATTTGGCAAGACCAAGTTTAATTTAGTTTATGCTGTAAGTCATATATTTGAACTTTTTCTTATTTCAAAATTAAAGACAAGCACCTTTTTTGTCTTTTTAAATGTTGATTAAATTTGTAAAGGACACTCATTTAAAGTTATATTTTTAAGGAATGTGGAGGGTTTTTCCTTGAAAATTTTTTTTATTATTTCAAACAATTCAACTTAGATTCATTTGTACCAGTCTCTTCTTTTAGGTATTTTTGGTTTACTTCATTCATTTAGAGATCATCTATTTGAATGCTGAGTATATTTGAGCTATCATGTTGAGTAATGAGAATACTAAAATTAAAGATATGTTTTCTTCCCTAGAGGAGATTTCTTTTTAATAAAAGCAAACTATTATAGTTTGAGTGCCTGAGGACCATCTACATGGAGTGTTGTATAGATGCTAGATTTGGAGGTTGGGGGAAAGATCTAGATGAGACACTAAAATTTACCTACTAAACTAGGGAGCAGATCACAGAATCCAGAGATTGACATTGATAAGCCCAGGTGAAAGCACGAATAGAAATTTAGTTTGTGTTCTCTGCTAAATTATTTTGCATCCTTTGTTTAAACCTAGTTTAGTAAAAAGCCAAGTTGTAACTGCCTTGGCTATAAAGATTCAGGCTCCAATGAGTTACACTGTTTATTCCCAGAATCTGAGGATCAGTGTAGTATATATCACCAAAGTTCATTTTTGTCTTTGCTTTAGTATTCCTATTTCTTATTATTTATTTTCACAGTTTTCTTCAATAGTCAGAAAGAAATTTGTTTGTACACAGGCAGTGAAGGAGAAGAAAAGGCCATGACGGGCCTGCTTATACCTTGGACTGACTTTTTTTTCCCTTCTCACCTCATAAGTAATATTGGGTTATTATTTGGGTATGGCTTCCGTTTCTGTCTGCAATATAAATGTTGAATTGAGTTTGGAAAGACATAGAGAAATAAAGTGCCTCAATGCTACATTTCTATTTTGTGGCTTTTGCCCTAAAAATCATCCTAAACTTTGCATAGAATAGAAAATATCTGTAAATTTTATCAATGCACATTTTAAAATCTCAATATAATTGTACCATATTTTTCTATTCAAAACCAAAGAACACCCTAGAAAGTTATATCTTTTTAAAAGTGCTCATCCTGGAAAAAAGGTAATGGAGGCAAAGAATAATTCGAGTAAAAGCCTTACTGATTTCATGCATCAGCTTTTGGCTCAGACAGGTCTCCTTGGATTGTGTAATTTCTTTGAAGTTTATTTACTTCACATTGCATGCATCATTACAATCACTTATGTCTGTTTTCATAGTGACCAACAAGAAATTACTGGTCATGGATATAAAGCTTTTGGAGAAACATAATGATTTTACATATCTGTTTAATGTTTGAAGTACTTAAAATTTGGGGTGAGAACTTACTGTACACAAAAGCAAATCAATACAAATATTTTTCTGAGAATAATTTTAGTTAGGATTACAGATTGAAATAAAAACATAGGAATAAGCATGAATCCTCTCTCTGCATTCCAATGATTTAACTTCTGGCTCTGCCAATCATCATCTGTTTGACTCTAGGAAAGTTACTTAACCTCTCAACTCTACCCTATTCACTTGTAAAAATTGTTATAAAAATTGTTAAAATCCCTTTGAACCATACCTTCCTGACAAAGTTGTTAGGAAGATTAAATGAGTTATTAGAATGTCTAGCACACAAGAAGTCTTCAGTAAATGTTTGTTCTGGTGGTTTTTCTGAAGGCAGTCTAGGAAGAAAATGTATTATATAACTTTATAGTTTTATGTAGAAGACACTGATAAAACTGGTGGATATTGATGGTAAAGGAATGGAGAAAAGGGCTGAAATTTTAAAGTTGTACTTGAGAAATAGGTAGGAGAATGTTCTGGCTCGAGCAGAGAGCTATTCAGGATAAGAACACAATGTAAAGGCTCGGCGCCTGTAGCTCAAGCGGTTGAGGCACCAGCCACATACCCCAGAGCTGGCAGGTTCAAATCTAGCCCGGGCCCACCAAACAACAACTATAACCAAAAAATAGCCAGGCGTTGTGGTGGGCACCTGTGTAGTCCCAGCTACTTGGGAGGTTGAGACAAGAGGATCGCTTAAGCTCAAGAGTTTGAGGTTGCTGTGAGCAGTGATACCACGGCACTCTACCCAGGGTGACAGCTTGAGGCTCTGTGTCAAAAAAAAAAGAAAGAAAGAAAAGAATATGATGTAAAAGCATCTAGAGCTTATTCTTAGGGCACCTGCACATTCTCCACGACTTCTCCAAACTACTGATATGAATTCTATGTTCTTATCCGTAAACTCATTTGCTATATTGGAATGTAATTCATTGAATGGAACTTGAAAGTCGCTGGGTACCACGTTACATTTGTCAAAGTAACAAATGTAGAGATGAATCTCTCAATTTAACATTTGGGAAGCAAGAACTGCAGTTTGGGGGTGTATACACAGACTAGGTGGTCTGAAGAAGAAGAAGGCTGGGAGTTTTATTAGAAAAATTTCATATTTTTTTGATAGAAAGCTTGTTGGCACTAGAGCTTTTGGGAGTGGCAAGCTCTGATTGGTGATGATGGTGGTGGGTAAAACTAGTCATGGCAGGTCATTTTAGCAACTATTTAGGAAAGTTGGTCTTGGGGATGTTTCAGCAGCTGGGCTTGTGGAAAATTTAATTCTTGGAGCAGGTGCTGTGTGCCCCCCAAGTGCTTTTTACCTCAACAGTTGACTCTGATTTATTTGGGTAAGACAAGAATGACACAATTTGTGTAATCAACTTTCACACACTGTTCTCACATAACAGGGCCTTTAATGCCTCGTATTGTGTCTTTTATCCTTTCAGTTGGAAGATCATTCTCCTAGGTGAGGAAGACTAAAGCAAAATAGGTGTTGAATTTCTCTTTACCTATTAAAATTGTTTTCCTTCTCAAACAGTGAGCTGATTCTTGCCTTTCTTTCTTCCTTGAAGCATAGCTTTTAAAAGAGCCTCCTTAATTTTTGTCGGACTGTGATCATTCTGGACTCGCCCTCAAGCCGGCTTTCCTACCGACTCAGGTCACTTTCTACCTGCTCCTTCTGTCTTAGTGCTTCTTATTTTGAAAGTTCTTTTTGTTGCCACCTTGGCAAATCATTAGCATTTAAAGAGCAAATACACATAGTTGAAGGAGATAGACTACTAAAATATGACCCCGAGGTTCTGTGCTTATGGATCCAGGAAAGGGCGCCATTGCTAAGGCTGTTGGAGTTGGAAAATGGATTGGTTCAGAAGAGAAATAGTTTCAGGAGTGGGAGGAAAATTGGAGGTGACCTGTCAGGCATTTAAAGTGTAGAACCAGAGAAAAAGTAAAAACCCATAAGTAGGTAGATTTAGCAGTCATGTGACCTTGATTATTTAACCATAAGCATAGATAAGATCCTGAGGGCTTGAAATTGAGAAATACAGAGTGCCCACTGGGAGATAATCACAGTAGTAAAAATTAGGAGGAAGGGGAAGAGCTACCGAGAATGGGTCTTTCAGAAAAGGAGGACAGCAGACAGGCCAGCAAGCCAGAAGCAGTTCTAAGAGCATTTTGTAATTTTTGAACCTCACATCATCCATACACCAGCTGTATGTGGCATCCCTAGCCACACCTAGGTATTCAGAGTCATGTCAGCTGTACACAAGTGTAGTAATTAGCACACATCTTCCTTTCTCTAGTTTCTTAGTTTGTGACTGTGTCCATGGAGTGCTGTAAGATCTCAAACTGCACCGAAGAGTTCAAAACTGAGCTCCCCAAGTGCGAGTTTTCTTTTCTTTTTTTTTTTTTAATTTATTCATTATTAAATCATAGCTGTGTACATTAATGCAATCATGGGGCACCATACCCTGGTTTTATATACAATTTGACATATTTTCATTACACTGGTTAATGTAGCCTTCCTGGCATTTTCTTAGTTATTGTGTTAAGACATTTATATTCTACATTTAGTAAGTTTCACATGTACTCTTGTTTTGTTTTTTTTTTGTAGAGACAGAGTCTCACTTTATGGCACGCGGTAGAGTGCCGTGGCCTCACACAGCTCACAGCAACCTCCAACTCCTGGGCTTAAGCGATTCTCTTGCCTCAGCCTCCCAAGTAGCTGGGACTACAGGCGCCTGCCACAACGCCCGGCTATTTTTTGGTTGCAGTTTGGCTGGGGCTGAGTTTGAACCCGCCACCCTCGGTATATGGGGCCAGCGCCCTACCGACTGAGCCACAGGCGCCGCCCCACATGTACTCTTGTAAGATGCAGCATAGGTGTGGTCCCACCAATCACCCTCCCTCTGCCTATCCTCCCCTCCCTCCTTTTTCCTTTTCCCCATATTCTTAGGTTATAATTGGGTTATAGCTTTCATATGAAAGCTATAAATTAGTTTCATAGTAGGGCTGAGTACATTGGATACTTTTTCTTCCATTCTTGAGATACTTTACTAAGAAGAATATGTTCCAGCTTCATCCATGTAAACATGAAAGAGGTAAAGTCTCCATCTTTCTTTAAGGCTGCATAATATTCCATGGTGTACATATACCACAATTTATTAATCCATTCGTGGATCGATGGGTACTTGGGCTTTTTTCATGACTTAGCAACTATGAATTGGGCTGCAATAAACATTCTGGTACAAATATCTTTGTTATAATGTGATTTTTGGTTTTCTGGGTATATATCTAGTAGCGGACTTATAGGATCGAGTGGCAGGTCTATTTTTAGATCTCTAAGTGTTCTCCAAACATCTTTCCAAAAGGAACATATTAATTTGCATTCCCACCAGCAGGGTAGAAATGTTCCCTTTTCTCCACATCCATGCCAACATCTCTGGTCTTGGGATTTTGTGATATGGGCTAATCTTACTAGAGTTCGATGATATCTCAGAGTAGTTTTGATTTGCATTTCTCTGATGATTAAGGATGATGAGCATTTTTTCATCTTTCTGTAAGCTATGTGCCTGTCTTCTTCAGAGAAGTTTCTCTTCAAGTCCCTTGCCCAGCCTGCGATGGGATCACTTGTTCTTTTCTTGCTAATATGTTTGAGTTCTCTGTGGATTCTAGTTATTAAACCTTTGTTGGAGACATAACCTGAAATATCTTCTCCCATTCTGAGGGCTGTCTGCTTGCTTTTAAGTCCATCTCCCAAAAGGGATGGCATAGTACTGTGGTATCATACCAGCAGGTGGCAGGCTAGAGAAAGTCTTAATTCTGCCTCTGACAAGTGTGTGACCTTAACCAAGTCACTTAACCTCTTCATCCTCCTGTAGAATCTCAATCCTAAAATGACAAAGTTGACTTTGATCTGTAAGGGCCTTTCAGCTCTTAAAAATAAATGATTTTTTTAATAGCAAAACTTACCCTCTGCCTCGTACTATTTTTGAAGGGCAATACATTATTTGGGGAAGTTTAAAACGCTGACTTTTTGTTTTGTTTTAGAAAAGTGCCCTGCTGGCATGCAGCATTGGATACCCATGGATAGCATTAGGGGCAGGGAGTGGCTCTTGCTCCAAATTTTAATACTAACATTTTAAACTCAACCTGCCTCATTTCTGAATAAGCTTGATACATTAATTGTCTAACTTAGAAAATTGATTAATGAGAGAATTTTCATTTTTTATAGCCCAGAAAATCACATTTTAAGAAACTTACAAGTTTTGCCTCCATTTGCACATTCTTCATCTACAAGTGTGTGTTCATTGGGTTTGGGGGAGGGCTGGTAAGCCATCTGTCTGGTTCCCTCAGGGATTAATGAGTTAAACAAAATCGTTAACATGTTAAAAAAAAAAAAAAAAAGGAAAGAAACTTACAGATTTTGGTAGATAAGGTGTAAGATATCAGCATTTAACCAGCAAATTGTAGTTTTGCCATCTCAGAGATATTAACTCAATTGTGTTAAATTCCAATAAAAGAAAACATTTGGTGACTTTGAGAATAGAGCACCTTAAATCACTGATTCAAAACTACTGCTACTCTGGCATTCAGGCTTCTAATGGGAAAGGCAGGAAACTCACGGCTGGATCTTAGCCTCATGCTGTTCTCAGTGTACTTGTATGTGACAGAGACTGGAAAGAAACTCAGTTTCAATTTATGCTTTCACATAGTTAAATTGAAGCTAGGCAATCAATCAGTAGTCCCAGAATCCAAACATCTGATGAGTGTAAGATGAAGTGATTGGGAAGCCACTGGGTGTCCAGGGGAAAGAAAGAAATACTGGTCTTGGTTTTGGTTTTAGATTAGCAAATATTATAGTGGCCATCTGCTTCTTTAGAACAATTTTTGTCAGAGATGTTGGAATTGTCAGATTAAGGTTTTAAAAACATTTCTACCAAATTATAAGAATGATATTATCGGGCAGCAGGCCTTTGTGCTTTCTCAAGATCTGACCAAAGGATTTTATAATTTTTTAATGATCCAGTCTTCTAAGACATGTTAGAAGAAAAACTAACATGGCATTTGTTTTTCTTCTTTTCCCCTAACTAAAGCTGGTTATCCCACTAAAATCCTGCCGTCCCCTTACAACCCTTTGCTTATTATGTTGTTGCATGTAACTTCTCCTTTCCCTGGTGCTGAGCATGCTTATGTGTAGCAAGATTGAAATAGTTGCCACAAACAAAATTTTGTTTATGCTTTTGAGATGTAACATTTCTGCACTGGGCTCTGTTGCTTT
This sequence comes from Nycticebus coucang, assembly GCF_027406575.1. Taxonomy (NCBI): domain Eukaryota; kingdom Metazoa; phylum Chordata; class Mammalia; order Primates; family Lorisidae; genus Nycticebus; species Nycticebus coucang. Next base: position 69,637,953 of record NC_069780.1, read on the forward strand.
TTGACAGAATCCATTTTCCAATTTAAAAATAACATTATAATAAAAGAGCGTCTTCTTTTTACCAATTAGGTCAAAGTCCTAAAATTTTAAGACCCAAACCCCATGGTTTAGAGCGAACTGATTCACAAACCATAGGTGACTTTGCTACAAGAAGAAAGGGTATGTACTTTAGCACCGCATGCTGTATGGGGCATTGGGAATTTATTTATTTCATAATGTTTTCTCCTTAAAAGGCAAAAAAGAAGAGCCTTAAATGCTACTGCTGTTGTAAATGCAACTTCCCAGCATGTTTTTTCTAAAGTGAATGCTTCCCATAATACACAAGTCTATTTGTTATGCCATTAACAGCGGCATGTTAGATATTTGATAGCGTGTGATATTCAGTATTGTCCTTTTGCATTATTCTTTTAATCTTTTTAGACAACAATGTATTGTTTTCTTTAGATGTGTGAACCATTTGGGAGTTCCATTTGTCTCCTGTGTTTATGTGTAATGTATACATCCTGTTCTGAGAGAGTAAAGAATCATTTTCCAGGATTAATTGTGCCATTACTTAGAAATTGAAAGCTAAACTGCTTTTAGCCTTTGGGTATCAAAAAAGTAAAATGTTACGAGTTAAAGAAATACTTTCAGTCAGCATAATATTTTAAGTATATAAGCAAGGAAAATAGTTTCAACTCAATTTTAATAAACTAATTTAGTCTTCCTTATATTTGAGTTGACAAAAATACTTAGTTATGATCCTCAATCTGTATACTCCTTTAAAATGGCCACCTATTTTGTAGCTTTATGGTTATTATAACAGTTGATTAAAATTATGCGTATATGGACAAAGACTGTAGTATAGGGAAACCAGAAAAATGAAAATTTTTGTTTAGAGTGGCAGGACAAAATATAACTAAAATATTTATCTAATATGTTTAAGTAATCTCCTAAAATACAACTAATATTAACAAATAGTATTGTTTTGGGTGGTGCCTGTGGCTCAAGCAGTAGGCTCCAGCCCCATATACTGGAGGTGGTAGGTTCAAACCCAGCCCTGGCCAAAAACTGCAAAAAAAAATAGTATTGTTTTAATAATAGTTCTTTTAGTCCATAAATTTCTGAAAAATATCTCAGTTTTAAGAAAAGGGCTAAGAACTCTGGTACAGTCTAGTGTGATAACTGTCTACTATAATAATAAGGTAATAAGTAAAGGCCACTTATAAATAAAACAAAATACTAACTTTTACTTAATTTTATATGATTTGACAAATGATTCTTTGGCTAAATTAAGCTAAAATTTTGAGGTAATTGTTTAAATTAATTATGGCCTTTTCTCAGACCAGATTTGGATCTAAAGATACTATTGCTATTTTGTTTTGTTTTTAGACTGGGCATGAATTATTTTAAAATATTTTATCATGAATTCTTTTCTTGATTTTTGGTTTTAACTAAGTTTTGTTAATAGTTTCTATGCATCATTTTATATGTATAGTTACATGTGTATGCTTTAATATTGAAGAATGGGAATGTTTTTTACATCAATGACTAAATTTTAATATGGAAGATAAAATTAGTAAAAGGATTAGTGAATAAGGAAAACTATAAATCAGGCAACTAAAAAGGATTTGGGTTGCTACTCTTTCTTTTTATCATTAAGGTTATAGTCTAACTGGCTTATTGTACCCTCAATGAATCCCCAACAATAAAAAAAAAAAAGGTTATAGTCAAAATATTTGCTTAAATTAAGATATAACATGTAATAGAGCTTTAGGCTTTGAGGTAACAATCATGAAACATTACCTGATCAGCTTTTTTCATTAATAATTTAGGTGTGTGTGACCTTGAATATCCATGAACCTCATTTCAATGTGTGAAACTAGATAGTCTGAGGTTTACTTTGGCTATCAGATATAAGTAAAGATATGTAGAGAGGATCTTATTTTTTTCCCGAATTTCTATACCCTAAAAATCTCTTTTTCTCTTTTTTTTTTCAGCCAAGCCAGCACCCTTAGAAATAAAACCTTTACCAGAATGGGAAGAATTACAAGCACCAGTTAGGTCTCCCATCACTAGGAGTTTTGCTCGAGAGTAAGTCCTTTGTTTAAAATACATAGTTTGTTTGAATAAGATGACTATCTAGAATTAGAATTGTTCATCATCATGGAAGATATTTACAGTAGTTATCAATGGATGGTCTGGGATTCTGTACAGTCAAAACTAATTTCATTAAGATACTAAGATACTGGCAAGGTGCAGTGGCTCACACCTGAAATCCCAGCATTCTGGGAGGCCAAGGCTGGTGGATTGCCTGAGCTCAGGTGTTTGAGAGTATCCTGAGCAAGAGTGATACCCCATCTCTACTAAAAATAGAAAACTTAGCTCGGTGTTGTGGTAGGCACCTATAGTGCCAGCTACACGAGAGGCTGAGGCAAGAGGATCACTGGAGCCCAGGAGTTTGAGGTTGCTGTGAGCTATGACGCCATGACACTCTACCCAGGGTGACAGAGTGAGACTCAGTCTCAATAAAAAAAAGAAAGAAAGAGGATACTAAGTTATTATTTGCCTTTTTCATTCTCCTCTTAAGAGTGTATAATGGAGTCTTGCAAAGGCTGCATGATTATGTAATGATACTGTCTTGACAGCTGTTATAGAACATGTATTGTTGTATATTCTTGTGTTTATAAAATATTTCTGTTTTTGTTTCTAATATGGTAAATATCAATAGCTATAACTCATATACAAAAATTCCTTGGGGTTTGCAATATTTTTTAAGTGTGAAGGGTTCATGAAACCAGAACTACTAATCTGGAAAATATGGTAATATTATGGAGATTATTTAATTGAGATATATTTGAATAAAATAGGGAAGCAAGAATTTATGAAGTTAAAAACCTGTGTTGAACATGTGTTTGTGTTTTATGTATATATACGTATAGCTTTTTTTAAAAATAGGAATTTTTATTTCAGATTAATATGAAGGTACATATGATTAGGTTACATTGTTTGGGTTTGTAAGGTAAAGTCCGAGTTGTAGTCGCGTTCTTCATCGAGGAGGTGTGCCATGTGCCCCTACGTGGTACCTGTTAGGTGGGAACTTATCAAGCCCCCTCTACCTCCCCTGACCTCCTTCTTGAATTTAATTTGAGTTTTTCTCTCATGTGGGCCTGGACTTACTATTCTACTAGTTTCAATTTAGTAGTGAGTACATGAGATGCTTGCTTGTCCATTCTTGAGATACTTAGTTAGGAGAATGTTATCCATATCCATCCAGGTAAGCACAAAAGATATGAAGTCTCCATCTTTTTATGGCTGAATAGTATTCCATGTATACATACACCACAGTTTATTAATCCGTTTGTGTTGATGGGCTCTTGGGTTGTTTCTATATCTTTGCATTTGTGAATTGAGCTGCTGTAAACATTGACGAGCAAATTCCTTCTGATACAATGGTATTTTTTCTTCCAAGTAGATAGCTAGTAATGGTTTGGGATCAAATGGAGGTCTGCTTTTAGCTCTTTGAGGATTCTCCATACTTTTTTCCAAAAGGACTGTATTACTTTGCAGTCCCACCAACGGTGTGTGAGTATTCCTCTCTCTCCACACTGTGCCAGCATCTGCAGACCTTGTGATGTGGGCTTTTCTCACTGGAGTTAGGTGACTGGTTTTGATTTGCATTTCTGTGATGATTACGAATGATGAGCATTTTTTCATGGGTTCGTTGGCCATTTGTCTGTCATCTTGGGAAAAGGTTCTTCATGTCTCTTGCCCATAAATTTTCTATTTTATGTGTATGACTTTCTGTTTATGCCCAAGTCGCTGGTGACATTTTGTTCCGTTGTTTTACACAGATAATCTGATGTCCAAAATATATTTTTATAGTACAGCTATAATTATTAATTGTATGTTTGAATGTTATGGTAAATATGTACAATAAATTATTGTAAACATGAGGGAATATTTCTGAAAGGATGCAAACTGTTGCGTTTTTATTTGCGTGTACTTTTAGAAATTTTTGTCAAGGGTATGTTTGTGATGATAATCTTTGTTCTCAGCTCCTCCAGGTTTCCCATGTCTCCCCGACCAGATTCAGTGCACAGCACGACATCAAGCAGCGACTCCCATGACAGTGAAGAGAATTATGTCCCCATGAACCCAAACCTGTCCAGTGAAGACCCGGTATGTAAGCTCTTCATCTTAACTTCTCCCTTCCTGAGAAGCTTTAAATCATTCAAGCTAGACCATTTCTTCCAGTCTCTGGGTTTTACCCTCACATCTTTATTTATTTACTTAAGGAAGAGCAATAAAAGACAACTTTTAAGAATGCTTTCAAAAAATAATATCATAAAGTGTAAGGCCAATAAAAGGACAAAATGTACTATAAATGAGTTTAAAAAAAAAAAAAGAAGTGGCCAGATGCAGTGGTACAAGTCTATAGTCCCAGCTACTCAGAAGGCTTAGGCAAGAGGATTGCTTGATCCCAGGATTTGGAGGCCAGCATGGGCAACATAATAAGACTCTGTCTCGAATTTTTAAAAAATTAAGAGAAAAACGAGAGTTTCCAGTTAATATCTCATTTAACATGTACTTTAATTTTGGCACTCTTCAAGAAAATATACTGTGGTATACACACCTGTAATCCCAGCACTTGGGAAGCCGAGGTGGCCGGATTGCCTGAGCTCATGAGTTTGAGACCAGCCTGAGCAAGAGTGAGACCCTGTCTCTAAAAAATAGCCGGGTAGGGCGGCTCCTGTGGCTCAGTCAGTAAGGCGCCAGCCCAATATACCGAGGGTGGCGGGTTCAAACCCAGCCCCGGCCAAACTGCAACCAAAAAATAGCCGGGCGTTGTGGCGGGTGCCTGTAGTCCCAGCTACTCGGGAGGCTGAAGCAAGAGAATCGCTTAAGCCCAGGAGTTGGAGGTTGCTGTGAGCTGTGTGAGGCCACGGCACTTTACCCAAGGGCTATAAAGGGAGACTCTGTCTGTACAAAAAAAAAAAAAAATAGCCAGGTATTGTGGTGGGTGCCTGTAGTCCCAGCTACATGGGAGGCTGAGGCAAGAGAATCACTTGAACCCAAGAGTTTGAGGTTGCTGTGAGTTAAGGATGCCACAGCACTGTACCAAGGGTGACAAAATGACTCTGTCCCCCAAAATATATATATATGTACTGAAAATATTTTTTAATGCAGGTCTGTGTCACAGTACTCCTATGATGAAATGGTTTGATGTGGAATTTCTTTGATAATCTTTCAGTAAGACACCTTTACATAGGCTTAAAGATTTAAGAAGACCTGTTATAAACATAACTTGTTTCAGATTGGTCATATCACCACAATTTTCTAATAGCAGGCATTTGGTTCCCCAGAAATCAGATGGTTGCCAGAAAATTCTTCAGATATTTAAAAATACAAACCAACTGGTTGGCGTCTGTAGCACAGTGGTTACGGCACTAGCCACATACACCAAAGTTGGTGGATTTGAACCCAATCCAGGCTAGCCAAACAGCAATGACAACTGCAACAATAATTAGCTGGGAATTGTAATGGGCACCTGTAGTCCCTGCTACCTGGGAGGCTGAGGCAAGAGAATGGCTTAAGTCCAAGAGTTGGAGGTTGTTATGAGCTGTGACATCACAGCACTCTACCCAGGGTGACAGCTTGAGACTCTGTCTCCAAAAAAAAAAATACAAATCAACTTTAACGTTTTTTAGTTTAATGTACACTATCAGTTGAAATCAATTTTAATTTTTATTTAAGTATTTTACTTTTACCTTTACTTAAGTCAGATTTAATTCTTACTCTGTTATTTGTATTTTAGTAGGTAAGTGTATCAGTTATGATTAGGGTTACCTCTGAGTAACAAAATAAATAATGTGACTTAAGAGAGAAGTTTATTTCTTTGTTATGTAAAAGTCCAGAGATAGTCATTCTAGGGCTGTTGTAGCAGCTCTATTCTACAGTCTTCAAAGAGTCAGGCCTCTTCCGTGCTGTTCCCTAGGTATGGCTGGCATGCTCATAGGACAAGTTGGTGCTCTTGCCAGCAGAGTCACATTCCAAGCTCTAGGGTAGAGGAAGGAGGAAGAAGCAAAAAGTGTGGCCCAGCTGCCTCATAAAAAGTTTCCTGGAAACTGCTGTATACAAACTGTTACCCAGCACTTAGCCTGTTTGGCCACACTTAGACACAAAAGGAGCTAGCCAGCAGAGCCATACAGTGGGCCCACCTACAAATCCCATTCATATGGGAGAGCAGAGAGTAGGTCTTGGGCAACAACCAGGCAGTATCTGCCAGAATAAGCAAATACCTAATGTCAAAATTTGGAAAGAGTAACATTGTAGTGACCTTATTTTCTGTAAAACAAGTCGACTATGGTAGCTTATGCTTGTAATCCTAGCACTCTGGGAGGCCGAGGTAGGTGAATTGCTTGAGCTCAAGAATTCAAGACCAGCCTGAGCATAAGAGCAAGACCCTGTGTCTACTAAAAATAGAAAAACTAGTTGAATGTGGTGGCAAGCACCAATAGTCCCAGCAACTTGGGAGGCTGAGGCAAGAGGATTGCTTAAGCCCAAGAGTTTGAGGTTGCTATGAGCCACGATGATACCACAGCATTCTACCCAGGGTAACTGTGAGATTCTGCCTCAAATTAAATAAAATAATGAAATAATCCAGTTTGGAGGCATAAAATACAAAGCCCAATTCTGTCAATGAATTTGTGTTTTCTTCCTTAAAAGATGTTAGGAAAAACCTAAGTTTTTCAGAACTATGCGATGTCAGGAAACATGATTAAGTGATATGAAGGGTTTTATTTAGTGCTTAAATTAGTTAACTTTAAAATACTATCAAGTTTAACTGAGCACAGTGGCTCACACCTTTAGTTCCAGCGGCCTAGAAAGCTAAGGATGTTCCCTTGACCCCAGGAGTTTGAGGCCTGGGCAACACCACGAGACCATGTCTCTAAAAATAAAAATATAGATAATATTCAAATTTATAAAACACTCAAATAATAGAATTTAAAATATTTTTGACATCATTGAGATAGAATAAAATGAACTATATTAATAATGCTTTCACTGATTTTTCAAGGTAGGACAATTTTTATTGCCTTTTGCTTTTGTATTAATAATGTTCAGCTTGATCAATGGTATTTTATTATTATTATCTTAGTTTTGTTTTCCTTATATTAAATACATTCTAGTAAGAATCTAAGTAAATCCTAAATATTATATCAGAGTAGATATTGTAATCAGTTTTCATCTTTATTTAGTTGCTGAACTTTTTTTTAATAAAAGTCGAGTGTCTTCTGAGGTACCAAAGAGTCTGTCCTTTTGCCTGGAATAATAAATAGCCATAAAAATCTTGGAAAGACTACATAATAGGAGAGTCTCCAAGTGTGACTCATCATTGGTAAAGGTTAAGTGAAGGGAAAAGATTAGAAGAACATTACAATGGGAGGCCAAAGAAAATCAACATGCAAAATTGGTTTTTTAGATCTTAGGACATTAAGCCAGAAAGGTACTTTTATTTGCCAGTAGAAGTGTCAAAATAACCACCATTTGGTGAATTTCCAAAGTACTTGGGTCCCAACTTAGAAATAAGCAAAAATGGCTCAGGTGCTAAGTGTTCAAAATAAGCAAAATGTCTTACAGAAGTACCTATCTACCAGGCATGATAGGAAAGTCACCTGTGTCATTTCCATGTCCTTATACTACCAACTACAAGTGCTCATCACAGTCCATACAACTCTTCCTTAGAAAAGAATGTGATAGCTGTAGCAATATTTACCAAACTGCTTCAGATATTGGAAATTAATGCATTGATGGAAAACCATAAAAGTTCCCAAAACATAATGTGTTCTTGGATTGATGAAGTCAGTAAAACAAAAATAATCTTAGAAAAGTTGAGATAGGATCAGAGCAAATCTGGTTTACATATACAATGAAGATTAACATACATAAATTGAAATTTTGAAGCACAATACATTTCCTAAATAGTGATCATGAGATAGATAATGAAACAGTGAATTATTGATGCTGTTCATGCTTTGGTATGAAGATCAAAAGTCATGCATTCATCAAGTGAACCCTCACTATTATACCTGGAATTCAAATGATGGGACACTATTACTAAAAATATACATCATGTTATGTAATAACAAAAATGCTAAATGATTTTACTTTTTTTTTTTTAAGACATAGAGTTTCACTCTGCTGCTACAGGCTAGAGTGCCATGGCGTCACCCTAGCTCACAGCAACCTCAAACTCCTCAGTGATCCTCCTGCTTTGGCCTCCAGAGTGCTAGGATTACAGATGTGAACCACTGTGCCCTGCGGATTTTACATTTTCTTTTTCTTTCTTTCTTTTTTTTTTTTTTTCAGAGACAGTCTTACTTTGTTGCCCTCAGTAGAGAGCTATGGCGTCACAGCTCACAGCAACCTCCAGCTCTTGGGCTTAGGTGATTCTTTTGCCTCAGCCTCCCAAGTAGCTGGGACTACAGGCACCTGCCACAATGCCCAGCTATTTTTTGTTGCAGTTTGGCCGGGGCCGGGTTCAAACCTGCCACCCTTGGCATATGGGGCCGGCACCCTAGTCAGTGAGCCGCAGGTGCCACCCAAATTTTACATTTTTAAAAGAATTTTAGAAAAAGCTGGGACTACAATTTTGTCTTATTATTTAATTCACAGATACTTAACAGTAACTCTTAGAATCTTAGATCTTTTCTAAACTGTTTTGTGAAAATACTGGTGAAAAGCTAGACTAGACATAGGCTGTTCCCAGTAAAGATTAAATCAAGAGCAAATAGACTTCCTTGAGGACACAAATTTTAACAGTATTTAAGGATAAAAAAATGTCCAATTCTAGTAATAATTAGACATAAAAACATTTAACAATTCTGATAAATTCTGTTAGGAGGAATTTATTGGGATTAAGTGTTTAGGTCACGAATTTGAGGGTTTCTTTTAGAGCCTTGTGATGCTGAGAACATTTCTACATTTCTAGACATTTCTAGTCGAGGAAGTGCAGGATATGTCCTCTTTTGTTGATTATATTTGAATATAGAAATTTATAGACATTCAAGGCTGATTTTTTTTTCTGTGTGAATATTAAATACATAGTCATTCAAGGGGGAAAGTTCATTTCACTTTCTTCATGAGTTAGAAAAAAGGGGGGAGCTTGCTATTTGTATAAATTGATTTAATGTTTTATTGGCAATAGTTAATACATTTGGTTTAAAAATCTATTACTCCAAATATGACCCTCACATTGAGTTGTGTGGGTTGTTTACTACATAAACATACCTCTTGCAGTACGCAGTATGAACAGTACACTGCACACCCACTGCATACCTGGTATATGAAATGCAGGCCTACGTGCTGCCAACTAAGCTGTAGGGCCTTGCACAGAGCTGCATCACCCTGGAGGGAGGAGTACCTTTTCCGATTTCACAAAAAGGTTTTAAACCAGCTGTCACCAGCCTGCTACCAGATAAGGGAATAGACTCAACATTTTTCTAGCACATGTCTTTTCCCTAAAGCACAGATTTCTCTGTTTAACCTGAGCAAAAAGAAATGAAGTAGCAATAGAAGAGAATGAACAAAACTGGCTGTATGCACATTTCTAATTATTCATCACAACAGGTGTATATCCTTAAGTTTGTTAAATCATCATGGGTTTTTTCCAAAGTAAGAAATAATGTATGAACATTAATATCAACACGGTAGAGAGCACAAGAAATAAAAGTCTCTAATGAGTAATATACAGTCTTGCATGTGAGAAGTCGGGAACATTTCTAGTTGACTTTAAAAGCGGTAAAGCATGGAAACAAATGGGAGCATGTGTAGAACACTATTGTAATTAGAGAGTGTACGTAGGGACCTACGTTCATGCTGTCTTTTCCTTTATTTAGCATTGCTCTTCAAGCTCCCACGGCCTATTTCTTTTAAATTTTTCCACTTCAAGCTTGTTTGTTCTTATTGTTCACTGGTGTCATCTATCTTCCCATCTTTTAAATCTATTTTTAGAGAGTACTCCTATTGCACAATTCCTTTTAGGAAGGAAAAGGTCAAGTTAAGAGAAGGCAGAGGAAATTAAATGTAAAAATTCTAGACGATTGAAACAAAATAGACTTTGCAGATAGAGTCATGTGTTCATACCCTTTAGTTAACATACTTTCTCTAAACTTTTTTAGTGTGAAAGCCTTTAAGTAAAATGTAGAAAGTTTTGTTTTTCATTTAATTTGAATGTAAAGAGTGTAAGAATCCTGTAAAGTAAAACTGTAATTGAGCACAGATATAATTTTAATAATGAGCTACCATGGCTTACTGTTGCTTGATGTCCCGATCTTAGTTTGAACCAGGTTTAACCTTTGAAACTACTTTTAGCTTGTTCTAAACTAGGCTTTTATCCATTTTTTAAGTATTATTTATTTTATTTCAATCCTAAAAGGTTGTTGCCTAAGCAGACATTTCTTCATGCAAACCCTCTTGAAAACAAATACTTAGGCTTCAGTAGATGGCACACAAGATGAACAGAATGTCTCAGGAATGTTCTACCATTGATTTTTGTTGTTTTATACTTTCAGAATCTCTTTGGCAGTAATAGTCTTGATGGAGGAAGCAGTCCAATGATCAAGCCCAAAGGAGACAAACAAGTGGAATACCTAGATCTAGATTTAGACTCTGGAAAATCCACCCCACCACGTAAGGTAAGGGAAACCTTTTCTGCAAATACTCACACTTAACAAACCTGAGGAATCATCTCTTTTGGGGGAATTTTGTTAGTCATGTTTAATTTAAGTTTAGTAAAATCTGTTACTTAAGGCCATCTCATAAATCACAAGTAACAAAGTTATGGAGACTGATATTTTTTTTTTTTCTTTTGTAATACTGTGGAAGTCATATACTTTCTACTTTTTTAGCGGTTACCATTGAAATAATTATTTAACAAATTCAGAAGTTAACCAATGTCTTCCCTTTGTTTAAAATGTTAGTTCAAGTTAACATTATATGCCAAAAATGGCATATAATTCGAAATTTTAGTTTTTCTTGTTATTAAACCCACAAATTAGTATTGTTATTACTCGTCTTATAATATAAATATAATAATGTTCATTATATAAATCTTTATTTACATTTTCCCACATGTTTACCAATTTCTTTTTTTAATTATTCCTTCCAGTATCTCAAACCTCTAATAATTTTTCTTCCCCCTGAAATGCATCCTTTAGAAGTTCCTTTAGTGAGGCTGGGATGGTGGCTAATGCCTGTAACCCTAGCACTCTGGGATGCCAAGGCAGGTAGACTGCATGAGCTCACAAGTTTGAGACCAGCCTGAGCAAGAACAAGATCTCGGGGTGCCTGTAGCTCAGTGGTTAGGGCACCAGCCACATGCTCTGGGGCTGGTGGGTTCGAACCCAGCCTGGGTCTGCTAAAGAAAAAAAAAAAAAGATAGCCAGGCGTTGTGGCAGGTGTCTATAGTACCAGCTAACCAAGGAGGCTGAGGCAAGAGAACTGCGTGAGCCCAAGAGTTTGAGGTTGCTGTGAGGTATGATGCCACAGCAGTCCACTAAGTGTGACAAAGTGATACTCAGTCTCAGTTAAAAAAACAAACAAACAAAAAAGAACGAGACCTCATTTCTACTAAAAATAGAAAAATTAGAAAAATTAGCCAGGCGTTGTGATGGGCACCTGTAGTTCAAGCTCCATGGGAGGCTGAAGCAAGAGGAACTCTTGAGCCCCAGAATTCGAGGTTGCTGTGAGCAATGATACCACTGTACTCTACTCAGGGCAAGAGTGACATTGTCTCCAAAAAAAAAAAGAAAGAAAAGTTCCTTTAGTGGAGGTCTATTGGTAATAAGTTCTTTCAGTTTTTGTTTAACTTAAATATCTTTATTTTGTGTTGATTCTTGGGAAAGAGCTTTCTTGAATTTACAGTTTTTGATGGGCAGTAATTTTCTCTCAACAAAGAAAATACTGTCTCTCTATAATCCGGCTTCTATTTTTCCTGTTGAAAAGTATGCTGTCAGTCTAATTGTAATGCCTTTGCAAGTAACCTGTCTTTTCTGACTGGCTGATTTAAGGATCTTTTCTTTGTCATTGATATTCTGCAGGTTCACTGCAATGTGCCTAGACGGAGATTTCTTTTTTATTTATCCAGCTTGGTACAAGTTGTGTTGCCTTTTTTTCTGGATTCCTATTTTTTATCAAGTCTGGGAAAGTCTCAGTCATAATCTTTTTAAATATTGCTTCTCAAATCTTTTTATTCTCTCCTTTGAAGTTTCTGATTAAACATATGTTAGAACTTCTCATTCTATCTTTTGCAAGCTTAAGCTAACAAGAGAATCATGCTCTGTATTGATTATTCATCTAAAGATGAGCCAGGTATCTGGTGTCCTTATTATTATGAATTTCACCTGTGATGGGAGCATTAGTTTGAATTCTTAAATATAAAAATTTTAAATTTAAAGGAAAAATAGTGCATAGTTAGGAAAGAAACAATAATCATTTGAAGTAGTTAATGTTATTTTTTGTGACCCAGTAGAATTTCAAGAGCATTCACAGTGCCTATGTGTCTGTGTTTTTAAGCCTAAATTTCACTCAGAAACACTCCTGTGCATGGGAGACTTGATGTTTTTTTCTTTGTGTTCCAGCAAAAAAGCAGTGGCTCAGGCAGCAGTGTAGCAGATGAGAGAGTGGATTATGTTGTGGTTGACCAACAGAAGACCCTGGCTCTAAAGAGCACTCGGGAAGCCTGGACAGATGGGAGGCAGTCCACAGAATCTGAAACACCGACCAAGAGCATGAAATGAAAATATTACTTTGCATTTATGAACAATAAACTTATGAATTGTAAAGATGAATCCTGTTTGAAGATGACTTGACAGTTCTGCTCTAGGTAGATCTTCAAATGAGTAGAGTTGACGTCAAAGAACCTTTCAGGCATAATCAAGCAATTTAGACTTAACTATGGTGCTTTGTGGTATCTGAACAATTCATAACATGTAAATAATGTGGGTAAATAGTATTGTTTAACTCCCAGAGAAACATTTGTTCCATAGTTAACACACTTGTAGTATTACTGTATTTATGCACTTTTTCATTTAAAACATTGTTTTGGGGATTCCCAATGTTCCTTAACGTAATTCCTTTGGGAGTTTTTCCTCACACACTACTTTATATAACAGTACTACATTAACTAAGCTATTTTTAGATTCGGAAATGGCTGTTTAAACTATAGTCTAACAACATTAAGATGAGAAGTAGATTCTCAAGTTAGCTTTCCACCTGAAGCTTCAGGTGGTGACCATTACCTTAACTACAGAGTATAGTTTAACTCATCATTCATTGCCTTCCAAAATCCTGAGGATAATGTATGTACTGGTATCATGACCTAGTTCTCTGGTTCATGTGCATTTAGTTTTTAATGGTGGAACTTTGTTATATTTTGTTAATTGCAGCATTTTTGGTTCATTGAGTGAAGATTCTCCCACGTAGGATCTCGCACCTGCAGGTCATTGATGGCATGTAGTGATGATGTGCTCTTATACTTGTTAACATGTATTAAATGTTATTTGCAAAAGGTAGATTATATAACTAATCAGGTACATACCAGGCACTGCTGTGCTAATACACTGATCAGGTTTAGACAATGAGCTTTGGTTGTGTTCTTGTTAGTCCTAGTACTGGTTCCCAGTTTGGAATTAATGAAGCAATTGACATTCACTGTTAGTTATAGCAACATACTGTGATTTTTAATTAGATAGTAATTCAGATTTATTACTCTAAGAATGAAATCCTATCTTTTGACACCATAGTGCCCTTTCTACGATTTTTTTTTTTTTTTACTTAATATTCTTCTTGGCCTTATATTTAAATCCCTATGCAATTAATATTTTATATCTGCATTTTTTTTTAAAAAATTGATGTTATATAAGTGATTCTTATATGTAGCACCTGTTGCTTTTCCATGAAAGAATTCAGGATTTTGTACTGTGATTGATATTCACTGCCCCAATTTAAGAAATATTGGAGCCTTGCTATAATGTGAAATCTTATAGTCATGGACCCCTTCCAACCAAATTTCTGAAACCACCAGAGGGATGGTATAATTTTGTCTCACCTGTAACCTGGTCCTGTGACATGTGTAGCAAGACCACAAATTATAGTGAGGCTACAGTTATATTCATCTGTTTTGGCTTTGCAGCATACTTTAGAAAACAGGTATAGTTGTTTTCTTGTTTTTAACCAAGTTACATACAATCTCTTATGTATTGATTGGAGGAAGCATAGAGATGGAAGTGCCACAGCTAAGGCAGAACTCCCTCCATTCAGACCTCTAACCATTGCCTGAGTACACAGATGTGTCCTGGTTTCTGGCCTGTTGGCCATAATGCTGTGCCTAATTGATGTAGTAGGTTTATTTCCCCCAACCCACAAACTAAAAATATTCATAACAAGAGGAATTGTAGACTAGTAACATTTGATTCCTGTAAATGTTTGTTTCTTTTTAAACAAAAACTAAAACCCAGAAGTGAATTTTGAGGTGAATTTTTAAATAAAAAAGATTGTTTGAGTTTGGTGTGCAAGCTGTTTTAATGAAATCACAACATAAAATCTAACATCATTGAAATATGCCTAAACCAAGGGTGGGGAACGGCAGCCTTGGGGCTATGTGTAGCCTTCTGGATCCTGTGTGGCCTTTTGACTGAATCTAAATTTTACAGGACAAGTCTTTTCAATAAAAATAACTATTAAAACACAGAACATAGTTGATGTATAAAAACACTAAATTGTGTTACCTGGAGGATAAATATATTTTGAGGTTTAAAACATAATAAATATTTAATTCAAAAATAAACATCTTTCTTTAAAGCTGCCTATTGGAGAATATCAAGCAATTATGAATGTTTTTAGTCTAATTTCTTCTTAAATTTTAATGTTAGTCAGGATTTTTAAAGATCTACAGCATTATAATTTTTATTAATATTCCCATTCTGAGTAATCCAAGAATGGAAATGTATTAGAAAGGCATTTTGCTTTAGAAAATTGAATCAAATTTAACATTGTATTAATGAATTAAACTGAAAGACAGTTTCTTACAGAGCAGTATTTTCCAAACATTTTTTTAGCACTAGAATCTTTTTTTAAATAAAATTTTCTGTGTAACCCCAATACCTAAAGCCTGAAAACTTCAATCAGTACAAATGTATTTTTAGTTTATATTCCTGTTTACTTACTTAGATTCATTACTAAGCATTATGTGATTTGTGAATTATTTCTGAATAATACAAATATGGAGTTATACATAGTTGATTAAACTGGAAGCCAATTTATTTCTATGCCTTGTTTTATTTACGTACTATCAAGAAAATTGTGGTTCATACAAATATAGGTGCAAATAATAACAGTTTTTAAACACATATCTCAAGAGATTCGTTCCTTAGAGATAGCTGAAGTTGTGTTCCAAGGTCTATACAAAGATACATTATTATAGAATGTAATACATAAGCAGTCTACAGTGTGTCAAAATAATGTGTGTAACACATTAGAATGTGCATTTTTATTAGGTTTTAAAATAAACACTTATAAAATAAATTTGAATCAAAAGGTTTTAACTCAACCCTGAAGAAGGTAGATTTCAGCCAGGAAAGGATTAAAAACCACTGGTTAAACAAGGGACAGTTTCAGATCAGAAGTTTTTTCTCCTACGTGTTTGATGTTCTCTACCTGTATTTTTGAAAAACTAATATTTTATGAAGGTTTGAAATGCTTAAGCACATTGAATCAAATTAAACAGTGCTTTCAAAAGTCAAAATTCAAACTTGAAGAATTTAAGCTACTTAACCCATTGAAGCTATAAAGGATGTATTTTTTCTATACACTAACTCATACATTTTATCTTTATCAATACTATATAAGCTACTGTGACCATTCTGGAGAATTTCATAAAGGAACTTTGAGGGTGTCTGGATGTGTGTGTGTGTGTGTGTATCATATATATAAAATACTGCTATGCCTATACATTAATTTCTAATGTATAATGTATTTCTAATGTATTATGCCTAATATAACAATTTCTTCTAGACTCTTTATATTTAAGTAATAGGGATTAAGTCTCCCTATTTATGTATTTAAACTGGACATTGAACACCAGGGTTTTTCTTTATCTGCTAGTGGGAAGTTATCTGCTTTTCCCCTTCAGAGAAAACACTATTTTTTATATTTTGTTAAAATATTAACTACTACCCGAATGCGCGTAGCTCAGTGCTTAGAGTGCTGGCCCTGTACAGCAGGGCTGGTGGGTTTGAACCCCGCACGGGCCTACTTAATAAAATATTAACTATTTTATGCCTGTACACCATGCTAGACACAAATTATAATTCTTGGGTGTTCACATACACTCTTAGTGCCTTTTCTTTGGATCATTGAAAGCGTGGGTAATTAGAATTTTGAATGACTACAAAGCTTTTTGTTGTTGTTGTTGAGACAGAGTCTCACTCTGTTACCCTCGTTAGAGTGCTGTGGCATCATAGCTCACAGCAACCTCCAACTCTTGGGCTTAAGTGATTCTCTTGCCTCAGTTCCCCAAGTAGCTGGGACTACAGGTGCCCACCACACCACCCAACTATTTTTTTGTTGTTGTTGTAGTTGTCATTGTTGTTTAGCTGGCCCAGGCTGAATCCAAACCCATCAGCCTCAGTGTATGTGGCTGGCACCCTACCCACTGAGCTACGGGTGCTGCCCTCTGTAGAATTATTATCATTATTATTTTTTTAGAGACAGAGTCTCACTTTGTTGCCCTTGGTAGAGTGCTGTGACGTTACAGCTCGCAGCAATCTCTAGCACTTGGGCTTAGGCGATTCTCTTGCCTCAGCCTCCCAAGTAGCTGGGACTACAGGCGCCTGCCAAAATCCCTGGCTATTTTTTTGTTGCAGTTTGGCCGGGCCAGGTTCGAACCCGCCACCTTCGGTATATGGGGCCGGCACCCTGCTCACTGAGCCACAGGTGCTGCCCTGTAGAATTATTTTTATTTAGGCGCAGTCTAATCTCTGTTATGAGTTTCAACGAACTGATTAGTCAAGGGATCATGTAACCCAAATTGATTGTTGATAATCATCCCAGATTTAAATAGCAGAATGCGGTATTGTCATAGCTCACAGAAACCTCAAACTCTTGGGCACAAGTGAACTCCTTGCTTCAGTTTTTCATTTATAGCAGAGACGGGGTCTCACTTTTGTTCAGGCTGGTCTTGAACTCACGTGCTAAAGTGATCCACTCAGAGTGCTAGCAAAATCTTATGTATAAATTTATTTCTCCCCTCTTGCACATCATCTTTTGTAAAGTTCCGATGGTAGATATTTTCTGCTACCAAATACTTTTAAATTTGGTTTTAAGACCTTACATAGACAATTAGGATACTGAATTTAAATGCGTTATTTCCTTTCAGCGTGTTCTATCTGGGTTTAAAAAAAAAAACAATTCTGCCACTGACTGCACTTTGCAGTCTCACTTCTACAGGGTCACTCATTTTCTTTTGTTTATTTGTTGAGATAAAGTCTCACTCTGTTGCCCAGAGTAGTGCTGTGGCATCATAGCTCATAGCAACCTCAAACTCTTGGGCTCAACTGATCCTCTTTCTTCAGCCTCCCCAGTAGCTGGTAACAGGTGCCCACAACAGCACCCAGCTAGTTTTTCTGTTTTTAGTAGAGATGGGATCTTGCTCTTGAGCAGGCTGTTCTTGAACTCCTGAGCTCAAGCAATCCACCCACTTTGGCCTCCCAGAGTGCTAGGATGACAGGCATGAGCCACCACACCCAGCCAGGGTCACTTATTTTCTGCAACAAAATCTCACTAAATCATACTGATCTGCCCTAGGTAAGTAGGAAAAGATTCTTGAATTCCATCACCACATGCCCATGCCCTATTAGTCTTCCATCCAACTAGTGCTACCAGCATTTTATTGAATAAAAGGCCAAAGAAATGAAGACCTGCATGCAACCTTTATCAGAAATTATGTTTTATCCTTCCAACATGACTTGGAAGATGATTCTATTTATTAACTGGCTGGCCTTTTTCATTTCTATGAGAGTTTCAAACATCTCCAGTACTTTATAAAATCCCAAGAATTGCTACAAGTCAGCTCAGCTCTTTGGTCCACTCAGCTCAGCATTTTGCAGCTCTGACTCTCATTAAATCCCATTTGGGAAGTTTTCTGGAGGGTGAGGCTGTCTTCTGTGAGGTCATTTCCTCCTGATAAAGATGACAGAAAGTGTCACCTTGTAAATAGTGAAAAGTATTTGCATGTAACTTCTTTGGAGAAAAAACTTACATCTGATATAGAAATACTTTTTGAATTGCCATTTTGTTAGGGGAGTGTTGTGGAAAATGACTGTTACTGCATTCTGTGCAATAACATTTTAAAAGCTGCGTCAGTGATGGGAGGCATTGTTTTATCTTCTATGATTGGGTAGCAGTCCCCCTTTAGATTCTTGATTTAATATAAATTTTTTCTTTTTTTGAGACAGAGTCTCACTATGTTGCCCTCAGTAGAGTGCTGTGGTGTCTCAGCTCACAGCAACCTCAAACTCTGGGGCTTAAGCGATTTTCTTGCCTTAGCCTCCGAAGTAGCTGGCACTACAGGTGCCCACCACAACGCCCACCTAAAATATAAAATTTTTTTAATAAAAATAAATAAAATAAATGAACAACCTTTAGAAAATAAATTTCTACAATGTATTCCTATACTTCATTTAGCAGGATTTTATTACTGTTACTCGTGATTATAGTTAGTAATTTTCTCTCCATGTGTCCTACTGATTTTGTGATTTACGTGGTGCTTGGAACATTTGGAGTACTATGTGGGCCATAGAGTGATATGGAAAAATTTAAGACCAAATTAAAAAAAAAAAAGCCCACTTTATCAAATAGATCTTATTTATCAACTTGAGTAGTCTATGGCTCCCATGTATTTTGACAAATACTAGTGTAGGTGTTGCTTTGAAGACATTTTGTAGATGTGATTAACATTTACAATCAATTTTTTTTTTTTTTTTTTTTTTTTAATGGAGACAGAGTTTCACTTTTTCTGGGGCTAAACTATAGTGGTGCAGTCATGGCTCACTGCAACCTTGAATTCCTGGGCTCAAGGTGATCCTTCTGCCTCAGTCTCCTGAGTAGCTGGGACTACAGGCATGCACTACCACATCTGGCTAATTTTTCGATTATTTTGTAGAGATGGGGGTCTCACTATGTTACCCAGGCTGGTCTCCAACTCCTGGCTTCAAGCAATCCTCCTTTCTCACCCTCCAAAAGTGCTAGGATTTCAGACATGAGCCACTGTGCCTGGCTAATCAGTTCATCCTAAGTAAAGCAGATGGTCTGTCATAATGTGGTTAGATCTCTTCCAATCATTTGAAGATCTTCAGAGCAAAAACTGAAGTTTCCCTAAGAAGAAGGAATTCTGCCTCAAGACTGTAACAGATTAAACCTGCCTGGGTTTCCAGCCTGCTAGCTTGTCCTGTGGATTTTGAACTCAAGATGGCATCATCACCGTTTACTTGAATTTCCAGCCTGCTAGCCTATCCTGCAAATTTCAGACTTGTCAGTTCTCATAATCCTGGAGCCTTCCTTAAAATAAAACTCAATCTTTGAGTGTGTGTGTGTCTCTTTATATATACATGCACAGACACATATAATGTATATATACACACATATATAACATACATATCTTACTGGCTCTGTTTCTCTAGAGAACCTTGACTGATGGATTAATCTGAGTGCCTCTTACACCAAGCAATGATTTTGAAGCTTAATTAAAAAAGCTTAATTAGGGCGGCGCCTGTGGCTCAGTGAGTAGGGCGCCGGCCCCATATACCGAGGGTGGCGGGTTCAAACCCACCCCGGCCAAACTGCAACCAAAAAATAGCTGGGCGTTGTGGCGGGTGCCTGTAGTCCCAGCTACTCGGGAGGCTGAGGCAAGAGAATCGCTTAAGCCCAGGAGTTGGAGGTTGCTGTGAGCTGGGTGAGGCCACGGCACTCTACCGAGGGCCATAAAGTGAGACTCTGTCTCTACCCCAAAAAAAAAAAAAAGCTTAATTAATTGCTAATTAATTAATTAGCAATCTGTGCTCACATTTTTCTCTTTTAAAAAGTTAATGAATTGCTGAAGCCATTTGCTGACAGTCATCCATATTTCTACTTCTGCTGGCCCTAACTTTTGGTCTTCTAGGAGCCATTAAATCGGCATCTCCAATGACAGAAAATAGTATGCTAAGAAGAACCTATTATTAGCTTCCTGCTGAGTGGGGCACAGAATTCTAGTAAGAAAAGAATTTCAGGCTCGGAGCCTGTAGCTCAGCGGGTAGGGCACCAGCCATGTACACTGGGGCTGGTGGCTTTGAACTTGGCCTGGGCATGCCAAACAACAATAACAAATACAACAAAAAAATAGCCAGGTGTTGTGGCAGAACACTGTAGTCCCAGCTACTTGGGAAGCTGAGGCAAGAGATTCGCTTAAGCCCAAGAGTTTGAGGTTTCTGTGAGCTGTGATGCCACAGGCACTCTACCGAGGTTGACATAATGAAGCTCTGTCTCAAAAAGAAAAAAAATGAATTTCACTTGTAACAATTTATTATTAGCTTATTTGTTATTTCTTGGGAAGAGAATAAAAGACAAAAGCAAAATATGAAGAACTGTTTGGGGTAGAAGGTTATGAGTATTGTATTAGTTATGTAATGCTGTGTAACAAACAGAATGGAGTGACTTAAAAAATAATAAACCATCTATTCTCATAGTTTCCATGGTCAAAGATTCAGGAGTGTCTTGGCTGGACAGTTGCGGCCCAGCATCTGTAATGGAATTACAGTCAAATCAACTGAGACTTCAGTCTCCTCCAAGGTGGTTCACTGACTTGGCTGGCAAGGTAGTGCTGTCTGTTGATGGGGAGCCTCTGTTCCTCTTCATCTGGGCCTCTATGCAAAAGTGCTTGAGTATCCTTATGGCATGGTGGCTGGCTTCCCCCAAAGCCTGTGATCCAAGAGATCAAGCAGCGGTTCATGACCTTTTATGACTTAGCATCAGAGATGTGTCATCTCTGCTGTACTCCAATGGGTTGTATAGTCCACTTCCTGATTCACTGTGGGAGGAGACTTACAAGGGCATCAGTAACAGGAAGTGCAGATCACTGGAAGCCATCTTAGAGGCTAGCTATTACAATGGCAGAGGAAGGTCAAGAGATGAGGCCAAGGATAGAAGCCCTTGAGAACCGGATGAGTAATTCTTGAGTACATCAAGAATTAAGGATGTTAAAATGCTGGAACAATACTCCAAAGCATGGAAAGAATAGGCCGCAAGTCAGGAGACAGTTTTAGATCTAGATATATGAGTTTAGCTGTGTGTTCTTATAAATTACAAAGCAAGGTTGGGTGTAGTGGCTCACATGTGTAATCCTAGCACTCTGGGAGGCTGAGGCCAAGCTCCTAAGTTCAAGATCAGCCTGAGCCTAAGCGAGACCTTATCTCTAAAAAAATAGCCAGGTGTTGTGGTGGAAGCCTGTAGTTCCAGCTACTCGGGAGGCTGAGGCAAGAGAATCACTTAAGCCCAAGAGTTAGAGGTTGCTGTGAGCCATGTGACGCCACAGCACTCTACCCGAGGGCCGTACAGTGAGACTCTGTCTCTACAAAAAGAAAAAAAAAAATTACAAGGCTAGTCAACGGTTCTTGAGTTATTGAATATAAATACATACTTAGTCCTCGTAATACTGTCAGATAAATAAATGTATTTTCTTCAACCCTCAATTTAAACAGACTTACAAGGGATTTCTCTTGATTCTAGCAGCCAGAGGTGATAGCTCCTTCCTCTAAATGAGTCAAAATTGGTAACTCCTCTTCACATATTTTTCATACTTGGCTGTTGTGATGGTGTATTAGTCATCACAAAGTGCCACAGACAGGGTGGCTTAAAGAAGAGAAATTTATTTCTCACCATTCAGAAGGCTAAATGTCAAAGATCAAGGCTGGTGGTTTGGTTTCTTCTGAGGCCTCTTGCCTTGTAGAGAGTCAACTTCATTGCCTCACATGTCTTCTGGATGCACACCCCTGATCTCTCTCTTATAAAAACATCAGTCGGATTAGGCTCCAGCTATATGACTCATTTTACCTTAATTACATTTTTAATGACCTTATCTCCAAAAACCTAATGCATTCTGGGATTATGAAGATGTTTGTATCTAATCTGCCTGCCTGGGTACCCCTTTCCTGGCAGGAAAAGATGGCACACCCAAAGGGTGTAATTGAAGAGAATTGAACTAAAGGACTGTTGTATAGGTAGGTTTAAGGGAACCAACAAAGACTGAAATTTCTACTATAAAATATGAAACATGAAGAAAATTGAAAAACAAAGGAATATACAATGTGCATGAATGGGGTAACTCAATGCTGTAAAGACATTGCTTTTCCCCCAAATTGATCATTAGGTTCAATGTAATCTTATTTAAAATTCCAAAAGGTTTTTGTTACTTTTTTGTTTTTGGCCGGGGCTAGGTTTGAACCTGCCACCTCCGGCATATGAGGTGCCACCTACTCTTGAGCCACAGGCGCCACCCTATTACTTTTGTTTTAAACAAAACTCAGATGCTGATTTTTAAATATTTGTAGAAGTATTATAAAAGGACAAAGAATAGCCAAAACATCCTTGAAAAAGGAAAATTGGATAGTACTCTATAAGATTTATGATTTATTGTAAGGACAGCAATTAATGCAATGTGATATTGGAATAAGGAAAAAATCTGCCAGTGGAACACAGAAGAGAGCACAGTAACAGAACTACACACATGTGTATATGAACACCTGATTTATGACAAGGTGGTCTACGCAGCAGGGGAAAAACAATGTTCTTTCCAATAAATGGTGGTAGGCCACTTGGCTATCCATACAAATAAAAAAAGAAAATTGACCTCTAGCTTACATCATAAACAAGAATCAATTCCTACTGAACTATAGATATAACTGCAAAAGGCAAAGCAGTAACAAAGTTACTGCAAAGTTATGTGGGATAATTTTATCATTTCAAATAAGTTTCTTTCTTTCTTTTTTTTTTTTTGAGAGACAGAGTCTCACTTTGTTGCCCTGGGTAGAGTGCCATGGCATCACATCTCACAGCAACCCCAAACTCTTGGGCTTAAGCGATTTTCCTGCCTCAACCTCCCAAGTAGCTGGTACTACAGGCACCCACCACAATGCCCGCCTATTTTTTGTTGCCATTGTCATTGTCATTTAGCTGGCCCAGGCCGGGTTTGAAGCTGCCACCCTCAGTGTGTGTGGCCGGCACTGTAACCACTGTGCTATGGGCGCCAAGCCTCAAATAAGTTTCTTAAACAGGACAAAAGGTTAACTAAACAAAGTTTGATAGGTATCAAAATTAAGAATATCAGTTTATCAATAGCAAAAGTAAACACACTATGGGATAATTGACAAAGGATTCAAAATCTGATTATATTTGGAATTCCTATATATCAGCAAGAAAAATACAGTAAATAGGCTGGGCATGGTGGCTTACACTTGTAATCCTAGCACTCTGGGAGGCCAAGGTGGGTGGATTGCTTGAGCTCACAAGTTTGAGACCAGCCTGAGCAAGAGCAAGACTCTGTCTCCACTAAAAATAGAAAAATTAGCCGGACATTGTGGCAGGTGGCATGTAGTCCCAGCTACTGGGGAGGCTGAAGTAAGAGGATAGATTAAGCACAGGAGTTTGAGCTCACTGTGAGCTATGATGCCGGGGCAACAGAGTGAGACTCTGTTTCAAAACGAAAAGAAAAGAAAGGAAAAGAGAAGAGAAAGAAAAGGAAGGGAGGAGAGAGGAGGGAAGGGAAGGGAAGGGAAAAATATAGAAAATGGAGGCAAGAGAAATGAACCAGAATTTTCACAAACAGAAAAAGAAACATATGACATGGTTTAACTTTCCTAATAATGGTAAAATGCAGACAAAAACCATGTTACATTACTGCATATCTAAACAAATGATTAAAATTTTAAAAGACTGCCAATAAATACCAAGTATTGTCAAGGATGTGTAGCAACAATTATTCTCATACAGACCTAGTGGGAGTTCAAATTAATACAGTCACATTGAAAGGCTGTCATTATTTACAAAAGTTGGATATAAGAATACCTTATGACCTAATAGTTATACTCCTGTGTTAGACCCAAGTGAAATGCATGCACATGTGTACCAAGAGACAGACATAAGAATGTTCAAGGTGTTATAAACACCAAACATGTAAAAATAATCCAAATGCCAATCAACATTAGAAAGGATAAATGAATTGCTTTTTATTCTTACAATTGAAATATGTAAATGAATAAACTATGACCACTGAAGCACATAGACAAATCTCACAAATACAGCATTGTTTAAAACCAGCCAGATAGGCTCAGCACCTGTAGCTCAAGCAGCTAAGGTGCCAGCCACATGCACCAGAGCTGGTGGGTTTGAATCCATCCCAGGCCCGCCAAGCAACAAAGACAACTACAACCAAAAAAAAGCCGGGTGTTGTGGCGGGCACCTGTAGTCCCAGCTACTTGGGAGGCTGAGGCAAGAGAATCGCTTAACCCGAGGAGTTGGAGGTTGCTGTGAGCTGTGATGCCACAGCATTCTACACAGGGTGACAGCTTGAGGCTCTGTCTCAAAAAAAAAAAATACAGCTAGATACAAAAGAATACTTAACATATGACTTTTCTCACATAAAGTTCAAAAAATGAAAGTTCAAAAACTAAACCATTGTGTTTAATGCAAGCTTTGATGATAACACTAAAAACGAAGTAAGGAGTTAACTTTCATAAAAATGAGAATGTTATTACATTTTCACTGGGAAGAGAGGGAAGCTGGAGGTACGGCACATGGGAGGTTTGAGGGGTGCTGGCAAAGTTCTTTTTTTTTTTTTTTTTTTTTTATTCTTGGGGATTCATTGAGGGTACAATAAGCCAGGTTACACTGATTGCAATTGTTAGGTAAAGTCCCTCTTGCAATCATGTCTTGCCCCCATAAAGTGTGACACACACTAAGGCCCCACCCTCCTCCCTCCATCCCTCTTTCTTCTTCCCCCCCCATAACCTTAATTGTCATTAATTGTCCTCATATCAAAATTGAGTACATAGGATTCATGCTTCTCCATTCTTGTGATGCTTTACTAAGAATAATGTCTTCCACTTCCATCCAGGTTAATACGAAGGATGTAAAGTCTCCATTTTTTTTAATAGCTGAATAGTATTTCATGGTATACCATAGCTTGTTAATCCATTCCTGGTTTGGTGGGCATTTAGGCTGATTCTACATTTTGGCAATTGTAAATTGAGCTGCAATAAACAGTCTAGTACAAGTGTCCTTATGATAAAAGGATTTTTTTTCCTTCTGGGTAGATGCCCAGTAATGGGATTGCAGGATCGAGTGGGAGGTCTAGCTTGAGTGCTTTGAGGTTTCTCCATACTTCCTTCCAGAAAGGTTGTACTAGTTTGCAGTCCCACCAGCAGTGTACAAGTGTTCCCTTCTCTCCACATCCACGCCAGCAGCTGCAGTTTTGAGATTTTGTGATGTGGGCCATTCTCACTGGGGTTAGATGGTATCTCAGGGTTGTTTTGATTTGCATTTCTCTAATATATAGAGATGATGAACATTTTCTCATGTGTTTGTTAGCCATTCGTCTGTCATCTTTACAGAAGGTTCTATTCATGTCTCTTGCCCATTGATATATGGGATTGTTGGCTTTTTTCATGTGGATTAATTTGAGTTCTCTATAGATCCTAGTTATCAAGCTTTTGTCTGATTCAAAATATGCAAATATCCTTTCCCATTGTGTAGGTTGTCTCTTTCCTTTGGTTATTGTCTCCTTAGCTGTACAGAAGCTTTTCAGTTTAAAGAAGTCCCATTTGTTTATTTTTGTTGTTGTTGCAATTGCCATGGCAGTCTTCTTCATGAAGTCTTTCCCCAGGCCAATATCTTCCAGTGTTTTTCCTATGCTTTCTTGGAGGATTTTTATTGTTTCATGCCTTAAATTTAAGTCCTTTATCCATCTGGAATCAATTTTTGTGAGTGGGGAAAGGTGTGGGTCCAGTTTCAGTCTTTTACATGTAGACATCCAGTTCTCCCAACACCATTTATTGAATAGGGAGTCTTTCCCCCAAGGTATGTTCTTGTTTGGTTTATCGAAGATGAGGTGGTTGTAAGATGTTAGTTTCATTTCCTGGTTTTCAATTCGATTCCAAGTTCTATGTCTCTGTTTCTGTGCCAGTACCATGCTGTCTTGAGCACTATGGCTTTGTAGTAAAGACTAAAATCTGGTATGCTGATGCCCCCAGCTTTATTTTTATTACTAAGAACTGCCTTAGCTATACGGGATTTTTTCAGATTCCATACAAAATGCAGAATCATTTTCTCCAATTCTTGAAAGTATGATGTTGGTATTTTGACAGGAATGGCATTGAATAGGTAGATTGCTTTGGGAAGTATAGACATTTTAACAATGTTGATTCTTCACATCCATGAGCATGGTATGTTCTTCCATTTGTTAATATCCTCTGCTATTTCCTTTCTGAGGATTTCATAATTTTCCTTATAGAGGTCCTTCACCTCAATTGTTAGGTATATTCCTAGGTATTTAATTTTCTTTGAAACTGTGGTGAAGGGAGTTGTGTCCTTAATTAGCTTCTCATCTTGACTGTTATTGGTGTATACAAAGGCTACTGACTTGTGGACATTGATTTTATATCCTGAAACATTACTGTATATTTTGATGACTTCTAGGAGTCTTGTGGTTGAGTCTTTGGGGTTCTCTAAGTATAAGATCATGTCGTCAGCAAAGAGGGAGAGTTTGACCTCCTCTGCTCCCATTTGGATTCCCTTTATTTCCTTATCTTGCCTAATTATATTGGCTAGAACTTCCAGCATTATGTTGAATAGTAAAGGTGACAGAGGACAACCTTGTCTGGTTCCAGTTCTAAGAGGAAAAGCTTTGAGTTTTACTCCATTCAGTAAAATATTGGCTGTGGGTTTGTCATAGATAGCTTCAATCAGTTTTAGAAATGTGCCACCTATGCCTATACTCTTCAGTGTTCTAATTAGAAAAGGATGCTGGATATTACCAAATGCTTTTTCTGCATCTATTGAGAGGATCATGTGATCTTTATTTTTGCCTCTGTTAATATGGTGGATAATGTTTATGGACTTGCGTATGTTAAACCAGCCTTGCATCCCTGGGATGAAGCCTACTTGATCATGATGAATGACTTTTTTGATGATAAGCTGTAATCTATTGGCTAGGATTTTGTTGAGAATTTTTGCATCTATATTCATGAGTGAGATTGGTCTGAAATTCTCCTTTTTGTTTGGGTCTTTTCCTGGTTTTGGTATCAGGGTGATGTTTGTTTCATAGAATGTGTTGGGGAAGATTCCTTCTTCCTCAATTTTTTGGAATAATTTCTGCAGTACAGGAATAAGCTCTTCCTTGAAGGTTTGATAGAATTCTGGAGTGAAGCCATCTGGACCAGGGCATTTTTTGGTTGGAAGATTTTTTTATTGTTTCTTTGATTTCAGTGCTTGAAATTGGTCTGTTCAGGAGCTCTATTTCTTCCTGGCTAAGTCTAGGGAGATAATGTGATTCCAAATATTGATCCATTTCCTTCACATTGTCAAATTTCTGGGCATAGAATTTCTGGTAGTATTCAGAGATGATCTCTTGTATCTCCGTGGGATCAGTTGTTATTTCCCCTTTATCATTTCTGATTGAGGTTACTAGAGATTTTACTTTTCTATTCCTCGTTAGTCTGGCCAATGGTTTATCTATTTTATTTATTTTTTCAAAAAACCAACTCCTTGTTTCATTAATTTTCTGAATGATTCTTTTGTTTTCAATTTCATTGATCTCTGATTTGATTTTGGATATTTCTTTTCTTCTACTGAGTTTAGGCTTAGATTGTTCTTCTTTTTCCAATTCCATAAGATGGCTTGTGAGATTGTTGATGCACTCTCTTTCTGTTTTTCGAATGTAGGCATCTAAAGCGATAAATTTTCCTTCAAAACTGCTTTTGCAGTATCCCACAGGTTTTGGTAGCTTGTGTCTTCATTGTTGTTATGCTCAAGGAAGTTAATGATTTCCTGTTTTATTTCTTCCTGCACCCATCTGTTATTCAACAGAAGATTGTTTAATTTCCATGCCTCTGTGTGGGGTCGAGTGTTTTTGTGAGAGTTGAGTTCCACCTTTAGTGCCTTATGGTCTGAGAAGATAGAAGGTAAAATTTCAATTCTTTTGATTTTGTTGATATTTGTTTTGTGTCCCAGGATATGATCAATTTTGGAGAATGTTCCATGGGTTGATGAGAAGAATGTACATTCTTTATGTTTGGGATGAAGTGTTCTATATGCATGTATGAAGCACAGTTGTTCTAGGGTCTCATTTAAATCTCTTATATCTTTGTTTAATTTCTTTTTAGAGGATCTGTCCAGCTCTGTAAGGGGAGTGTTAAAGTCCCCTGTTATTATGGTAATATCAGCTATCATATTGCTCAGACTGAGTAAGGTCTGTTTCAAGAATCTGGGAGCATTTAAATTGGGTGCATAAATATTTAGAATTGAAACATCTTCTTATTGTATTTTTCCCTTGACCTATAGAAAGTGACCATCTTTGTCTTTTTTGGCTTTAGTTGCTTTAAATCCACATGTATCTGAAAATAAGATTGCAACTCCTCTTTTCTTCTGAATTCCATTTGCCTGAAAAATTGTCTTCCAACCCTTGACTCAGAGCTTTAATTTGTCTTTTGAAGCCAGGTGTGTTTCTTGCAGACAACAAATGGATGGCTTGTGTTTTTTAATCCAGTCAGCCAATCTATGTCTCTTCAGTGGGGGAATTCAAGCCATTAAGATTTATTGAGATAATTGATAAGTGTGGTAGTATTCTATTCATCTTATTTTGTGAGAGTCCATTGCTCAGTTTTATCTTTTGCATCAGTGTGGAGGTTAGGTTTTGTCCTTTAATATCTGAGTTCTTACTTTGCTGTTGATGCATTGTGGTGGTCAATGTGCAGAAGAGGTTGAAGTATGTCCCGTAGAACTGGTCTTGTTGTGGTGAATTTTCTCACTGTTTGTATATCCATAAATGATTTGATTTCTCTATCAATTTTTTTTTTTTTATTGTTGGGGATTCATTGTCTCCATCAATTTTTAAGCTTAGCTTAGCAGGGTAGAGAATTCTGGGTTGGAAATTCTTCTGTTTAAGTAGATTAAAGGTAGATGACCATTGTCTTCTTGCTTGGAAAGTTTCATTAGAGAAGTCTGCGGTCACTCTGATGGATTTGCCCCTGTAGGTCAACTGGCGCTTACTCCTGGCAGCTTGCAGAATCTTTTCTTTTGTCTTGACTTTGGACAGGTTCATCACAATGTGTCTTGGAGAAGGTTGGTTAGAGTTGAGGCGAACTGGGGTCCGATATCCCTCTAAAAGCAGTGTGTCAGAATCTTTGGTGATATTTGGGAAATTTTCTTTTATAATATTCTCTAGTATGGCTTCCATTCCTCTGGGGCATTCTTCTTCCCCTTCGGGAATTCCTATAACTCTTATGTTGGAACGCTTCATAAGGTCCCATAATTCTAACAGTGAACGTTCTGCTTTCTCTCTCTTCTTTTCTGCCTCTTTTACTGTCTGAGTTATCTCAAGTACTTTGTCTTCTACCTCTGAAATTCTTTCTTCTGCATGGTCTAACCTGTTGCTGATACTTTCCATTGCATCTTTAAGTTCCCTAATTGATTGTTTCAGTTCCTTCAGCTCTGCTATATCCTTTTTATATTCTTCATATCGTTCATCTCTTATTTGATTCTGTTTTTGGATTTCCATTTGGTTATTTTCCACTTTATTAGCAGTTTCCTTTCAATGTTTTCATCATGTGTATTCTAAATTCCCTTTCTGTAATTCCTAACATTTCTTTATAGGTGGAATCCTCTGCAGTAGCTACCTCATGGTCCCTTGGTGGGGTTGTTCTGGACTGGTTCTTCATGTTGCCTGGCGTTTTCTGCTGATTCTTCCTCATGAGTGATTTCTTTTATCTGTTTCCTTGCCCTAATTTTCCTTTCACTTCCTCTTGCTCTTTAAGTTCTCGTGCTTGTGGAGTAAGGGTTCGGTGAGTCCTTTTGGTACAGGACCAGAAAGGTGAGAAGGTTGAAGAGCAAGAAAGGGATGAAAGAAAGGAGGACCGAGTGACAAGAAAAAAAAAATCGAGAAAAGAGAGGGGGTGGGTAAAAGGAATATTGACAAAAAGAAGAGAGGCACAAAAAGAGGGAGACAGAGCAATATAGGTGTACAGTAGGGTACTTTGACACAACCTTAAAAAAAACCCACCTTCTGGGGGTGCCCAGTTGGGTGGTTCCCTTGAGGTCAGCAGCTCTTTGCTAACCTGATCAGACACAGTACCCCACCTTCACCAAGTAGAGACGAAAGACAAAAATGCTATAAATCAAACCAAAACAAGCAAACAGAAAACTTTATGGGATAAAATTGGGTGAAAAACCAAATAATAGTGGTAGAAACACTAGCAAAAATGAAGTTCTAGTTATTGAAAAAGGCAGCAATGGGCTATTATAATTAAACTAGAAA
This sequence comes from Nycticebus coucang, assembly GCF_027406575.1. NCBI lineage: Eukaryota > Metazoa > Chordata > Mammalia > Primates > Lorisidae > Nycticebus > Nycticebus coucang. The sequence continues at coordinate 69,668,554 of NC_069780.1, forward strand.
AATTGAGAAAGAAAAAAGATCTGTATGGAAAAGGTTAAAATTGAAAAACAAAACAACATCAACAACATCAAAATAAACAAAAAAACAAGCAAACCAAAAAAAAAAGAAAAACACACAACCAAAAAGAAAGCAGTATGTATATGTTGTTAAATATTGTCTGGGCAACGCGGGGTCTTCTGGGGTATGAGATGTTAATCACAGTTCTGATACGACTGGAGGCTGCTGATTTCTCTAACCCCAGCAGGTAGACACCCGAAATCTCTCTTCAGCCCACTTAAAAGGCACGTTAAACTTGTAAACTTGCTGAGCAGAAGCTTTCCCAGGAAAGTGCTTGTCGCTGGAATCACTGCTGAAGTGGCTATCCACTTACCCAGTATGCCAAAACTGGTCTCACTCTGCCCCTGAGGGTTAGGGCTGCAAGGCGGCTCAGACCCCACCCTTAGGCTACTCAGTCTCTAGGTTACCAGCTCCCAACCAGATTCTAGCTCTGCGACCCTGAGGGCGGAGCTTGCCGGGGCAGATCACTCACAATGGCTCCCTGTGACCCATAGCAAAACATTATTAGCTCCGTCTGGCTCAGCGGCTCAGACAACGGCCAAAGTTTTCTGCACTCCCGCTCAGGCTCTCCCCAAGGCAGTTCAACTGAGTGCCAAGTCTAAAGACACCAAAACAGTTCACAGGTAAAGCCTTTCTGGTTTGCAGTCTCGCTGCTACTGAACTTACAGTTGTGGGCGGATTTAGACCCATTGAACACACGTGACCACTTGCCATTTTTCCACTGTTTTAGTCCTCCTCTTGGGGTCCAGAAGTCTCTCACTGACTCCCTGTATCCTCACAGGGATGATGATAGGCAGATCCCACCAGCCAGAGGTGCCTGGAGTCCTGTCTCCCCAGACTCATGGTGCCCAGATGCAAGGAAGCTGTTACTCGGCCGCCATCTTGCTCTGATAGTGCTGGGAAAGTTCTATTCATTAACTTGGGGATGTAGAGGAGTGTTCATTTTGTAATAATTTGTTGTGCTGCATATTTTGGTTTTATGCACTTCACTCTGTGTTTTATTTCAAAACGTAAAGATTACACATGAACTGTTGGCAAAAATGCTTGTCCTGAATCTAACTTCCAGAGGACAGAGGAACAATTCAAATAACACCTCTAGGAAATAATCACACAAAATATAAAACATTCCATGTATAGGATAACTTGTTTGGTCTCTACAAGAAGTTGAAGCCATTTTTTTAAAAAAATGATAGAATGCTTTAGAACAGAAGAGCCAAAAGAAGCCCCGCAACCAGAATATTCAAGTCAAACACGATGTGGAAGGAAAAGTGATTTAAGGCATTTTAGGCACAAATAGGACATTTTAAATATGGGCTAAATAATAAATGATATTAAAGAATTACCTTTTTGGGTGTAATAGCTGAGTATCTTTCATCATACAGATACATGCTGAAATACTTAGGGTTAGAAAACATCTAAAAAAAAATCTGAAATGTTTGGAAAATGCACACACATGTATGTGTACACAGATAAATTTAAACAAATAAAATATTAGTAACTGTTTAATCAAAGTGATGAATTGTTACTATACTATTCTTTCAACTTTTCTATTGAAGAGTTCGATAGTAGAAAATTGGAAAATTATTTCTTCTATACCTGGAAAGAGAGAGGGAAGAAAGGCTGCGTATGCAACATATGGGGAAATCCTTCAATTCATTAGAAGAGTAAGTTTAAAAATATTTATATTTGAATAATTTCTTTATATTTTGCATGTTCTACACGTCCCCTTTCTTAATTTCACATATTAGTCTGCATAAGATTACAAAGTAGAACAGATGCAGTGGGTCATGCCTGTAATCCTAGCACTCTGGGAGGCCAAGGGGGAAGAATCCCTTGAGCTCAGGAGTTCAAAACCAGCCTGAGCACAGCGAGACCCTGTCTCTACTAGAAATACAAAAATTAGTGGGGCTTTGTGGTGGGCACCTGTATTCCCAGCTACTTGGGAGGCTGAGGCAGGAGGATTGCATGAAACCAGGAGTTTGAGGTAGCTGTGAGCTAGGCTTTTGCCATGGCACTCTAGCCTGGGGAAACAGAGTGAGACTCTGTCTCTAAATTAAATAATTAAATTTAATTTAAAACTTTTTAATGGCAAAATAATTTTCCTTATAAGGTATTTTTCCTATATCATGTTCTGAATAAATAACATAATCACCTGACTTAAAATATAAAAACCAGAAAATAATGTACAGCAAAAATGTTTTCCTGTTCCCCATATCCATGTTATGTGTTTTTCCAGAGAGATGTCATACAGTCATAAGAAAATTCATCCATAGGCTTGGCGCCTGTGGCTCAAGTGGCTAAGGTGCCAGCCACATATACCTGAGCTGGCGGGTTTGAATACAGCCCGGGCCCGCCAAACAACGACAGCTGCAACCAAAAAATAGCCGGGCATTGTGGCAGATGCTTATAGTCCCAGCTACTTGGGAGGCAGGGGCAGAAGAATTGCTTGAGTCCAGGTGTTGGAGGTTGCTGTGAGCTGTGATGCCACCACACTCTACCCAGGGCAACAGCTTGAGGCTCTGTCTCAAAAAAAAAAAAAGAAAGAAAATTCATACACAGTAGAAGCTTTGTTAAGTTGATCACCCAAGGAACTGAAACACACTGGTCAATGTATGGAGATGCCTGACATATGGAACTAGGCCTACTGTACTGATAACATACATGTGGTGCATGTCCAGTCTATGAAAATTAGTGATCTTAAGGAGGTGGTCAATGTAGGGAGGTGCTCAACTATGCAAGTTCTACTGTATATTGGTGTATATATATTAATGGGACTCTTAAAATTGAGCCTTTTGTGTGTTACTTTGTTTTTTCCTGCTGAGATTATACATGCACATTTTCAGCAACAATGGACAAGTTGTTATTTGGTGGACATCGCCCTCTTGTGCATGAAACTGAATTTTCTAGGGAAGTCTGACAAAAAGTGTAATAAATTTATATGAATATTCTTTCATAGCATTACGATGGTGAAAGTTTCTTGATGTCATATTGTCTGCCTCCCATGCTTTCAAAGTCAGTTATTACCAGCCCCCAAATATTAGGCCCGTTCTTTAAGTCTTCAAAAGAAGGTATCTCTACTCTTGTCTTACTAATCCATATATTTTGTGCTTTTGTTCTCCAAAGCTCTCACACTCATGTTTTGTTTGATTAGAATAGGAGTTATTGTCTTTATCATCTACTTAGGTAAAATTTATATATCATACAATTCACCCATTTAAAGTCTACAACTGGGTTTATTTGCCAAGTTGTGCAACCATTGCCACAATTAATTTTAGAGCATTTTTATCAGCCCCCAAAGAAGCTCCATACCCATTAGCAGTCACTGGCCATTCCACCAACCATAGGCAATCATGGACCTACTTTCAGACTCCATGATTTTTTCTAGATATTTAATAAAACTGGAATCATACACTACATGGCATGGCCTTTAACTTCTTTCATTTAGCCTACACATTGGGCTCATCTATATTATAGCAGGCATCAGTACTACCTCCCTTTTTACTGCTACATGATACTCCATTGTATGGATATTTTAATTATTCATCAGTTGATGAACATTTGGATTGTTTCTATTTTCAGGCGATTATGAAGAATTCTGCATACAACTGTCCTCCTTTTACATTTGCAAAGATGGAAATCTGACCTGAAATGATCACTCAAAAGCTCACAACATGAGAAATTCACTTTGTTCATTGCCAATACCGCCACCAAAAGCATTCCAACCACAGTGGTAGTCCCTGCACTTGAGGACTCCTCATATTTCCAAGTTACCTGAAGTTCTTTCAGCTATCATCTTCAGTTCTTCACCTCCAAAATGATCAGCAAAAAAAAGGTAAAAAAAAAAAAAATGATCAGCACATCAGCTGCCACAGTCTCTCATTTCTCCACTTCTATCCAGCCCTTTCTTGGTTCTTTGCAAAGCTTTACTTTGACTTTATGCTCAAATTGACTTGACTGAGTGAGACCTCCCCTGAGGATGCTATTAGTGGCATCCCAGTGGTGGTTTTCTTAAGTTCTTGGTGTTCCTGGGGAAAATAACTTCAATGTGCACACCATGTAAGCCATGCAAGCAATAGGTTGTTATTATTAAAAGCAAAAGTAGTCCTCTGTAGGAGGAGAGTGGACACACGCAAAAGAGAGAAGCTGCACTGAGAGGAAGTGGCTTTAAATTTTTTGTAGTCTTGGTAATTGAGAGGAGGAATATTCAAAGCCAAGGGGTTGTGTTGGCTTTTACTAAGAATGTGGGTAACAATTCCTAGAATTGGGTTCTAATTTTAGAAAAAGGGGTCCTCCCATTTTCATACTTTATATGGTTGACTCAGAGCTGTCCTGGAAATATCAAAGGTGGAGAAATTTTTAAACCACAATATAAATAATATTATAATTAGCCAAAGTTCATGTAAGATAGTAGAGATATCTGACAAGCTGGTCAAATCCAGTTCTTACCTGTAGTTTTCAGCCCCTCAGTTTAGCTTCTGTTTAATATTTATTTTAACACTTGTACCTGATCCTTAAGCCCTTGCATTCTCTGTCTCTTAATCTCCTACTCTAACCATACCATTTCCCAACTTTTTTAAGTGAAACTATTCCTGTCTTGCCCCAGATCCTAAAAGTGGGATATGAGACTCCTTCATTCTGTTCCAATTCTGCTTCAAACAAATTCTTCTTCCTCCTCCCAAAACCCTATCTGTAGGACCTCAAGTTACCACCTTCCTTGTGCCTGGTACTTCCCCAGCTTTCTCTTCAGTTCCTCTCATTCAGATGTCACTTTCATCCTCTGTGGCTCAATGCCTTCCCCTTGTCTGTATTCCTTTCAACTTTTGGGGTGGGTTTTGCTATCCTTGGGGGCAATGCCCACATCACATCAGCCTCTCTTTCTCTCTGTTCCTTGAATTCCATTGACCTTTTCCTCCACCTATTTCAGCCATCCACTGTCAAATTTCCATCTTGAGTGGAATCAGGCTAATTCACCAAATGAACAATTGGTAGAATTTACTTAATTCTTGTTATTTTTAATAAAGTTATTTTTTTTAGTTAGAAACAAACTTAAGTGTATTTTTTTCATATACATGTGTTTATTAGGTTTCCACTTTTTGCCTTCACAAAATTAAAAAGGCTTAAAATTTAATAACAATAACAATGTTTAAGATAAGGACTAGAAATAAAAACCTTGCAAAGAATGAACAAAGATAAATATATTCAGACAAGAAATCAGAGAATTGCTGCATCAAAATATTAAGCAATAATAATAATGCAATAATAATGCAACAATAATTCACATTGTCAAATAACAGTATGTCTATTATAGAATGCTTTGACTCTGAGGTTCAGTATGGAGTCATCAGTTAACTTCTTATTATTTTTTCCCAAAGTCTCGAAAAATAGACAACTAATATTTATAAATAAAAATAAAAGATAATTTTAAAAAACAGATCATGCCAAATTTTATAGACAATAGAAAAAGAAGAAATACTTCAAAATCATTCTACTTAATCTGGATACACCTGATACTAAAATTGGAGAAAATATATTATTATAAAGGGGAAATTATAAACATATTTCACTTATAAATGAGGATGCAATATCCTAAACAACATATTAACAAGTTGAATTAAAAATTAATGTTTAAGTAATGTACTTTGGTCAAAATTAAATACAATTTATGTGAGAATTAGTTACTATTTTCTTTTCTTTACTTTTTTTTTTCTTCTTTTCCTTTCCCTCACCCCCTCCCTCCTCTGTCTTCACATTATTCTTAGTGAAGCATCACAGGAATGGAGAAGTATGAATCCTATGTATTCAACTTTGATCTGAGGACAATTAATGACAATTAATGACACAGTAGGGCATGAGGGAAGGAGAGACCAGACAGAGAAGTTTTTTTTTTTGCAGTTTTTGGCCGGGGCTGGGTTTGAACCCGCTATCTCTGGTATACAGGGCCAGTGCCCTACTCCTTGAGCCACAGACACCACCCAGAGAAGTTATTTTTAATAAAGGCCACAATCCCTTGGCTTTAAAGTTTGTAAGTTTAATAAAGTTTCCCATGTTGGCTGGGACAGATTTTACAGCTTTGATAATTTCATACAATATTTTAGTCAAATAGTTTTATTTTATCTTCATGACAGCTTTTAAGGAATCAGCAGTGCACTTGTTTTTTTCCTTTTTTTTTTTTTTAAGACAGAATCTCAAGCTGTTGCCCTGGGTAGAGTGCCATGGCATCACACAGCACAGCAACCTCAAATACTTGGGCTTAAGTGATTCTCTTGCCTCAGCCTCCTGAGTAGCTGGGACTACAGGTGCCCACAATAATGCCTGGCTGTTTTTTGTGTGTGTGTTGTTGTTGTTGCAGTTGTCATTGTTGCTTTAGCTGGCCCAGGCTGGGTTCAAACCCACAAGCCATGTGGCTGGTGCCCTATCCACAGAGCTACGGGCGCCACCCAGCAGTTCACTTCTGATCTGACTCATTTTTGTAGCTGAAAGATACTAGAGAAGATAGAAGCTGGAGGAAAATTGGAGAGGGGGGCTAAGCCATCTTTTGAAGCTGAGACCCTGTCGCCAAAAAAATAAATTAAATAAATAAATAAATTTTAAACAGATACATTATTTACTTCTCAATAATAATACAAGAAAGTGTAAAGTCAATATAAAATTTTCTAAACACATTCTATATAATAAATTTAAATATGAAATTATAGAGAGTATTATTGTCATGAAAATAGGGAACTCAAAGTCATCATAAAATAATTTTTTAAAATTAATCATAATATTGGCAAGTTCTCACCTAATGTGCACAATGTGAGGGTACATAGCATACTCCCCTGAGTGAAGGGCTCAATTATACAACTTGAACTTTACCTTAGAAAGGAAAACAATGTAACCTAAACATTTGTACTCTCATATCAATCTGAAATTTAAAAAAGATAAAGTAAGATTAATCATAATAATCAGGAATTCAAAGGCACTCTGAAGTAATACATTTTTAAAAATAAAACTGTTAAAATCATAGAAATAAAGTTCTTTAGGACTATTTCAGTGCTTACTTACCCTAATATCTTGTTTTTCTCAGGAACAGTTACCAGATTTGCAGATCTTTCTTATGTTGTTGTAGATCTTAAGTGCTTTATAAAAATGTTTAACTTTGGGCTAGGCACAGTGGCTCATGGCTGTAATCCTAGCACTCTGAGAGGCTGAGGTAGGTGGATTGTCTGAGCTCAAGAGTTTGAGACCAGCTTGAGCAAAAGCAAGTCCCTCTCTCTAAAAAAAAGCCAGGCATTGTTGTGGACGCCTGTAGTCCCAGTTACTTGGGAGGCTAACACAAGAGAATTGCTTGAGCCCGAGAGTTTGAGGTTGCTGTGAGCTATGATGCCATGGCATTCAACCCCAGGGAGAATTTGTTCCCCCCCACCAAAAAAGTTTAACTTTGAGAGGCAATGTTCTCACTGGAAAATGATGTTAAAAAACAAAAATATTTTTGAGAACTCCAAAAGTATTATTTCTATAAATACATTCCATAAATACATTGTTATTATTCAATCAGAATTTGGAAAATAACATAAAGTTTTCAAATATACATTGATGAACCATCAACATCACATTTATGAAACCAGAATCTACTTTTTAATATGATTCCCCCAGATGATTAGTATGTACACTAAAGTTTGAGAAGCACTGGACTAGAAAAATTATAGTACTTCAAAACTGTAAACTTTTCTTATTTTGAGAAAATAAGACAGCTTTATTATATAATTATATATGTATATGAAACTGCACATATTTTTAGTGTATAAATTGATGAGTTTTGACATATGTATACATCTAGGAAATCAGTCTTTCTTTTTTTATTTTTTTATATTTTATTTTTTTCTTTTCTTTTTTTCATTGTTAAATCATAGCTGTGTACATTAGTGCAATCTCCTGTACCCATTCTAAGATGCACTCACAGTCTTTCTTTTAAAGAGGATTTTGTGGAATCAGCGAGAGACTTCTGGACCCCATGAGAAAGACAAAAGCAGCGGAGAACTGGCAAGTGGTTGTGTGTGTTCATTTGATCTAATCCCACCAGCAGCTGACTCATTGAAACCCTACTCCAGAGGCACGGTAACTTAAAGAACAAGAGGAAGTAAAAGGAAAATCAGGGCAAGGAAACAGATAAAAGAAAACATTCATGAGGAAGAATCAGCAGAAAAGTCCTGGCAACATGAAAAACCAGACCAGAGCAACCTCCCCAAGGGACCATGAGGTAGCTACTGCAAAGGATTCCACCTACAAAGAAATGTTAGAAATGGCAAAAAGGGAATTTAGAATACAGATGATGAAAAATGCCGCACCCTCGGCACCAAGCTGCAGCGAGGTGGCGCTGTCCGCGTTGTAAAACGACGGAAAGGAGGTCTGTGCTCCCTGGAGCGAAGCCCCCAGCACCCCCAGTGTGCGCAGCGACAGAGATGTTGCCCAGCATACTGTTTTTTATCGCATTACCTAAGGGTATGGCTTTCTGTTACAGTGTAAGTGTATGTTAAGCTGAATGTCTGTTTGTCCTGATAAGTAAGCAATACAGTTTTAAAGAATGAACACAATGATAGTTGATCCAGAAACAGCACAAGAAGTATAACTGTGCCAGACTCAGTGGCTCCAAGTAAGCCTGCACAAAAGCAAGTCCCCACCATAAACGCCAGTGGGCTAAGACAATGCAGGCACAGCAAACAAGATGTTTAAACAAGATGTTCCAACACGACATGCACCATCACCACCCACAGTAAAACTTTCCTTAAAAAACATCTTACTTCACTACATTTCTAATCAATCAACTCACAATGGAATAATCACATATGATTAATAATAAGCACATAATAAAAGTATATATAACCAACATTAACTTAAAATTTATATATCTAATAAGAGCCTTAAAACAAATTATGCCTTTACTATTACTTAAACACAAATGTAAAGAATTACACTATACTAACATTCCTCAGATAAGAGAAAGCAAGAGGAAGCAAGAGGAAGCAAGTAGTTTTCGCTGATAACCACTAACCTTTGTTCTCCTTAAGGGCAGGATATTGAAAAATAGTAATGGATAACTACCCACGTTTGCAAACTTAAAATATAACTTGTAAAGGTCAGCAAGTTGTAAAAATACTTTGTGTAACCTGTAATGCTTTGTGTAAATTGTATAAAAACCGTACTTAAAACTCAGTAAAGTACAGCTGCATACTTCACCAAGTGCTGTGTGGCAGACTGTCATTCCTGCGTCGACCTTTCAACCAACCTGACTCCGTTTCCCTGCTTTCCCTCGGACTGAAGCCCACCGACAGGGTGGTCCGCGGCAAAAAAAATGAAGGAAGTGATGAAAAAATGAAGGAAACTGCTTATAAAGTGGAAAATAACTGAAAGGAAATCCAAAAACAGAATCAAATAAGAGATGAACAATATGAAGAATATAGAAAGGATACAGCAGAGGTGAAGAAACTGCAGCAGTCAATTAGGGAACTTAAAGATGCAATAGAAAGTATTAACAACAGATTAGAGCATGCAGAAGAAAGAATCTCAGAGGTAGAGGACAAAACTCTTGACATAACTTAGATAGTTAAAGAGGCAGAAAAAGAGAGAGAAAGCAGAACATCCACTGACAAAATTATGGGACTTTATGAAGCATTCAAACATACCAGTTATAGGCATCCCTGAAGGGGAAGAAGAATGCCCCAGGGGAATGGAATCCATACTAGAGAATATTATAAATGAAAATTTTCCAAATATCACAAAAGATTCTGACACACTCCTTTCTGAGGGATATTGGACCCCAGGTTGCCTTAACTCTAACAGAGCTTCTCCAAGACACATTGTGATGAACCTGTCCAAAGTCAAGACAAAAGAAAAGATTCTTCAAGCTGCCAGGTATAAGCACCAGTTGACCTACAGGGGCAAATCCATCAGGGTGACTGGAGACTTCTCTAATGAAACTTTCCAAGCAAGAAGACAATGGTCATCTACCTTTAATCTACTTAAACAGAACAATTTACAGCCCAGAATTCTATATCCTGCTAAGCTGAGCTTTAAAATTGGCAGAGAAATCAAATAATTTACTGATATACAAACATTGAAGAAATTCACTACAAGACCAGCTCTACAGGAAATACTTCAACCTGTCCTACACACTGACCATCACAATGGCTCAAAAGCAAAGTAAGAAGTCAGAAATTAAAGGACAAAACCTAATTTCCACACTGATGCAGAAGATAAAACTAAGCAATGGACTCTCACAAAATAAGATGAATAGAATGCTACCATGTTAACAATTATCTCAATAAATGTTAATGGCATGAATTCCCCACTAAAGAGGCATAGATTGGCTGATCGGATTAAAAAACACAAGCCATCCACTTGCTGTCTGCAGGAAATACACCTACCTTCAAAAGACAAATTAAAACTCTGAGTTAAGAGTTGGAAGACAATTTTTCAGTCAAACAGAATTTAGAAGAAAAAAGAAGTTGCAATCTTATTTTCAGATACATGTGGATTTAAAGCAACTAAAGTCAAAAATGACAAAGATGGTCACTTTATATTGGTCAAGGGAAAAATACAACAAGAAGATGTTTCCATTCTTAAATGCTTCCAGATTCTTGAAACAGACCTTCCTCATTCTGAGCAATATGATATCCTATAACACCATAATAACAGGAGACTTTAACACTCCTCTTACAGAGCTGGACAGATCCTCTAAACAGAAATTAAACAAAGATATAAGGGACTTAAATGAGACCCTAGAACAGGCATCCTCAAACTTTTTAAAAGGAAGCAAATTCACTGTCCCTCAGACCATTGGAGGGTTGGAATATAGTTAAAAAAAAAAAAACAAAAAACTATGAACAAATTCCTATGCACACTGCACATATCTTATTTTGAAGTAAACAAACAAACAAACAAAAAAAAACAGGAACAAATACAATCACACCACCTCACGTGGCCCGCGGGTCACAGTTTGAGGACTCCTGCCCTAGAACAACTGTGCTTTGTAGACGCATATAGAACACTCCATCTCAAAGATAAAGAATATGCATGAATATGCATTCATCGCCCCATGGAACATTCTCCAAAGTTGATCATATCCCAGTACACAAAACAAAACTCAACAGAATCAAAAGAATTGAAATTTTACCTTGTATCTTTTCAGACCACAAGGCACTAAAGGTAGAACTCAACTCTAACAAAAACGTTCAACCCCACACAAAGGCAGGGAAATTAAACAACCTTCTGTTGAATGACAGTTGGGTGCAGGAAGAAATAAAAGAGGAAATCATTAACTTCCTTGAGCATAACAAAAATGAAGACACAAGCTACCAAAACCTGTGGGATAGTGCAAAAGCAGTTCTGAGAGGAAAATTTATCACTTTAGATGCCTACATTCGAAAAACAGAAAGAGAGTGCATCAACAAACTCACAAGTCATCTTATGGAATTGGAAAAAGAGCAATCTAAGCCTAAACCCAGCAGAAGAAAAGAAATATCGAAAATTAAACCAGAGGGGAGAGCAAGATGGAGGCTGAGTAATAGCTTCCTTGCATCTGGGCACTGTGAGTCTGGGGAGATAAGACTCCAGGCATCTCTGGCTGGTGGGATCTGCCTATAATCATCCCTTTGAGGATAGAGGAAGTCAGCGAGAGACTTCTGGACCCCAAGAGGAGAACAAAACAGTGGAAAACTGGCACAGGAACTTAAAGAGCAAGAGGAAGTGAAAGGAAAATTAGGGCAAGGAAACAGATAAAAGAAATCACTCATGAGGAAGAATCAGCAGAAAACTCCAGGCAACATGAAGAACCAGTCCAGAACAACCCCTCCAAGGGACCATGAGGTAGCTACTGCAGACGATTCCACCAATAAAGAAATGTTAGGAATGACAGAAGGGGAATTTAGAATACACATGATGAAAACAATGAAGGAAACTGCTAATAAAGTGGAAAATAACCAAAAGGAAATCCAAAAACAGAATCAAATAAGAGATGAATGATATGAAGAATATAGAAAGGATATAGCAGAGCTGAAGGAACTGAAGTAGTCAATTAGGGAACTTAAAGATGCAATGGAAAGTATCAGCAACAGGTTAGACCATGCAGAAGAAAGAATTTCAGAGGTAGAAGACAAAGTACTTGAGATAACTCAGATAGTAAAAGAGGCAGAAAAGAAGAGAGAGAAAGCAGAACGTTCACTATCAGAATTATGGGACCTTATGAAGCATTCCAACATATGAGTTATAGGAATCCCAGAAGGGGAAGAAGAATGCCCCAGAAGAATGGAAGCCATGCTAGAGAATATTATAAAAGAAAATTTCCCAAATATCACCAAAGATTCTGACACACTGCTTTCAGAAGGATATTGGACCCCAGGTCGCCTCAACTCTAACCGGGCTTCTCCAAGACACATTGTGATGAACCTGCCCAAAGTCAAGACAAAAGAAAAGATTCTGCAAGCTGCCAGTAGTAAGTGCCAGTTGACCTACAGGGGTAAATCCATCAGAGTGACTGCGGACTTCTCTAATGAAACTTTCCAAGCAAGAAGACAATGGTCATCTACCTTTAATCTACTTAAATAGAACAATTTCCAGCCCAGAATTTTGTACCCTGGTAAGCTAAGCTTTAAAATTGACAGGGAAATCAAATCATTTACGGATATACAAACATTGGGGAAATTTGCCACAAGACCAGCTCTACAAAATTAAACCAGAGATCAATGAAATGGAAAAAAAAAGAATCATTCAGAAAATTAATGATACAGGAGTTGGTTTTTTGAAAGAATAAATAAAATAGATAAACCTTTGGCCAGACTAACTAGAAATAGAAAAGTAAAATCTCTAGTAACCTCAATCAGAAATGATAAAAGGGAAATAACTGATGCCACAGAGATACAAGAGATCATCTCTAAATACTACTGGAAACTCTATGCCCATAAATTTGATCACATGAAGAAAATCGATCAATATTTGGAATTACACCCTCTCCCTAGACTTAGCCAGGAAGAAATAGAGCTCTTGAACAGACCAATTTCAAGCACTGAGATTAAAGAAACAATAAAAAGTCATCCAACAAAAATATGCCCTAGTCTGGATGGCTTCACACCAGAATTCTATCAAACCTTCAAGGAAAAGCTTATTCCTGTACTGCAGAAATTATTCCAAAAAATTGAGGAAGAAGGAATCTTCCCCAACACATTCTATGAAGCAAACATCACCCTGATACCAAAACCAGGAAAAGATCCAAACAAAAAGGAGAATTTCAGACCAATTTCATTAATGAATATAGATGCAAAAATTCGCAACAAAATCCTAGCCAATAGATTACAGCTTATCATCAAAAAAGTTGTACATCATGATCACGTAGGTTTCATTCCAGGGATGCAAGGCTGGTTTAACATATGCAAGTCCGTAAACATTATCCACTGTATTAACAGAAGCAAAAACAAAGAACATATGATCCTCTCAATAGATGCAGAAAAAGCATTCCATAAAATCCAGCATCATTTTCTAATTAGAACACTGAAGAGTATAGGCATACGTGGCACATTTCTTAAACTGATCGAAGCTATCTACGACAAACCCACAGCTAATATTCTTTTTTTTTTTTTTAGATCTACACAAAATTTTATTGCAATCATACAAGGGTTACATTAGGTCAAATACAACAAATAAGATGGTGCAATTTTACATTTATTAAACTACAGTTCAAAGCACAAATTTACACATTCTAAACACACTAAACATATCTAATGAAGTCACACTGGTCTTCCACTGACATTGGATATATCTGGGTGAAAGACATTAACTTTACAAGACATTTTAACATGTCTTGGTTTAACATTTTAATCCTTGGTATAAAAACTGTGTACTTGTATGTAAACAGTTTAATGGGGAACCCAACTAATGGGCTTCCATCTCCACTAAGTCATCCATTTTGTTGCATATTTTATTTTAAATGCTTAAGGGGTAGGACAAACTGTAAAGTTTAAATCTGGATACATTATCTAAATTTCCCATTACCCCCAATGAATTCTAGATGAAAGCTGACTTTGTCTGGTCCCAAATAGCTATTACTAATAATTTTTGTTTCCAAGAGAATTAACAGAATAAGATTGTTTGAATTTTTTTCCACACTGGAATGTCGACCAGACAAGCTTAACCTGCAACTTCAGATCTAAAGAAGCGTTAATGCTTGTTTGAGCTTCCGTGGAAAAGTTGTCTTCTTGGCTCACCTGAATGCAAGAAGGCACAAAGAAGAAGTTCTTCATCATTGTGTCTGAATTAATTCCAGCATCTTGCATCTCATACCAATCACTGAATGGCATCATGTAATAAATAGCTGGCCTCTGAAAATCATTAAAAGCAGATGGTTTATGGAAAGAATCTGTTCCCATGTTTTCAAAGATAAGCCAATCTCCCACATTCAGCTCAGGAAGAAGACAGCTTTCCACAATTTGATCAAGCTCATCACAGGATGAACCCCAAATGCTGCTTGTAAACAGAGGCTCATCTTCCTTGTATTTCTTGTGAACCTGTGGAATGGTATTTAAGTCCTCAGACAGTTTACTTGCAAAAGAATCATAAACACCATCATTCATATGATACATGAAGGCTGGTTCATCACTTCCGTTTTTTTCTACTCCAAAGGAAAATTTATCATTTTCAACAACTTTCTTTGCTATGATATTAACTGCAAGTGTAAATATAGAAGACACATAGTAGCTTCCAGGTTCTGAAATAATCTTAATGCCAGATCCTTCAGGAAAGTAGATACCCAACAGAGAGCTGATAACATGATTAACCTCTTCCAATTGCAATTAAGTTCCTCTGAAGCCTCCACCAATGTCTAACATGTTCATTGTAAAGCCAAATTCTCCAGCCATGTTAAACACACATTGAGCATCAGACAGCACATGTACATATGCTTGAGATTCTTTGCGAGCACTTGAAACATGAAATTTAACCCCAATTATTTGTACATCAAGTTCCTTAGCACATTCCAAGAGATGCTTACATTTCTTCAGTGTAGTACCAAACTTCATGTTACCCTCTTCCCCTCCAATATTTTCTTATGTTGCAATATGTAGTAAGACCTTGGCATTTGGGTGATTACGTGCAATCTTCTTCAATTCAATTTCATTGTCACGTGTCATGATATTCTCTCCAATTTTTGCTGCATACTTTATCTGAGACACTTGCTTGCAAGGACTTATGTAAATAATATTTTCTGGAGATACACCCAATTCTTGCAGTAAAGCCATTTTATTTTTACTGGAACAAGCAAATCCAGTTTCAAGTGCTGCCAAAATCTCAAGCACAGCTGGAGTAGAGTTGCATTTCACTGTGTAGAATGGCTGTATCTGAGCCACTTACATGCTGCCATTGACTGTGTTTCTTCACAATCTTTCCAAGATCTCCCACAAAAAATGCATTTTTTCCCCATCAGACTATGTTCATAAACATAGTTATCAATAACATTTCCAAGGTTTGTTCCTTCATCCAACGGGCCAACAGAGTAGTTTGCATCATCAATAAATCCTTTCATCTCAGCCGTATTCCACAAAGCTGAAGGTCATAAACCAGGAAAAACAAGAGATGGGCCACCAAGCCTATGTCTGGGTCCTTAGAATATGCAACAAAATGGGCAAGTTGGGAGATGGAACCACCCTATCATCAGCTAGATTCCCAAGGTGGCTCAGCGTTGAAATCAAACTGCTCTCTATATAGCACTTCTCCTAGGCCCTCTGGGTAGTTGTATACTTGGTCAGAAAGTTTGCCATGAGATAACTGCCCAAAGAGTCAGGTAAAGCATCTTCTGTTTTTGGGGGGGAATTTTTAAAGAGGGATGTGGTTACCTTGAGCAGAAATACCCAAGGCGGCCTGGGCCATAGGATGCGGGAACTGCAGCACCCACACCAGCTGTGCAGCAGTGGCGGCTGCCTGGGGAGAGAAATAGAACAGGGAGGGCAAAAGAAGGAAGGCCCGGGCTGGGTGGGGAGAGGATTGGGCCTCATCACACTGCAGAGCAGCAGAGCGAGAAAGGATGAGAAGAGGCAGAGGAAACAGTAGAAGATAAAAAGAAAATGCTGCAGCCCAAAGGAGAGCCAGAGAGTGTGGGAAGGTGGAGACGGCAACCACCCACAGCTAATATTCTACTAAATGGAGTAAAACTGAAAGCTTTTCCTCTTAGAACTGGAACCAGACAAGGTTGTCCTCTGTCACCTTTACTAGTCAACACAGTGCTGGAAGTTCTAGCCAATACAATTAGGCAAGACAAGGAAATAAAGGGAATCCAAATGGGAGCAGAGTAAGTCAAACTCTCCCTTTTTGCTGACAACATGATCTTATACTTAGAGAACCCCAAAGACTCAACCATTAGACTCCTGGAAGTCATAAAAAAAAATACGGTAATGTCTCAGGATATAAAATCAATGTCCACAAGTCAGTAGCCTTTGTATATGACAATAACAGTCAAGATGAGAGGCTAATTAAGGACACAACTCCCTTCACCAGAGCTTCAAAGAAAAAGGAATACCTAGGAATGTACCTAACAAAAGAGGTGAAGGACCTCTATAAACAAAATGATGAAATCCTAAGAAAGGAAATAGTGGAGAATATTAACAAATGGAAGAACATACCATGCTCATGGCTGGGAAGAATCAACATTGTTAAAATGTCTATACTTCCAAAAGCAATCTACCTATTCAATGCCATCCCTATTAAAATACCAACATTGTACTTTCAAGACTTGGAAAAAATGATTCATTTTGTATGGAACCGGAAAAAAACCTGTATAGCTAAGGCAGTTCTTAGTAACAAAAACAAAGCTGGGGGCATCAGCATACCAGATTTTGGGCTGTACTAAAAAGCCATAGTGGTCAAGACAGCATGGTACTGGCATAAAAATAGAGACAGAGACATTTGGAATCAAATAGAATTTCAGGAAATGAAATTAACATCTTACAATCACCCAATCTTCAATAAACCAAACAAAAACATACCTTGGGGGAAAGACTCCCTATTCAATAAATGGTGTTGGGAGAACTGGATATACACATGTATAAGACTGAAACTGGACCCAACATTTCTCCACTCACAAAAATTGATTCAAGATGGATAAAGGACTTAAATTTAAGGCACGAAACAATAAAAATCCTCAAAGAAAGCATAGGAAAACACTGGAAGATATCGGCCTGGGGAAAGACTTCATGAAGAAGACTGCCATGGCAATTGCAACAACAACAAAAAGAAACAAATGGGACTTCATTAAACTGAAAAGCTTCTGTACAGCTATGGAGACAACAACCAAAGCAAATAAACAACCTGCACAATGGGAATGGATATTTGCATATTTTGAATCAGACAAAAGCTTGATGACTAGGATCTATAGAGAACTCTAATTAATCCACATGGAAAAAGCCAACAATCCCATATATCAATGGGCAAGAGACATGAATAGGACCTTCTCTAAAGATGACAGATGAATGGCTAATAAACATATAAAAAAATGCTCATCTCTAATTGTTAGAGAAATGCAAATCAAAACCACCCTGAGATACCATCTGACCCCAGCGAGAATGGCCTACATCACAAAATCTCAAAACTGCAGATGCTGGTGTGGATGTGGAGAGAAGGGAACACTTTTACACTGCTGGTGGGACTGCAAACTAATATAACCTCTTTGAAAGAAAGTATGGAGAACCCTCAAAGAACTCAAGCCAGACCTCCCATTTGACCCTGCAATTCCATTACTGGGCATCTACCCAGAAGGAAAAAAATCCTTTTATCATAAGGACATTTGCACTAGACTGTTTATCCCAGCTCAATTTGCAATCACCAAAATGTGGAAATACCCTAATTGCCCACCAACCCAGGAATGGATTAACAAGCTGTGGTATATGTACACCATGGAATACTAGTCAGCCATTAAAAAAATGATGACTTTACAGCCTTTGTATTAACCTGGATGGAAGTGGAACACATTATTTTTAGTAGAGCATCACAAGAATGGAGAAGCATGAATCCCATGTACTCAATTTTGATATGAGGACAATTAATGACTTGCTGGGGTGGGGGAGGGGAGAGCAGAGAGAAAAAGAAGAAGGGAGGGGTGGGGGAAAGGAAGAACAGAGAGAGGGAAGCGGAGGGTCTTGATGTGTGCCACACTTTCGGGAGGCACACGGGATTGTAAGAGGGACTGTACCTAACAAATGCAATCAGTGTAACCTGATTTCTTGCACCCTCAATGAATTCCCAACGATAAAATAAAATCCCCAACAATAAAAATAAATAAATAAATAAATAAAAGCTCGGAATGTAAAAATATAAAAAATAAACAAAGAGGATGTTGTATCTAATGTAGAAACAAACAAACAAAAAATGTATTATTTGATATTGGATCAAAGAGGGCTTGATTTTGACATTTGCAGCCAAATTGAAAGTTCTCGTTTAGATTTTCTGTGCTAGAAAAAACTGACATCAATATCAAGAGACTTTTTTTTTTCATTAATTTCAATAAAACTTTATTGGAACATAGCTGTGTAAATTTAAATATTTATGGACCCTGAAACTTAAATTTCATATAATTATCACACTACAAAATATTCTGTTTTATGGATTTTTTTCCTTGTTAATATTTTTATTTTTCCTAATTTGGCCCTTAATAAATATTAATATATCAGAGTACATAAAATCAAAAAAATCTCTGTAAAAGAGATTAAAGAGAGGTGACAAACTGGGAATATTGATTTATGTTTCTAATACATGTACAAAAAATATTTTACGAGTAATTAAGAAAATTATGAGAAAGGGTCCAGAGATATTAATAGGCATATTAATTCACTGTATAAATGGTCATAGACATAACAAAAAGGCGAACCTTATTTCCGATTAAATAAATGCAAATTAAAAGAACAATTAGCTACTATTTTCAGCTCTTATTGTAGGAAATTATTGCTAATGTTCATTGTTGGTTATAGTTAGAGACTATAGCCATTCTCATACATGTTAGTAAAAATTTAAACTGGTTCCAATCATTTGAAGGTAATACCTATTTGTTTTAAATGAGACTATCCTTTGATTTACATATTATACATCTAAGAAATTTACTAAGAAAGTAACCATAAAGTTTTACACAGGTTTTGTGATTAGATTGCTTGTTGTAGAATTTCTGTATTATACAGCCACTAAAAATGATAGTGGGAGGGATAAAATTGAATGTCCTCCGGGTCCAGATCCCAGGGGGACTAGGAGATGGCTAGTGTTGGAGGTCCTGGAGCAAACAGTCCAAACCCAAAGGCTGTTGCTACTCCAGCTCAGTGTATGGTCCTTTGCCCTTCTGATTTTTCAAGATAAGGCCAAACTTTTGATTTTTTTTTTTTTAGTTGTTGAATCATAGCTGTGTACATTAGTGCAATCAAGGGGTACAATGTCCTGGTTTCATATACAATCTGAAATATTCCCATCAAACTGTTGAACGTAGCCTTCGTGGCATTTTCTTAGTTATTATATGTAGACATTTGTATTCTGCATTTAGTATGTTTCGCCTGTACCCATTCTAAGATGCACCGTAGGTGTGGCCCCACCCATTACCCTCCCTCTACCCTAACCTCTCTCCTCCCTTCCCCTTCCTTGGCCCTTTCCCCATATTCTTGTGCTATAGTTGGGTTATAGCCTTCCTGTGAAAGCTATAATTTAGCTTCATAGTAGGGCTGAGTACATTGGATACTTTTTCTTCCATTCCTGAGATACTTTGCTAAGAAGAATATGTTCCAGCTCCATCCATGTAAACATGAAAGAGGTAAAGTCTCCATCTTTCTTTAAGGCTGCATAATATTCCATGGTGTACATGTACCACAATTTGCTAGTCCATTCGTGGGTTGATGGACACTTGGGCTTCTTCCATGACTTAGCGATTATGAATTGGGCTACAATAAATGTTCTGGTACATATGTCTTTGTTATATTGTGATTTTTGGTCTTCTCGGTATATACCTAGTAAAGAAATTATAGGATCAAATGGCAGGTCTATTTTTAGGTCTCTAAGTATTCTCCAAACATCCTTCCAGAAGGAACGTATTAGTGTGCATTCCCACCAGCAGTGTAGAAGTGTGCCCTTTTCTCCACATCCATGCCAACATCTCTGGTTTTGGGATTTTGTTATGTGGGCTACTCTTACTGGGGTTAGGTGATATCTCAAAGTAGTTTTGATTTGCATTTCTCTGATGATTAAGGATGATGAGCTTTTTTTTATGTGTTTGTAGATTGTGAGTCTGTCTTCTTTAGAGAAGTTTCTCTTCAAGTCCTTTGCCCACCCTGAGATGGGATCACTTGTTCTTTTCTTGCTAATACGTTTGACTTCTCTGTGGATTATGGTTATTAGACCTTTATCGGAGGTATAACCTGCAAATATTTTTTCCCATTCTGAGGGCTGTCTGCTTGCTTTACTTACTATGTTCTTGGCTGTACTGAAGCTTTTTAGTTTGATCAGGTCCCAGTAATGTATTTTTCATACTGCTTCAATTGCCTGGGGAGTCCTCCTCATAAAATATTCATCCAGGCCAATTCCTTCAAGAGTTTTCCCTGCACTTTCTTCAAGTATTTTTATAGTTTAATGTCTTAAGTTTAAATCTTTTATCCAGTGAGAGTCTATCTTAGTTAATGGTGAAAGGTGTGGGTCCAGTTTCAGTCTTCTGCAGGTTGCCAGCCAGTTCACCCAGCACCATTTGTTAAATAGGGAATCTTTTCCCCACTGAATGTTTTTAATTGGCTTGTCAAAGATCAAATAAGGGTAAGTAGCTGGATTCATCTCTTGGTTCTCTATTCTGTCCCAGACATCTACTTCTCTGTTTTTGTGCCAGTACCATGCTGTTTTGATCACTATCAATTTATAGTACAGCCTTGGGAATAGTAGGGTGATTCCTCCTGCTTTGTTTTTATTTCTGAGTAATGTTTTGGCTATTCAAGGATTTTTTCTGATTCCATATAAAATGAAGTATTATTTTTTCAAGATCTTTAAAATATGACAATGGAGCTTTAATAGGAATTGCATTAAAATTATATATTGCTTTGGGTAGTATAGACATTTTAACAACGTCGATTCTTCCCAGCCATGAGCATGGTATGTTTTTCCATTTGTTAACATCTTCAGCTATTTCTTTTCTTAAAGTGTCATAGTTCTCTTTGTAGAGATCTTTCATGTTCTTTGTTAGATCAACTCCTAAATATTTCATCTTCTTTGGCACTCCTGTGAAAGGAATAGAGTCCTTGACTGTTTTTTCAGCTTGGCTATTGTTGGTATATATAAAGGCTACAGATTTATGGATGTTGATTTTGTAGCTTGAGACATTGCTGTATTCCTTGATCACTTCTAAAAGTTTTGTTGTAGAATCCCTAGTGTTTTCCAGATATATGATCATGTCATGTGTGAAGAGTGAAAGTTTGATCTCTTCTGACCCTATGTGGATACCCTTGATCGTCTTTTCTTCCCTAATTGCAATGGCTAAAACTTCCATTACAATGTTAAAGAGCAATGGAGACAATGGGCAACCTTGCCTGGTTCCTGATCTAAGTGGAAATGATTTCAATTTAACTCCATTCAATACGATATTGGCTGTGGGTTTGCTGTAGATGGCTTCTATTAGTTTAATAAATATCACTTCTATACCAATTTTCTTATGTGTTCTGATCATGAAGTGATGCTGGATATTATCAAAAGCTTTTTCTCCATCCATTGAGAGAATCATATGGTCTTTATTGTTTAGTTTGTTTATGTGCTGAATTACATTTATAGATTTACATATATTGAACCAGCTTTGAGAGCCTGGGATAAATTCCACTTGGTCATGGTGTATAATTTTTTTGATGTGTTGTTGGATTCTGTTTGTTAGGATCTTATTGAGTATTTTTGCATCAATATTCATTAGTGATATTGGTCTATAATTTTCTTTTCTTGTTGGGTCTTTCCCTGGTTTAGGGATCAAGGTGATGTTTGCTTCATAGAATGTGTTGGGTAGTATTCCTTCTTTTTCTATATTTTGGAAGAGGTTTAGTAATATAGGTACTAGTTCTTCTTTAAAGTTTTGGTAGAATTCTGATATAAAGCCATCTTGTCCTGGGCTCTTCTTTTTAGGGAGATTTTGTATAGTTGATGCTATTTCAGAACTTAATATAGGCCTGTCCAACATTTCCACTTCATTCTGGCTAAGTCTTGGTAGGTGGCGTACTTCCAAGTATTGGTCGATTTCTTTCAGATTTTCATATTTCTGAGAGTAAAGTTTCTTGTAATATTTGTTAAGGATTTCTTGAATTTCTGAGGGGTCTGTTGTTATTTCATCTTTATCATTTCTTTTTTTTTTTTGTACAGACAGAGTTTCACTTTATGGCCCTCGGTAGAGTGCCATGGCATCATACAGCTCACAGCAACCTCCAACTCCTGGGCTTAAGCAATTCTCTTGCCTCAGCCTCCCGAGTAGCTGGGACTACAAGCACCTGCCACAACGCCCAGCTATTTTTTGGTTGTGGTTCAGCTGGGGCCGGGTTTGAACCCGCCACCCCCGGTATATGGGGCCGGCGCCTTACTGACTGAGCCACAGGCGTCGCCCCCCCCCCCATCTTTATCATTTCTGATTGATGTAATTAGAGATTTCACTCTTTTTTTTCTGGTTAGGTTGGCCAAAGGTTTATCTATTTTGTTGATCTTTATAAAAAAACAAATTTTGGATTTATTGATCTGTTGTATAATTCTTTTGTTTTCACTTTTCTTTAATTCTGCTCTGATTTTGGTTCTTTCTTTTCTTCTACTGGGTTTGGAGTTGGAATATTCTTCCTTCTCCGGTTGCTTGAGACGTCCCATTAAGTTAATTTTCTCTCTTTCCATTTTCTTGAGGAAGGCTTGCAGTGCTATAAAGTTCCTTCTTAGGACTGCCTTTGCAGTATCCCAGAGGTTCTGATAATTTGTGTCTTCATTGTTGTTTTGTTCCAAAATTTTGGTGATTTCCTTCTTAATCTCATCTATAATCCATCTATCCTTCAGCATAAGGTTATTTAGCTTCCATGTTTTTGTACGGGAGCAGATTCTTGTTGTTATTGAGTTCAACTTTAATGCATGATAGTCTGAGAAGATGCAAGGAATAATTTCTGTTTTTAAAAATTTTCTGAGGTTAGATTTGTGGCCTAGGATGTGGTCAATTTTGGAGTATGTTCTGTGGGCTGATGAGAAGAATGTGTATTCAGTTTTGTTGGTATGAAATATTCTGTAGATCAGTTTTATTGGGATGAAATGTTCTGTAGATGTCTGTTAGGTCCAGATGTTGAATGGTGGAGTTTAAATTTAATGTTCTTTGCTTAGCTTCTTTTTGGAGGATTTATCCAGCACTGCTAAAGGGGTGTTAAAATCTCGAATCTTATGGAACTGGAGGAAATCGAGTTGTTCATGTCTGTTAAGAGTTTCTCTTATAAATTGAGGTGTGTTCTTGTTGGATGAATAAATATTAATAATTGAAATCTCCTTGTATTGAGTATTACCTTTAACAAATATGAAGTGTCCATCTTTATCCTTCCTTATTTTGGTTGGTTTAAAGCCTATTGCATTTGTGAATAGGATTGAAACGCCTGCTTTTTTTCTGCTTTCCATTTGCCTGGAGTATAGATGACCATCCCTTCACCTTGAGTCTATATTTGCCTTTTAATGTAAGATGAGATTCTTGTATGCAGCAGATATCTGGCTTGAGTTTTTGTATGCAGTCAGCCAATCTGTGCCTCTTTGGAGGACAATTTAAACCATTCACATTAATTGAGAATATTGATAAGCCTTTCGAGAGTCTGGTGGACATTTTTAATACTTTTGCGACTGTGGAAGTTGGATTTTTTTTTTTTTTTTTGTAGAGACAGAGTCTCACTTTATGGCCCTTGGTAGAGGGCCATGGCATCACACAGTTCACAGCAACCTCCAACTCCTGGGCTTAAGCGATTCTCTTGCCTCAGCCTCCCGAGTAGCTGGGACTACAGGCGCCCGCCACAACGCCCAGCTATTTTTTTGTTGCAGTTCAGCCGGGGCTGGGTTTGAACATGCCACCCTCGGTATATGGGGCCGGCGCCTTACCAATTGAGCCACAGGCTCTGCCCTGGAAGTTGGATTTTGATCAAAATTTTCTGGGTGGGTTTACTTTTGTGGGGAGGATCACGCTGTTCTTTATGGAGTATAGGTCTGAGAATATCCTGGAGAGCTGGTTTAGTTATGGCAAATTTCCTCAACATGTGAATGTCATTAAAGTATTTAATTTCTCCATCAAAAATGAAACTCAGTTGAGCTGGGTACAGGATCTTGGGTTGAAAGTTATTTTGTTTTAGGAGACTAAAAATCGGTGACCATCTCTTCTAGCTTGAAAGGTTTCAGCAGAGAGATCTGCAATTATTCTAATAATCTTCCCTCTGTAGGTAATGGTTTTCTTTCACCTGGCTGCTTTCAGAATTTTCTTCTTCATATTAACTTTAGTGAAGTTGATTATGATGTGTCTGGGGGATGTCTTATTCGGGTCGAGTTGTGCTGGAGTTCTGAAACTGTCTGCTGTCTGAATTTCAGAATCTCTTGGCATGTCTGGAAAGTTCTCCTTCATAATCTCATGGAGTAGAGACTCTGTGCCTTGTGAAGCCACTTCGTTGCTTTCAGGGATCCCTAGTAGATGAATATTGTTTTGTTTTTTTTTCAAATTATCCCAGAGCTCTCTGAGAGAGTGATCTGTTTTTGCCCTCCATTTCTCTTCCTCTTTGAGAGTTTGGGAGCGTTTGAAAGCTTTGTCTTCAATGTCAGAAATCCTTTCTTCTGCTTGCTCCATTCTGTTACTGAGGGATTCAGATCTTTGAGGGCTGCAACTTCTTGTCTCAATGTGTCAAAATCTTTGGTCATTTGGTCTTTTAATTCATTGATTTCTTGAGATATCTTTTGGGTTACTGCTTGGAATTTTAGTTCAATCTTATTTGCTATCTGATTCTGAATTCGATTTCTGACATCTCAGCTATTTGTTTGTGCATGGGATCTTGTGCTGTGTCTGCCCCATTGATCCTTGGGGAAGTTGATTTACTCTGATTATTCATATTGCCAGAGTTTTTCTGTTGATTTCACCTCATGATTGTTTTTCACCATTGACTCTGGCCATTCTCAGAGTTGAGGAGGTGTCTCTCTAAGATTAGACCCCAGTGGGATTACTCTATTGTTGCTGGATCTTTGTTGGTAGTGACCCTGTGTAGTTCCTCTGTGGATGCCCCTGCCAGGGAGTTCTGGTTGTGGAAGCAGCTCTGGAGTGTGACATACTGGATCCAGCAACAGGGTGGGAGGTGGTGCGCACGGTTCTGGGAGTGCCTGGTGCCCAGTGACTTTGGCACAGAGAGCCCAAGGCTCCAGCAGTCTCTGGCCAGGAGAAGGGCTCTGCGCAGAGGCATGGATGGTTCCAGAGGGCATGCCGCTGCCAGAGTCCTTGGCCAGACAAGCGGGCCGATGTGCAGGCAGGGAGGGTACAGGAGGGAGGATGCAAGGTTGCATGGCTCCTGCATTTTTTGGTCAGGGAATGCTGAGGCCCGGCAGGCGTGGGTCACGGGTTGGGGGTCATGGTGCAGCTCTTATGGTGGTCCGGAAGGCACCAAGCCTAGGTGTTTCAGGTTGTTATGAGCTGTGACACCACGGCACTCTACCCAGGGCAACAGCCCAAGGCTTCAGTGTGCCAAAACCAATCTCACTCTACCCCTGAGGGTTATGGCTGTAAGGCAGCTCCATATCCGCCTTTAGGCTGCTCAGTCACTACGTTACTAGCTTCCACCCGATCCTTGCTCTTCAATGCTGAGGGCAGAGCTTGCCCCGGCAGTTCTCTCACAATGGCTTCCTGCGGCCCACAGCCAAACACTATTAGCTCCGTCCGGTTCAGCGGCTCAGTCTGGGGCCCTAGGCAATGCCCAAAGTTCTCCACACTCCTGCTCAAACTCTCCCCAAGACAGTTCAACTGAGTGCCAAGTTCAAAAACACTCAAACAGTTCACAGGTAAGGCATTTCCTGTTTGCAGTGTCACTGCTGCTTGTACTTACAGCTGCCGGCGGGATTAGGTCAATTGAACACACACACCACTTGCCAGTTTTCCATTATTTTTGTCCTCCTCTTGGGGTCCAGAAGTCCTTTGCTGACTCCCTGTATCCTCAAGGGGATGATTATAGGCAGATCCCACCAGCCAGAGATGCCTGGAGTCTTATCTCCCCAGTCTCACCGTGCCCAGTTGCAGGGAAGCTGTTACTTGGCCGCCATCCTGCTCCACCCTCGTACATATATTTAAAAAAAATTTTTTTTGAGACAAAGTCTCACTCTGTCACCCAGGCTACAGAGTAGTTGTGTCATCATGGCTCATTGCAATTTTAAACTCCTGGGCTTTTACCACCTCAGTCTCTTGAGTAGCTGCCACTAGAGGAGTTCACTATCAAG
Source organism: Nycticebus coucang (assembly GCF_027406575.1). NCBI lineage: Eukaryota > Metazoa > Chordata > Mammalia > Primates > Lorisidae > Nycticebus > Nycticebus coucang. Next base: position 69,695,074 of record NC_069780.1, read on the forward strand.
TCTGGCTAATTTTTCTAATTTTTGTAGAGGCAGGGTCTGGCTATGTTGCTCAGGCTGGTCTTGAACTTGTAGCATGAACCACCATGCGCAGCCTACAGATAAAAAGATCCCTTCTCTGGTTGTATATACAATTTGACATATTTTCATCATTATGTTAACCTTCACCAGGAATTACTATAATTCCTGTAACTATATAATTCCTGTAACATAATTACTATAACCTTCCTGGCATTTTCTTAGTTATTGTGTTAAGACATCTATATTCTACATTTAGTAAGTTTCACATGTACCCTTGTAAGATGCACTGTAGGTGTGGTCCCACCAATTACCCTGCCTCTACCCAACCTCTCCCCTCCCCTCTTATCCCCTCTTTTTCCCTTTTCCCCATATTCTTAGGTTATAATTGGGTTATAGCTTTCATATGAAAGGTATAAATTAGTTTCATAGTAGGGCTGAGTACATTGGATATTTTTTCTTCCACTCTTGAGATACTTTGCTAAGAGGAATATGTTCTAGCTCCATCCATGTAAACATGAAAGAGGTAAAGTCTCCATATTTCTTTAAGGCTGCATAGTATTCCATGGTGTACATATACTACAATTTATTAATCCATTTGTGGGTCAATGGGTACTTAGTCTTCTTCCATGATTTAGCAATTGTGAATTGGGCTGCAATAAACATTCTGGTACAAGTATCTTTGTTATAATGTGATTTTTGGTCTTCTGGGTATATACCTAGTAGAGAAATTGTAGGATCAAATGGCAGGTCTATTTTTAGATCTCTAAGTGTTCTCCAAACATCTCTCCAAAAGGAACGTATTAGTTTTCATTCCCGCCAGTAGTGTAGAAGTGCTCCCTTTTCTCCACATCCACCCAACATCTCTGGTTTTGGAATTTCGTGATATAGGCTTATCTTACTGGAGTTAGATGATGTCTCTAAGTAGTTTTGATTTGCATTTCTCTGATGATTAAGGATGATGAGCATTTTTTTCATATGTCTGTATGCTGTCTGCCCATCTTCTTCAGAGAAATTTCTCTTCAAGACCCTTGCCCAGCATGAGATGGGATCACTTGTTCTTTTCATGCTAATACATTTGAATTCTCTGTGGACTCTGGTTATTAAACCTTTTTTGGAGACATAACCTGCAAATATCTTAAGCAATTCTCTTGCTTCAGCCTCCTAAGTAGCTGGACTGCAGGCATGTACACCACGCCCAGATAATTTTTGTATTTTTTTGTAGAGACAGGATCTCTTTCTTGTTCAAACTAATCGCAAACTCCTTACCTCATGTGATGCTCCCACCTTCTCCTCCCAGAGTGCTAAGAGGACATAGGAGGACATTAAAATGAGATTGCAATTATGTTGTACTCCCATGCCCAGTTAGCTAGATATATAGTCATTTTTTGAAGCTGCTTGCTATTGCCTCAAGTAGCTGTAAATTAACCAAAAATGCTACCCCAGACACTATAACTCACACCCTATCAATTAACAGCATATAGCCAATCACTAATCAATGTTATTTCTGTAAACCAATCAGGATACCTGACAAACAACTTTGTTTCAGTCCATTCCTTGTCCCCCTATTTTGCCTTTAAAAGTCCACTTGTAACTGCTGCTAATTGGAGTGTATATATGCTCCTAGGTTGCAATCTTCAAGCTTGCCCCCCAAACTGCTTATATTAATTTTGCCTCAGCTTTTTCCTTTAGGTGGACATATTAAAGTGGAGAAACCAAGAGAAAAAAAAGAAAGCTATTATAGAGAGATGGAAGAGAAAGAAAAACAAAAACAAAAACAAAAACATGCTGCAGTGGTTACCAGCATGGATGTGGGTTGAATTTCAGTTCTTTCATTTAGTGTAAAATAAAGACAAATTAGCCACTTAGGAGGGAATTTAATAGTCCAAATGAGAATTACTTAAAATAAAATTAAACTGCAATAAAAAACAAAATAATTCTTGTCTATAGATATGGAAATGATATTCCATAGAAGGTAGATTGACTGCCTTCTAACAGTGTGGAAGAAGCTAATTTTACCTCCACTTGTACATAATTTTAACATTCCTTTACCCAATATAAATTTGTGTGTATGTGTTTTTGTTGTTGTTGCTGCTACTGTTTTATTTATTTTTTTATTTCAGATTAATATGAGGGTACAAACAATTAGGTTACAATGTTTACTTTTCTTAGGTAAAGTCCCTGTTGTAGTTGTGTCCTGCACCCAGGAAGTGTACCGTACACTTTTACATTGTGCCCATTGAGAGCACAACAATCACCCTCACCCCTCCAGTTTTCCCTCCCCCTTCCTCCTATTGTGAATTGAATTGAGTTTTTCTCTTGTGTGAGCATGTATTAGTTCATCTATTCGTTTCCTATTAGTATTGAATACGTTGGAAGAACTGAAATTCAACCCACATCCATGCTTTTTCATTCTTGTGATACTTTACCAAGAAGAATGAGTTTTAACTCCATCCAGGCTAATACAAAAAAAGTAAAGTCTCCATCTTTTTATGGGTGAATAGTATTCCATAGTATACATATACCACAGTTTCTTAATCCATTCCTGGGGTGATGGGCATTTAGGTTGTTTCCATATTTGGCAAATATAAATTGAGACACAATAAACATTCTAGTGCAAATGTCCTTTGGAATACAATGATTTTTTTTCTTCTTGGTAGATGCCTAGTAATGGGATTACAGGATCAAATAGAAGTCTATTTTGAGTTTTTTGAAGATTCTCCATACTTCTGTACAAAAGGGCTGTATTAGTTTTCATTAATACAAACTAATAGTGTAAATGTGTCCCTTTCTCTCCACATCCAGGCCAGCATCTTCAGCTTTGGGACTTTGTGATATGGGCCATTCTCACTGGGGTTAGGTGATTCTCAGGGTGGTTTTGTTTTGCATTTCTCTGATGAGTAGGGATGATGAGCATTATTTCATGTTTCTCAGTCTGACTTTTTCAGAGAAGGTTCTGTTTATGTCTCTTGCCTAGTGATAGATGGGATTGTTTGCTCTATTTTTTGTTGATTAATTTGAGTTCTCTGTAGATTCTAGTTAACAAGGCTTTCTCAGATTTGTAACATGAAAATATCTTCTTTTTTCACAATTTTTTTTTTTTTAATGTTGGGGATTTGTTGAGGGTACAATAAGCCAGGTTACACTGATTGCAATTGTTAGGTAAAGTCCCTCTTGCAATCATGTCTTGCCCCCATAAAGTGTGACACACACCAAGGCCCCACCCGCCTCCCTCCATCCCTCTTTCTGCTTTTCCTCCCCCCCATAACCTTAATTGTCATTAATTGTCCTCATATAAAAATTAAGTACATAGGATTCATGCTTCTCCATTCTTGTGATGCTTTACTAAGAATAATGTCTTCCACTTCCATCCAGTTTAACATGAAGGATGTAAAGTCTCCATTTTTTAAATAGCTGACTAGTATTCCATGGTATACATATACCACAGCTTGTTAATCCATTCCTGGGTTGGTGGGCATTTAGGCTGTTTCCACATTTTGGCGATTGTAAATTGAGATGCAATAAACAGTCTAGTACAAGTGTCCTTATGATAAAAGGATTTTTTTCCTTCTGGGTAGATGCCCAGTAATGGGATTGCAGGATCAAATGGGAGGTCTAGCTTGAGTGCTTTGCGGTTTCTCCATACTTCCTTCCAGAAAGGTTGTACTAGTTTGCAGTCCCACCAGCAGTGTGAAAGTGTTCCCTTCTCTCCACATCCACGCCAGCAGCTGCAGTTTTGAGATTTTGTGATGTGGGCCATTCTCACTGGGGTTAGATGATATCTCAGGGTTGTTTTGATTTGCATTTCTCTAATATATAGAGATGATGAACATTTTCTCATGTGTTTGTTAGCCATTCATCTGTCATCTTTAGAGAAGGTTCTATTCATGTCTCTTGCCCATTGATATATGGGATTGTTGGCTTTTTTCATGTGGATTAATTTGAGTTCTCTATAGATCCTAGTTATCAAGCTTTTGTCTGATTGAAAATATGCAAATATCCTTTCCCATTGTGTAGATTGTCTCTTTGCTTTGGTTATTGTCTCCTGAGCTGTACAGAAGCTTTTCAGTTTAATGAAGTCCCATTTGTTTATTTTTGTTGTTGTTGCAATTGCCATGGCAGTCTTCTTCATGAAGTCTTTCCCCAGGCCAATATCTTCCAGTGTTTTCCTATGCTTTCTTTGAGGATTTTTATTGTTTCATGCCATAAATTTAAGTCCTTTATCCATCTGGAATCAATTTTTGTGAGTGGGGAAAGGTGTGGGTCCAGTTTCAGTCTTTTACATGTAGATATCCAGTTCTCCCAACACCATTTATTGAATAGGGAGTCTTTCCCCCAAGGTATGTTCTTGTTTGGTTTATGGAAGATGAGGTGGTTGTAAGATGTTAGTTTCATTGCTTGGTTTTCAATTCGATTCCAAGTGTCTATGTCTCTGTTTTTGTGCCAGTACCATGCTGTCTTGACCACTATGGCTTTGTAGTACAGACTAAAATCTGGTATGCTGATACCACCAGCTTTATTTTTATTACTAAGAACTGCCATAACTATACGGGTTTTATTCCGGTTCCATACAAAACGCAGAATCATTTTCTCCAAATGTTGAAAGTATGATGTTGGTATTTTGATAGGAATGGCATTGAGTAGGTAGATTGCTTTGGGAAGTATAGACATTTTAACAATGTTGATTCTTCCCATCCATGAGCATGGTATGTTCTTCCATTTGTTAATATCCTCTGCTATTTCCTTTCTGAGGATTTTTCTTTATAGAGGTCCTTCACCTCCTTTGTTAGTTATATTCCTAGGTATTTCATTTTCTTTGAAACTATGGTGAAGGGAGTTGTGTCCTTAATTAGCTTCTCATCTTGACTGTTATTGGTGTATACAAAGGCTACTGACTTGTGGACATTGATTTTATATTCTGAAACATTACTGTATTTTTTGATGACTTCTAGGAGTCTTGTGGTTGAGTCTTTGGGGTTCTCTAAGCATAAGATCATGTCGTCAGCAAAGAGGGAGAGTTTGACCTCCTCTGCTCCCATTTGGATTCCCTTTATTTCCTTGTTTTGCCTAATTGTATTGGCTGGAACTTCCAGCACTATGTTGAATAGTAAAGATGACAGAGGACAACCTTGTCTGGTTCCAGTTCTAAGAGGAATAGCTTTCAGTTTAACTCCATTCAGTAAAATATTAGCTGTGGGTTTGTCATAGATAGCTTCAATGAGTTTTAGAAATGTGCCACATATGCCTGTACTCTTCAGTGTTCTAATTAGAAAAGGATGCTGGATTTTATCAAATGCTTTTTCTGCATCTATTGAGAGGATCATATGATCTTTATATTTGCCTCTGTTAATATGGTGGATAACGTTTATAGACTTGTGTATGTTAAACCAGCCTTGCATCACTGGGATGAATCCTACTTGATCATGATGAATGACTTTGTTGATGAAAAGCTGTAATCTATGGGCTAGGATTTTGTTGAGAATTTTTGCATCTATATTCATGAGTGAGATTGGTCTGAAATTCTCCTTTTTGTTTGGGTCTTTTCCTGGTTTTGGTATTAGGGTATGTTTGCTTCATAGAATGTGTTGGGGAGGATTCCTTCTTCCTCAATTGTTTGGAATAATTTCTGCAGTACAGGAATAAGCTCTTCCTTGAAGGTTTGATAGAATTCTGGTGTGAAGCCATCTGGACCAGGGCATTTTTTGGTTGGAAGCTTTTTTATTGTTTCTTTGATCTCAGTGCTTGAAATTGGTCTGTTCAGGAGCTCTATTTCTTCCTGGCTAAGTCTAGGGAGAGGGTGTGATTCCAAATATTGATCCATTCCTTCACATTGTCAAATTTCTGGGCATAGAATTTCTGGTAGTATTCAGAGATGATCTCCCATGGAGATGGGATCAGTTGTTATTTCCCCTTTATCATTTCTGATTGAGGTTACTAGAGTTTTTACTTTTCTATTTCTCGTTAGTCTAGCCAATGGTTTATCTATTTTATTTATTTTTTCAAAAACCAACTCCTTGTTTCATTAATTTTCTGAATGATTCTTTTGTTTTCAATTTCATTGATCTCTGATTTGATTTTGGACATTTCTTTTCTTCTACTGAGTTTAGGCTTAGATTGTTCTTCTTTTTCCAATTCCATAAGATGGCTTGTGAGATTGTTGATGTGCTCTCTTAACGTTTTTCGAATGTAGGCATCTAAAGCGATGAATTTTCCTCTCTGAACTGCTTTTGTAGTATCCCACAGGTTTTGGTAGCTTGTGTCTTCATTGTTGTCATGCTCAAGGAAGTTAATGATTTCCTGTTTTATTTCTTCCTACACCCATCTGTTATTCAACAGAAGATTGTTTAATTTCCATGCCTTTGTGTAGGGTTAGTGTTTTTGTTAGAGTTGAGTTTCACCTTTAGTGCCTTATGGTCTGAGAAGATAGAAGGTAAAATTTCAATTCTTTTGATTCTGTTGATATTTGTTTTGTGTCCCAGGATATGATCAATTTTGAAGAATATTCCATGGGGTGATGAGAAGAATGTATATTCTTTATCTTTGGGATGGAGTGTTCTATATGCGTCTATCAAGCACAGTTGTGCTAGGGTCTCATTTAAATCTGTTATATCTTTGTTTAATTTCTGTTTAGAGGATCTGTCCAGCTCTGTAAGAGGAGTGTTAAAGTCCCCTGTTATTATGATATTGTCAGATATCATATTGCACAGACTGAGTAAGGTCTGTTTCAAGAATTTGGGAGCATTTAAATTGGGTGCATAAATATTTAGAATTGAAATGTCTTCTTGTTGTATTTTTCCCTTGACCAATATAAAGTGACCATCTTTGTCTTTTTTGACTTTAGCTGCTTTAAATCCACATGTATCTGAAAATAAGATTGCAACTCTTTTCTTCTGAATTCCATTTGCCTAAATAATTGTCTTCCAATCCTTGACTCGGAGCTTTAATTTGTCTTTTGAAGCCAGGTGTGTTTCTTGCAGGCAGCAAATGGATGGCTTGTGATTTTTAATGCAGTCATCCAGTCTATGTCTCTTCAGTGGGGAATTCAAGCCATTAACATTTATTGAGATAATTGATAAGTGTGGTAGTATTCTGTTCATCTTATTTTGTGAGAGTCCATTGTTTAGTTTTATCTTTTGCATCAGTGTGGAGGTTAGGTTCTGTCTTTTAATTTCTGAGTTCTTACATTGCTGCTGATCTATTATGGTAGTGTGTGCAGAACAGGTTGAAGTATTTCCTGGAGAGCTGGTCTTGTTGTGGCGAATTTCCTCAATGTTTGTATTTCCGTAAATGATTTGATTTCTCCGTCAATTTTTAAGCTTAGCTTAGCAGGGTACAGAATTCTGGGCTGGAAATTGTTCTGTTTAAGTAGATTAAAGGTAGATGACCATTGTCTTCTTGCATGGAAAGTTTTATAAGAGAAGTCCAAAGTCACTCTGATGGATTTGCCCCTGTAGGTCAACTGGCGCTTACTTCTGGCAGCTTGCAGAATCTTTTCTTTTGTCTTGACTTTAGACAGGTTTATCACAATGTGTCTTGGAGAAGCTTGGTTAGAGTTGAGGCGACCTGGGGTCCGATATCCCTCTGAAAGCAATGTGTCAGAATCTTTGGTGATATTTGGGAAATTTTCGTTTATAATATTCTGTAGTTTGGCTTCCATTCCTCTTGGGCATTCTTCTTCCCCTTCTGGGATTCCTATAACTTGTATCTTGGAATGCTTCATAAAGTCCCTTAATTCTGACAGTGAACGTTCTGCTTTCTGTCTCTTCTTTTCTGCCTCTTTTACTATCTGACTTATCTCAAGAACTTTGTCTTTTACCTCTGAAATTCTTTCTTCTGCATGGTCTAACCTGTTGCTGATACTTTCCATTGCATCTTTAAGTTCCCTAATTGACTGTTTCAGTTCCTTCAGCTCTGCTATATCCTTTTTATATTCTTCATATCATTCATCTCTTATTTGATTCTGTTTTTGGATTTCCTTTTGGTTATTTTCCACTTTATTAGCAGTTTCCTTCATTGTTTTCATCAGTTCTTTCATTGTTTTCATCATGTGTATTCTAAATTCCCTTTGTGTCATTCCTAACGTTTCTTTATAGGTGGAATCCTCTGCAGTAGCTACCTCATGGTCCCTTGGTGGGGTTGTTCTGGACTGGTTCTTCATGTTGCCTGGAGTTTTCTACTGATTCTTCCTCATGAGTGATTTCTTTTATCTGTTTCCTTGCCCTAATTTTCCTTTCACTTCCTCTTGCTCTTTAAGTTCTTGTGCCTGTGGACTAAGGGTTCGGTGAGTCCTTTTGGTACAAGACCAGAAGGGTGAGAAGGTTGAAGAGCAAGAAAGGGATGAAAGAAAGGAGGACTGATTGAAAAGAAAAAAAAATAGAGAAAGGAGATGGGTTGGGTAAAAGGAATATTGACAAAAGAAGAGAGGCACAGAAAGAGCGAGACAGAGCAATATAGCTGTACGGTAGGGTACTTTGACACAACCTTAAAAAATACCCACCTCTGGGGGTGCCTAGTTAGGTGGTTCCCTTGCGGTGAGCAGCTCTTTGCTAACCCAATCACACACAGTACCCCACTTCCACCAAGTAGAGAGGAAAGACAAAATGCTATAAAGAAACCAAGCAAACAGAAAACTTTACGGGATAAAATTGGGTGAAAAACCAAATAATAGCGGTAGAAACACTAGCAAAAATGAATTTCTAGTTGTTGAAAAAGGCAGCAATGGGAAATTATAATTAAAGTAGAAAAATTGAGAAAGAAAAAAGATCTGTACAGAAAAGGTTGAAATTAAAAAACAAAACAACATCAACAACATCAAAATAAACAAAAAAACAACCAACCAAACAAACAAAAACCAAAACACAACTAAAAACAAAGCAGTATGTATATGTTGTTGAATATTGTTTGGGCAACACGTGGTCTTCTGGGGTATGAGATGTTAATCACAGTTCTGATATGACTGGAGGCTGCTGATTTCTCAAACCCCAGCAGGTAGACACCCTAAATCTCTCTTCAGCCCACTTAAAAGCACTTTGAACTTGTAAACTTGCTGAGCAGAAGCTTTCCCAGGAAAGTGCTTCTCGCTGGAATCACTGCTGAAGTGGCTATCCACTTACCCAGTATGCCAAAACCAGTCTCACTCTGCCCCTGAGGGTTAGGGCTGCAAGGCGGCTCAGACCCCACCCTTAGGCTACTCAGTTGCTAGGTTACCAGCTCCCACCCGATTCTAGCTCTGCAACCCTGAGGGTGGAGCTTGCCAGGGCAGATCGCTCACAATGGCTCCCTGTGGCCCACAGCCAAACAATATTAGCTCCGTCTGGCTCAGCGGCTCAGACTGGGGCCCTAGAAAATGGCCAAAGTTCTCCACACTCCCACTCAGGCTCTCCCCAAGGCAGTTCAACTGAGTGCCAAGTCCAAAGACACCAAAACAGTTCACAGGTAAGGTCTTTCCAGTTTGCAGTCTCGCTGCTACTGAACTTATAATTGCGGGCGGGTTTAGATGGATTGAACACACGCGACCACTTGCCATTTTTCCACTGTTTTAGTCCTCCTCTTGGGGGACTAAAGTCTCTTGCTGACTCCCTGTATCCTCAGAGGGGTGATGATAGTCAGAGCTCACCAGCCAGAGATGCCTGGAATCCTATCACCCCAGACTCACCGTGCCCATATGCAAGGAAGCTGTTACTCGGCCGCCATGTTGCTCTCTCCCCAACATGAAAATATCTTTTCCCATTCTGAAGTTGTCTATTTGCTTTAATTGTTGTGTCTTTAGCTGTGCAGAAGCTATTCAGTTTAATTAAGTCCAATTTGTTTACTTTTGTTGTTGTTGCCATTGCTAATGAAGTCTTCTTCCTAAAATCTTTCCCCAGGCTGACATCATTAAGAGTTTTTCCCATGCTTCTTCTAGAATTGTTATTGTTTTATGTCTTAGATTTAAATATTTTATCCATCTTGAGTCAATTTTTGTAAGTGGTGAAATGTGTGGATCTAGTTTCAGTCTTTTACATGTGGTTATCCAGTTCTTCCACCACCACTTATTGAACATGGATTGTTTCCCCTAGTGTATCCTTTTGTTTAGTTTATCAAAGATCAGATGGCTATAGAGAATGGTTTTATCTTTTGGTTTTTTATTTGGTTCCATATATCTATGTCTCTATTTTCGTGCTAATACCATGCTGTTTTGATCATGTGGACTTGTAATATAAACTAATATAAGCTAAAGTCTGGTAGGGTGATGCCTCTGGCTTTGTTTTTATTACTAAGAATTGATGTGGCTATATGGATTTTTTTCTGGTTCCAAACAAAATGAAGAAATATTTTTTGAAGTTCTTCAAAGTACGATATTGGTATTTTGTTGGGGATTGCATTAAGTAGGTAGATTATTGTGGGTAGTATAGACATTTTAACAACATTAATTCTTCCCAGCCAAGAGCATGGTATGTTCTTTCATTTGCTAATATCTTCTACTATTAATTGTCTTAGGGTTTCATAATTCTCTTTGTAGAGATCCTTCCTCTCCTTTGTTAAGTACACTCCTAGGTATTTCATTGCTTTGAAGTTACTGTGAAGGGTATTGTGTCCTTGATTTGCTTCTCAACTTGGCAATTTTTGATGTATACAAAGACTACTGATTTGTGGGTGTTGATTTTATACCCTAAGGCTTTATTATATTTCTTGATCACTTCCAGGAATCTTGTGGTTGGGGTTTTTCTAAGTACAAGATCACATCATCAGCAAAGAGAGAGAGTTTAACCTCCTTTGCCTCCATTTGGATCACCTTTATTTCCTTCTCTCGCCTGATTGCATTGATAGAACTTCCAGAACTATGGTGAATAGTAGTGGCCTTAGTGGACATGCTTGTCTGGTTCCAGTTTTAAGTGGGAAAACTTTCAGTTTTGCTCCATTCATTATGATATTAGCTATGGGTTTGTCATAGACGGCTTCAATCAGTTTAGGAAATGTGCCATCTATGCCTATTTTCTTAAGCATTCTTGTTAGAAAAGGATGCTCTATTTTGTCAAATGCTTTTTTTGCATCTATTGAGAGACCATATGGTCTTTGACTCTTGGGCTCAAGCGATTCTCTTGCCTCAGCCTTCCAAAGAGGTGGGACTGCAGGTACCTGCCACAATGCCTGGATATTTCTTTTAGAGATGAGATCTCATTCTAGCTCAGGCTGGTCTCAAACATGTGAGCTCAGATAATCCACCCACCTTGTCCTCCCAGATTGCTAGGATCACAGGTGTGAGCCACCATGCCTGGCTATTTGCTAGGATTTTATTCAGTATTTTTGCATCTATATTCATTAGTGAAATTGGTCTATAGTTTTCCTTTTTAGTTGGGTCATTTCCTAGTTTTGGTATCAGGGTAATGTTTGCTTCATAAAAGGTGTTGGGGAAGGTTCTTTCCTTCTCAATGTTTTGAAATACTTTCTGCATTATAGGTACAAGCTCTTCTTTAAAGGTTTGATAGAATTCTGGTTTGAAAGTGTCTGGCCCAAGACTTTTTTTTTGTTGGAAGATTATTATTATTATTTTTTTCAATAGTGGCCATAGTGGACATGCTTGATATTGGTTTATCCAAGAGATCTATTTCTACCTGGTTAAGTCTAGGAAGATGGTAATTCCAGATATTGGCCCATTTCCTCTGCATTGCTAAATTTCTGGGTAGTTTTTTTGTAGTAGTCAGGGGTAATACTCTTGTATCACTGTCATATCCATTATTTCCCCTTTTTTGTTTCTGATTGAAGTTATTAGAGATCTTTCTTTTCTGTTTCTCATCGATTTGGTCAAAGGTTTGTTGATTTTGTTTATCTTTTTGAAGAATCAACTTTTTGTTTCATTAATTTTCTGAATGATTCTTTTGTTTTCAATTTCATTTATTTCTAATTTAATTTTGGTTATTTCTTTTATTCTCCTAGGTTTGGAACTAGATTATTCTTCCTTTTCTAATTCCTTGAAATGATCCATTAGGATGTTGATGTGCTCTCTTTCTGTTTTTGAGATGCAGACATCTAATGCAGTAAGTTTCCCTCTTAGAATTATTTTTGCAGTATCCCATAGTTTTGGTAGCTTGTGGCTTCATTGTTTTTATGTTCAAGGAATTTAATAATTTCCTCCTTTATCTCCACCTTGACCCAACCAAGGCATTTAAACAGGCAGAAAAGGAGAGAAAAAGCAGAGTGATCACTTAGAGGATTACGAGACTTCACAAAGCATTCAAATATACAAATTATATGTTTCCCTGAAGGGGAAAAAGAACAACCCAAAGGAATGGGTTGTTCTTCAGCTTAAGGTTATTTAGTTTCTGTGCCTTTGTGTGGGGATGAAAAATTTTATCGGAGTTGAGTTCCACCTTTATTGCTTTGTAGTCTCAGAATATACAAGGTATAGTTTTAAATATTTAAAAATTTTAAGGGTTTGTGTCCTAGGATATGGTCTATTTTGGACTTTGTTCCATGGGCTGATGAGAAGAACTTAAATTCATTTGCTTTGGGATGGTATGTTCTGTATATGTCTGTTAAGCCCAATTGTTCAGGGTCACATTTAATTACCTGTTTAGTTTCTGTTGAGAACATCTGTCCAGTTCTGTCAGAGGGGTGATAAAGTCCCAAGATATTCTGGTGTTGCAGGATATCAGATTGTTCAGACTAATTAAGGTCTGTTTCATAAATCTGAGAGCATTTAAGTTGAGTGCATAAATATTTAGAATTGAAACGTCCTCTTATTGTATTATTTTCTTGAGCAGTATAAAATGACCATACTTGTCTGTCTTAAATTTAGTTGCTTTAAATCCACTTGTATCTGAAAATAAGATTGCAACCCCTCCTTTCTTCTGATTTCCATTTGCCTGAAATACTGTTTTCTGATCCTTCACCTTAAGTCTTGTTTTGTCCTTTGAGATTAGTTGTGTCTCCTGGAGAGAGCATATAGATGGCTTGTCATTTTTATCCAATCAGGCAGCCTGTTCCACTTCAGTAGGGGTAATTGAAGCCATTTACATTTATTGAGAGAATGGATAAGTATGATGGAGTTCTATTCTTATTTAGTGAAAGTCCTTTCCTTAGTTTTATCTTTTGTGCCATGTGGGAGCTAGGTTTTGTCTTTTAGTTTCTGAATGTTTACGTGCTGCTTGTCCTTCGTGATAGTCAGTATGGTGAATAGGTCTGAGTATTTACCGTAGAACTTGGTCTTGTTGTGGCAAATTTCCTCAATGCTTTTGCATGTCATTAAAAGATTTGATTTCTCCATCCAATTTGAAACTTAGTTTAGCAGGATGCAGAATCCTGGGCTCAAAATTGTTTTGTTTAAGGTCAAGGTAGATGACCATTCTCTTCTGAATTAGAAAGTTTCAGCTGAAAAATCCATTGTCTCCCTGGTGGCTCTCCCCCTGTAAATCATTTGGCAGTTCTCCTGGCTGGTTGCAAAATGTTTTCTTTCATTTTGACTTTGGACAGATTCATTACAATGTGTCTTGGATATGCTCTGCTTGTATTGAGATGACCCAGAGTTCAATGTTACTCTAAGAGGAGGGTGTCAGAATCTTTGGTGATTCTTGAGAAATTTTAATTTATAATATACTCCAACAGGGCTTCCATTCCTTTGGGTTGTTCTTTTTCCCCTTCAGGGAAACATATAATTTGTATATTTGAATGTTTTGTGAAGTCTCGTAATCCTCTAAGTGATCACTCTGCTTTTTCTCTCCTTTTCTGCCTGTTTAAATGCCTTGGTTAGTTCAAGAACCTTATCCTCTAGCTCTGAGATCCCTTCTTCTCCATAGTCTAATCTGTTATTGACATTTTCTATTGCATCTTTATTTTCCCTGATTGACTCCTTCATTTCCTTAAGGTCTGATATATCCTTTCTAATTTCATCATGTCTTTCATTATGATTTAGTTTTTGGATTTCCTTTTGGTGATTTACTACTTTCCCTTCAATTCCCTTCATGGTTTTTGTCATCCTTACTTTAAATTCCCTGTCATTTCTATAATTTCTTTATAGGTGGGATCCTCTATAGTAGTTACCTCATGATTCTTTGGGGGAGGTTGCTCTGGTCTTTTAAGTTGCCAGAATGTTTCTGTTAGTTCCTCTTCATGTGTGTTTTGTTCTTGTTTGCTTCCTTTTCCTACTTTTTCCCTCTCACTTTCTCCTTCTCTTTATGTTACCTTGTCTCTGTGCTTAGGTGTTGAAGTCACCTTTGGGTACAGGGCCAAAAGGAAAAGAAGAGTTAAAGAGAAAGTATGGAGATAAGAAAGAAAAGAAGTGAGAAAAGGAGGAGGGATTTAAGGTAGAAATTGAAAAAAAGGAGAGAAGAATAGAGAGAGATAGGCATAATGGTGGTGGTCAGCAGGGTGTTTTGACCCACACTTAAAATTCCAGGACACTAGAGGGTCAGGCTGGCTGGGTTCCTCAAGGTCAGGAGCACCTTACTAGCCTGAGGCAAAGCAAGACCCCACCTCCACCAAATATAAAATAAAATCAGCAGTATGTCACAGTGGGTACTTACCAACACTGTCCTTCCAAAGACCAAAGCTAGAGGACACCGTAGATCAGGGGTTCAAGGCCTCTTTGAGCCAGGCCAATGCTATGGCACACCAGCCTAGGCCTCAGAGTGAGGCTCTGTCCCATAAATAGAATACAGAATAAAATGGATCAGAAAAAGAAAATGATAATAAAATATTAAAAATAAAATCATATCAGATGTAAAAAATGGGATATCTTAGTTGTTGTTTGAGAAATTTATAAGGGAAAGATGAGAAAAGTAGAAAAATCTCTACAAAAAGAATAAAGGAGAAAAATAGAAAAGAAAAAGGGGCAGAAAATTTTGTAGCAAAAATGGAGCCCTTGATAGCGAAGAGTGTAAAATGAAAATACAAGAGAAAAACAAAACCAAAAAACTAAGGAAAAAATTATATAGTTACCTTGTCTCTGTTCTTAGGTGTTGGGTTCTCTCTTCCCAGTATACACACACACACACACACACACACACATATATTGCAATATATTGCCTAGACACCAGTTGATGTTCCAAGAAGATAGGGAAAAAAAGAAAAAGGATGTATAATGTAATATATTGCCTGGACACCAGGTGGCTCTCTGGGATTAGGAGATGGCAAAACATGCATGCTGATTCTGTTGTATAAGATGGAGTTGGTAGTCACAATGTAATTGCTGAGGAGCCCTGGTCTCCCTTCATCCTGATTTATTTGCCCTTAATCAGTGCTTACCTCATGTCACTAGCATTCAATCCCCACAGGGTTGGGAGCCTGAAGCTCTTGCCAATCTTCTTAGGAGACACATCTCAGCCTTCCAAACAGTGCCCCTTGGCCACAAAGTGGCTTTGCTGGAGATGAAGGCCCTGCATAACTCACCCCAAGGGTGGGCAAGCCAGAGATGTCCACATGCTAGGACCCAGCAAGCTGTTCCTCACAGGTGGCGCTCCCACAATGGCAGTAATCTGAGCAGCCAAACTGAAGAGAGTTCCACTCTGCCTAGTGGTTCAATCCCAGCCACTGGAGCCATTGAAGTTCACTCACTCACTTTTGCCTTCCCAAGGCAGCTCCAGCAAGCATCCCAAGTCCAAAAAATCTGTAGGACAGGCCTTGCCTGTCGCTAGCCCTCCACTGGAAGGCTGGCCAGTCTCTGCTTACAACCAGGCTTTCACCTTCTTTGCTGGTCTTCCACTGTTCCTGACCTCCTCATTGGCTCCTGGAGCCCCCTGCTGTTTCATTGTGCCCCCTGGAGTGATGTTTCAGGGCAGGGGGGATTCCTTAGCCAGAGATGGCTGGAGTTCTCTCTTCCCAGTCTCACCACAGTGGCTGCTAAGGGGATGTCTCTAGTCTGCCTTCTTGTTCCACCCTTGTGTGTGTTTTAATTCATTAATTGGTTTTAATACCTCATTAATGAATCAAATAAAATCTTCAATATGTATTCTCTTTTATGTATGTGTGAGAATCATGACTTTACTTTTTGGAAAAAAATTTTTAACACTTTTCCAGGTCTTCCACAAACATATCTCATGGATTTACTAAACAGAATTCAGTATATTTTGTCACCAGAGAAGTGCACCTTATGACCAGTGTGTCCTTTCTTGGCTCCCAGAGCTGAATGTAAAGCAGCAATAGACATTTCCTGATGCTGATTTTCCTCTCTAATTTTGTGTTTTATTTTTGGTTCTTTTGCAGGTGATAATTTGGAAGCAATTTGGTTCTATGATCACCATTTGAGGATCTCTGCTGAAGAATTAGTTGTTTATAGCTCTAGTCCAGTGACTTTCAACTGGTGTTCCTTGAGAGGATTTAGGTATGCTGCAAAACTTTTTAAAGATCATTAATTAAATTATTTTTGAAAGAAGTTCAAAGCCCAGTAAGTATATTCTTTTTTTTTTTTTTTGGATCAACATAATTTGAATGTGCCATGGAAGTTTAAGGTTCATAGGTTCAAGTGTGCCCTGAGATAAAAAAAGGTTGAAAATCACTGCTCTATTCTTTGCTGAGTAAGAGACAATGAAGTGTTTGTTAGTCTTTTTTTGTTTGTCTATTTATTTATTTAGAGTTCAAATCAGTGAAGAATTTCCTATCTACCAGAAAGAATAGCTTTTTAGAATATAGACTGGAGCGTTACTGTGATGCTGTTTCCTCTTAACCTATGGTTGAAATTTTAGAATTAGAACTCTAATTGCACTCTATCTTTGGCTAAAATAAGAAGTAAATAAGCACTTACATGGATTGAATAATCCTCAAATTCCCAGGGAAAAAATGAACTTCTAATACTTGTTCTTCGTTTTTTTTTTTTTTTTGTTTGTTTGTTTTTTTGAGATAGAGTCTTACTCTGTGCCCTGGGTAGAGTACCATGGCATTCTAGCTCACAGCAACTGATCTCCTTGATCTCCTTGTCTCAGCCTCTGGAGCAGCTGGAACTACAGGTGCCCACCACAACTCTTGGCTAGTTTTTCTATTTCTAGTAGAAATGGGGGATCTCGCTTTTTTCTGAGACTAGTCTGTATCTCCTGAACTCAAACAATCCACCTGTCTTGCCCTCCCAGAGTGCTAGGAATATAGGTGTGAGCCACTATGCCAGCCAAACTTCTAATACTTTAAATGTGCTATAACCTAAAAGGAAAGAAAGCATTCTTACTGAAACTAACAAGTAACATTTTAAGAAATTAACCTTGAAGAATTTAGGTGAAGTCTCTCAAAAAGTACTAATTTACAATTTGCTTTAACAAAGTTAGCTATGTCTTCTTTGATTTATCCGTATTAAGTATAACACATCCTATATTAATTTTAGTTGGGAATGTTTTTACCAAATTTATGCTGGTTTATTGATCAAATAAGCTAGCATTACTTCCACTTTACATTTAAAAGTATAAAAAATAAATTTACCAAATTTATGCTGGTTTATTGATCAAATAAGCTAGCATTACTTCCACTTTACATTTAAAAGTATAAAAAATAAAAATTTATATTTAGCAAAATTGAATAATTATTCTGATTTTCCACAATGCTTTTTTAAGTATATCAGCTTGAAAATAATTTAAATAACTTAAAACCTTGCACTTATACTAGTTTTTAGATATTCATTATATGCCTACATCATTTCTAAGTAAAATGTGTCACTAAGCCTGTTTCTTTGGGTGTGTTCATCAATGTGCTTATTTTTGCTACTTTGAAAAGCTATATAAAGATGTGTGAGTGTGCTGGCTGGGCATGGTGGCTCACATATGCAATCCAAATATTTTGGGTGGCCAAGATGGGAGAATTGCTTGAGCCCAGCAGTGCAAGACCAGCCTGGGTAAAAATAACACCTCTCTATAAAAAAATTAAAAAAAAATTCACCATCATGGTCGTATGCCTGCTGTCCCAGCTACTCAGGAGGCTGAAGTGGGAGGATCACTTGAGCCCAGGAGTTGGGATTTGTAGGGAGCTATGATCACATCACTGTGCCCCAACCTAGGAAACAGAATGAGACTTTGTCTTAAAGAAAAAAAAAGTCAAATGAACAAATAAAAAGATTGGCTATAGAACAACTGTGTTGCATGCATTTATGAGTTCTGCTAGTTTACTAAAATATCAGTGCATGACATACAGTTCAAAATTATAAACCTTACAGTTGTCTGTGGAATAAAAGTTACATTGAGGAGGAGACAAGATGGCTGACTGAAGCCAGCTTTCCACATAGGCTCCCGTTCAGAAGGAGAGTTAAAGGACAAAAATTCAGCAAGTAACTTGGTGTATTTGAGCTGCACTAAGAGAGAAGGTTGTAGAATGCACGTCAACCCTGCTGAGGCGAGCTGCGACCACAAGGATACAAACAAAAGGTACAAAATCCATCACCAAGTGGACGGGAGTCCCCTCCCCCATGAGAACGGCTCAGAGTGCCCCACAAACAACCGGGCAGAGTTCAAAGGTCCTCCCACTACACTCCATGGGAGAGACCCCCTAAAAACTGGACCTACATCCCCTACTAGGGTGCCACAGCATCCTCCTGCCAGGCATAAAACTGTATAAACTGTATTTGGTCTACCTGGAATTCTGAGCTCCCAGCGCTCCCCTTCACTCACACTGGGGTTTGGAGGCCAGTCCTGGTCGGTCGACCCAGAGGGGACTGCACCAGAGTGGCAGTTCCCTGAGGTACAGTGCGACAGCCGTCTTTTGGTGACAATACGGCCAAGCATAAAACTGTGTAAAGTTGTGTGTGTTCTCTGCCTGCAACCCAGGCTTCCAGCGCTCCCTGCGCTCCCCTCTGCTCTCACTCCAAGGTCTGGAGGCCTGTCCCCCAGGGGTCCAGACTCTTGGGCAATTGCTCAAGGGGTGTAGACAGTGCTGGGCTGCAGCCGGTTGGTGCAGACTCTGGGATATGGGAGCGGAGAGAGGATGGTTGGCTGGAGGGGAGCTACACTGGAGCAACAGTTGCCTGAGCCATAAGGCAGCAGCCCTCTTTTGATAGGAATAGGGCTCACTACAGAATATTCTGAAGCCACACCCCCTGTCTCCCTGGGCAACCAGAGACTCTGAGTTTGCCTGAGGCAACTCCAACTTGCAAACCAGGAAAACTCCCAGGGCGGGGCTGACCCAGAGGTCCGCTTTACTAAACCTAAGATGCACCTGGCCCTCAGGGGATCGTCAGCCTATAGACAATACAAGAGCAAAGACAAGCTGATTTGGAACTCAATTCAGCTTCTCTTCTGCAGGGGAAACGCAGAGTTGTTCTTTTCTGTTCTGTCAGTAACATTAATCAGGGGTGAGACTGGACCTGAGTGAAAACCCCTCAACCTTCATCTAGCGCCTGAGGTTGTCAGGCCTCACCTCCTCCTGCTGGAGAGAGGCAGAACGCAACGACCTGGCAGACTTCCTTGTGATTCAGGCAGGTACAAACTCCTGGAGTACCAATTCACTACAGGCAACTGGGTCAGCCAACTGCAGGGCTATCAGTGACTGGGTGTGAAGTGGTGCAAGGTGAGGAAAAAGGCAGATACCTTCCCAGACTGATTATAGGCTGGGTGGCTTCTCCTGACTCCACGCAGCACTGGAGCAAGCCACACGAGAGTAGTCACCAGACCCCTGTGATCCAGTTCCCAGAGACCTCTTAAACTCTCTCACCTGAGACAGGTGCAGACTGAAACAATTGATTTGGACATTTTTGAACTGAACTGATCACCTGAGGACAAATCAGGTGGTGCCCTAGGTGCACGGTGGTAGGAAGGTTTTATTTTTCTTTTCCAATTGTTTGCCGGTGGGGGGGGCGGGGTGACTTAATTGCTGATATTTCTCCACAGCTGAGACTTCAATCCAAAGTATCTGTTTCACTAGGGTGGAACAGAAACCAGCTGAAAACAAGGCAGAACCATTTAGTCCCACCACACCAGACAGGGCCCCAGTTTCGCAGGCCACAACACTGTACGGGCCCTCGACAAAGCCCCAGGGGAAAAAATCAGAGGGAGTAAAACAACCATGGGGCGGAATCAGCGGAAAAACTCTGGTAACATGAATAACCAGAATAGATCAACCCCATCAAGGAAAGATATGGCAGATGCAATTGAAGATCCCATTCATAAACAACTGGCTGAGATGTCAGAAATCGAATTCGGAATTTGGATTGCAGACAAGATTAACAAAGTGGAATTAGGAATTTCAGGAGAAATTCGAAAGTTGTCTCAAGAATTTAACGAATTTAAAGACAAAACCACCAAAGACTTAGACACACTGAAGCAAGAATTTGCAGCCCTCAAAGATATGAAAAATACAGTAGAATCCCTCAGTAACAGAATGGGGCAAGCAGAAGAAAGGATTTCTGACATCAAAGATAAAGCCATTGAATGCTCCCAAACTCTCAAAGAGGAAGAGAAATGGAGAGCAAAAATGGATCACTCTCTCAGAGAGCTCTGGGATAATTCGAAGAAGGTGAATATCCGAATTATAGGAGTTCCAGAAACAGATGAAGTGGCCTCACTGGGCACAGAGGCCCTTCTGCATGAAATTATGAAAGAGAATTTTCCAGACATGCCTAGAGATTCTGAAATTCAGATAGCGGACAGCTTCAGAACCCCAGCACAACTGAACCCCAATAAGACATCCCCAAGGCATATCATAATTAACTTCACTAAAGTTAATATGAAGGAGAAAATCCTCAAAGCTGCCAGGAGAAAGAAAACCATTACCTTTAAAGGCAAGAATATTAAAATGACTGCAGATCTCTCTGCTGAAACTTTTCAAGCCAGAAGAGGGTGGTCACTGACTTTTAATCTCCTAAAGCAAAATAACTTTCAACCCCAAATCTTGTATCCAGCTAAACTGAGTTTCATTTATGATGGAGAAATTAAATACTTTAATGACATTCATATGTTGAAGAAATTTGCCATAACCAAACCAGCTCTTCAGGATATTCTCAGACCTATCCTCCATAATGACCAACCCAATCCTATACCACAAAAGTAAACACATTCAGAAACTTCAGATCAAACTCCAATTTCCACACTGGCGAAAAGATTAAAAATGGCCACTGGACTTTTGGAAAACTCGATACCCAAAATTTCACCAGACTTATCAATATTCTCCATTAATGTGAATGCCTTAAACTGTCCTCTAAAGAGGCATAGGTTAGCTGACTGGATACCAAAACTCAGGCCAGATATCTGTTGCATACAAGAGTCACATCTTAACCTAAAAGACAAATACAGACTCAGGGTGAAAGGATGGTCGTCCATATTCCAGGCAAATGGTAATCAGAAAAAAGCAGGTGTTGCCATTTTATTTGCAGATACAATAGGCTTTAAACCAACAAAAGTAAGGAAGGACAAGAATGGTCACTTCATATTTGTTAAGGGTAATACTCAATATGATGAGATCTCAATTATTAATATCTATGCACCCAACCAGAATGTACCTCAATTTATAAGAAAAAGTCTAACAGAATGAGCAACTTGATTTCCTCTAGCTCCATAATAGTCGGAGATTTCAACACTCCTTTGGCAGTGTTGGATGGATCCTCCAACAAGAAGCTGAGCAAAGAAATCTTAGATTTAAACCTAACCATCCAACATTTGGATTTAGCAGACATCTACAGAACATTTCATCCCAACAAAACTGAATACACATACTTCTCATCAGCCCATGGAACTTACTCCAAAATCGATCACATCTTAGGTCACAAGTCTAACCTCAGTAAATTTAAAGGAATAGAAATTATTCCATGCATCTTCTCGGACCACCATGGAATAAAACTTGAGCTGAGTAACAACAGGAATCTGCATACTCATACAAAAACATGGAAGTTAAATAACCTTATGCTGAATGATAGCTGGGTCAGAGATGAGATTAAGAAAGAAATCGCCAATTTTTTGGAACAAAACAACAATGAAGACACGAACTATCAGAACTTCTGGGACACTGCAAAGGCAGGTCTAAGAGGGAAATTTATGGCACTGCAAGCCCTCCTCAAGAGAACGGAAAGAGAGGAAGTTAACAACTTAATGGGACATCTCAAGCAACTGGAAAAGGAAGAATATTCCAACCCCAAACCCAGTAGAAGAAAAGAAATAACCAAAATTAGAGCAGAATTAAATGAAATTGAAAACAAAAGAATAATACAACAGATCAATAAATCAAAAAGCTGGTTTTTCGAAAAGGTCAACAAAATAGATAAACCTTTGGCCAACCTAATGAGGAAAAAAAAAAGAGTAAAATCTCTAATCTCATCAATCAGAAACAACAAAGACGAAATAACAACAGACTCCTCAGAAATCCAAAAAATCCTTAATGATTATTACGAGAAACTTTATTCTCAGAAATATGAAAATCTGAAGGAAATTGACTGATACTTGGAAGTACGTCACCTTCCAAGACTTAGCCAGAATCAAGTGGAAATGTCGAACAGGCCCATATCAAGTTCGGAAATAGCATGAAACATACAAAACCTCCCTAAAAAGAAAAGCCCAGGACCAGATGGTTTCAAGTCAGAATTCTACCAAACCTTTAAAGAGGAATTAGTACCTATATTACTCAACCTGTTCGAAAAAGTAGAAAAAGAAGGAAGACTACCCAACACGTTCTATGAAGCAAACATCACCCTGATCCCTAAACCAGGGAAAGACCCAACAAGAAAAGAAAATTATAGACCGATATCACTAATGAATATACATGCAAAAATATTCAACAAGATCCTAACAAACAGAATCCAGCAACACATCAAACAAATTATACATCATGACCAAGTCGGTTTTATCCCAGGATCTCAAGGCTAGTTCAATATATGTAAATCTATAAATGTAATCCAGCACATAAACAAATTAAAAAACAAAGACCATATGATTCTCTCAATCGATGCAGAAAAAGCTTTTGATCATATACAGCATCCCTTCATGATCAGAACACTTAAGAAAATGGGTACACAAGGGACATTTCTTAAACTGATAGAGACCATCTATGGCAAACCCACAGCCAATATCATATTGAATGGAGTTAAATTGAAATCATTTCCACTCAGATCAGGAACCAGACAAGGCTGCCTATTGTCTCCATTGCTTTTCAACATTGTAATGGTAGTTTTAGCCACTGCAATTAGGGAAGAAAAGGCGATCAAGCGTATCCATACAGGGTCAGAAGAGATCAAACTTTCACTCTTCACGGATGATATGATAGTATATCTGGAAAACACTAGGGACTCTACTACAAAACTCTTAGAAGTGATCAAGGAATACAGCAGCGTCTCAGGTTACAAAATCAACATTCATAAATCGGTAGCCTTTATATATACCAACAACAGTCAAGTTGAAAAAACAGTTAAGGACTCTATCCCATTCACAGTAGTGCCAAAGAAGATGAAATATTTGGGAATTTATCTAACAAAGGACGTGAAAGATCTCTATAAAGAGAACTATGAAACTCTAAGAAAAGCAATAGCTGAAAATATTAACAAATGGAAAAACATACCATGCTCATGGCTGGGAAGAATCAACATTGTTAAAATGTCTATACTACCCAAAGCAATATATAATTTTAATGCAATCCCTATTAAAGCTCCACTGTCATACTTTAAAGATCTTGAAAAAACAATACTTCATTTTATATGGAATCAAAAAAAACCTCGAATAGCCAAGACATTACTCAGAAATAAAAACAAAGCAGGAGGAATTACTCTATCAGACCTCAGACTATACTACAAATTGATAGTGATCAAAACAGCATGGTACTGGCACCAAAGCAGAGAAGTAGTTGTCTGAAACAGAATAGAGAACCAAGAGATGAATCCAGCTACTTACCACTATTTAATCTTTGACAAGCCAATTAAAAACATTCAGTGGGGAAAAGATTCCCTATTTAACAAATGGTGCTGGGTGAACTGGCTGGCAACCTGCAGAAGACTGAAACTGGACCCACATCTTTCACCATTAACTAAGATAGATTCTCACTGGATTAAAGATTTAAACTTAAGACATGAAACTATAAAAATACTAGAGGAGAGTGCAGAGAAAACCCATGAAGAAATCGGTCTGGGCGAGTATTTTATGAGGAGGACCCCCGGGCAATTGAAGTAGCTTCAAAAATATACTACTGGGACTTGATCAAACTAAAAAGCTTTCTAAGCACTATGTAAGCTGTGTTCTACAAATTTTGATATATTGTGTTTTCATTCAGTTCAGTATACTTTTTGACTTATTTTGAGACTTCCTCTTTGACTCATGGATTATTTAGAAGTGTCTCACTTAGTTTGGACATATGCCTTGTAACATTTGGTTACTGATTTCTAGTTAGATTCTACCATGATAGGCAAATATATTCTGTATGATTTCAATTTAAAATTCTTTTCTGAGATTTGTGTTATGCTCTAGCTTGGTATATTTTTGTGGGTTCTTGAAAAGAATGTATATTTTCCTATTTTTGTGTGGGGTGTTCTATAATTGTCTTGTCAATCAGATGGTATTTGCTGTTGGTGCTGTTGAGTTCTTCAGTATTCTTGCCGGGTTTCTGTCTAGTTGCTCTAGCACTTGTTGGGAGATAGTGTTGTCTTCTATATAATTTCAGATTTTTATTTCTCATTTCAATTTATCAGTTTTTGCTTTACAAATTTTGCAGCTTTTTTTTGATACATATAGATTTAGAATTTCTCCTTTTGGTGGGTTGGCACATTTAGAACTCACCTATTTATTATCATATAAAGTCCCCCTTTGTCTCTGGTAATTTTCTTTGCTATGAAGTCTACTTGAGCTTATAATGATATAGCCACTCCTGTTTTCTTTTCACTAATGTTTTAATGATGTCTTTTTTCATTTTCTTACTTTCAAACTTTTAAGCAAAGAAATCCCAAACTTCTTAACTGTAACTTTAGATATTAGTTATTACCATTCCAGAAATGGTTTAACAATGGTAGTTTTGGTTTAACTTAGGATAATAATATGTGGGTTCCTAGGAGTATTTTACCTAGAACCAGTATAATGAAGAAGAAATTATTTTGCATAAACAGAAAACATAAGAAATGCACAGATAACTTGAACTCCTTTGACTACATAACAACATGTACACTCACCTAAGTCATCCATCCACTGATGTGAACTGGTGACCAAATATGAGAATGTATTTAAACATTACTTATTTACAGAATAGTTGATGTTTCTCTTTAACTGAAATCTCCATCCATTGATGAATAACTTACCTGGGAGAACTCTGGAAAAGATACATACAGGTATAATCATTAAGGTATCTGGTGCTGGAAATCTTCATTCTTAGATACAAATCCAATACTGTTTGTTATCTTGTAGTAATCAGTGTTTATTTTCTTAGGTTTTCTCAAAATAAAATGAGTATGCGATGAAGAGAGCTACGGCATTTCTACTCTGTTCTTGATAAAACTAACTCCTTTCTGTTACTATTCAAGGCCATATGGCTGAGAGAGTCCTGGCTCTTTGGTATCTTTTGTCCTGTGCAATATCTCTTTGTTACACTGCATTTCTGCACAGCACATGCTGTTGTAGAACACTAAATCTAACACAGGGTATTTTAGGTGTAAACAGTGTGTACTTGAATATTTGTAACATGCTTTTACATTGTAGCATTCTGTTGCTGGCAACAGGAATAAAGAACCAATTTCTTCTAGTGTTTTCTTGCTACTATTTCCCTTACCTCTCTCCCTCTTAAAAAACTATTAGGTTCCGGGGCCGCACCTGTGGCTCAGTGAGTAGGGCGCAGGCCCCATATGCTGAGGGTGGCAGGTTCAAACCCAGCCCCGGCCAAACTGCAACAAAAAAATAGCCAGGCGTTGTGGCGGGCGCCTGTAGTCCCAGCTGCTCGGGAGGCTGAGGCAAGAGAATCGCGTAAGCCCAAGAGTTAGAGGTTGCTGTGAGCCATGTGACGCCACAGAACTCTACCCCAGGGCGGTACAGTGACACTCTGTCTCTACAAACAAAACAAAACAAAAAAACTATTAGGTTCCTCTTCTTCCAACTACACTCTGACCCTTAGGCTTATTTCTTTAGGATAAAGAGTATCTAACAATTGAACCCAGAGATCATTATATGTCAGACACTGTATCAAGCACCTTACAGGCCTATCTTATTTTTCTCATGACATCATTATAAGATTATCTCAATATAAACCTGGGATAATATTATAATATTTTGAAGAGGTTAGATAACTTGCTTGCATTCATACAGCTACTAAGCTTCAGAGTCTGCTGGACTCCCCAGTCTACTCTCTTACATTAATTCTGGATTATGCTATCAATTCTAGAGCTAGCTGTTAGCTTTAGCCTTTTAGCTTTTGAAGAAATACAGAACTCTGCAATTTGGCCACCATGTAAGTACTGCTATCTGTCTCAGAAACACAGCTAATGTTCCTAGAAGTCAGTTTGCAGGAACACTGTCTTGTTTGTAGGTCTTTCTTCTTTCTGTTTCTAGACCCTGACAAAAACTCCTTTTCTGACTCTTACATTAGGTCAGTGAATTCAAACGCTGTTTTTTCTTTCTAGTTTCTTCCAAGTACATCTCCTTTTGCCCCGTGAGATTCTAATATAGTTTTCATATGCTCCTATGAGAAACCCACATATGCATGCAATTTGAAAAGACAATTGCCAACTGGGCATGGTGGCTCACACCTATGCATATGTGCACGGCCTATGAGACTATGTGTGTGCATATTTATTTACTTGCACTGTTTAACTTGCTATTGATTTCTTTTCCTACATAGTCGTCAGACGTAAAATCACTACATTTATACACTTAAGTATAATTTTACATTTTTCCAGATGAAGACCCAAGATTTCTAAGGCTGGATAAAGAGTGAAAAAACATTTTGAATGCTAAATATTACAAATTTAGTATTTAGATTAAATAATGTAATATAAATTTATTATAAATGTAAAATTATATTAAATATTTACATTAACTAGAAAGAATAAATAAATAGTATATATTTTTTCAACCTAATATTAATTATTAAATAAATACGTATTCAACAACTATATATTGAGCATGTACATATGTCAGGTACCACCCTACACTACTTTCTTACCCTTCCACATAATCTTATGAGTGAAAGAATTTTTTTTTAAATTAAAAATAAATTTTCTTGGGCTGGATGCAGTGGTTCACTCCTGTAATCTTAGCACTCTGGGAGGCCAAGGCAGGTGCATTGCATGAGCTCAGGAGTTCAAGACCTGAGCAAGAGTGAGACTCCATCTTTAGTAACAATAGAAAAGTTAGCTGGGCATCACAGTGGGCACCTGTAGTCCCAGCTATTCAAGAGGCTGAGGGAAGAGTATTACTTGAGCCCAGGACTTTGAGGTTGCTGTGAGCTATGATCACACCATAGCACCCAACCCCAGTGAGATGCAGTGAGACTCAGTCTTAAAAAAAAAACAAAAAAACAGTTTTCTCAAAATGGGAGATGTTGGTTAAAGGGCACAAAGTTTTGGTTATGTAGGATGAATAATTTCAGAGAGCTAAGGTACAGCATGATGACTATTGTTAATACTACTATGTTGTTTATTGAATTTGGTAAGAAAGTAGATCTTAAATGTTCTCATCACACACACACAGAAAAAGTAACTGTGTAAGGTTATGGATATGTTAATTAGCTTGACTGGGGTAATCATTTCACAATATATAAATATAAACATATGATATGTATAGATATCTATCAAAACATCACATTGTACACCTCAACTATATAAAGTTTTTGTCAATTTTACTTCAATAAAGCTGAACATTTTAAAAACTTTTCTTAAAACAATAAGATACAAATTCATCCTAGAAAAATAAAAAAATGTTATTGATGCAGGACAGGTGGCGCCAAGACCTGCCGCTTTAGCCCTGGTGGTGTTGGTGCAGCTGTAGCTGGCAGTGGAACCAGCCAGCTGAAGGGTAGGCATGGGGGTCCTAGGAGGCTCCAGTACCCAGAAGGGTCCAACACCTGTGGGGAAGACACTGGTGCCTTGCTATCTCCTCTCCCTGCTCTTCTGACTGGTGAATTTCATGTGAGTTTCCAAGGCCTGAGAGTTCATTGGAAAGACCTGCCCTAAAAGTAAACATTGAGTTCACATTGAGTCCAGGCAAAACAACCCCCAGCTACTATATATACCTCTGTGCAGAGAGCCAGAGGACAGACTTTGGAGAGGGAGCAAGACAGCTTATTCCCCACCTGGGTTCTCTCTGCCAAAAGCTTTGGTTTTTGTAGTTTTTGTATTCTTTGTTTCTGTGAATAAATGCTGTCTTACCACTCATCTGTGGTCCTTCGATTCATTCTTCCAATCTCTGAGACCAAGAACCTGAAACACTGGTATCACTATCAAACAAAAAAAGTTAGGACACACACACCAGCAATAATCACTTTCAGTACTTTTGCGAATATGCATCCAAACTTTTATCTACATTTTGGTACTATTTTTTTTTAGTTAACAGTTAATAATGAACATTCTTCTACATCAACGGTTCTCAATCTGTGGGTTGTGACCGCTTTATATCAATGAAAATACATCCTGCATATCAGATATTTACATTACAATTCATAACAGTAGCAAAAAAATAATTTTATGGTTGGGGGTCACCACAACATGAGGAACTGTATTAAAGGGTCCCGGCATTAGCAGGCATTAGGAACGTTGAGAACCACTGTTCTACATTAATGGTTATTAAAGGTTCATAATTCATTTTGTGAATGTATAAGTTTAAAAGTCATAGTTTAATATTGGACTCTGCCTATCCTTAGCTTTTTGCAATTATGTATGAAGACTATAATGAGCATTGTTGCAGGTGTATATCCTTAGCCATTTCCTTACAGTCTTTTATTTATTTTTTTTTTTGAGACAGAGTCTCACCATGCCACCCTTGGTAGAGTGCTGTGCTGTCACAGTTCACAGCAACCTCAAACTCCTGGGGTCAACTGATTCTCTTGCCTCAGCCTCCCAAGTAGTTGAGTACAGGCGCCCATCACAACGCCCGGCCATTTTTTCCTTGCAGTCGTCCTTGTTTAGCTGGTCAGGCGGGGTTTGAACCCACCACCCGCGGTGTACGTGGCTGGCAACATAACCACTGTGCTATGGGCGCCAAGCCTCCTTACAGTCTTAATAATGGCATTTCTATGGACTGGCAGAAATTTTTCCAGATCACAATGAACGAACTATGATTCCTTTAGTTTAAAAATTTGCAGAATATGTATTCAAATGAGGTCCCTTCTCTGTGCCTAATTATTAAACATAACCAGCCTGGCTCAAATCTCAACTTTAAAAAAGTATGTCCGCTTTATATAGAATACTGGATATGGGAAATAACCAAAATGAGTTAAGACCCTGCGCTGCCACCCCACCGCAGCCGCGGCTCATAGCTGTCATCCTAGTGACATGGGAATTTCCTCTTCAGTGGGTTCTTAGTCTCTGTGATTTGAAAAAATGAACCCACGGACCACGATCAGTGGTAAGACAAGATTTATTTTACAGAAAAGAATACAAAAACACCAAAGCTTCTGGCAGAGAGAAAAAACCCAAGTTAGAAGAAAAAAAGTCCCTCTCTCCTTCTCTTGTCTCTCTCCTGGCTCTTTGTTCAGGTGTATACATAGGTGCATGGGTTCCTTGTATTTGAGGCCAGGAAATGAATGGACACAGTTCTTTCTGCAGGGACAAGGTGAATGAATGTATTAATGAATGGACACAGTCCATTCAAGGAATTGAGGCCTAGGAAACTTACATGAAATTGGGGTTCCCCGTTCAGTCATAAACACAAGGGAAAGGAGACACCAACTTGCTGTTGTCTCCTCAGCAGTTGTCCAGCTCCTATGGTTACTAGAGCCTCAGGCAGGGGGGCCCCCTTGCCTACCCTGCAGCCCGCTTGTTCCTCTGCCGGCTCCCACTACAGTCCCGCGGAGGCAGCAGGTCCTCCAGCTCAGCTGGCTGGGGCGCCACTTATCTCATCACTAGCACTCCAGGAAGCCCAAACAGGAGAAATGCTTGAGGTCAGTTGGGAAACCAGCTTGAGCAAGAATGAGATCCATCTCTACTAAAAATAGAAAAATTAGCACGTGCCTATAGTTCTACCTTACTGGAGGAAGCTGAGGAAAGAGGATCGCCTGAGCTAGGAGCTTGAGGTTGCTGTGAGGTATGATGCCACCACTGCTCTCTAACCTTGGCAACGGAGACTGTCTCAAAACAAACAACAGCAGCAACAAAACCAGAAAAAGAAAACCAAACACCCTGTGCTAGGCAGACAACAATCTACTTCGGTAAGGAGATTTGTTATCAAATAGAATACAATGTGCTTGAATTTTGCAAAAGATGGATGCTTAAGGTCCTTAGGCTACCTAAAGATCACCTAAGACAGTATATCAAATAATTAGCGCTGATTATTTAACACTTAAGGAGAATGTACCTTTTTTGTTTGATGCATGAGGAAAAGATACGGCTCACCACTTACCTTTCTCTTCTATTGATTATTCAGGTTTCTCACTTACATGGTAGTGTGCACATTAGTTAACTTATTTCCTTTTAGCATATAAATTCATAAGAAATACCATCTAATTCTGTATTTACGAACGACCGAAGTAGCTAACAGGCTGAGACTTAAAATTTGCACTAACACTTTTTTTCTTATAAAACAAAACAGTGAGACGTCACTTGGGATAACCACAACCACAACGTTGTCAAGGCTTTGGAGTCACGCCTCCTAAGAGACCGCAGAAGTTTTAAGGCCAGCACAAAGTTCCAACAATACGTAGACAAAGCAAAACGCAGTTAAGTTTTCAGTAAGTGATGCCGACCTCAGCCAGGCCCAGAAAACACAGCAATAACAGGGAGCTGTTACCAGCGCGAGCAAGTCTAAGCTCGCGTCACACCAAGAACCAGAGGAACAAACTCACGTTTTGGAGCCTCCCTCGTGGCCCCACCCACGAGAGGGGCGGGGGAGGCGGGGCCAAGGGTGAGGAAAGGACACTGCGCATGCGCACTTTGGGCTCAGGCGATGAGCCAGTCTGTAATCTCGCGAGGGGTTGGAAGTCGGTGGCGTAGGTAGTTGTCCTGAATGGTGGCGAGATAGCTATCAGCCGGAGGAAGAGGAGGAGGCGAAGTGAATTCCCCGCGTCAGTCTCGCTTTCGCTCTCCTTTCCCCTTCCCCCAACCCTCTGCTCTTCTCCAAGTCAGCCCGCCTTCCCTGACCTCAGTGACCCGGCTGGCCCCGCCCACCATCGTCGACGTGATTCCCGCCGTGAGGTAAGCGTCGGTCGAACCCAGAGCCCCGCGGAAGAGGAGGACGACTGAGAGGGTGAGCTGCTGGCCCCGGCTCAGACCCGTCGCCGAGGCGCGGCGTGGGGCAGCATCGGGGTGGGTCTCTAGCTCCTGCATCACTTCATTGTGACGTAGCCACCCAGGCCTAGGCCGCCTCCATCCCTGCCGGACCCGGCCTCTGGCAGCGGCGGGTGACGCAGACGGAACATCATGTCGTCCGCGGCCGAGCCTCCGCCACCCCCGCCTTCCGAGAGCGCGCCTTCCAAGCCCGCAGCCTTGGCCGCCAGCGGCGGGAGCAACAGCAGCAACAAAGGCGGTCCCGAGGGCGTCGCGGCCCTGTCGGTTCCGTGCGCAGCCAGCGCCGGTCCCGCGGACGCCGAGATGGAGGTGAGGGCGGCCTGCGGCGCGGGGAGCGGGTGCCGCGGGGAGGGGAGCCGCTTCACTCGGCCTGATTTTGGGAATAAACGCGGAGCTGAACTTCACCTCTGGGCACAAACTCGGCCTCAGACCGAGGATCCGACGTGATGCACTCACCGTTGCCCCCTTGTTCTTAATCTCTGAAGCCAACCCAAATGGATTCCTGGCACTTACATTTAAGTTACTTGTCTCTTAAGTGAATCTTGACAAATCTTCTAAAGCTTTTATTAAACAGATGCTCTTGGTTTTGTGGCCTGGGGGGACCTGTCCGTGTTTTTTCCACTACACTCCCATAATCTTCTCTTCTGTCCCTGAATGGGGGTGTTAGCTTCCACCAAACTTCGGGGGATCAGCTGGAGAGATGCGCCTACGGAGTCTGTTACACTAGCGGCGTGGGGAGGCATTTTAAAGCAGCGCATCCAAGGACTTGGGCCTCCTTTTCTTCGTCCTGGTCTTGGCGGGGGCGGTATCTGTTCTGGGCAGAAACAATGGCGAGAGCTGGATGGTCGAGTGCACAGTGGGGATAAGCGGAGCGCAGCTGCTTCTGTGAAGGGAGAGAGAGCCCCTCCCAGGCACAGTTCCATAGGGAGACAGGCGACCAAGACAGCAGCAGCTGTCTTGCATCTCCCTGTAATTTGGGAGCTATGGATGGGTGTATGAATGAATTGAATCGGGCGATTAATTGATCGGTTTTCTCAATTACGCACATTTCCTCTTTTGAGGCCTTGATCTTAAAAAAAAAAAAAAATGGTACTGCTTACTGTCGACACTTCTGGGCTTGGGTTGGCCAGGAGGTGGTGACAGTACTGCGGTGGGTAGAAGGACTGGGGAGCTGCTGGTCGGGTCTCTTGGGTATCCTCCCAGGCTTTGCGAAGTCTGGGAACAAAGTATTGCTACTTCCAACTTTAATTCTTGGCCTTGGACTTGTTTGGAGATATTTTATAGTCGCAGCCTCAAAATTTCTGGGATTTTTCTACCCTTAGAATAGTAATACTTCGCTAAAAATGAACTTTGATGAAGGATTAATACAATAAGGAAATGATACCACAGTTTACCCTTCAGGACAGCTAGTGAAGTAACATTATGTTATGGACTTTGGTGAAGGGTAGTTTTAGTGGGCTAGGAATTCTGGATTTCCTATAGTTATCAGTGAGATTTGTTTCAGATTGAAGTGCATTCAGGGTCACTGTTTTTAACCCCCTTAAAATTTTAATTTGTTCTTTGGGTCTATTTAACTTGGATTTCTTGAAAGCCTGTGACACTGAGCGATTGTGTGTAAATGTGTAGTTCTTAGTTTTCCTCAGCTTCTTAAAAGGGTCTGCCATCCAAACTTTGGGGTAATACAGGGCTTTCACCAGAGATCATATGTAAATGTTAGAAGGCAGAATAATTTCAAACCTAAACTGAATATTTTGACTTTGAATTCCTATTTTTAAGTTAAAATTGAATTAAAGTTTAAATATGATTATAGATGTGATAACAACTACTGACTGAAATCAGTGGTATTTTCATTTGCCAGATGAGAAGGAAATTGAGTTCCCACGTGTAGAACTCAGGTCTCCCAAAGTCAGCCTTTTCCCATTTGTCTTTTCCCTGTCATGTTCTTATAAAAAAGATGTTTGGCAATTCCATTTATTGAAGAATGGTGTAGTTATTTTTACCTTCTCAATATACAAATATAACTAATTTTATTCATTTATCAGGCTATTTTATCACTGAATAGTTTTGATTTTTTTGTTCATATTATAGTATATATTTTTCTTTTAAAATAAATGTACCATCAATCTGTTTTCTGTTTTTATAACTAAATTCAGAATCACTGCAATTCACTGATAAATAAGTTTGAGCACACATGCATAGCATTATCTGACAACTTTAATCTGTTTGCAGTTGAAAAAAGATTTTTTTAATGCTTTTTCTTGTTTGAAATAGGATTTAAGGTGGGTTTTTCTAAACCAGAAAATCTGGCATTTGTAAATTTTTTCTGAGAAAGCTGATTTCCCCAGTAATATTAGCTAGCCTTTCTATGTATTCAGTTAATTTTTCTTTTTGCCAGTCAGTGGAGCAATCTTGTTTTTTACTTATGTCATTTTTTTTTTTTTTTAAATCACTAGATGGTGTAGGATGTTATCCTTTTGGTAATAAGAAATTTCCCTTTGCTAATCCTCATCTCACTATTGACTAGATTTATAAATTAGGCACACTGTATGCCAATAATTATATGACTTCAGAATGCCTAGAGTTCAATTTTTTTAAACTGTAGAAAAAATAATTATTACTGTTGAAAAGTACTTTTTATTTTTGTAGAGTATATTTGATGTTTCATTGTGTTTTGGAATTTTATAAACTGAATTAGGTAGGTGGTTTTATCATTTTTGGGTTGTGGAGATTTATGATGAGCCTAAGATTACATAGATGCCTGAAGTTCTTAGCAATGAAGTTGGACTTGACCTTATTCTGGTACCATACCAGGCCACCTTTTCCCAGATTTGTACATCATTAATGAAAATTACACTTGTGAGGGAGGGGAGGGAGGGTGATTGGTGGGATTACACCTGCGGTGCATCTTACAAGGGTACATGTGAAACTTACTAAATGTAGAATATAAATGTCTTAACACAATAACTAAGAAAATGCCAGGAAGGCTATGTTAACCAGTGTGATGAAAATATGTCAAATGGTCTATAAAACCAGTGTATGGTGCCCCATGATCGCATTAATGTACACAGCTATGATTTAATAATAATAATAATAAAAGAAAATTACACTTGTACCAGATTTTTTTAAATGAATGAATGGAAATTTGCAGTGTAGAAGTTGTTGGTAAGTTTTGTTGTTCAGGGTATTTGCAAGAATGGCATATTTTATCACCAATTTAGAAATTAGAATATGGTTAGCACATTCGGTTTAGGATACATTATAAATACTTCATAATATAGAATATAGTATCAGGGATACTCATCTCCTTACATCTCCTTATATCACTTTCCTTACATTTTTGTAGTAGCATGGAAGATAATACAATTTTGTGATAAAAGAGAACTTTCTCACATTTCATACTATTCAATTTCATAATTTTTATTACAAAAAAGAGACAGACTCGCCCACATAACTTGTATTTAATAATTTTGTTTTTAACGTGCTATAGATAATAATCTTCTGTTATAATCTTGGCAACAGCCATTCAGTGTACAGGGTTAAATAGGTTATTATCTCTATAGTATTCAATTCAAGTTTTTTGTGAGTTGACAGCTATTCAAGTACCTGAGAGGTGTGGGATAGGAATATATTATTTAGAATGTGTTTGGGGCAGAAATTGTTATGTAATGGTGTGTTTACTGTTCTTGAACAATTCCCTGATTTTTCCTTCCTACTAGGAAGTATTTGATGATGCATCACCTGGCAAGCAAAAAGAACTCCAAGAACCAGACCCTACCTATGAAGAAAAAATGGTATGTTCTAGGTGTGTGAATAGAGTCTGTAAGGAAAACTTTTTGTTAGGTGATTAAATGTATTTAACATGTTGTCGTCTATTTTGTATTACTATAACAGATATTACAGACTGGGAAATTCGTAAGGGAAAGAAATTTATTTTAGTTTATACAGTTCTGGAGGCTGGGAAGTCCAAGGTCAAGGGGACAGCATTTGGTGAAGGTGTTCTTGTCAATATTAACCCCCATGGAGGAAAGGCAAGAGAGCAAGAGGAGGTTGAGCTTGTAACAAGCCCATTCTGGCAATAACTAACCTACTCCTGAGATAATGACATTAATGTGGTCATAGGGCAGAACCCCCCATGACCTAATCAACTTCATTTAGGCTCCACCTTCCAACGCTGTTACATGGGGGATTAAGTTTCCAACACATGAACACATTTACACCATAAATGTTTGCTTGATCTATATAATAAGGACACAGCCAGTTGAAATATGTGTAACATAGGAACTTCCTGTTTCTTATTTGCTTATATAAACCAGATAAGTATTCTATAAATTCACAAAATATGATGTCATTATTTAACTACATTAACACCTTTGGGATTTTAGTGTGTGGTGTGAGGTGCAGACCAGAGAAATAGTTATTCAGTGTTTGTTTATGCTGTATCTGTCTAGCATTGTACTCTACTGGTTACAAAGAATAATACATGCTCCTTGCCAACAGTATTATTATATTATGGGTGGGATCTTTACAGAACGAGAACATGACATTACCTTTGACTTAAAGAACCATCTTATTTCAAATCTTCTAGGAAACTTCAAACCATGATTTGACTTAATTTGTACCTTACAAAGTTTTAAATTTAAATTCAGTTTTAATAATAGTAATAATGGCTAACAACAAATGTTTACTCTATATCAGGGCCTATTCTGATGCATATATCAGATTTATATGGATTAAACTCATTTAATTGTGTTGAAATCTTAAAAAGTTAAAATAACAATGTGTTAATGAAATAGTACCACTACAAAGTATGCTTCTTAAGGGTAGGAACAGTGCCTTAATCTTTATGTCTTTAGCACCCAGAACAATATCTGACACATAGTAGATCTTAACAAATATTTTTAAAAATGTACTTTTCCTTGAACTTTGACTTTCTCTTCAAAATTCATAAATATTTTTTAATCTTTAATTGCTTGAAAATTCTGAAGTTACGATATGTATTTTATGTACCTATATAATGTGTATAGTACATATAACAACACAATTTGTGAGTTACAAATGATAGATTTTTAGATAGGATTGCTATGACTATAACTGTCTCATTCCTTTTTTGCTGTCAGACTTAAAGACAAAAATGCATTTGTAGCTCTACTTGTTTAAAGTGAGTATTACTTTATAGTTAATATAGTCTATAATATTGCTTTAACTTCACAATTTAGATTGTGACTCTAACATTGTATTTGTGAATCTATATGCCAGTTCTGTGGCTTAATTTTAGTTTCATTGTCCTTGATCTCACTGTGCTTGACATTGTTGACCATCCTTTTAAAAGTCTACTTACTTTGGAGGACCTTTTTCTTGATAATATTCTACTTAATTGATTATTCTTTTGTCCTTGTTTTGTTAAATTCTGAACATTCTTCCTAGATAGTTTGATTCTTACTGATTTTTACCTGCCATCTTTAAAACAGAATACTTTCAAATATTTATCTCTAGCCCAGATATTGCCAATCAGTATTTTCCGTTGTTTCTTGGACATTTACTTTTAAATCCCATTAGTACATCTTACTTGGGAATATCTAACACTTGAATTCATAATCTTTACTCCACATACCTACTTTGTGTTATCTCAGCAAATGGAAGTTCCTTTTAATATTTTCCCAAGGTCCATAACAATACCTCATACTTTTTAATGGCAAGTTTACTCTCATAAATATTTTTCTTTTCCCTATCACCCTAGTTCAGTAGTCCTATATTATTGTGTTATTTTGTGGACTTTGTCTCTTTTCTTATGATCTGGATTCCTACATTTCTTCATTTTTGCAGAGTATGATTTATAATACAAATCCGACTATAAAACGTTGATGTTCATTGGTTCTTTACAATGGTTTTCATTTTCATAGTGGCTTTTATTGGAACTCTTCTCATTTCTCCCAAGTTTTTCAGTCTCCCAGCTCCATTTCCTTTTTCAACATGATCTTCACTTGAACAGTTTTCTTTAAACAAGCTCCCTTCTCATCTCCTAGTTCTTAACCATAGGTAAGTCTTGCTGTCCACTCTTCGTTCTTAAACCCAGGATGTTGAGAACTACTTCAGAAAACTAAATAATAGTGCTGATTGGTTTTTACTGTCTTGGGCTTTCAGTATTTGTTACTCAGTAAATCCCATGTAGCTATTCTGAAACTTAACTTCTCAATCTTTCTACTCCATTTCTACTACACCCTCAATTTTGGTCTTCCTCCACAAAGAATTGTAGGCCTTTCTTCAGTTTATTTCCTCTCTTTCCAAATATGTAGCCTCTGCTGTTACTATGTCATTTCATATAGTCTTGGAGAAAGAAGCTACTCCGAAGCTATTTATTTTAATTTCCATTTGATTTTATGATTGATTTCTTTCAGGTTCCTATTCTTTATTTCTGCTTTTTAAGATTTGTTTATTTTTCTCTTTACCACTTTTCTTTGGTCTTTTAAGATCTCCGATAATTTTCATCTTAACCTTTTCATTCTCTTTACAATTTATTTTGATTCTAAACATAATTAACAGTAATGGATCTTTTCTTTATCCCTAAAAATCTATCTTCTAGTTGTATGTTCTTGGCTTTTTAAAAGCTGTATATAAGTTAGAAATGTAATTCTGGAAAATATGCACACATTTGTGTCTCATTTCAGTACTTTAAAACAGTTTGTAATCTTGGGAAACAAACAGTAGAGGCTCATTAACTGTAGGACCTTACGGGGAGAAGTACAATATGTTAAAAACTTGTTATGCCCATTGAGGTGCTTCTGTGCCTTTCTGATAACAAATTAAGTTTCAGTTTTAACAGTGCTGTGATTTTAAAAAGTGGTTTCCTTTAAAAATATATAGTTTTTACAACATTATAATATTTGGATATGCCTGGTATCTGCTTTGCTAGATAAAAATATCTTTGTAATTTATTCTGAAAACCAACATTTTAAACTGTTAAGTAATTGGTTTCTCTGTTTATTGAACTTAATTTCTCTTGCTTCTCCTTTGTTTAATCGAACTATCATTGTATCCATAGAAAGGCTATTGCCTACAGGATTTAGAATTTCATTATTTTATGAAAACTTGTTTTAAGAAACTTAAAATTTTTTTGAAATAAATTCTTCCGTTCTCTTTGTGTGAGTCATAGAAAAGATCAAAAGGGGTAGATGGCATATATGAAAGGAAGGAATAATATTTTGGGTTAATAAATATTTTGTGAACTTAATGTTTTTCAAGCTTGATAACCTTCTACAAATTTGTCACAGTCTAACTGATGAATGACCAATGTATTTTTCCTACTTCTAAATTAATTCACTTGTATGATGTTTTTTAATATTTAAAGAAATTATTTTGCCTTATATAAGATCAACTTTTAACTTTGTAATTCAGTGAGTTTGGCAAATACATGCAGTCATTTAAATAAGACCACAAGCATAGAACAGTTGTATCATTCCTAAAAAGTTTGCTTCTGCCCTTTTGTAGTTGGGTCCTGCTCTCACCCCTTTGACACTTCTGACCTGTTTTCTATCACTAATTAGCATTTTATATAAGTGGGGATAATATAGCATGTAGTCTTTGGTATTGTGGTCTCTTGGCGTAGTGCTTTTGATACTTATCCATGTTTTTGCACATATCAGTGCTTTTGTTTCTTTTTATCAGTGAGTTTACTGTATGTAGGCATGTCGGAACTTTGATTTCTGAAGTTTTAATTAATGTCTGATAAACCATGTCTTAAATTTTTTTTTGCAGCAAACTGACCGAGCAAATAGATTTGAGTATTTATTAAAGCAGACAGAACTATTTGCACATTTCATTCAACCTGCTGCTCAGAAGACTCCAACTTCACCTTTGAAGATGAAACCAGGGCGCCCACGAATAAAAAAGGATGAGAAACAGAACTTGTTATCAGTTGGAGAGTGAGTAATAGTTTAAATTTCATAGTTGAACCAGAGTGGTTCTTTGGACACAGATTCTTGCTCTGTCACCTGGTCTGAAGTGTAATGTTTTGATTATAGCCTGCTATAACCTTGATACTCATAGGTTTAAGCAGTCCTTTTACCTCACCTTTGGAGTAGCCAGGACTACAGGTGC
Organism: Nycticebus coucang; assembly: GCF_027406575.1. Taxonomy (NCBI): domain Eukaryota; kingdom Metazoa; phylum Chordata; class Mammalia; order Primates; family Lorisidae; genus Nycticebus; species Nycticebus coucang. The sequence goes on from NC_069780.1 coordinate 69,734,456, forward strand.
GTGCCACCTCACCTGGCTAATTTTTAAAAATATTTTTCATAGAGATGAAGTCTGGCTTGATCTTGAACTCCTAGCCTCAAGCACTTTTCCCACTTCAGTTTCCCAAAGTGCTGGGATTCCAAAGATAAAGTCACTTTATTTTTTAAAAATGTATTTTTAGTCTCTCTTACCTTCTCTCCATCCTGAGAGGGACCACTTCCAATTCTGTTTGGAAGTGCTGTAAACTTTCTCTTTGTTTTTCCTAAATAAAATTTCTCTTTGTTACACTGAAAACAAAATATATTTTAATGGCTCTTTTTTATTTTTTTAATGGCTCTTTCTTATTTGGCTCTGATTGGCTTGGTATGCTGTAGCCATACGTATGTAAGCATATAAAAGTATGCACAATGCCTTCTTTTTTATAGCATTATATTGCTTATGGATTGTATCAACCATATCGAGTATGCAATTTGGATGTTATGCCATTCCTTACAGTGGAGACAAATGCAGAGGTGAAATGGCCTGTTGAAAATCATGTAGGAGTAGTTAGAATGATTCAGACTTGAATTTAGATTTGATTTGGGTATACATTAGGCAGCTGAACTACATACATGCATTGAGAATATTTGGAAAAACTTTCTATGAGTTATTTGCATTTCAGATGTATTTAAATTGTTTCAGATTTAAGAAGTTGTTGCTAATTAAATATCAGTGTCATACATTGAAAATGGAAACTGCTGTAATGGATGGGGCAGCGCCTGTGGCTCAGTCGGTAAGGCGCCGGCCCCATATACTGAGGGTGACGGGTTCAAACCCGGCCAAACTGCAACCAAAAAATAGCTGGGCGTTGTGGCGGGCGCCTGTAGTCCCAGCTACTCGGGAGGCTGTGGCAAGAGAATCGCTTAAGCCCTGGAGTTGAAGGTTGCTGTGAGCTGTGTGAGGCCACGGCACTCTATCGAGGGCCATAAAGTGAGACTCTGTCTCTACAAAAAAAAAAAAAAAAAAGATGTGGAAAAAACACTTCTGTTATTCCGTTATCTTATGTGGTAAATGTGTTCTGTGGGAAATAATAAGTAGCTCAGCTTTATCTAATTAAGTAATGTTAGTGGGGAAAAGGAATCTTAGTTAACAGATTTTTTTACTTTTCAAACCCCTCTTAAATGGAAGGTTAATTTACATAAAGTATTAGGGTGATAGTACTGTCCTTGAATATCAGAACATACATGCATTTTTTTCCCCTAGTCATTCAGTTGGGGAATGATGTCTCAGTTTTAAGCAATAAAGCACATCTCATCTTTTATCTAATGTTTTATAACAGTAATAATCAACCATTTTGAAAATGTATTCTCAGAAAGATTTTTAAGAAGTAATGTTAAAATTTCTCTCCCAGTTTATGAAGGATAAATTGGGACAGGGGTGGATCTATATATTCAATTTCTTAGGATTAGAATGCAGAGAAGTACAAGAAGTCACAGACTAACTAAGATGTTTGATTAGAAAAATACATAACAAACAAGAAGGCCCGTGAATATTTATTGCCTTGGCTTGAATACCTGAGGAATGCTTCTTTTATATTGAAAGGCAAGTTATCTTTTGCCAAGAATTTTGGTAGAAATTAGGTTGTAAATTAGATTCAGATGTCTCACTTAAATGAGGCATGATCTGCCGTTGTCTAAATTAGATACAAGTATTTGTTAGATACCCTATGAAACATTTCAGATTTAAAAATTATTAGTAATTCCTACTGGTGGTTAGTCTTAGATGCCTGTTAAAAAATTAATTTTTATGGAATTAGCTATTCACTTGATTATGTTGAAATAGTAGCTGATAGTTAAAATTACAGCCATCTTCAAATCATTTTATTTTTATTTTATTTTCAACTTGACAGCTATCGACACCGTAGAACAGAGCAAGAGGAGGATGAAGAACTACTTACAGAAAGTTCCAAAGCAACCAATGTTTGTACTCGTTTTGAAGACTCTCCATCATGTACGTTCAACACACTTTATTACTAACATTTTAAAAAAAATCTGTCTTGGCTGATATTTCTAAAGAGAATGTTTAATACTCTCAGATATTTGGTTGTGAAATAAACTTCAGATTTTGATGGAGTTGATAGTATGTTTTATGGTGGTGGTGGGTATTAAATACCATTGTGTTTATTATTGTGCTGAGGTATATGTAAAAACTAAAATGGTTTTGCCTTATATTTGTCCCACATAGGAGAACTAATTATTTAAAAAGGTACTTTAGGAATATTTTTGCTTATTCATCTTCTGATGCTTTTTATATTGTTTTAATTTTTTATATAATGTATTTGTTATTAGTGCTTTTCCAGAAGTAAGTCTATTTAACGAGGTTTGTTTTACCAATATATAATCTTGATTGTCTGGAGCTATGGATTTCCCTTTGTATTAATTGAAGCCTGACATTTTTCTTTTTTTTTTTTTTTTGTGTGTGGTTTTTTTTGGCTGAGGCTGGGTTTGAACCCGCCACCTCTGGCATATGGGACCGGCGCCCTACCCGCTGAGCCACAGGCACCGCCCGAAGCCTGACATTTTTCTTTAACCCTCCATCTCTGTCACCTTACTGGTTTATGTCATCACAACATAGTGGTGGTATGTAAAAATTTATAAAGGTAGTATAGGACATGATATTGGGTTTGTTTTTTAATTACTGTAGCCTTGAACTTTGGCCAAACAGGTGACAAGTTAGAAATTCAGTAGTCTTTTTAAGGTTCGATGTTCAATCTTTTGGCTTTTCTGTACTACATTGGAAGAAGAATTGTCTTGGGCTATACATTAAATACGTAAACACTAATAAAAGCTCACGAGCAAAAAAAAGGCCTATCCATAATTTTCATGATATCTGCCACCACGGATAAGCAAAAACCCCTCATGTAATATGTGTGGGGCCCACAGGCTTTGGGTTAGACATCCCTGATTGATTGATGAAATGGAGTACCCAGCCTTCATTTCATGAATGTAGAGGCCAGAGCTGAGATGTAAGGCACAAGCAGGAAAGGAAATTTACATTCCTACATTGTAACTAGTTTCCCCAGCATTGTTTAGGTTAAGCAATATTTTTCAAAAGGTGTAGAGCACCAGTCTCCAACCTCTTCATCACCAGGGACCAGTTTTATGGAAGATAATTTTTCCATGGGACAGAGGGGGACAGGACAGCAGGGGACAGCAGTGGAGGGAGATGGCATGGACAGGAGACAGAACTCAGTGATGAGAGTGATTAGGGTGGGTGTAAATACAGATGAAGCTGTGGGGCTTACCTCCTCCTGTGCAGCCTGCTTCCTAACAGTCCACAAACCAAACCCTTTTTGACAGCAGAGCCTGATGGGCTTCATGGAAGACCATTTTTCCATAGAGGGACAAAGTGGGGAGAGCTTGGGCAATCATAACTGTGAACTGGCACTGCACTGCTTACTGTTCTGTGGCCCAGGGGTTGCGGGCCATAGGGATAGGGTGCACAATGTACATATTTTTTAAATATCAAGTGATTGTGTTGTGTAGATTGGGTAATTATTTCGAGCAACAAAATAAGTTGTATATCTGGACAGAAATGTTGTCTTTCTATATAAGATATATTAGAAAAGTAACTTAGAAAAAAATTTTTTTTTTTTTGCAATTTCTGGCTGGGGCTGGTTTTGAACCTGCCACCTCCGGCATATGGGGCCGGCGCCCCACTCCTTTCCTAAGGCAGGTGCTGCCTTAGGAAAATAATTTTATTCCTCCTTTTTTACTAGGAGGAAAATAAAATCTCCACGGAACCTCTATTTCAGTGGTTCCCAACTTTCCTAATGCTGTGACCCTTTATTTAATACAGTTCCTCATGTTGTGGTGACCCCCAACCATAAATTATTTTCGTTGTTACTTCATAACTGTAATTTTGCTACTGTTATGAATCATAGTGTAAATATCTGATATGCAGTATGTATTTTCATTGTTACAAAGAGGTTGCGACCCACAGATTAAGAGACCCACAGGTTGAGAACCGCTGCTCTATTTGATTTTCATAAAAACTAAAAACTTGTAGTTAGAAACACTTGTTAATATTAACAAGTAAAGAGACTGAGAAAATGTAGGATCAATAGATGGTTAACATAAGAGCTAAGTGATTGGGTTGTGGGTACTCTGAGCCTGCAGTCATGTTTCCTGCCTGCACTTGGTTATCTTTGCATATCTATCTGCTACTCCAGAGCGCTTAGAAGCTACCTCTAGAAATTGACAGAATTATCATTCTACAGGAATCTTCTAGTAGAGAAAGTGAAGTCAGTGGACATATATAGGCTCAAGTTAAATCTCTGTGTATCAGGTAAAGGGAACAACTTGTATTTCCCATTGTCATAATCATCTTACGCTTTTTCTTTTGTTTTTAGATGTAAAATGGGGTAAACTGAGAGATTATCAGGTCCGAGGATTAAACTGGCTCATTTCTTTGTATGAGAATGGCATCAATGGTATCCTTGCAGATGAAATGGTATGTGTTTGGTAGGTTTTTTGAAGGCCATATTTTGGAATTTGAAATACTTTATACATTAAAGTTGATAAAAATTTATATAGTTTTGGTTTTTACAGTGTAGAATTATTAACAAACGAATCCTTTCTCAAACTGTTAGAAGCAGCTTGCTTTATTGCATTAGTGGAATCCGTACTACAGTTAGGAGGAATTACCATCTATGAAAATATAGTACATTTAAAAAATAATATATATTAGGACACATGATTGACTTTCAAAGAACAATGATTTGACCATTTCTTTTCACTTCTCTAAAACATGAGTGAGGTCACTGAATGCTTATTACTAGTAAATTAATATTTTTTTCCAAGGTGGCAGTTGTACAGTTGTTTCATAAAACATTTTATCTCATGTTTATTCACTACTTACTAGTTATATAAGGCATGTTTTTTTAAAGTTTCTTTATTGTCAGAGTGGTAAAACACTTTAATTGGTTGGAGAAAGATTGAAGCTTAAAAGAAATGTGTTTCAATTCTTTCTGCTAGGTGACCTTAGACTTGAAGATGACAGAACACTTGTAAACTTTGACACATACTAAGTTGTAACTCTTATGTCAGTTATTATAAGTGCATAGCGTTTCTTTCAAATATGTCTTATGAGGGATTGATAAGGAAGATTGATTATTTTTCATTGCTTTGTGCTTATTCTGAAATCTTTCAGGGCCTAGGAAAGACTCTTCAAACAATTTCTCTTCTTGGGTACATGAAACACTATAGAAACATTCCTGGTCCTCATATGGTTTTGGTCCCTAAGTCTACATTACACAACTGGATGAGTGAATTCAAGAGATGGGTACCAACACTTAGATCTGTTTGTTTGATAGGAGATAAAGAACAAAGAGTAAGTTTCCAGTATTTCATTATATTTTTGAAATCAAATGAATTAGAATTTAAGTATGGGTTAGGGGGTTAGTTTGAGGAAAGACAAAAGGAAGGTTCTACACAAATACTCAAAATTTGGGCGGCGCTTGTGGCTCAATGGATAGGGCACCAGCCCCATATACTTAAGGTGGTGGGTTCGAACCTAGCCCTGGCCAAACTGCAACAACAACAAAAAAATAGCTGGGCGTTGTGGTGGGTGCCTGTAGTCCCAGCTACTCTGGAGGCTGAGGCAAGAGAATCGCCTAAGCCCAGGAGTTGGGGGTTGCTGTGAGCTGTGACGTCATAGCACTCTACCAAGGGTAATAAAATTAGACTCTGTCTCTTAAAAAAAAAATACTCAAATTTACAATTTTGATGTTGTTTTGGAGGTTAAGATTCGTATTGAGTAGGGGTCCGTAGGACAGAATATAGCTTTTTTCTTCCCTTTTTGGAAATGGTTGTATAAAATCAAAGCCTGTGCTCTCAATGTAGAAGTACTTTCTTATTTTTAAGAGAGGTTTTCAATGTCTGGAGTGTTTGGAAATTTAAGGAGCCAGTTTTTTAGGTAAATGTATATTGATAGTAAACACAGAATGGTAGTTTTAAATGTGGATTGAATTGAAGTCATTTGGTTGAGTTAAGGATGTCTACAATTTTGATCAGTTGACAGCATGCTTTTGGGAAGAAGACATGGAAATAATGACATTAAGCACATAAAACTCAGATTTGGAAATTTATTCAGACTGCATCGAATGGCTGTGCACTTTGTTCTTTCTTAATTTAGCTGTCAGTGAGTCTAGCTAGATTTTCCTACCTTTATATTTATTTTGGGTATTTTAAGTTACCAAATTGCTTTTTAGGTTTTGGGGCCTGATTACTTAATCATTCTTTGCTTCAGTTTCCTTACTTGTAAATTGAGACTAATAATAGCAATACATCTATAAACCTGAAAGGAATGAAAATGCTTCAGCCCACTGCTATCTTCCTTTGTTTAAAATGCTATTTTTGCTTTATAAAGAAAACCCTCTTCTTTGCCCAAACTATCTCCTAAGAATTTTAAGACTTAGTAGAATTATAGAGACAATGTTTGTACTGATTATCCTTGTCAGTTTTAAAATTTAATGGTTGTGATACTGAAGTCATTAATGAAGTTACTTTAGTTGTAGGAAAGCTGGTTCTAAATGCTTGCATAATATAGCTACCATACATGTTTTTAGTAGTCCCACCCCCTTTGACAGATTACTAGTCATCAGTAAATTTAGTGTATGGTTTATTTCTATTTGGTATGATTTTTTTCTCTTACTACACAGGCTGCTTTTGTCAGAGATGTTTTATTACCAGGAGAATGGGATGTATGTGTAACATCTTATGAAATGCTTATTAAAGAGAAGTCTGTATTCAAAAAATTTAACTGGAGATACCTAGTAATAGATGAAGCTCACAGGATCAAAAATGAAAAATCTAAGGTATTTTGTTATTTAGATATAAAACTTATTTGTGCCTTTATTTAAGAATTTGATCAATATGCAAAAATATCCTAATGATGAATTTTTTTTTTTCTTTCAGTTGTCAGAAATAGTGAGGGAATTCAAGACTACAAATAGACTTTTATTAACTGGAACACCTCTTCAGAACAACTTGCATGAGCTCTGGTCTCTTCTTAATTTTTTGTTGCCAGATGTATTTAATTCAGCTGATGTAAGTTTATTTCTAATTATTTTATGGTTAATATTTTGTTTAATGTGTTTTTGTAATAAAATTGGCCTGTGTTTCAGCTACTTAAGATAGTCATTAATTTTTCATACTTTTATATAGTTAGCTTTGTGTAACCTACTAAATTGTCTCTGCGTTACGAAAATTTACTTTTGTGCCTTTTGGTTTCAGTCCCATTTTTAATCATTGTTTTCTGTCTTTGGAATGGCATAGATGTTGCTCCTATTTGGTAATCATATCTGCTCTAGGTTGACTACTTATGTTTTCAAAGTACTGTTCAAGGTATTCCCAAAGTGAATTTGTTTATTGTCTGTGGTTTAATTCCTAAAAGTGACCATCATATTTGGTGAAATCTGTCTAGCTATTCTTACATTATGGTATAACAAACAGAACCCAGTCCTTACCTTTATGGGTTATTTGCAGTGCAAGAGATGGTAGCAATAGTAAATTAGCTATTTGAATTATTAGTTGTACTTAGGAACATAATATATATGTGAAGAGCCTATAATTACAGTTTTTTTTGCTAGACCAGAATTTATTTTTGAACATTTATATATGTACAGCTGGAGAGAGAGTGTGTGTGTGTATGTGTGTGTGTGTGTGTGTGTGTATGTGTGTGTGTGTTGGGAGGTACTTTGAAGAGTTCCACGTTAGTACATTTATACAGATAAGTTCTAAAAAGGTACAGATTTTGGTTTATTGTGTTAAGGATCATTTTAAAAGTATAGAGGAATTTGTGTTGTGAGGATGATTAGTAAAAATCCCAAAACCGTTGTACTTCTGATTTTATGTATTTTGATGTTTTTTCCAGATAATTTCATTGACACTTTATTTAATAATCCATAAAGCATTGCTTTAGTTAAGACAATGAATTCTATGATTATGTTTATTCAAAAATATATAATACATACATATGTTTAAGAGGTAAGGATAGGGAAGCTTTCCTTGTTCAGATCCTACCAAGATAGTAGTGAAATACTAGTAATCTCAACTTCACTTCTAGTAAGTTTGATTAAAATTGACATTGCTCTTGAAATCTTGTGTTTTTGAATAGTCTGGATGATATTAGAGAACAAACTATAAAGTAATTTTATTTTTAAGCTGTTAATGAAACTAAAGAATATTTTTCATGAATGTTAATTTTCTAATATTTTTATAATTCTAATTTTTCTTTTTCATTGTGAAACTTGTCATCTTGATGTTTTGAAAATAATGTTTAGAAAATAATATGATTGGGCGGTGCCTGTGGCTCAAGGAGTAGGGTGCTGGCTCCATATACCCGGAGGTGGCAGGTTCAAACTCGGCCTTGGCCAAAAACTGAAAAAAAAAGAAAGTAATATGATTGCTAAACAACTTGTTCTAAAATCAGTTGGTATAATGACATGCCTATGAAAAATAGGGCCTTGGGCTAAATAATTTTTGTGGATCACAGCTGAAATACTATGTTAATTTTAGAAGTCATTTTTATATCTGGCTTTGTAGTTCATTTATTGTTGATATATCTTTGATCTTAGGATATTTTTTGTTTGCTGATTTAGGACTTTGATTCCTGGTTTGATACAAACAACTGCCTTGGGGATCAAAAGCTAGTTGAGAGGCTTCATATGGTATGTATTTTGGAGTAGTGTTAAAGCATATTCTTAATGGGAAAAAGGACAGATTTAAAGACTACTTTCCTTTTCATAAAAAGCATAATGGGTTTAGAATCAGATTTGAATTCTGCCACTTAACTCTTTAATCTTACAATGGGAGTAGGGGTGATGTATGGCAGTTTGAGTGTTAGAACCTAGGATGGAATTTCTAACTTAATGAAGGAAAAAGTGATGCCTTAAAGTACAGTGAGAGGAAGAAGAAATGCATAATTACTAATCTGGATAAATTTCAAAGCTTAATTCCATTTACATTTCATAGAAGAAACTAACAGGTTTACTTCTGAAAGGCCTGAAGATCCATCTGTTCATAAATCTAGTGACAGTATGTATAAGCAACTGCTAATATTACCTTGTGAGCAGAGTTGATAAGTTTTTGCTTTCATGAATGTCTTTGTTCCTTTGTGTGTGGGTTATGTGTAAAATGTATAAATATATAATTTTATATAAGGGACTTAGACATTTGTGGATTTTAGTCTTGGGGGCCTGGAACTAATTGATTCCACACTATTTGTGAGGGATTACTGTATTTGTAGGGAGAAGTCCTAAAAATCCACTTGATACTCAGGTAGAGAAATGTTGTTTTCATGTATTTAGAGGACAATTTTAATTTCTGAGATAATACTAATATTACAGATGAGGCCATATGTATTTATTTTTGCTCTTTCTAAGGTTTTGCGTCCATTCCTCCTTCGTCGAATTAAGGCTGATGTTGAAAAGAGTTTGCCTCCAAAGAAGGAAGTGAAAATCTATGTGGGTCTCAGCAAAATGCAAAGGGAATGGTATGTGTTAAGATGTGTTTGATATCACTATTGATTCTTTGCTAAGTTCTATTCGTATTTTGTTTTCTGAGATTGTAGGTTCAATCCTACAATGGAATGGAATTCCAAAACAAAATGGAATTCCTGGTTGCTGGATTGAACTCAGTCTGAAAAGAGTTTTTTTGGCATATAACAAACATAGGGCTCACTAATTAAATTTATGATATAATGTCTTGAACTTATAGATGATAGACTCAACATGAAAAGTTTATGAATTTAAAAATTAAAATCGAGATTTAATTAAACATTAAACAGGGATATGTATAAAGCCCTATACTTGTTTGTTTTTAAAAGAAAGAGTCAGTGTGTTCCCCAAACTAGAGTGCCATGGTGTCTGCCTGGGTTAGTTTACAGCAACCTCAAACTCCTAGGTTTGAGTAATCCTCCAGTATCTGCCTCCCAAGTAGCTGGGACTATAGGTACCTGCCATAATGCCCGGCTAATTTTTTCTGTTTTAGTAGAGATGGAGTCTTGCTCTTGCTCAGGTTGGTCTTGAACTCCTGAGCTGAAGGGATCTGCCACAGGCTCCAAGAGTGCTAGAACTATAGGCATGAGCCACCACTTCCAGCCATATTGGTTTTTTTAAAAAGGGGAACTGTGGCATAATCAAGGAGACGTATTATACAGAGGGTGCCTAAAAATGTATACACATTTTAAGAAAGGAACAAACTTATAATTATAGTACTTAAGTCATGTTTGATGTCTGCACTTACAAAAGATGCAAGATGCAAGGTAACAAACACTAGTGGCAGATATTGAGTATTACAATTTTAATGCAGTTTTTTCTTTTCTTAAAATGTGTGTGTATTTTTTTTGGCAAGTCCTGTATATACCTGGAAGTTCATAAATATAGGGTCATTTGTTAGTGCTATAGTATCTGATGAACTTGTAGATTGTAGAGCTATGAGGAAATTTAAATCTTTTTTTAACCCCATAAAGCTGTATTTATTTAGCTTAAAAAGAGTCTTCATTCTGAGATGGTATTTTATTTTAGGCAGAACAAAATGTCTATATGTGAAATGATGGTGATAATACATGGTAGCTGTTTTTAAACACCCTTAGAGGGAAAAATTAAAAAGTTAAAAACTCTTATTTTTTAAAAAATCTTTTTCTTTCTTTAATTTAAAAAGTTTTATAGATGCATTCAGTCCAAAAGGTTGGAATCCACTGACTTAGTATTAATTTTTGTAAATAAAAAGCTGAATATGAATTCACAATGTAAAGTGGCTGTGGAAAAACTTTGTGTAAATTTATTGTTCTAAAGGAGGAAAATAAAGCTGCTCTGTTCTTCACTGATCTGAAGTATGGTCACATCATCTCTCAAGTATATTCAGTTGCATACTTAATTCTGATAAGTATTCCTCCTCCTCAGGAGGCCAGAGTTGTTTGGTAAAAGTGCTGAAAGGATGTCATGTAGAGAACTGGGCATGTTACCTACTGTAGAAGGTGGGCAATCCTAAAGGTCCTCCAAACTATTAAAAGGCTGTTATAGAGTAGCAGAGACAATAGGCTTATCTTGTATGGCCCTGGAATATAGAACTAAGACATGAGTCAATGCTTAGGGAAGATAAGTCTTTTTTAGTTAAAACATGTGGGTAAACTTTGGATCAGTCCAAATCGTGGTGAAAGGTTTGCCTTGGGTGCTATTTTGTACTCTGCAATTGAAAACTAAACATAGATTGCTTAGGCTGTTTAAGTTTCTGTATTCTGAAGATTCACAGTCCTGAGACTTTTTGGTGTTCAGACAGATTACTCATTCCTTCAGGATAATGTCTAAGTTCTTAGTATTCAAGATATTTTATAATCTGGCCTGTATACTCTGTTACTTCTCAGACCTATTCCCCTCCCCCTCTATATTTATACATATATTTAAATCATTGTGTTCATCTTATTCTCATCATCATGTCTTACCATGTGATAATTTTTTCATCCCTCCTCAGATCTTAGTGTCCTTACTAAATGCTGTGCTAGTTAACATGGCATATAAAATCATATAGTGGCACTTAGGTTGCAAAAGACTATAAAGTTACATTTAAAACTTTTTTATGTTTCGCATACTTAAAAATATCATATCATACTGCTTTGTTCCACCCAGGGGAAGGGGAACTATTTTATACCTTTAAAATAATATCCTCAAGGTCCATAAGTATGAACATTAGGATACCGTGGGTAATACAGAAAATCAGAAGAAAAAAGAGGTTACAGATGGTAAATTCCTAACCATACAGAAGTGATGAGTTGTTTCCAACAGGTACTTTAGGGGTAAAGTGGGGATGGGAATAAATTATGTAAAGTGTCAGGGTTGGTCAGGTGACATTTGACCCTCTTAAAATATTTAAAATATTTTCTCTTTATAGGTATACTCGGATATTAATGAAGGATATAGATATACTAAACTCAGCAGGGAAGATGGACAAAATGAGGTTATTGAACATTCTGATGCAGTTGAGAAAATGTTGTAATCATCCATATCTCTTTGATGGAGCTGAACCTGGTCCGCCTTATACAACAGACATGCATCTAGTTACCAACAGTGGCAAAATGGTGGTATTAGATAAGCTACTCCCTAAATTAAAAGAACAAGGTATCTATGTTACTGGTATTAAATTGAGAAGTAATGAAAACTGAATTAAAATTCCCACATTAAAATGAGGGAGCACACTACACTTGGAAATGACTAGCCTGATATTTCTAAAGTTGAAGTGTAGAATGCTGAAAGACTTCTGTTCATTATTTGAGCGCCAGCCTTCACTCTGGATTTTAGACCATAAGTGTCCTACTAAGGAATCAATAGAGCAGCCCCCCTCCATGGATTTAGGGGAAGAGGTCTCACTTTATATACACTCTCCTAGAATTTTAGCTTTTTCTCATAAAATGTGAAGAAACCTCCTGCCACCCATTCACAGTTCCCAGATACTCTTTTAGGCAGTGGTGGTGTGTTCATGGCATTCTTCAGTTATCTATATGGGATTTTTTTATTGAATTAAGTATGTCCATGGACCTAAAACATTTTTATTTATGGTATGCTAACTTTTTACTGAAAAAGGTATGTCTGTGGTACGTGTTTAGGTATATTTAAATTACATGAAAGTAGAGAGAACTTAGTGTGAAGCCAGCTTCAACAATTATAACTAATAAATAGTGTATACTGTATCTGTTTCCCTCTTCCTAGATTATTTGAAGCAAATTAAAAAGATGTTAGCATTTTATAAATTATTTGGTATATATTTCTTAAATGTAAGAAGTATGACTCCTAAAAAGTCCAATGATTCTGTAACATCAAGGATACAGATCTCAAGTTTGTTTCTTTGTATATAATAAGAATGACCATTATACCGGTAGATGAATCTCCTCTGTGAAACTGTCAAAAATTTACTGTAAAAGCTGGCAGTGGATTGGTTTGCTTTTTTCCCCCTTTTATACCTTTTTGTGGAAATATGTGTGTGTGTATATATATATATTTTTTTTTCTTTTTTTTCTTTTCTTTTTTTGAGACAGAGTCTCAGTATGTTGCCCTTGGTAGAGTGCTATGGTGTCACAGCTCACAGCAATCTCAAACTCTTGGGCTTAAGCGATTCTCTTGCCTCAACCTCCCAAGTAGCTGGGACTACAGGCACCCGCCACATGCCCACCTATTTTTTGTTGCAGTTTTCATTAGCTGGCCAGGGCTAGGTTTGAACCTGCCAGCCTTAGTGTAACCATTGTGCTATGGGTGTTGAGCCTGGTTATATCTATCTATCTATCTATCTATCTATCTATCTATCTATCTATCTATCTATCTATATATATATATATATATTTTTTTTTTTTTTTAAGGTGCCTTCCTTGAAAGCTAAGTAATAAAATGAATTGAATTTAGTGGGGAAAGGGTGGCAAGAACTTGGTGAACTTCAAATGTTAATGAAAACTATATTAAACTCTGTGTGGAAACTGGAGACTATCAAATATCCTTATGCCTTTGGGGTAGAGGAATGTGTAATAGCAGCAGATTGTTAGCCTCAGCTTCCGAGACAGTATCATTTCATAATTATTATTTTTCAAAATGACCCCTTTGTCTTCATACATTGTACTGGAGGCATTATCATTGGTTGAGGAAAGCAGTTGAATAATTGGAATCATGGCAGATAAGTGAAGGATGTTCAGTATAGATAGGAAACACATATTATAGTCTTTTGTGTTGAAGTGGGTCTTCAGAACTAGAATGAAACCAGGAGCATTGTGTGTATGTTGGGAAATCTTGGGGTGGGGGGCGTATGCGTGAAAGAGTAGCTGTGAGGTGTTAGAAGATTATTTTTAAATATATGTGGGGTAACAAGATAATGATTCTCTTAGCCTTTGGGATGGAAAGACCTTCCAAATCAGATGCAAATATTCTTTTTTGTTTATCTTAGCGTGCTGTGCAGATATTACTATTTCTGTTTGCGTTCTAATGGGAAAGAAGTGGGGAATGACTGACTTAAGTAATTTAGGAATACAGTTTTTTTCCCTGTAACCAAGTACATGACTTAGAATTAAGGGGTAATCGGTTAGTTTTAGTTTTGATTAGCCTTGAATTTTTAAATAAATTTTTCTACTTTTGATGCTTCTGATAATGGAATATTGTATTCAACAGGCTCTCGGGTACTAATCTTCAGCCAAATGACAAGAGTATTGGACATTTTGGAAGATTACTGCATGTGGAGAAATTATGAGTATTGCAGGTTGGATGGGCAGACACCCCATGATGAGAGACAAGTGAGTAAAATTTGGGGAAGGGAGATTTAAAAAATTACATAAAATAATTTTCTGACCACTGTTTCTTTTATATCTGTAGGAGTCCATCAATGCGTACAATGAACCAAACAGCACAAAGTTTGTTTTTATGTTAAGCACACGTGCTGGTGGTCTTGGCATCAATCTTGCTACTGCAGATGTAGTAATTTTGTATGATTCAGATTGGAATCCCCAAGTAGATCTTCAGGCTATGGTAAGGAATAGCAAATAAATATCGTATATTTGGTGCCTAGTAGATATTCTAGTTTGGGCAAATTAATTCTATAAGTATCAGTGACTTAACCCAGAAGAATTTAGATTTTCTCTGAGCTTGATGGTTCAGTAAGAGTATTTTGCCTGGCGTGGTGACTCAAGATTGTAATCCTCGTACTCTAAGAGGTCCGGGTTGGGTGGATTGCCTCACAGGTTCGAGACCAGCCTGAGCAAGACAAAATCCTGTCTCTAAAAATAGCTAGGCGTGGCTCGGCACCTGTAGCTCAAGCGGCTAAAGCGCCAACCACATACACCAGAGCTGGCGGGTTCGAATCCAGCCTGGGCCTGCCAAAGAACAATGACAACTACAACCAAAAAATAGCCGGGCATTGTGGTGGGCGCCTGTAGTCCCAGCTACTTAGAAGGCTGAGACAAGAGAATCGCTTGATCCCAAGAGTTTGAGGTTGCTATCAGCTGTGACGCCACAGCACTCTACCAGGGGCAACAAAGTGAGACTCTGTCTGAAAAAAAAGAGTGCTTCAAAGTGGTCTTACATCAATTTCATAGCATTTCTATCTGATGGCTGTGTCATATCTTAGGACCTTGGAGGCTTTTGCTATATCCTCAAGGATATCCAACCCTTTTTTGTTCTCTGTGGTACATTGGAAGAATAAGAGTTGCTTTGGGCCACACACTAAATACACAAACACTAATGAAAGCTGATTTGCCAAAAAAAAGATTGTGCATAGTTTTTGTGATATCCAACACCACAGATAAGCAAAAAAAAAAAAGTCCTCACAAAATCAGCATGTGGCCTGTGGGCTGCAGGTTGGACACCCCTGCTCTACATCCTGTAGTATAAAGGGGGAAGGGAGAGTTGAAAATTACCCAAGAAATTTTTTATGGGTCAGACCTGACATTCCTCACCTTTGCATCCCACCATTGGCCATAAATCATATACCATAACTGACTGCATATACCATAACTGACTGAGTTAGTTGTGTCTCAGGAAGAAAGGGAAATGGGTTTGATGAGCAACTAGCATGTCTGCTACCTTAGATGCTTAAAATGTATGCCTGTGTATCTGGCCAGGTCTGGAAGATCATTCTTTTTTTTTTTTTTTTTTTTGTAATTTTTTTGGCTGGGGCTGGGTTTCAACTCACCACCTCCGGCATATGGGACCGGCACCCGACTCCTTTGAGCCACAGGCATTGCCCAGGAAGATCATTCTTAATGCTGAGAAAATTGATACTGCTCATGAATGGAGTATAAACTTAACTTCATTAAATCTCTGGCATTCGTCACGTTTGTATTCTTCGTAAGGGTGGCTTAGCAAAATTGATCAATTGTTAGAAATAAAGGGGTGGTTTGTAGGAATGTTATTTGGGAAATTATCAGAAGTTAAACAGAAAATGGCATTCAAATTAGACTACTCAGATGTAGTTGACTGTAATATTTCAAAACCAGAGTTTTTATATTGTTGGTTCAGTTTGTTTATTTGGGTCTTTATTTGGGTCTTTTTCCTGGTATAGCAATGAAAATTCATATTTGATTTTGTTCATAGAAAACTTTTGAATTTACACCAACAAAAAACGATGAAAGGAAACTTTTATTACAAACTTGAAAATTACAGTTTTGTTTGTAGTGTCTTGAGATGTGTTTTATCTCAGTATAACCTAGTAAAATTCAGGTAATAATTTCTCACACTTTCAACAACTGTGTTTTTCCTACCATAAGTTTTTCTTATGAAATAACCAATTTATTTGATTAAAACTGAGAATTTAAGAATTATTAATGTGATACATATTAATTTTTTATCATTTTGTAATATATTCTTAAAAACATTTTATACTTGAGATTATTTTAATTTTGTTTCTTACTGTACCCATTCCTGTGTTGTTAATTATTTGGCCTTTTAACTATATTCAGAATAACATGCTAATTCTCTTAGGACCGAGCACATAGAATTGGACAAACCAAGACAGTGAGAGTGTTCCGTTTTATAACTGATAATACCGTAGAAGAAAGAATAGTAGAACGTGCTGAGATGAAACTCAGACTGGATTCTATAGTTATTCAACAAGGTAAGCTTTTAAGACTGTAAAAATTTACCAAGTTGGATTGATACAACCTGTTTTTGTCTGAAAATTTTTAAGGAGATTATTGTTATTAAACAGTTGTTGAGTCAAGCTAGCAGCCATTATTTCTGTACTTCAGAAATAGTAAACTTTAGTTTTGTTATTAAGAAGATGGGTTTTGGGACTCTGTGGGTTAGCATTTCTCATTACCTGAGCTTGTTTCTTCATCTACTAACTGGGGATAAAAGTCAAAGGGGATAACATAAAATATATGATATTCAGTGTGGAATATACTAAATAGAGTTGTATAGAGCACTCTTAATTACTCTGGGGAACTAAAGAAATAAAAATCAGAAAATCTAATTTTATTCTTTTTTCTTGTCTGCAATTACTTATTGAGCACCCATCAGATATTAGTCACCATTCTTGGTGTTGAGAATACAGTGAAACAGACAAGTGTGCTTATTTTCAAAGAGTTTGTAATTTAGTTGTGAGGAAGACACCAGATAAACAATGATATTTGTAAACAGAGATTAGAGGATGAGAGTGGGATTTTATTTTGATTGAATTATTAGAAACAAAGTTTTCTTTCCAGATTATCTTATTAAAAGAAGACATTATTTATGTTTTATTGAAGCTTACTGTAACTTGATGATGGGATATAAAATGCAAAAATGGGGATGGGAAACTTAACCTCAGGTTTATGTTGGTTTCTTTCTGTACCTACATCATGAGCGTATACTGTCTGTAAAGCTGAAAAATACACTATTGTTCACTGATTATTTCATTTGTGAGTCACTAGTCTCTAATTTCCATGTAAGAAAAAGGAATATTTTACATTTCTTAGGTTTCTCATAATGCCAGCCATAGTGTTAGCCATGTCTGAATACAATACATGATAACTTATTGTTACTAATTGTTTCTGTTAATAGTAACAACCTTGAGTGCTTGCTTTGTGCCAGGCATTGTGCTAAATTCTTAACATTCATTATCTCCCTTAGTCTTTGAGTCAACTTGCTTAGGTGCTTGGCATCAAAGTCAGAGGCCATAGAGAGATGAAGTCTCTTGTCTACTGTATACAGCATGGAAATGACTCCATTTAGGGCAGGCATCCTCAAACTGCGGCCCGCGGGCCACATGAATTGTATTTGTTCCCATTTTGCTTTTTACTTTAAAATAAGATATGTACAGTGTGCATAGGAATTTGTTCATAGTTGTTTTTTTTAAACTATAGTCCGGCCCTCCCAACAGACTGAGGGACAGTGAATTGGCCCCCTATTTAAAAAGTTTGAGGACACCTGGTTTAGGGGATCGAGAGCTATGTTAACTTTTAAAGTGTTTAATTAGGAAAGTCTCTAGAGATTTCTGGAGCCTATCAACCTCTTAGGTGCTGTTTCATGGGTGATACAGTAGCTTATGTTTTTTCATCACACTTATACATGTGTTTTGAAAAACACCCACCATGTGGTTCTTATTCTCAATTTTTCTCACTATAAAGGAAGGATTTTATAGTGCAAATAATTGAGAGCTTTTGACTTGGGTTTTTAAAGAACACATTTATTGGGGTGAATTTGGGGGCAAACCTTTGGGCTACTAACTTTTTTGTCCCATTCATAAATACATTGGTCAAACAGCAAGCCTCAGGTGCCTAACTATGTGTTAATGTTTGTGGACTGAGAGAGATAATTAAAAAGTTTGAATGCACAGAAGCACTTTATATATGAAAGGCTCTCTCCCTGCCCACCTGGGAAGTAATTTGCATAAGCTTGAGAACATTTTAACAACTGTGAGATAAATTCCATTTCAAAGAAGCCTATTTTGTGGATATTTTCCTGACTTAGAAAAGTCATAGATATTTGGTTGTACATTCTACTAGGGATCCCAAACCTTTGTACAAGAATTTAAGGAAGTTGTTGGAAAGAATTTGGATCTTTTCCCACTTAATGCAAGTTGGTTGGAATACAAAAATTCAAGCTTTATTTAGGTGTATGTAAATGACCCTTGAAGATTTTGTTTTGTTACCTGTATTTTTGAAAACACAAATTATAGGCAGGCCAATTCCTGCCAACTGAAGATATTCATTAATTTATTAATGTTGAGTTTCTTTTATGATCACAGTAAATTTTTAGGAGTTTCACTTAATATCAAGGAGTTTTCAGAAACTGCTGTTATATATTTAGTAAGTTTTACATGGACCTTGTAAAGTCTATAAAGTTTTGCCTATATGTGGGGGTTTTTGTATTTCACTTGTCTGAGGAGAAAAAAATGATTTGGAAGTATTAGTAATACTATCTTTCTGTTCATCAGAAACTTTTGTTTGTATCCCATCTGTTGAAAGTTGTGGGTTTTTAAAAATGAATTTTGCCAGTAATCTTGATTTTCTTTTCTTATTTTTTTTTTTTATTAAATCATAGCTGTGTACATTAATGCAATCATGGGGCACCATATACTGGTTTTATATACAATTTTGAAATATTTTCATCAAACTGGTTAACATAGCCTTCCTGACATTTTCTTTGTTACTGTGTTAAAACATTTATATTCTACATTTAGTAAGTTTCACATGTACTCTCGTAAGATGCACCGTAGGTATGATCCCACTAATTACCCTCCCTCCACCCCTATTCCACCTTCCCCTCCCTTCCCTTTCCCCTTTCCCCATATTCTTAGGTTATAATTGGGTTATGGCTTTCATATGAAAGCTATAAATTAGTTTCATAGTAGGCTGAGTACATTGGATACTTTTTCTTCCATTCTTGAGATACTTTGCTAAGAAGAATATATTCCAGCTTCATCCATCTAAACAGGAAAGAGGTAAAGTCTCTATCTTTCTTTAAGGCTGCATAATATTCCATGGTATACATATACCACAATTTATTAATCCGTTCATGGGTCGATGGGCACTTGGGCTTCTTCCATGACTTACCAATTATGAATTGGGCTGCAGTAAACAAATATCTTGTTAATAATGTGATTTTTGGATTTCTGGATATATATACCTAGTAGAGGAATTGTAGAATCGAAAGACAGGTATATTTTTAGATCTCTTTTATTCTCCAAACATCTTTCCAAAAGGAAATATTAGTTTGCATTCCCGCCAGCAGTGTAGAAGTGTTCCCTTTTCTCCACATCCACTCCAACATCTCTGGTTTTGGGATTTTGTGGTATGGGCTAATCTTACTGGAGTTAGATATCTCAAAGTAATCTTGATTTTCAAGCATCTCAAATTACTATATTTACCGCGCAAAAGAATGTATTTCATTGAGACATACACATAGGCTTCATTATATAGTACGTAAGCTTTAGAAACACTTCAAAACTCACCAACTGAAAATTTGGCATTAAATTTAAAGTAAAAATCAAAGTGATGAGATGTGAATAAATTGTAACAGAAATGATGAATGTTTGAGACAAAATTACAAGGTATTATGCATAACATTTAAATTTTCAATACAATCCAGTCTGATTAACTATATAAACACAATTTTTTTTCTAGGGAGGCTTGTGGATCAGAATCTGAACAAAATTGGGAAAGACGAAATGCTTCAAATGATTCGACATGGGGCAACACATGTATTTGCCTCAAAGGAAAGTGAGATCACTGATGAGGATATCGATGGTATTTTGGAAAGAGGTGCAAAGAAGGTAAGAAGTACATTCAATGACGCTTTCACATAAAATATTTTAGCCCAGAACTATTGAAGGAAATACGTGAATTATAGATAATCTTACTTCCATAGAAGGAAGCTTTTACTTACTGTAAATAAAGTCTAATTCATTTTTACTAAAGGTTTCATGCTTTTTTGGTTTTGAATCTAGTAAGATGTTTTCCTTTGTTGTCTAGACTGCAGAGATGAATGAAAAGCTCTCTAAGATGGGTGAAAGTTCGCTTAGAAACTTTACTATGGATACAGAGTCAAGTGTTTATAACTTTGAAGGAGAAGACTATAGAGAAAAACAAAAGGTAATTTAGAAATTGGGGTTACTTGAAAGCTTTATTTTACTGGAAAACTTGAAATTTTAAGTGTTAGATATAATATCTTATAATTTTGTCTCAAACAGTGATTATATTTATTTACTCACATCTTTTTTTCATAATTATATAAAATATAATGCCAGTTTTTCAGTTAAGCTTTGAAATGTCTTTAAATTTTAATGTAATAAAGTTTGTTGTATACTGTTACAGTGAAATATATTCTTGTTTGGGATGAATAGAAATTTTGGATATTTGAAAATAAAAATAATTGGTAAAAAATTACCATAACCTAATTTTTTTTAAACAGCAGAATTGACTGATAATAAAAAACAATTCTTAGTTTCATAACTATTATTTGCTGATGTAGAGAGAAACTGGAAAATACCTAAGGAAGAAAGAAAAAAATAATTCTACCTAGTGTTTTCCTTGTTAACATTGGACATGTAAACCCTTAGAATATTTTCAAGGTTAACTGTATGTCTCAATTTCGTCCAATTTGGGTTTATAGCATGCGTTCTGTAAAATTTCCTCCCCACATTTAACAAAATTATTCATTTGGGCAAGAAATACTTAATACCTAATACTATTAGTAGATACTGTCTCAGTGTTACTTACATAGGATAGAGCAAATAACCATAGTCTATTTTTATGGAGCTTTATAGCCCCATGTATATGTATTAGAAGTTGTTGATTTCACTCCTTTCCCCTGTGCTAGATTGCATTCACAGAGTGGATTGAGCCACCTAAACGAGAAAGAAAAGCCAACTATGCTGTTGATGCATATTTCAGGGAAGCTCTTCGTGTTAGTGAACCTAAAGCACCCAAGGTAAGTTCACATGGCACACAAATTATCTAAAAATACTGAAATGTAAATTTTTTCTTAGAAAACAAGATCGAGGTTTAACATTTTGTGATTTATTTTTATAGTGTGTCACTTTTTGTTTTTAGTTAAAACTTTTACAAAATTAATTTCGAGGTTGTACTTTAAAATTTGACTAATGTCAGTTCAATTTTATTGAAAGATGCATTTAGCATTGGAGAATTGACTATCATGGTTTATGAAATGAGGACGAGGGATAGAATTCAAGCAAAATTTCTTTTTTATGGACAATATTTTTTTTCTTTAGGCACCTCGACCTCCAAAACAACCCAATGTTCAGGATTTCCAGTTCTTTCCTCCACGTTTATTTGAATTACTGGAAAAAGAGATTCTGTATTATAGAAAAACTATTGGGTACAAGGTAATTAAAATTCTCTACTTTATATCCTTTTCTGTCCAGAAACCCTAGAAGGTATAAACATTAATTAAAAAATTTTTTTTTGTTATTTTTATATCAAGGGGGGCGGATACAAATATTTTTTGGTTACATGGATTGCTTTTGTAATGCTTGAGTCATGGCTGTAAGTGTGCCTATCACACAGTGTTCATTGTACCTATTAGGTAGGTTTTTGCCCCACCCCTTCTTCCTAACATTAATTATTAGCATTTATTTAACTTCAAGCTAGAATGAAGGAATATTAATTTACTATGTCCTAGTTGTTTAAATGTGGTTTAATGTGGTTTGTTCTTTAATGTAATAAATATAGGACACAGATATGTTTTTTAATAGTTGGATTGAAACTTGCAAAATTTTAATTGGTTAAGAGTTTAGTTCTTCATATGTTCTTTAAAATTTGCTGATTGAAAAAAAAATTTGCTGATTGATGGCATAGAAAAATATTTTTTAGGTACCTCGAAATCCTGAGCTTCCTAATGCAGCACAGGCACAAAAAGAAGAACAGCTTAAAATTGATGAAGCTGAACCCCTTAATGATGAAGAATTGGAGGAAAAAGAGAAGCTTCTAACACAGGTATAGTCTTTAACCAGCACAAACTGTAGTACCAGTATAACAAATCTAACACACTGTTAGATCGTGTTGGAGCATATAAACAAGTAAAAGTCTCTGCTTTTAAAGATGAATAATTAGAGATGATAAAGTTGATTGAAACTAGCTCTTGGGGTAATTGAGAAGAAATAGATTTACACAGGCCTTAAGTCGAGTGGTTATCTTTTTGATCATCTTACTTTCATTGTTGTTATTTGCTGTGAATCTTTCACATTGTTACCATTTTTGATTATAAATCTCTGCTTAGTACTTTTAAAATATCCATTGGGATTCATTCACGGTCTTCACAATCTGGCCTTTAATCTGCCTTAAAGCTTAATTTTTCTTGTTTTCCCACTTGCTTGTATCTCTGCTTTTTAGCTTATATTAGTAACTCTCCTGAGCAAACTCTAAATCCTTATGAGCGCTGCAAAATTGTTACCTTTTCATGTCGCCTTCCTTACTCCCACTCAGATTTAATTGCTCGAGTATCTAAACTATCTAGTATGTTCCTAAAAGTATACGTTTATGTACATAAAACATAATCACACTAAAAGAACTTAATTTTGAAAAGATAAACTAGGAGCAATTTAAAATAATTGGTAAAGTTTATTAGTATTTTTTTCCAAGTTTAGTATTCAGTGGTTGAATATTTTGTGTCTATTGCTATGAAGGGATTTACCAATTGGAATAAAAGAGATTTTAACCAGTTTATCAAAGCTAATGAGAAGTGGGGTCGTGACGATATTGAAAATATAGCAAGAGAAGTAGAAGGAAAAACTCCAGAAGAAGTCATTGAATATTCAGGTAATTCTTTTATTGTCATTATCACCGTTTCATATGTCTCCTTCAAAGGAGATACCTTAAATATAAAAAATGTGTTATCAACCTTTTGAAGTTTATTTAAGAAATGTTGGAATGTTTGTGTTCTTTTATTCTGAATTATGTTTATGTTGTGATAAACTAATTTTGCCACAACTTAGTTCCTTGATTTTTTTTTTCCCCCCCTTCTTCAGCCTTAGCTAACTTCAGTGATAGCTAGGAAAACCAGAGAGGTCACTGAATAACTGCATTCACATTTATTTCATTTCTCTTGATAATTTCTGAAGTATTGGTGCGTTTCTGTTTCCTCAAGTCCATTTGATTGTGAGGTTGAATGTATGGGTACACTGTGGTGCAGGGGTCCTCAAACTATGGCCTGTGGGCCACATGAGGCAGTGTGATTGTATTTGTTGCCATTTTGTTTTTTTACTTCAAAATAAGGTATGTGCAGTGTGCATAGGAATTTGTTCATGGTTTTTTTTGTTTTTTTTTTAAACTATAGTCCAGCCCTCCAATGGTCTGAGGGACAGTGAACTGGCCCCCTGTTTAAAAAGTTTGAGGACCAAAAAAAAAAAAAGTTTGAGGACCTCTGCAGTGAGTCTGCTGAGAATTTTAGAATAGCAGAAGTTGTAAATGTTGGATGATAACATCAGTCATCCATTTCATCTCTTTTTTTTTTTTTTTTTCTACATTTAAGAAAATAAATTATAACTGACTTATTCACTCTCTGGTATCAGTTGTAGGAAATGTTTTCTTAGTCCTCAGCAAAAAAAATAAATAATCGCATGTACACTAACAAGTTATTTATATTTACCTATTCCTCTACCTATCTTGTCTGTCCAATTTTTACTATTTTGCAGCTGTGTTCTGGGAAAGGTGCAATGAGCTCCAGGACATAGAGAAGATTATGGCTCAGATTGAAAGGGGAGAGGCAAGAATTCAAAGAAGAATAAGTATCAAAAAAGCACTTGACACAAAGGTACTTTGCACGTTAGTAAATATGATAGTTAAGAAAATAGCTCCTGTCTGTGAATGTGAGAATTAAAAGCAACTTCTTAAAAGGAAAAGAAACAAGGGTTCAAAATTTAAAACTTTTTCAAGGAAAAATTTTCAAACCTAAGTGTTCTGAACAGAATTTACCTTAGTATTAGACAGATATTTTAATCAAATACACTAGGATTACCTCCCTACTAAGTAGTATCAGAAACTTTGAGTCTGTATTTCTTTTTATATTAATAATAAAGACGATAAAGGTTTTTTAGGGCAAAGCTTATATAAAACAGTGTTCTGGATAGAATATTCGTATTTGAAATGCAGCATTTATGGCTAATTATACTAAAGCTGACTTTGAAATACTGACTATATAGGGTTTATATTTTGTATAATATAAAATCTGACTTTTACAGATTGGACGGTACAAAGCACCTTTTCATCAGCTGAGAATATCATATGGTACTAACAAAGGAAAAAACTATACTGAAGAAGAGGATCGTTTTCTGATCTGTATGCTTCATAAACTTGGATTTGACAAAGAAAATGTTTATGATGAATTGCGGCAGTGTATTCGCAACTCTCCTCAGTTCAGATTTGACTGGTTTCTTAAGTCCAGAACTGCAATGGTGAGTGCTCAAGGTTTTTTTTGTATAAAAAGAGTTCACAGTAAGTATATTCCTTAAGGTTACTTTTAAAACTCTTGGAAACAGATTTTTTTTTTTTTTTTTTTTTTTTTTGAGGCAGAGTCTCTCACTTCATCACCCTGTGTAGAGTGCCTTGGTATCACAGCTCACGGCAACCTCTAACTGTTGGGCTTAAGCAGTTCTCTTGCCTCAGCCTCCCAAGTAGCTGGGACTACAGGTGCCTGCCACAATGCCTGGCTGTTTTTGTTGCAGTTGTCATTGTTTAGCAGGCCCAGGCCAGGTTTGAACCCTCCTGCCTTGGTGTATGTGGCCAGCACCCTAACCACTGAGCTTCAGGCGCCAAGCCAAGGAAGCAGATTTTTGTTGTAGTATTTTTTTTTTTTTTAAACTTTAGACTTTAGATTTATTTAGGGCTGTTTGCACATGTTTATAGAATAGTTTACTCTAAAAGATGACAAGATAGTTCCCCCCCAGTGAGACCCTGGCCTAAATATATTTTTGCTTTATTTATATAGCAAGAGGATAACATTAAACATGGAAGCTTTCAATTTGTGGTACTGAATGATGATCTACACAGGGCATCCTTCAAAGGCTACAATTAAGGACCCACCTAGCTTTTCAGCAATACAAGCCGCAATAAGGTCTTCTGGCCCATTTGCTTGACATTCATGTTTTATGCATTGAAATTTCTTTTTGATTGCATCCTTGGAGCTTGCATAGATCATTTTACTTTTCAGAGGTGCTAGTTCTGGTGCCCACAAAAAGAACATGAACTCTTCTTTTCTGGACTTTGGTTTCAAAGCTCGCATCATACAAAGCATAGTGACAATCTTTTTCAGGAAGCATTCCCACAAAATGCTTGAAAGGATCAGTAATGGTCACACCAATATCTCCAACCAAGATCTCTTTCCCTTCTTCTACAATGATGCACTTTTTGTCGGCACTGAGACAAAAAAATGACAGCCTTCTTTCTTTTTTTGATTTCTTCTGGTAACTTTCATGTCATAAAAAATGCGACATACTTCATTAGCAACTTGCACTCCTGAGGCCATCTTTGCCTCGGTGGTCGCAGGGACTGGGAAAGGGAGACGGCGGGCGCGGAGACTGCAGAGCGTCCTCTTCACAGCAGCAGGCCCAGAGACCGAGAGCTTGTTGTAGTATTTTTAATATCATAGTCTAAATAATTTCCTAGAAAACAAAAACCACATCCACAGTTAAAACACCCATTATCAAGGATAGCTTAGAAAGTTTATTGGTTTCATACTTTAATATTACACATCTCTTAATGTTGTATATGATAGGACTAGTTTTGCAGGTTCTAAGTGGGAGGAAATGTCACCATCAGTTTTAGCTTCTGAATGTGATAACTGTTTGGTTTTGCAAATGAACACATTTCTGTAAAGAAAAATATTTGCTGCTTGCATCCAGGCACCTGTATATCAGATTGCTGAATCTGGGTTATTTTTACATAGCTTAATGTAGTAAAACACTATTTTTGTCAGTACTAGGTTTTGTTTTTATTCCCAATGTCTGGCTGTTTCTGACCATGGTTTTCATTTCTAATGACCTAAAACTCAAATTCAGAAAAGTCTATAGTTTTTATGGATTGCTTCTTTTTTTCCTTATTTCACCAACTTTGAACTTCAGCTTGTGTTCTGCAGGATCATGATAATGCTGAAAAGATTCTGTAGTTGTAAGTTTGGGATATACTGAGAAAAACAAAGCTTAAATAATTCATAGTAAGATTTCTCATTGTATTTAAAGTATATTATTGCTCTGCGAAACAGTGGATAGTGTGCAGTTTTTTCTTATTTGACCACTGAAAAATTTTTTCAACTAGACATCAATACTGTTTTGTGATACCCTAGTTTGGGAAATTTATTTTTTGAGACAGAGTCTTATAATGTCACCCTCAGTAGAGTGTTCTGGTGTCATAGCTCACAGCAATCTCGAACTCTCGGGCTTAAGCAATTCTCTTGCCTGAGCCTCCAAGTAGCTGGGACTACAGATACCTGGTACAATGCCTGGCAACCTAGTTTGGGGAATGTACTAAACTAGCATGTAAAGCTACTTTGAAGATGAAAACATTGTATAAACATACAGTTAAAGACCGATTCAATTCTATGTGTTTGATTTTGTATCTTTTTTAAGTAGGCACTATTTCTTAATTTATTTTTTGAGACAGAGTCTCACTTTACCACACTTGGTAGTATGCCGAGGTGTTATACCTCATAGCTATTTCAAACTCTTGGGCTTAAGCGATTCTCTTGCCTCAGCCTCTCAGGTAGCTGGGACTACTAGTGCCTGCCACATTGCCAGGCTAGTTTTTTGGGGTTTTTTTTTTTTTTTTTTTTTTTTTTTAGATATAGCATCTTGTTCTTGCTCAGATTGGTCTTGAACTCTTGAGCTGAAGCGGTCCACCTGCCTCAGCCTCCCAGAGTGCAAGGATTACAAGCATGAGCCACCTCGCCTGGCTAGTAGGTGAAATTTATATAATTAATAAGAAATAATTTTGTAGTGATTATAACAAGACAATGTCATATTGATTTATCAGTATAGTACTGGTACTACAGTATTTCCTAACATGTTTCTTGTTAAGACATACAAAAAATGATAATATATATATGGCCTCTTGGTGATAAATAATTGAAGAATAGTCTTTGCTTAGGTGCCAAGAGGATTTATACCTTAGGCAGGCTGCCCAATCTATTTATTTCCCTGCCACACATTGAAAGAATAAGAGTTGTCTGGAACCACACATTAAATACACAAATACTAACCAAAACCAATGAGCAAAAGAAAAGGTCCATGCATACTTTCTGGGATATCTGACACTGCAAATGAGCAAAACAGTCCTCAAATAATCTACATGTGGTCTGTGGGCCACAGATTGGATATTCCTGCCTTAGCATATCTGTAACACATTATGTATATGTGTGGCACATTATACCTATTAAAGGAAACAGAACTTTGATGTAGTATATTGCCTTCTATTTCTGTATACTATTGAAGATCTCTGTACGCCTTATATGGTATTTTCTGCAAAGTAGTATTTTAAAAATGGTTTTGTTGTGGTTATTTGTGTAGTACTATCACTTATTAGAGGGGAAAACAAATAGGCTGGCACATTGGCTCACATTTGTAATCCTAGCACTTTGGAAGGCTGAGGCAGGAGGATTGCTATTGAGGCAAGGAGTTTTGAGACCAGCCTAAACAAGAGTGAGACCCCTGTCCATACAAAAAGAAAAATTACTAGGTGTGGTGGCAGGCATCTCTAGTCTCATTTGGCAAGTTAAGGCAGGAAGACTGCTTGAGCCCAGAAGTTTGAGGTTGCAGTGAGGTATGATGATACCACTGTACAGTAGGGTAGGCACCAGAGCCAACACGCTGTCTCAACCAAAAAAAGAAAAAAAAAAAATACTGGCTCTTTGAGGAAGGAGTTGCTAGCCAGCTGTGATGCACACACACTTAACTTAATGTTTCCTTCAGGCTTATCTATTTCAGGATTATACTTAAATTTTTTTCTGGAGACTGCGTAGTTTGCTACAGAGAGATGAGCTATAGAACTCACCATAATAGATTTTTTTTAAATTGGGTTATTTTTTTAAAATTGAGAAAGGTGGCAGATAGTACATTGACTACCATAATTCTAATCATAATACTTTGAAGGGAAAGATTATACATGCCTTTAAAAATTATAATTGTTTTTGATGTTCATGTGTCCACTATTAATTTGTATATTTGTTTGTTTTTTTTAGAGACAATGTCTTGGTTTATGGCTCAGGCTGGAGAGCAGTGAATGATCATAGCTCATAGCAACCTCAAGCTCCTGGGCTCATGTGATCACCTGCCCCAGCCTCCCTAGTAGCTGGTACTGCAGGAACGTGCTACCATGCCCAGCTAATTTTTCTTATTTTTTAGAAATGGAGTCTCACAATTATTGCCTGGACTGGCCTTGAACTCCCACCCTCTCAAAGTTCTAGGGTTGTATGTGTGAACCAAAGCCTGGCCCACTATTAATGTTTTTAAGTTTTGGACATAAATGGCACAGATGTTTTTGGGCAGAGATGTTATGTAGCATGTGTTACAGTATTGCATGTTTTATGAGGTGTTTAAACTTCATAAATCATTTACTTCAAAACAACAGTAAGTTTTTAAAGAATTGAGTAAAAACATTATGTATAAGTATCTTATTTTTAATCCTCAAAGCATGGATTGTGTGTGAAAATGTATTCCTTTTCCTTGTTTTTATCTATTGGGGATATATGATTGATTTTATATTGCCCTCTTACAACATACCTTTGTTTTAAAATTGAAATCATTAAACATGTAGATTGAAAATACAAGTTTACTATGTCTGTAACTCAGGAGCTCCAGAGGAGATGTAATACCTTAATTACCTTGATTGAAAGAGAAAACATGGAACTAGAAGAAAAGGAGAAGGCAGAGAAAAAGAAACGAGGACCAAAGCCTTCAGTAAGTATTAATGAATACGTAGATATGTATGTTATGTAAATTGGAATTCTTACCGTTTTTCTTTTTAAGTATT
This sequence comes from Nycticebus coucang, assembly GCF_027406575.1. Lineage (NCBI taxonomy): Eukaryota > Metazoa > Chordata > Mammalia > Primates > Lorisidae > Nycticebus > Nycticebus coucang. Next base: position 69,763,901 of record NC_069780.1, read on the forward strand.
TGAACACTAGTTGACTATCATTGATGTGTTACTTTTCTTTCTCTAATAAATAACAGTCTTGAATCACATAAAAGCATAAATTGAAGTTAATTGCATTATATGGGGAAATCATCACTTCGTGATGGTATTCCATAATATGATGATTTGTGAAAGTCTATCTCGTGACTGCCAAGAGCGTAAGCTTCTCTTTGGGAGTACAAGTTATTTTAAAAAAATTTAAGGAATATTAGGAAAGTAAGTGGTTTCATGACCTTTACTTAGCTTAGAAGCTCAATTTATTGTTATAGTTATGTCTTAGCAATGTGGAGATAAACATTTTAAGGGAAAAAAGTCCTTTTGTCATTTAATAATAATTTATAAAGTCATGAGTAAATGAGTATCTATAGATAATATCTGGTAGTTATGTAACTTCCTTTTAAAAACTCAAAGAAATACTTCTTAATACTGCTTTCTTTTGGGAAGACATGTTTATTCGACATACTGATTTACTACTGTTAATTCTCAGTTCTTATTTTGTTATTAGCTTTAAATATTTTTACTGTGTAAGTAAAATAAGTAGATAGGATATTTGGAGGCTTGATAGTTTGTTTTCAAATATATATATATTGTCTAAGAGAAAAATCTCATGCTTACTGTGTAAGTTATTACTGAAGTGCCATATATGTCTGTGAATATATTTTATGTTTATATTTATACTTTTCAAGAAAAGTAACCGTTCTGTTTATTTGTAGACACAAAAACGTAAAATGGATGGAGCACCTGATGGTCGAGGAAGAAAAAAGAAGCTGAAACTCTGAATACATTTTTGTTTTGTAATCACTAACTTTAAACCAGTAGTTCTTTAATTTACGGGTCTTCCTAAGATGTACTGTACCATGCTCAATTGTTGTCATTCAAAGACATCAGGTTCATCTGTTTACTGAGCTAGAAACATAGTATGTAGTTTCACTTTTTTAAATGCAACAGCTGTGCTGAAATTTTTTTATCATTAACACTTGAAGTAATAAAATAGGCTTCATTTATTAATAAATGTTTCATTTGATTTATTTTTCTATTATAGTTCCATTTGTGAAGATTGTGACTTTATCAAAGCAAACAAGTTACAAAAAAAAATTGCAAATAACAGTTGTCTCTTAACGCTTCACTTAGTTGTATAATTGTTTTAATTCACTTTGCCTTTGCAGAAATTTGGGTATTTTCTTTGTAGTGCTATTGCGTCTCATCTGGAAAGATTATGTAAATTGCATTCTCCTTATTGTGAGGGTAGAATGGGGGGGGAAAAGGCAAGACAAGTTATAATAAATTCTATGCATATTTCTGTTATGCTTTCTGTTTTTATAGATGGCTCTGAAGTGAATATGCCCTATTCTCTTTTGGAAGAATGGCCTTTTAGTTGTATAGCCAAAGACATTTAGTATTTTCCGGTTCCTTAAGGTGTTACTGTACCATTTTGTAAAAGGAATATTATTATTATTTTTTTTAATGTTTGGTAAATATTTTGACAAATGACCTTCTGAAGCAACCACAACTTAGATAATGTAGGAACTAAGGTAATTTTTTTTTTTTTTTTAATTTTGAAAGACCCAGCCAAAATAAGGTGTGAATTTGTTGTATTGTTAAATGAAATTGGTAACAAATGTATTCCCTCCCACCATATAGCATTTTTCAGTTTTAGAATAAATGAAAATTTTATTTTATTATATTTTAAAATATCTTCTAAGTGTCAGCAGCAAAACTGACTATAATTCCAGTTTTTGTTTTGTATGGACAGACTTGATAAACTGGAAACCTTGAAGCAGGAATACCCAAGTTGTAGTGTCAGGATTTTAGCTGTACCAGAGGCCTTTATGTGCTACACATAATTTGTATAAAGTTTTATATGTGCAAATTGGGTACATAAACAGTTCTCCATTTTTCTAAGGGAATGCAATAAATGTAGCATCGTGAATAAATATAACTTTTATAATCCTTAAAGTGGTCTTTTCTTTCCATTTCTTCTCTTGGTTTTTATTCACTTTTTTGCTTAGGATACTGTCTTTTTTCTCTTTACATAGATTTATTCTCAGCTTTCTACTAGTTGTTTTCATCTGCCCACATGTGATTGAGAGTCTTTTTAAAACGCTGATTTCCATAGTATTACTAATACTATTTAGTAGGCAGAAATGTGGGATTACTGTCCTTAATGTCAAGCAAAATAGTGTTTATGGCAAGCTGTAGAGTAATTTGAATTTATTCATTGCTCCCCGAAAATTAACTTCTGTATAATGTTATCTTCTTAAAAAGTTAAAGATCTAGGCTGTAGTGTATGCACAAGTTGAGGAATGGTTACCTTTTTCATGAAAGGAAGACTAATTTTTAAGAGTTGTGACCTCATTATTGGAAGAAATAATTGGAAAAAAGGGCTTGGATGTGGTGGCTTACACCTGTAAGCCTAGCCATTTGGAAGGATCCCTTGAGCTCAGGTGTCTAGTTAAGTGTGATAGCAAAAGATTATAAACCAGTCAGTGTAATACTTTTCACCTTAACCAGCTAACCAATTTGTTGATATGTTTCAAATAACTTTTATTTCCTCAAATAGAACCATTCTTGATAGTGTTATTTGACTCTATGATTATATATAATTTTTAAAAAACTGTTGTATTAATTTCTTCCTTTTAAAGATTTGCATGTCCTAGAGTAATTGACAGGTTAGGTGTAGTAACATTTTAAGGGACATTTATAACACCTACTGTTCACCTATTTGACACTATTTATTTTTCAGTATTTCTGTGTGAGAATTCATTCATTGAGTGGATTCAAGTTGTAGGAGTTGAAAAAGTATGAAGTGGTTGAATCAAGTGCAAAATGCAAAATACACATTCCTGTTGTGCAGCCAGAGTTTAGAATCACTGCTGAAGGCTGGGCAGTTGCTGCTCACAGTCAACCGTGACAGCAGAAACAGTGGCTGGCATTCTCCTGTCTTACCCATACATGTTTCCCTCTTCTGCACCCACTTTCTTTTCTGTGTTTGACTCAGGTATCACTCAGCCCTGCAAGTTTCATTTTTAACAGGTGTTACCTGAGATACATTTTGAAAACTGAGCACGGTAATCTGGGCCTACTGCGATATGCTCTTAACCTTCATCTGGGAGCTTGCTAGAAATGCAGACTCTCAGGCCTCATGCCCAGCCTGCTGAATTAGATTCAGTATTTTAATAAGATTCTCAAAGGTGATTTACATGCATAGTGCAATTTGAAAAACACTACTTTATTTTGCCAAAGCAAAGCAAAATGAAACTTAATAGCTGCAACGAACGTTACTCAGATTAACATGATGTCATCAAGGTAATATGGATCCCCCCTTTTTAACATAGATGTGGAAAATTATTTAATAGTGTTGCAGAGAAAATCTTTTTATCTTGAATTTTGATAATGCAGTTTACCAGAGGTTTTTCTATGCCAACGTTTTATATGCCAGCGTTTGAGTTACAGTGTTTGAAGTATATCAGAGCATCAGTGGTCCACTGTGGTCCTAGGACCAGCAACCCTCGCAGCACCTGGGAACTTATTACAAACAGATTTTCAAATAATACTCTGGTCCACTGAATCTGAATCTTGGTGCATAGCCTCCAGCAATTTATGTCTTTAGCTCTCCAGGCATACGGAAATTCAAGTAGTTTTGGGGAAAGCATCAGAGAGTACTCTATCATGACAATGTTCCTGCTAAGTCCTCTCATGGAACAAGAGTAGTATACGGTATAACTCAGCAGTAAGAGACCAGATGTGCCCCTCGAAATGGGCATGGTGTAGTTCTTAGGATCCATACCTATAATTTCTAGTCCTGTTGCTCATGATCCTGGCCACTTGGGAACAGGTCTAGACCGTGCCCAGCCCTTTCTCCTCATTCTTAATTAAGAAAAATTATGGGGAGTTCCTTCAAAAGAAGACTGAACTTAGTTTCTTCCTAGCAGCACCTAACCTTTACAAAAATCAACATTGACCTTCTCATTGTACCTGTATAGTACTGGGGGCTGGTGCTTGGTAAGTGAATGAATAGTTTCAAGTGATGTGATGAGATTTTGGGCACCTTACAGAGGTCTCTCCAAGCTTACCTTGAAGTTCTTACTCTGCTGGGCTGTAGACCCTATCTCTCCACAGGATGGCAGTGTCATACACACAGGTGGGCTGTGGCTCCCACTAGGTCAGAGTGCCACCAGCTACCAACTATGGCCAAGGAGTGAAAGATGTAGGAGACAAAGAGGCACACGTGGAGTCATGCAGGACTGGGCCAGTGTAACACCTGAAAGGTGAGAATACAAGATTAGAATCTTCCTAAGTATGGACTGGAAACCTCCTTGGTCTTCTAGCATTAAGACTTAAACAGGAGATAAATCATCCCTTCAATAATTATTATTTTTTTTTGTAGAGACAGAGTCTCACTTAATTGCCCTCAGTAGAGGGCCGTGGTGTCGTCACACAGCTCACAGCAAACTCCAACTCCTGGGCTTAGGCAATTCTCTTGCCTCAGCCTCCCGAGTAGCTGGGACTACAGGTGCCCGCCACAATGCCCTTTTTTTTTTGTTGCAGTTTGGCTGGGCCATTTTTTGTTGCAGTTTGGCTGGGACCGGGTTTAAACCCTCCACCCTCGGTATATGGGGCTGGTGCCCTACCCACCGAGCCACAGGTGCCGCCCCCCTTCAATTATTTGCAACTCTCCCTCAGTTCAAATCACCTGTTTTTTTCGTTTTGGGGGGTTTTTTGCTTGTTTATTTTTTGCTTTTGCTTTTTCCATTACTCCAATTGCACATCATGGGTTGATGTTGACACCTTGCAAGCACATTTTTCTATTGCATGGGTGACCCTGCTTGGTGTCTGACTTGTTATATTCTGTCCTAGATATTTGCTAACAGATATAATTTTAGGAGCAGAATTCATCTTTCCATTTTAGAGGCCAGAAAACCAATAAAGAATGGCATTAAGAAATTTGATTCCTGACTATATTATAAATAAATTGTTGAAGGTAATTTTCAAAGCTTTCCACATCCGTCCCTTCCCTCTCCTACAGCTGTCTAACCTGCTGCTTATTTTTCCCAAAGGAGGATATAAGGAAGCTTTGGGCTCACGGTAATGCTCCTGGGTACATCTCAGCCGTGATATTTCTGCACCAGGTATGGCTACTCATTTTACTTTTACACTTGAGCCCATTAGAACACTACCGTTAAATTGCTTTAAAGAGGTACCCTAGGTGAAACATATTCTTCTTAGTATAAAGCAGTTGTTCTCAACATTCCTAATGCTGTAGCCCTTTAATACAGTTCCTGTGGGTCATGACCTACAGGTTGAGAACTGCTGGCATAAATTATCTCAAGAATGGAAAAAATAGTATCCAATGTACTCAGTACTAATATGAATCCAATATATAAATAACTATATACCCACACGAAAGAAAAAACATGAGTATAGTCTAGTGAGAGGGAGAGGAGAGTGGGGAGAGCAGAGTGGGGAGGAGGAAGGGTGATCCAGTGGCAGGGTCTCACCTAATGTGCACAATGTGAGGGTGTTCAGCACACCACCAGGTGAAGGGCTCACCTAAACTTGAACTTTACCTTAGAAACAAAACCAGTGTAACCTTAACATTTGTACCCTCATATTAATCTGAAATTAAAAAAAGAGGTACCCAAGGTAATATTTTTGAAAAGATACTTCACTTTAAACTTAAAGGAAAAGGATTAGAAGTCTAAAAGGCTTTAGGAAAAATCTTTTAAATCATTCTTTGTTAGATGTGGTGAGCACTGGGCTAGCAGTCAGGAGAGCAGAGTCATACCCTCAGCTCCAACACACCCGGTATGATGCTGGGAAAAATGATTTGCAGAAATTGAGTGGGAGCTCACCATTTGGAAGTGTTTTTGCTTGTATGTTTCAGTTGAATCATCCCACGCTTCAGTTTCCTCAGCTTCTGCAATTCTTTGTTTAACTCCTTATCAATGTGCTATGAGTATGTGCCCGTCAGCAGACTTGCAGGCACTTTAGTTCACACTATTTTTATGGCAAGATGTGGAAGAAATGTGGAATCGGGAGTCAGATTATGTGAGTTCAAATCTTAGCTCTACCCCTTGTTACCTGAGTGACTCAGAGATGGTTTTGGTCTCATTATGGGATGTTAATAAGTACTTCACATGGGATGATAGAGGATTAAATGAGAACATGTTAAGGAAGCATTTTGTAAACTCCACGTAAGGCAACTGGTGAGAGTGACTACATTGGGGCCTAAACTTCCATTTGGAATTTCAGTTCTGGGACTGCCTGTCCAATTAGTTGGGTTAGCTGGGGGCCACTCACCCATAGAAATTCTCTGAGCCTTTAATGTATTGTTCTGTCCCGAGTGAAAGAACATAGATTGCCACTGTGTTCCAAATCTTCCCCTGGTCCCTCAGTCCTCTTCTCAGAAGCATATTTGACCTTCAGTGCCCATAGAGCCACCCTTTTGAGTCAGCAGTTTGGACATGTTCCAATAACTGCTCAATTCCCAGAGGCAGCCCTCTAGCTTGAGGATCTGGTAAAGGCAGAGGGTGCGAGGAGGTATAAGAGAGGTGCTGTACTGGTAGGGGACACTCTGCCCAAGGACTTCAGGGTGCATGGCATGTGTCCTGGTGAAGCCATGCTTGATGTGGAGCTGGCTCTTGTCCAGAAAACTGGAGCACTTGTGGTTTCCCACATAGGTGCCATCGGGTCATTGGTGCCATCAGGGCTGAGAGCCCTGGAGCATTCCTGGAACACAGGGAGGCAGCCTGCAAAGGGCAGAGCTTGGGAATAGGGCTGCAAAATGGGGGTCTCACCTGTGCCTTCAGCTATTCCAGTGGCCTGAGGCGTGGCCCTGAGGTCCCCCTTCTCTTCTCATACTTACGCCTTTGGTTTTGTGGTAACACCCACTACCATCCATGTTCAGCATTATAGTTATTTTGGTCAGATTGGAATAGTCAGGGTCATCAGACCAGGTATATAGAATCTTAACTAAGGACTAATAAGAATAAAAAAGGGAATAGTAATTACAGTTTGCTGAATGCCTAATGAGTACTAGTGTGCACCCATCACATTTATTCCCAACAGTCTTAACAAAGGAGATGTTCTCATTTTGCAGATGAAGGAACTAAGTCATAGACACAATTACCTCTGTAAATTATTGACTTCTATATTATAAAGGACGAAGGCTTGGATACATTGATTAATAATAATCTAATAATGTATTTCTCTCCAAAAATTCCTTGCCCAAAAGAGGTCTGGTTTCTTGTTGCTTCAACAAGATGAAAAAACATGGGAAGCCCTCAGTGGATGTACTCAGCTGACCCTCTGATTAGGACTTCTTTCAGGGGTCCTCCAACTATGGCCCATGGGCCACATGAGGTGGTGCGATTATATTTGTTCCCGTTTTGTTTTTTTACTTCAAAATAAGATATGTGCAGTGTGCATAGGAATTTGTTCATAGTTGTTTTTTTTTTTTAAACTATAGTCCAGCCCTCCAATGGTCTGAGGGACAATGAACTGGCCCCCTGTTTAAAAAGTTTGAGGACCTCTGTTTCCTTAGGAAGATGTAATTGTGGACACTGAATATCATAAACACACACATATGCACACAAACACATGCATACTGAAATTATTTCATATTTGTTAACAATTATTTTTAAAAATGCAATAGATTTGTACTTAGAATGCCTTGAGAAAAGAAAGAGGAGGAAGTTCAAAAATATTTGTTACCTACCATGGCAAGACAGCTGTGGAAAGCTGAGAGGGGGTCTGGATCAAGTGAAAAACATTTATTAGGGCTGGAAATCATATCGCACAAAGTGTGCACTGATGTGATCCTATGGTCCGGGTAGTTTGCAGGGGCTTATACCTTCTGGAAGCCCTACCCTACTCAGCCCTTTTAACACAGACCACCTCGTGAATGGGGTGTTCTGTCTTTTAAAAAGTTGCTGTCCACTTCATATGCTGACACTAAGCATGCATTCTGTGTGTGGAAGTGCCTTTACCTTTGATTTAAAATTCTTTGAGGGCTGGGCACCGTGGCTCATGCTTGTCATCCTAGCACTCTGGGAAGCCAAGGCGGGTGGATCATTTGAACTCAGGTGTTCAAGGCCAGCCTGAACAAGACTGAGACCTCCGTCTCTACTAAGAAAATAGAAAAATTAGCCAGGCTTCATGGAGGGTGCCTGCCTACTTGGGAGGCAGAGGGAAGAGAATGGCATGAGCCCGGAATTTGAATTTACTTTGATCTCTGACACCATGACCACTCTAGCTGGCCCCCTAACCACTGAGCTATGGGCACGCAGCCTCAAAATACTTCTTATATATACGTATTACATGTATTATGTAGTGTATGCAATATACATGTAATTTATTTAAATATACATTAGAAATATATTGATACTGATAATATAAGGACAATATTGATAATCTTTAAAAATTATTATCTAGCATTTTAGATGATACTTACAGATCTTATAATACTTGGGGAATATTATTATATTTGTTATTATTACACAATATAGTATTGAGGACCAGAGTGAATTGGAGAGAACTAGAGCTTTAGAATGGGTTAATTTGCAATCCTGACTCTGCTACTGACACTGCTACAAAATGCCTAATTTCTTGGAATCTCAGTTTCATTATCTATAAAATTGTTATTTTTCCTGGGGATAAAAATACATAATGGATAGGAATGTTGTAAGAATTAAACGAGAATCGTGTATAAAGCACTTAACACAATTCCTGGTTGATGGTAAACTCAAAATAAATGAGAGAACTTACTGTTCAGTACTGTTGTGGGTTTAGAGACTGGAGTTGACATTTATAAAAACTTGTGATATCTTGGAAAGTTTAAAACAAATAAATCCATGTATCTTCCTTTTGTTTCTTTTTATTACATTATAATAAAATACAAAATATGTAAAAAAAAAGAAAATCCCTACCGTCAAATCCGGTTTAATGTACTCTTAGATTTTTTACACAAATGGAAAGTCATAGTATTATTTCAATGGTGAAGAACAAATGTAAAATGGGCCAACTTCCATAGGTTTTGAGTAGTTATAATTTTTTCCTTTCCTTACTGAGCCTGAGGGATTTCCTTTTGGGATAGCACCACTCACTGTCTTATTTGTTTACAGTAATAATTTGACTCAGAACCTCAAGACCTGCATCACCACTAGTGCTGACAACTTGAGGTATACACTGTGCCCTTGACTCAGCTTGGAAATAGATGATGTTGAGTATGATAGATTTCATGGTAGTGAACAAAGGACTGAAGTCTACGTCCCCCATTACTGCTGATGGGGGCCTCGATCAGCCACCAGTGTAGTGTCAGGGTATCTTTAGTGCTCCCTGCCAAGCAGAAGGTTCCTGTCTAATAGTCATTGGAAGACTTAGGATTACAGGCCTACAATAAGATAGAAAATGGGAGATGCATTCTTTTAATTTATGTCTGTATAGACTGAGGATAGCTCTGGCTGCAGAACAGACTAGAATACATGTAACCCTGGGATCTGAGCAAGAACCCTGTCTTATTTTAATGATGCAAATTTTCTATTTTAGTTCATTCTACATTTGTTGCATTAAAGTGTTTCAGAGAATTTCCAGATTACTGAAATCCTTCCTAAAGGATTTCAGATTACAGGGAAATAAGTAACCTAGAATAAGAGGCTTACAGAATTCATCTGCATCGTACTTTTGGCATTTGTTAGCTGAGAGGGCTGATGTGCAGAGGCTGAGCAAAGGACTAAAAATGAGAGCTTCTGTGGGAAATCTGCAGGATGGTTTGTACCGTTTTTGGTGGCAGATGTGTCATCATCCATGAGAAGAGACACCACTTAGGGCACCAGTGGGAGGATGACAAATGAAACTCTGTTTCTGCAATGTACACATTTGCTTTGGCCCTCTGAAATAGAGACATTTGTGCAAAATGGGTAAAATGTGTTCCCAGTGTTTTGCCATAGATTATATCAGTGTTCTGCTCTGTGATGTTTACTGACAATCCCAAAGTGATTATACCAGTTGAAGAACCTGTAGTCCTCACTTCAATGCATTAATTTTTCCTTTTGTCTATCAGATTTGATATAGACCACCTGGTAATGATGGTCACCCGAGATTCTTCAGAACCAGGACTACCAAATCCTACAGAGATTATCTGTATTGTTCACTTATGAGTTGTTATTGTGTAGCCATCACTTCCAGGTCCATTGTCCCAGCTTCTCTGATGCCCCACAAGGTGACCATGGGGGACCACATACCCTGGGCTCCTTTTTCCTGTAGCTCCCTATTGGGTCTGGTCAATGGGAGGTGTTGGCAAGAAAGCAGAATATAGGAGTGGAGAGCTGAGCTCCCCCCGCCCCCCCCCCCCCCACACCTACAGCTCCTACTGAGGGGATGACCCTTCACAAGGTTCCAGCGGTTCTTCCCAGGTACTGGCCACGCCACTCAGTCCCTGCTCTTCAGGACTTGTGCAGGTAATGGCTCCTCCTTACTGTTGGTCTTTCAGTAATTCCACATCCTTTCTTGGTTCCCTTAACCCTGCCCTTACCTCTGCAATACTCTCCTCATTAAGCACTCTTCAGTTAAATGCTTGTAAGGGTGCTTGCCATTTTCTTACCCCAGCTGACAGAAATGTTTTAGGAAGAATAGTACTTTGATCATACACTTAGAAATAAGAACTTTATTTTCTTATCTATGCACAATCTTTGGATACTTCCTGTGTGCCAGGTATGGTGTTAGGTACTGGCCACAAAAGAATTACATGACAAAGGCTTATTCTCTCTTGTACTGAAGATATTTTAGGAATGTACAATCTACAATCTGCTTTGAGACATCTATGTGGCTGCTTATTAATATCCTCAGTAAGGGAATAAGGTAGAATGTGAAACACTCCAGTCTCGTTTTCTTGTAGAACTACAGTATCCTTACATTGTCAAATCCAAGGTACTAATTTTTTTTACATCAGTAAATATTTTTTCCATGCATTTTAACATTTACAGGACAAATAGATCATATAACAATTAAGAACAATAAGTCAATAGTAAACTACTTAATTTCTAGAAAGATAGGTTAAGAGGAGTTCTGGAACTAAAGTCTTTGGTTAGTAGAGAATCACCACACAGATCACCAATTTTTAAGGAAGTATAATAAAATATTCTTAACACAAACCTACAGTAGAATTTTTTTTTTTTTTTTTTTTTTGCAGTTTTGGCTGGGGCTGGGTTTGAACCCGCCACTTCTGGCATATGGGGCAGGCGCCCTACTCCTTTGAGCCACAGGCACTGCCCAAATTTGAAAGTTTAATTAAAGAAGTTTAAGATACTGTTAGTCTTAAAGTCTACAGTAGACATTTCTTTTGGTTGTAATTTTCAACTTAAATTGCTAATGTAATATTATAAATGTGGTTTCTAGAAACTAGAACATACTCAGTCCTATATTTTTCCTATTGGCTGTGCAAATCCTTTAATGACAGAGGATTGAGGCATTGCAGAAGTCAATGTGTATTGAATACACGTGGTTACTAACAAAACCACAAAAGGTTATCTATCAGACAGTTCCTTAAAAGATTAATCATAGTGTCACTATATAATCTCCCAATTCCTGTCCAGGTATCTACCCAAGAGAAATGAGAGCATTATGTCGACATAAAAACTTGTATGTGAGTGTTCCTAACAGCATTATTCATGATAACCTCAAGGTGGAAACAACTCAAATGTTTATCAATGAATGATTGGATAAATAAAATATGTTATATCCATGAAGTGGAATATTATTTAGCCATGCAGAAGAATGAAGCACTGATATGTGCTACAGTGTGGATAAACCTTGATAACATTACGCTAAATGAAAGAAGCTAGTCCATGAAATGCATGGAGTTTATTTTTTCTTCGAAGTAAGTAAAAAGCTCAATGAGCAGAATCAAAAACAGTATATGCTTGAGCTTTAGAGAATGTGCATTTGTGTATATATATATTTTTCTTTCTTGCAAAGAAAGAAAAAAATTAGCTAACAAATTACATATTGCTTCCAGATGGCTAATTAGCAAGATGAAATATGATTTCAGTTTTCATTAGAGATACTGGTAAAATTTATAAGTATTTGTAAGTTCCCAATTTATTTATATATATATATGAGGAGTAATGTGAGTAATGACTAATGAGCTCAATTTTCCATAGTGTACAAATTCCATTCTTGGTAGGAAATCAGGCATATTTTACTTTTTTAGGCCACTAGATTTCTTTCCTTACTCAGCTATAGACTACACTGTAGGCTACATAGAATACATTAGGTTTAATCCTAGAACCCTGAAAAAATGTACTTTTGCTTCCCTATCATATCTTAATGGGTGGAAACTGGAAATGGAACAGACTGACTTCATAAAACACGCTGTAATATCTGCAGAAAAAGGATGAATGTTGGCTTGAGAATATATTAAGTAATGTCTGAAACTGAAATTTTAAGTTTTGCATAAGAAATACCTAAAAGATAATAATGAGGCATGAAAGTGTAGTTTTCAAAATAACTTGGAAACTTTGATTATCTGGCATGAGTGGAGTCGTATTAATGGTCATATTATCAAATTAAAATTAGTTAAGAACTAATTAGGCAGTTTGGGAACTATGCAAATCATCTACTTTTCTTTCTTCTCCTTTCTGCTATTTGCATTTTAAATCACTTTATTTTTAATTATCTTTTTTACAAAAGAGTGTAGAATGGGGAGTCAGTGAAAAATTTCCCTACCTAAGCAGCTCTGATAAAGACTCATGGAGGAGAATTGAACCCTTGGCAAAAAAGAGATTTAGGATTATCTGCATTTCAGACAGGGCATCCACATCTCAATAACCTGAAAAAGCAAGAGTGTATGTGCGTGTGTGTATATGTTTATGTGTATATATATGTATGTATAGTTGAAAAGTGCTTCAGTCCAGTATCAACCAGTAAAGGGAGGTTGATGCTTTGATATTAACTGTTGATTTGATTGATGGCAGTGTGTTTCACTGACCTTGGAAACAAAGTAAAATAGAACAAGGATAACAAGAATACAATCGCATTCTTTGTGGGCTCAATCCTTCTCTGTGTGTGTCTATCTATATATATATAACTATATATATATAGATAGACACACACACACACACATATATATCCCCATGCAGTCACATAAATTATATTTGCACATATTACCAGAATATAACACTAATGATAGCACAATGTCATTGATATCCCAGAGCTGTTGAGATCTAGAAACAGTAGAGCTTCATTCTGTGGCTGGGGAGAGGTGTTTTTGGCGTTTTCCCCCTTTAGTCTTTCAATGAAAGGAATTACAAGCACTGCTTACAGTCATGAATGGTGTCACTGATGAAAACGGTGGTTTTATTCGGTTCCCCAAGTGCTGCACCCACAGGCATTTGGAGAAGTAATTCAAACTTCTCTGGACCTTCCAAGATGGGCTGTCCCACGTCATCAAGGATTGTCACTTTGAACGTCTGCATGCGTATTCCTGGGGCAAAATCCAGATTTCGGCTGATGCCAACATAATCTATTCCAGCTAGTGGGAGAAGAAAAGGCACTAGTGAGACTGCAGGGTTTATTGCTGTAAGTTTTCCTTTAGAGAAAAGTAAGGTTGCATCAACTCTGTCCCATCCTCCTTTGTACTCAGCACCCCCAGAATCGCATTTTATGGGCGTAATCCCTGGGAAGGGGAAACTTCCGTATTCTACCAAATGCCACGTGGCCCCTCCCTCCATGCCCATGCACCTCCTCAGGGCTCTGCATGTTACCTTCCACACACTTCCACAAAGACCCTACTGATTATACTGAAGGCAGCTTCAACTTGAAATGAAAGACTTGATTTAAAAAATTTTTAACTTTGAAGGTAAAAATCATGAATTCTATTTTGACAAGGTTTTCACTCATTCACCTTTGCCAGACATCTGGTTGAATCGCGCAATATTACACTCAATTTTACTCAGCCATGATGTTTTACCATTCTCTGAGTTGTTATGAATCATTTTTGCATGCTGGCCTATCTGACCATACAGCTTATTTATTACTTATTTGAAAAGTCATCAAATGTAATGACAGTAACATATGAGATGGACTTACATGGAAACTCCTGCGTGATTGATACTGGCACACTATTCTAAATTACACATGTCCTGTAATATGCACACTATTCTAAATTGCACATGAACTTTATGGATACCCTGTATATTTTTTTAGACAAAGTCTCATTCTATTGCTCAGGCTAGAGGGCTATGGTATCAGCCTAGCTCATGGCAACTTCCAACTCTTGTTGGATTTTCTTGCCTCAGCCTCCTAAGTAGGTGGGACTACAGGTGTCCATCACAACGCCTAGCTAGTCTTTCTGTTTTTAGTAGAGACAGCATCTTGCTTTGCTTAGGCTGGTCTCAAACTCCCAAGCTTAAGGGATCCACCCGCCTCAGCCTCCCAGAGTCAAGGGTTACAGGCATGAGCTGCCTCACTTGGCCTCCCGAGTGATATAAATTAATACATAAATAAATTGAGGAAGATAATATTTGCATTGCTTCAACTTATCTCTCCCATAAAACACTTATTAATTGCAAAGGGAAAAAGTAACATTAGAGTGGGGAAACCTGTCAGATAACCACTTTACTCAGGTGATCAAAGTTAACACTGCCAGTAATGGGATATTTGAAATGGTGTGCCATGTGGTGGAATGCAATGAGAACACAGTATTATCCTTGTGATAGTCCTGCTAAAGATGCATAACCAGGGTCTAACTATGAGGTAGACACACCCAAACTGGGAGGATGTTCAATAACACAAAAACTGGCTTGTAATTTTTAAAACCATCAAGGTGATGAAAGTCAAGAAAGGACAAAGGTACTGGTGTAGATTAAAGGAAATTAAAGCATATGTGACAACTAAATTGAATGTGTAATTCTGAACTGAATTCTTTTCGTATAAATAATGTTTTGGGAACAATTGGTAGAAATTAAATGAGTTCTGAAGATTAGACTGTAGAAGTATTCACGTTAATTCCTGATTATATGCTTGTTTTCTGGTTATATAGAAGAATGTCTTTCTAGGAATTACTAAGTTTTCAGAGAGGTGGTTCCAAACTTACCCTCAATGGTGAGGAAAAAGAAATTTCACTGTGCTTTTTATAGTGGTTTTCAACCTTCCTAATGCTGCAGCCCTTTAATACAGTTCCTGTGGGTTGCGACCTACAGGTTGAGAACCGGTGTTTTAATAGAGACATTATTTTAAAGTATTTTTAAAAGGCATCCAATAATGACATTAAGAAAACAAAACAAGATTATGGTGAAAGTTACCAAGAGAGAAGGGAAAGAAAGTTTTCTATCTCATGCACTTTGGTTCTAATCTTGGTCCACTGATTATAAATCATTTAATCTCTTTTGAGTTTCTTCACTTGCAAACTAAGCATAGGGTTATTCACAATAAACGTATAAGGTATTGTGAAGACCTGAGATAATACAGCAAAGATGCTAGCACAGTATTTGGCAAATAGCAGGCATCAAGTACATAGAAGTTATAATTACTATTTAACAAATTATAACCATACATTTTTCAATCTTCATTTTCTTTTAACTGTTTCTGGGTACGCGAAACTGGGTTCACATTTTCATCAGTTAGTGTAGGATTTTTTTTTTTTTTTTTAAGATTACTGGGTTTTATTTAAAGGCTTTTTTTGCTTTTATTTTAAAATATTCTCATGGGTATTATACTAGTCCTGAACCATCCTCATCCCAGGAGACCTAAAGCCTCCGGCTGCAAATGAGAAAATGTGGGCATCGGTATAGATGGGAAGGTTCCTTTCTTTTTCTATTGGTCCTGCTGTTTTCTTAAAGCAATTAACAGGCTCATGAGAGAAAGAGGTACCCAGAATCATCTAGCTCCACTGCCTGCGAGCCCTTCATCATCCAAGTTAGGACACAAAATGGCGAGTGGGATGTGACATGAGTTTCCTCGGCTCAAAGCCGAGGAAAACGCCTGTGAGTCAGAGATCTGACACGTGACTGGATTTTTTCAGGAGTTAGATTTGCTCAGCCATGATGGAGGTACTTTTGTCTGAAATATTGTTCATTAGCACCTTAGTAAATGTGCAAATATTATGAACTTGGGAAAATTAATTTGAGTGCATGACAAGCAAATGCATAATGAATGAGTCATGAAAAGTGTTATCTGCATATTCTACTTATTTTGTAAACAGCAGAAGTTGTAATGTGTACAATCAATCTGTGTGTTCAAATAGGAGAAATTTGTAGTCAGAGCCTGAAGACTAGGCAAGCGTCTGTGACAGACTGGATCCCACCATAAATGCAGTTCATGATGATATATTCTTTAAGTGGCCCTCTCACCTTCTGCTGACTCCCGCTCTGTCTTCCTGGAGTGCACGGTGACGGATGATGCTTGGGAAAGATCAGTGCCTGTTCTCCAGACACAAACCTCCACGTAGCCAGCGCTTTCATCAACATGGTACTCAGCAACCCCAAAGTGCAGGGCAGGTGCTAAGGAGGCAGGAAAGGACAAATGGAGAATGCTCAGCCTCTCAGGCATACCATCTCCTCTGGACCTGTGTCACAATTGTCGGACTTGACAGGTCCCACAGGTCCTATTTATATATAGCTCAGGGAGTAAAAAAAAAAATAAAAAACACAAAAAGCCACATCAAAGATCCACTCACAAAAAGACTTTGACTCCAGGAAGTGCAACAAAGAAAAAAATCAGTTGGAATTCCATTCATTTTCTGTTTTAAGAGCTTTCTGTTATATGGTAGAAATTTCCCTATTGCAGAAAATTGGCCAGTCGGCTGGAACTCAGCCAAGTCAGCTATTGTTCAGCAAAAGACGGTTGAAGAAGTATAGGCAGTGCCTCCATCACTTTCCCCTGAGAAAATTGCTCTGGTTGTGGGGAGGGACAGTTGAGCCAGGATTCTGAATTTGGAGATGCTGCTGTGCCTTTTCTTATGGCATTTGCTGATCACAGGGACAGACAGAACTCCTAGGTCTGGGGCTGAGGGTATGGGGCATGAGCAGTCCTGTTAGCTGAGATGCCAGATATGCACTCCTAGAGGCGGAGAAGTGACTCCTGAGAGAGGAGGCTAAGGAGACCAGCACCCCTGCCATGCTTCAGGGGCGTGTGGAAGAGAAACGCACATCTTTTAAAGAGGGGAAAAGTTTGACAAGGAGAATATTGATCTGGCCAAACAGGTATACCTACCCATACGCCGCTCACTGTCTTCCAAAAAGTAGCTTATGAATTTAAAATGACTATTTAAAGCCTATGCACGCTTTTGCTGTTATGCTAGATATACACTGTCATGAAAAACATTTTGAAATAAATGTTTTTGCTTGGGCTGTGATATATATAGGTGGAAAAAAAGTATAAACATTAAGATAATCAGCTTGACTGTGGACAAATGATTCCCTGAGATTATAAAACAGAAAATCAGTTATAGAGATGATACTTTTGCAAAACATATTGCAATACTGAAGCATATCTGAATTAAAACTAAAAATTTGAAGGATAGATATCAGATTGAATAAGTATTATTTTCTCAAGATATATTAGAGATTGCTCAACCGCCAAAGGAAATTTTACCATGGCATCTCTTATAATCTAATAACTGATTTGTCCACTTTTTCCCCCAGAAACCTCTGGTATCATACCCCACTCGGTGCCCTGTGTCCCAATCACACCAAACAACTCAGAATGTGTCCAACACAACATGCATTTGTGAGTCTTCATATTTGCAGGTGATGTTCTAAGAGTTGGAATGTACCAGTTTTGGTGAATGCCTCCTCATTCTTTTAAACTTTGATAAAAAGTTACTCGCTCTAGGGCGGCGCCTGTGGCTCAGCAGGTAGGGCGCCGGTCCCATATGCCGGAGGTGGCGGGTTCAAACCCAGCCTCGGCCAAAAAAAAAACCACAACAACAACAACAAAAAAATAAAAGTTACTCGCTCTAGGAAGATATATTATTCTGATTATTTACCCTGTACTTCCATAACATTTTGAATAGTTCTCTTACTGCCGTGATGGGTCACACTTGCTATTTGCTCAACTCAGGCATATGGCAGGTGGGAGGCCTGTACTCAGAGAAGGGTGGTAGGGAATTTCTTACCTTTCTTTTCTTTTTTCTTTTTCTTTCTTTCTTTTTTTTTTTATTAAATCATAGCTGTGTACATCAATATGATCATGGGGCACCATACACTTGGTTCATAGACCATTTGACACATTTTCATCACATTAGTTGACATAGTCCTCCTGGCATTTTCTTAGTTCCTTTGCTAAGACATTTACATTCCACATTTACCAAGCCTCACATACCCTTGTAAGATGCACCACAGGTATGATCCTTTCAATGCCCCTCCCTCTACTCAGCTCCCCCCTCCCTCCCCACCCTTTCCTCCTTCCCCTTATTCTTAGGTTGTAACTGGGTTATAGCTTTATGTGAAGGTCCTAAATTAGTTTCATAGTAGGGGTGAGTACATTGGATACTTTTTCTTCCATTCTCGAGATACTTTACTGAGAAGAATATGTTCCAGCTCCATCCATGTAAACATGAAAGAAGTAAAGTCTCCATCTTTCTTCAAGGCTGCATAGTATTCCATGGTGTACATATACCACTATTTATTAATACATTCGTGGATCGATGGGCATTTGGGTTTCTTCCATGACTTAGCAATTATGAATAGGGCTGCAATAAACATTCTGGTACAAATATCTTTGTTATGATGTGATTTTTGGTCTTCTGGGTATATGCCCGGTAGAGGGATTACAGGATTGAATGGCAGATCTATTTGTAGATCTCTAAGTATTCTCCATATATCTTTCCAAAAGGAATGTATTAATTTGCATTCCCACCAGCAGTGCAAAAAGTGTTCCCTTTTCTCCACATCCGTGCCAACATCTCTGGTCTTGGGATTTTGTGATATAGGCTAGTCTCACTGGAGTTAGATGATATCTCACAGTAGTCTTGATTTGCATTTCTCTGATGATTAAAGATGATGAGCATTTTTCCATATGTCTGAAGGCCACGCGCCTGTCTTCTTCAGAGAAGTTTCTCTTCAAATCCCTTGCCCAGCCTGTGATGGTATCACTTTTTTTTTCTTGCTAATGTGTTTGAGTTCTCTGTGGATTCTGGTTATTAAACCTTTGTCAGAGACATAACTTGCAAATATCTTCTCCCATTCTGTGGGCTGTTTGCTTGCTTTACTTAGTGTATTCTTGGCTGTGCAGAAGCTTTTCAGTTTGAGCAAGTCCCAATAGTGTATTTTTGAAGCTGCTTCAATTGCCCGGGGGGTCCTTCTCATAAAAAACTCGCCCAACCCAATTTGTTCAAGGGTTTTCCCTGCACTCTCTTCTAGTATTTTTATAGTTTCATGTCTTACGTTTAAATCTTTAATCCAGTTAACAGTCTATCTTGGTTAATGGTGAAAGGTGTGGGTCCAGTTTCAGTCTTCTACAGGTTGCCAGCCAGTTCACCAAGCACCATTTGTTAAATAGGGAATATTTTCCTCACTGAATGTTTTTAATTGGCTTGTCAAAGATTAAATAATGGTAAGTAGCTGGATTCATCTCTTGGTTCTCTATTCTGTTCCAGACATCTACTTCTCTGTTTTTGTGCCAATACCATGCTGTTTTGATCACTATCGATTTGTAGTATAGTCAGAGGTCTGGTAGAGTAATTCCTCCTGCTTTGTTTTTATTTTTGAGTAATGTCTTAGCTATTCGAGGTTTTTTTCTGATTCCATATAAAATGAAGTATTGTTTTTTCAAGATCTTTAAAGTATGACAGTGGAACTTTAATAGGGATTGCGTTGAAGTTATATATTGCTTTGGGTAGTATGGACATTGTAACAATGTTGATTCTTCCCAGCCATGAGCATGGTATGTTTTTCCATTTATTTTTTTTATTTTTTAATTTTATTTTATTTTTTATTGTTGGGGATTCATTGAGGGTACAATAAGCCAGGTTACACTGATTGCAATTGTTAGGTAAAGTCCCTCTTGCAATCATGTCTTGCCCCCATAAAGTGTGACACACACCAAGGCTCCACCAACCTCCCTCCTTCCCTCTTTCTGTTTCCCCCTCATAACCATAATTGTCATTAATTGTCCTCATATCAAAATTGAGTACATAGGATTCATGCTTCTCCATTCTTGTGATGCTTTACTAAGAATAATGTCTTCCACGTCCATCCAGGTTAATACGAAGGATGTAAAGTCTCCATTTTTTTTAATGGCTGAATAGTATTCCATGGTATACATATACCACAGCTTGTTAATCCATTCCTGGGTTGGTGGGCATTTAGGCTGTTTCCACATTTTGGCGATTGTAAATTGAGCTGCAATAAACAGTCTAGTACAAGTGTCCTTATGATAAAAGGATTTTTTTCCTTCTGGGTAGATGCCCAGTAATGGGATTGCAGGATCAAATGGGAGGTCTAGCTTGAGTGCTTTGAGGTTTCTCCATACTTCCTTCCAGAAAGGTTGTACTAGTTTGCAGTTCCACCAGCAGTGTAAAAGTGTTCCCTTCTCTCCACATCCACGCCAGCATCTGCAGTTTTGAGATTTTGTGATGTGGGCCATTCTCACTGGGGTTAGATGATATCTCAGGGTTGTTTTGATTTGCATTTCTCTAATATATAGAGATGATGAACATTTTTTCATGTGTTTGTTAGCCATTCGTCTGTCGTCTTTAGAGAAAGTTCTATTCATGTCTCTTGCCCATTGATATAAGGGATTGTTGGCTTTTTTCATGTGGATTAATTTGAGTTCTCTATAGATCCTAGTTATCAAGCTTTTGTCTGATTGAAAATATGCAAATGTCCTTTCCCATTGTGTAGGTTGTCTCTTTGCTTTGGTTATTGTCTCCTTAGCTGTACAGAAGCTTTTCAGTTTAATGAAGTCCCATTTGTTTATTTTTGTTGTTGTTGCAATTGCCATGGCAGTCTTCTTCATGAAGTCTTTCCCCAGGCCAATATCTTCCAGTGTTTTTCCTATGCTTTCTTGGAGGATTTTTATTGTTTCATGCCTTAAGTTTAAGTCTTTATCCATCTTGAATCAATTTTTGTGAGTGGGGAAAGGTGTGGGTCCAGTTTCAGTCTTTTACATGTAGACATCCAGTTCTCCCAACACCATTTATTGAATAGGGAGTCTTTCCCCCAAGGTATGTTCTTGTTTGGTTTATCAAAGATTAGGTGGTTGTAAAATGTTAGTGTCATTTCTTGGTTTTCAATTCGATTCCAAGTTCTATGTCTCTGTTTTTGTGCCAGTACCATGCTGTCTTGAGCACTATGGCTTTGTAGTACAGACTAAAATCTGGTATGCTGATGCCCCCAGCTTTATTTTTGTTACAGAGAACTGCCTTAGCTATACGGGGTTTTTTCTGGTTCCATAAAAAACGCAGAATCATTTTTTCCAAATCTTGAAAGTACGATGTTGGTATTTTGATAGGAATGGCATTGAATAGGTAGATTGCTTTGGGAAGTATAGACATTTTAACAATGTTGATTCTTCCCATCCATGAGCATGGTATGTTCTTCCATTTGTTAATATCCTCTGCTATTTCCTTTCTGAGGATTTCATAGTTTTCTTTATAGAGGTCCTTCACCTCCTTTGTTAGGTATATTCCTAGGTATTTCACTTTCTTTGAAACTATGGTGAAGGGAGTTGTGTCCTTAATTAGCTTCTCATCTTGACTGTTATTGGTGTAAAGAAAGGCTACTGACTTGTGGACATTGATTTTATATCCTGAAACATTACTGTATTTTTTGATGACTTCTAGGAGTCTTGTGGTTGAGTCTTTGGGGTTCTCTAAGTATAAGATCATGTCGTCAGCAAAGAGGGAGAGTTTGACCTCCTCTGCTCCCATTTGGATTCCCTTTATGTCCTTGTCTTGCCTAATTGTATTGGCTAGAACTTCCAGCACTACGTTGAATAGTAAAGGTGACAGAGGACAACCTTGTCTGGTTCCAGTTCTAAGAGGAAAAGCTTTGAGTTTTACTCCATTCAGTAAAATCTTGGCTGTGGGTTTGTCATAGATAGCTTCAATCAGTTTTAGAAATGTGCCACCTATGCCTATACTCTTCAGTGTTCTAATTAGAAAAGGATGCTGGATTTTATCAAATGCTTTTTCTGCATCTATTGAGAGGATCATGTGATCTTTATTTTTGCCTCTGTTAATATGGTGGATAACATTTGTGGACTTGCGTATGTGAAACCAGCCTTGCATCCCTGGGATGAAGCCTACTTGATCATGATGAATGACTTTTTTGATGATAAGCTGTAGTCTATTGCCTAGGATTTTGTTGAGAATTTTTGCATCTATATTCATGAGTGAGATTGGTCTGAAATTCTCCTTTTTGTTTGGGTCTTTTCCTGGTTTTGGTATCAGGGTGATGTTTGTTTCATAGAATGTGTTGGGGAAGATTCCTTCTTCCTCAATTTTTAGGAATAATTTCTGCAGTAGAAGAATAAGCTCTTCCTTGAAGGTTTGATAGAATTCTGGTGTGAAGCCATCTGGACCAGGGCATTTTTTGGTTGGAAGATTTTTTATTGTTTCTTTGATCTCAGTGCTTGAAATTGGTCTGTTCAGGAGCTCTATTTCTTCCTGGCTGAGTCTAGGGAGAGGGTGTGATTCCAAATATTGATCCATTTCCTTCACATTGTCAAATTTCTGGGCATAGAATTTCTGGTAGTATTCAGAGATGATCTCTTGTATCTCTGTGGGATCAGTTGTTATTTCCCCTTCATCATTTCTGATTGAGGTTACTAGAGATTTTACTTTTCTATTCCTCGTTAGTCTGGGCAGTGGTTTATCTATTTTATTAATTTTTTCAAAAAACCAACTCCTTGTTTCATTAATTTTCTGAATGATTCTTTTGTTTTCCATTTCATTGATCTCTGATTTGATTTTAGATATTTCTTTTCTTCTACTGAGTTTAGGCTAAGATTGTTCTTCTTTTTCCAATTCCATAAAGTGGCTTGTGAGATTGTTGATGTGCTCTCTTCCTGTTTTTTGAATGTAGGCATCTAAAGCGATGAATTTTCCTCTCAAAACTGCTTTTGCAGTATCCCACAGGTTTTGGTAGCTTGTGTCTTCATTGTTGTCATGCTCAAGGAAGTTAATTATTTCCTGTTTTACTTCTTCCTGCACCCATCTGTTATTCAACAGAAGATTGTTTAATTTCCATGCCTGTGTGTGCGGTCGAGTGTTTTTGTTAGAGTTGAGTTCCACCTTTAGTGCCTTATGGTCTGAGAAGATAAAAGGTAAAATTTCAATTCTTTTGATTCTGTTGATATTTGTTTTGTGTCCCAGGATCTGATCAATTTTGGAGAATGTTCCATGGGGTGATGAGAAGAATGTATATTCTTTATCTTTGGGATGGAGTGTTCTATATGCGTCTATCAAGCAAAGTTGTTCTAGGGTCTCATTTAAGTCTCTTATATCCTTGTTTAATTTCTGTTTAGAGGATCTCTCCAGCTCTGTAAGAGGAGTGTTAAGGTCCCCTGTTATTATGATATTATCAGATATCATATTGCTCAGACTGAGTAAGGTCTGTTTCAAGAATCTGGGAGCATTTAAATTGGGTGCATAAATATTTAGAATTGAAATGTCTTCTTGTTGTATTTTTCCCTTGACCAATATAAAATGACCATCTTTGTCTTTTTTGACTTTAGTTGCTTTAAATCCACATGTATCTGAAAATAAGATTGCAACTCCTCTTTTCTTCTGAATTCCATTTGCCTGAAAAATTGTCTTCCAACCCTTGACTCGGAGCTTTAATTTGTCTTTTGAAGCCAGGTGTGTTTCTTGCAGACAGCAAATGGATGGCTTGTGTTTTTTAATCCAGTCAACCAATCTATGTCTCCTCAGTGGGGAATTCAAGCCATTAACATTTATTGAGATAATTGATAAGTGTGGTAGTATTCTATTCATCTTATTTGGTGAGAGTCCATTGCTTAGTTTTATCTTTTGCATCAGTGTGGAGGTTAGGTTCTGTCCTTTAATTTCTGAGTTCTTACTTTGCTGCTGATCCATTGTGGTGGTCAGTGTGCAGAACAGGTTGAAGTATTTCCTGTAGAGCTGGTCTTGTTGTGGCAAATTTCCTCAATGTTTGTATATCCGTAAATGATTTGATTTCTCCGTCAATTTTTAAGCTTAGCTTAGCAGGGTACAGAATTCTGGGCTGGAAATTGTTCTGTTTAAGTAGATTAAAGGTTAGATGACCATTGTCTTCTTGCTTGGAAAGTTTCATTAGAGAAGTCAGCGGTCACTCTGATGGATTTGCCCCTGTAGGTTAACTGGCGCTTACTCCTGGCAGCTTGCAGAATCTTTTCTTTTGTCTTGACTTTGGACAGGTTCATCACAATGTGTCTTGGAGAAGCTCGGTTAGAGTTGAGGTGACCTGGGGTCCGATAGCCCTCTGAAAGCAGTGTGTCAGAATCTTTGGTGATATTTGGGAAATTTTCTTTTATAATATTCTCTAGTATGGCTTCCATTCCGCTGGGGCATTCTTCTTCCCCTTCTGGGATTCCTATAACTCGTATGTTGGAACGCTTCATAGAGTCCCATAATTCTGACAGTGAATGTTCTGCTTTCTCTCTCTTCTTTTCTGCCTCTTTTACTATCTGAGTTATCTCAAAAACTTTGTCTTCTACCTCTGAAATTCTTTCTTCTGCATGGTCTAACCTGTTGCTGATACTTTCCATTGCATCTTTAAGTTCCCTAATTGACTGTTTCAGTTCCTTGAGCTCTGCTATATCCTTTTTATATTCTTCATATCGTTCTTCTCTTATTTGATTCTGGTTTTGAATTTCCTTTTGGTTATTTTCCACTTTATTAGCAGTTTCCTTCATTGTTTCCATCATTTCTTTCATTGTTTGCAACATGTGTATTCTAAATTCCCTTTCTGTCATTCCTAACATTTCTTTATAGGTGGAATCCTCTGCAGTAGCTACCTCATGGTCCCTTGGCAGGGTTGTTCTGGACTGGTTCTTCATGTTGCCTGGAGTTTTCTGCTGATACTTCCTCATGAGTGATTTCTTTTATCTGTTTCCTTGTCCTAATTTTCCTTTCACTTCCTCTTGCTCTTTAAGTTCTCGTGCCTGTGGAAGTTGCGGGCGGGGTTAGACGGATTGAACACTCGCGACCAGTTGCTGGTTTTTCACTGTTTTAGTCCTCCTCTTGGGGTCCAGAAGTCTCTCGCTGACTCCCTGTATCCTTTCAGGGGTGATGATAGGCAGATCCCACCAGCCAGAGATGCCTGGAGTCCTATCTGTTTTTCCATTTATTAACATTTTCGGCTATCTCTTTTCTTAGAGTTTCATAGTTCTCTTTATATAGGTCTTTCACATCCTTTGTTAGATAAACTCCCAAATATTTCATCTTCTTTGGCATTACTGTGAATGGGACAGTGTCCTCAATTGTTTTTCAGCTTGACTATTGTTGGTATATATAAAGGCTACCGATTTATGAATGTTGATTTTGTAACCTGAGACGTTGCTGTATTCCTTGATCACTTCTAAGAGTTTTGTAGTAGATTCCCTAGTGTTTTCCACATATACAATCATATCATCTGTGAAGAGCGAAAGTTTGATCTCTTCTGACCCTATGTGGATACCCTTGATCGCCTTTTCTTCCCTAATTGCAGTGGCTAAAACTTCCATTACAATGTTAAAAAGCAATGGAGACAATGGGCAGCCTTGTCTGGTTCCTGATCTAAGTGGAAATGATTTCAATTTAACTCCATTCAATATGATATTGGCTGTTGGTTTGCTGTAGACGGTCTCTATCAGTTTAAGAAATGTCCCTTCTATACCAATTTTCTTAAGTGTTCTGATCATGAAGGGATGTTGGATGTTATCAAAAGCTTTTTCTGCATCAATTGAGAGAATCATATGGTCTTTGTTTTTTACTTTGTTTTTGTGCTGAATTACATTTATAGATTTACATATATTGAACCAGCCTTGAGACCCTGGGGTAAAGCCAACTTGATCATGATGTATAATTTGTTTGATGTGTTGCTGGATTCTGTTTGTTAGGATCTTGTTGAATATTTTTGCATCTATATTCATTAGTGATATCTGTCTATAGTTTTCTTTTCTTGTTGGGTCTTTTCCTGGTTTGGGGATCAGGGTGATGTTTGCTTCATAGAACGTAGACTACCCAACGTAGTCTTCCTTCTTTTTCTACCTTTTGGAACAGGTTGAGTAGAATAGATACTAATTCCTCTTTAAAGGTTTGGTAGAATTCTGATGTGAAACCATCTAGTCTGGGCTTTTCTTTGTGGGGAGGTTTTGTATGGTTGATGTTATTTCCGAACTTGATATGGGCCTGTTCAACATTTCCACTTGATTCTGGTTAAGTCTTAGAAGGCGACGAGCTTCCAAGTATCGGTCCATTTCCTTCAGATTTTCATATTTCTGAGAGTAAAGTTTCTTGTAATATTCATTAAGGATTTTTTTGATTTCTGAGGAGTCTGTTGTTATTTCGTCTTTGTCATTTCTGATTGATGAGATTAGAGATTTTACTCTTTACTGATTAGGTTGTCCAACGGTTTATCTATTTTGTTGACCTTTTCAAAAAACCAGCTTTTTGATTTATTAATCTGTTGTATTATTGTTTTGTTTTCAATTTCATTTAGTTCTGCTATGATTTTGGTTATTTCTTTTCTTCTACTGGGTTTGGGGTTGGAGTGTTCTTACTTTTCCAGTTGCTTGAGATGTCCCATTAAGTTGTTAACTTCCTCTCTTTCCGTTCTCCTGAGGAAGGCTTGCAGTGCTATAAATTTCCCTCTTAGAACTGCCTTTGTGGTGTCCCAGAGGTTCTGATAGTTCGTGTCTTCATTTTCGTTTTGTTCCAAAAATTTGGCAATTGTTTCTTGATCTCATCTCTGACCCAGCTATCGTTCAGCATGAGATTATTTAACTTCCATGTTTTTGTATGAGTATGCAGATTCCTATTGTTAATCAGCTCAAGTTTTATTTCATGATGGTCCAAGAAGATGCATGGAATAACTTCTATTCCTTTATATTTACTGAGGCTAGACTTGTGACCTAAGATGTGATCGATTTTGGAGTAAGTTCCGTGTATTCAGTTTTGTTAGGATGATATGTTCTGTAGATGTCTGCTAAATCTAAATGCTGGATGGTTAGATTTAAATCTAAAATTTCTTTACTCAGCTTTTTGTTGGAGGATCGATACATCACTGCCAAAGGAGTGTTGAAATCTCCTACTATTATGGAGCTGTAGGAAATCAAGTTGCTTATGTCTGTTAGAGTTTCTCTGATAAATTGAGGTGCATTCTGGTTGGGTGCATAGATATTCATAATTGAAATCTCATCATATTGAGTATTACCCTTAACAAATATGAAGTGACCATTCTTGTCCTTCCTTACTTTTGTTGGTTTAAAGCCTATTTGTCTGCAAATAAAATTGCAACACCTGCTTTTTTCTGGTTACCATTTGCCTGAAATATGGATGACCATCCTTTCACCCTGAGTGTGTATTTGTCTTTTAAGTTAAGATGTGATTCTTGTAAGCAACAGATATCTGGTTTGAGTTTTTGTATCCAGTCAGCTAACTTATGTCTCTTTAGAGGACAGTTTAAGCCATTCACATTGATGGAGACTATTGATAAATCTGGTGAAATTTTGGGTATCGAGTTTTTCAAAAGTCCAGTGGACATTTTTAATCTTTTCACCTTTGTAGAAGATGGAGTTTGATCAGGAGTTTCTGAGTGAGTTTACGTTTGTAGTAGAGGATTGGGTTGGTCATTATGGAGGATAGGTCTGAGAATATCCTGAAGAGCTGGTTTGGTTGTGGCAAATTTCTTCAACATATTAATATCGTTAAAGTATTTAATTTCTCCATCATAGATGAAACTCAGTTTAGCTGGGTACAAGATTTGGGGTTGAAAGTTATTTTGCTTTAGGAGATTAAAATTCGATGACCACCCTCTTCTGGCTTGAAAAGTTTCAGCAGAGAGATCTGCAGTCTTTCTAATATTCTTACCTTTGTAGGTAATGGCTTTCTTTTGCCTGATAACCTTGAGAATTTTCTCCTTCATGTTAACTTTAGTGAAGCTAATTATGATATGTCTGGGGGATAACTTATTAGGGTTGAATCGTGCTGGAGTTCTGAAACTGTCTGTTATCTGAATTTCAGAGTCTCTAGGCATGTCTGGAAAATTTTCTTTCACAATTTCATGCAGAAGGGCCTCTGTGCCCAGCGAGTACACTTCATCGTTTTCTGGAACTCCTATTATTTGTATATTAGCCTTCTTCGAATTATCCCAGAGCTCTCTAAGAGAATGATCCGTTTTTGCTCTCATTTCTCTTCCTCTTTGAGAGTTTTGGAGCATTCAAAGGCTTTATCTTCAATGTCAGAAATCCTTTCTTCTGCTTGCTCCATACTGTTGCTGAGGGATTCTACTGTATTTTTCATATCTTTAAGGGCTGCAAATTCTTGCTTCAGTGTGTCTAAGTCTTTGGTGGTTTTGTCTTTAAATTCGTTAAATTCTTGAGACAACTTTTGAATTTCTCCTTGGATTCCTAATTCCACTTTGTTAATCTTGTCTGCAGTCCAAATTCTGAATTCGATTTCTGACATGTCTGCCAGTTTTTTATGAATGGGATCTTCAATTACATGTGCCATATCTTTCCTTGGGGGAGGGGGCTTGATCTATTCTGGTTATTCATGTTACCAGAGTTTTTCCACTGATTCCGCCCCATGGTTGTTTTACTCCCTTTGATTTTTTACCCTGGCGTTTAGTTGAGGGCCTGTTCAGTGTTGTGGCCTGAGAGACTGGGGCCCTGTCTGGTGTGGTGGGGCTAAGTGGTTCTGACTTATTTTCAGCTGGCTTCTGTTTGACCCCAGTGAAGCACTTGCTCTGGATTGAAGTCTCAGTTCTCTGAGTCGGCCCTGCCCTGTAAGTTTCCTGGGTCTGTGAGTCACCTCAGGCAAATCCTATATTCAGGGGTGGCCTCCTCTGGTTGCCCAGGGAGGCAGGGGGTGTGGCTTCAGCCACCTCAGGGAACTGCCGCTCTGATGTGGTTCTCCCCAAGCCTCACTCCTGTGTCCCAGAGTCAGGACTGACCAACCGCAGTTCAGGCACTGTCCAGGTCCCGACAAATCCCCCAAGAATCTGGACTCCTAGGGGACAGGCCTCCAGTTCCCAGAGTGAGGGTGGGGTGGGGTGCCGGGAGCCCAGAGCCCAGAGTCTCTCACCCGGCCACACTGCCGCAGCTCAAGCCTTCAGGCTTCAGAGTGAGGGTGGGGTTGGGGGAGCAGCTGGAGCTCAGAGCCACCGGCAGTGAACAGACTCAGTTCGACCCAGTTCCTTTCCCGGCCACACGGCAGGCACTCAGGTCTCCAGACCACAAAGCAAGGGCGGAGGGAGCGCCGGGAGCCCAGAGCCCCCGGTAGCAAGGCCACACAGTTCCACTCAGTTTTATGCCTGGTTGTATTGTTGCCCAATGAAGGCTGCTGCACCACGCCTCAGGGAAGCGCTGCCCTGGTGAGGGTCACCCTCCGCTGACTGTCTTCACCTCTCTCCCATGCCCCAGAATCAGCGCTGACCAGCCGCAGCTCAGGGACCGTCCTCTCCTCTCTAGAAGTCACCCAAGAATCTGAACTCCTGGGGGACAGGCTTTTAGACCTCAGAGAGAGTGGAGGGAAGTGCTGGGAGCTCAAAGTTGCCAGCAGAGGATATTTACAGTTTTATACAATTTTATGTCTGGCAGGAGAATGCCTAGGCACCCTAGTAAGGGACATAGGTCCAGATTTTAGTAGGTCTCTTCCGTGAAGTGTAGTGGGAGGGCCTTTGATTCATGCCCGTTTGTTTGTGGGGTTCTTAAGCCGATCAGGTGGGGGAGGGGGGACTCCCATCCGCTTGGTGGTGGGTTTTGTACCTTCTGTTTGTGTCCTTGTGGTTGCAGCTCTCCTCAGCAGGGTTGATGTGCGTTCTTCAACTTTCTCACTTGGTGCTGCTTGAATCCATCAGGTTACTTGCTAAATTTTCATCCCTTAACTCTCCTTCAGGACGGGAGCCTCTGTGGAAAGCTGGCTTCAGTTCGCCATCTTGTCTCCGCCCCCTCTTTTTTCAATTGACATACAATAACTGTACATATTTATGGGATACGTAGTGGTGTTTTGATACACGTAATATGCAGTGATCAGATCAAGGTAATTTGCATATCCCATCCTTTCTTTTCTTACCAAGAACCTTATCCCCATTAGGGCTAGTGGATATTTATTTATTTTTTTTATTTATTTATTTTTTTACACAGCCAAAACTAAGAAATGTTTATTTTATAACTTTTTTTTTTATTAAATCGTAGCTGTGTACATTGATATGATCATGGGGCATCATTCACTAGCTTCACAGACCGTTTACCAAGTTTCACATATACCCTTGTAATAGTGGATATTTCTGATGCCTCCAAGGATATGACAGAAGGAGAGGCAAGACAATCAGGAAAGTTCTTTCTTTTTTTTACTTATTTTTTATTGGGCTACCATGCTGTTCTTGGCAGAGAGGGACATGATGAACTGCAAAGCATCTTGGGCTTGCTGGCCCACTGTCCCCTCTGGGTGAATGAAGGGACTCAGAAGGGAGATGAGGAAGTTGGCAGCCAGTTGGTCCTCACTCGTGTGGAAGAAGAGTTCCAGAATGGAGGGATCTTTGGCAAGGATGGAACAGAGTTGATTGAGCAGGACAACCAGCTTCCCCTCGCTACAGGGGTAGCTGTTCCTGAACAAGAGCTTAGCAGCAGCATCAGAGGCT
This sequence comes from Nycticebus coucang, assembly GCF_027406575.1. Classification (NCBI taxonomy): domain Eukaryota; kingdom Metazoa; phylum Chordata; class Mammalia; order Primates; family Lorisidae; genus Nycticebus; species Nycticebus coucang. Next base: position 69,794,704 of record NC_069780.1, read on the forward strand.
TCAGAATGGGCTTGTGGTGCCACAGAGGCTGGTGCGACTGGGTGACCAACATCTCATCCATCTTTAGCTGCTCAATTTTAGTCTCATCAGTAAATTCCCTTCTCAGGCTCCAAAGGAAGAGTTTGTCCATTATGTTCTCCAAGACCACAAATTCCAGGACTGGCCCCATCTCAGCGTCCTTGGCTTGCTCTTCAATCAGCAGGAAAAGCCTGTGTTCTACATAATTCTGCACAGCACTGGCCTCAGCTGGAGGGACAGACCCATACTTTGCCTGGGTGTTCTTCTCTAAGACTCTCAGAACCTGTGCCCACTGGTTTCTGAATACAATCATGCTTGTTTCTGGGTCAATGCCTTGTAGGCTCACAGCTGCAGCTGGAGTCAGCTGCCTGTCGAAAACAAGGACCTCACAAACCTTAACAAATCAATGCTTCTGAGTCATGTTTCCTTACAAGGTAGAAAGCAGTCACTAGGTCTCTAAATGCAACTTCTTTATGTTTCATTGTCACTGTCCTAAACCGGTGATTGCTGTTTTCAACAACCCACTGCCGGGCTGGCATTAGCTCACTTCACACTTCAGAGAAGCAGAAAAGATTTCTCCAACATTTGGCTCTGCTGGAAACCTCCAGAAGACTTCCAACACCTGTTGCAGGCCGCGGCTCCTGCTCCCGGCACAGTGCTGGACTCCTTTAAATGAGCGTCCTCCGGAAAGTTTAGGAAGTTGTCGCCCAGGTCCCGGGGATGCGGGCCCGGCAGCCGCCACCCGCACCGGGCACTGCGAGGACAGCAACGCGGCCCCTCCCCGTCCAGCACCCTCGGCTCCACGGTCCGGCCAGCCACTCGCAGGGCTCCGCTGCTGGGCTCCGGGCCCAGCTCCGACCCCGCAGAGTAACCGGGAAGAAAGTGCGACTCCGGAAAGTCTGGGCACAACTTCTCCACCATGCTGCAGCTGGTGGCTGAGCCGCGCGGGTCCCTGGCTCGCCTCGGGAGCGGGGCCGGGCCAGGCCGGGGCCAGGAAAGTTCTTTCTGGATGGATATTTTCATGGTTGTCTTTGAGGGACTTGGAAGACGCAAGGAAAATCTGATGCTATTTCTCAGGAGCACTTTTCTGGGTTCTTTGAAGACCTCTCACTCACACGGTTGGGTATTTGCAGTTCCCTTGATAAGGAGGAAACATCTGCGTTCTGGCTGGTCTCTTAATCCTTTCCCAGCCCGTTAAGCATTTGCTGATGTCTCTGTTGAGGGCACTTCTGGACAAGACGCAGGACAAGTCCCCACTGGCTGTGTCTTGTATGCGTGGCTTGTGTCTGGCCTGTGGCCACCCGCCTGCAGCCTGTGCCTTGGTTAACTCTGGGAATGCCGCTTAATCCCAGTGGTTACTCCCCCGTGGTTGCTCACCCATCAAAGCAGCCAACCAGTTTATCTCCCACATTGAGATTTTCCAGGGAGATCCAGACCCCCAGTTCACTGTGACCTCCACATTGAGGTGACACACATTACCCTTTCCAGATGGTCTCCTTAGAGCCCCTTTTCTGAATTTAGCACTTCTTTGGAAAGCAAAAATGTTAAACTTACCATTCTCATGCCCGATTTTTCATATCAGAGCCCTGGGGTCAGGAACCATTCTTTGGGATCAGTGGCTGATATATTATAAGTACTCAAGAATTTGTCAAGTGTATAATTTTAACTCAGTTCTGTATATTTTGAACTTATTATTTTTTTTAAAGTTTGGACAAAGCGACCTGAATTTTTTAGCAAAGAAATTAGCTTATTTGGTATCAGGAAAGGGTAAGAAAAAAAATTAAAAAAATATTTCAATCACTTATGTTGCTGTTTGGAGGAAAAAAATGTAAGAATACAGTGAAGCATAAAGCATGAGAGTAAAGCATTACTTGGTAAAACCATCATGAAGCTCTTTTCAGATGTTCTATTTGTTGCACATCAGGGGATTTGTTGTAATAGAGAGAACAGCCCCTCTGCAAAGCTCAGCAGAGTCTCCACAGGATCCCAACCTTAGTTCAGGCAGGTATAATACCAGCAATGATTCCCAAGGATGGGCAATAAATGGTGAGCGTATGATGTTTGGCCACATCATGCTTAGGTTAAATGGATTCCACAGCCATAAATAGAAAAGAGAATGTTCTTTACATGGAAATAGGGTACAGAAATATGACAAGGTGGGATGTGAACCTCTCAAAAGAGACATGATCATCATTTAAAATGAGTTCAGTGTCCATATATTCAGATAAATTTAATGCCAAGTCCTGCAAGTGAGATGGCATAAATACTGCTGGTAAACTCCCAGAAGCCGCACAGAACAGGATGGATACCAAAAGATGGAAGGTAGGAAAATGTTTTTATTAGTTGCCTAAGGAAAGGAACTAGATTCTAGAAACAGACTTGTAAGCTTAATCTTCAGAAAAACTCTACAACTGCTTATTTCAGCAGGTTCTGCATTCTTAGAAAAGAAAGATAATGCCTCTGAATCAGTATTGGTTCTTTAGTGTCAGGTTTGGCAAAGTCAAATTCAATTTTTTTTCTTTTAGTTAAGCTCAACAAACACCTGTTGAGCGCCCCATGTGTGCTCTGAGCATAGTGCTAGTTGCTGGGGACATAAAGAGATTTTTGTTGTTGAGTCATTTTTGGCATAATAGGCCAGGAGCATCGATTTCAGCTAAATCCTACCTGCTATGGTGAAAGAAGGAACTGACCTCAGGGCTCAGAAGGAGTCCTGAAGAAAACAAGGCTGTACAGTATCTTAAAGAGTGAATGAGAATTGGCCAATGAGAGAGGTAGGGAAAATGTTCTGAGTGGATAGTTTGAACAAAGGCACATAAGTGAGAAAAAGCCTGGTGTTTGGGGAGGAATACAAGAGTTTTTTAATAATGTGTAAGGTGAAAGTAGGTGAATGCTTGGAATAAATTTAGAGAGGAGGGTGGAAGCCAGACACTGTAGGAACTTGGATCCATTTATGATGTTAGCTGTGGGCTTTTCATATATATATGGCCTTTATTATGTTGAGGTATTTTCCCTGTGAGAGTTTTCCCCATGATATGGGGTTGAATTTTATCAAATGCTTTTACTGCATCTATTGAGGTTTATGTAGTTTTTATCTTTCATTCTATTACTGGGTGTATGGTATGTGCTGGTAAATTCAGCTTGCTAGCATTTTGTTGAAGATTTTTGCATCTATGTAGCTATGTTTACACACAGGGATATTGGCCTGTAGTCTTTTTTTTTCCTTTTGGAATTTTGGTTTTGGTATTGGAGCAATGCTGGCCTCATGAAATGAGTTTGGAAGTGTGTGTTTTTTAATCTTTTGGAAGCATTTGAGAAGAATTAAAGTTATTTAATTCCTTAAATGTTTGGTGGACTTAACCACTGAAGCCATCTGATCCCGGGCTTGTTTTTGTTGGGAAGTTTTTATTACTGATTCAATCTCCTTATTAGTTATAAGCCTGTTAAGACTATTTCTTCATGATTCACTTTTGGTATATTATGTGTTTCTAAGAATTTATCCATTTCATTTAGGTTATCCAATTTGTTGTTAGTTATTCATAACCGTCTCTTATCCTTTTTATTTCTGTGGCATCAGTAATATATCCTTTTTCATTTTTGATTTTATTTATTTGAGACTTCTCTTTCTTGTTTTTCTCTTCAGTTCTGTCAATATTTGCCTCATATATTTGGGTGCTATGATGTTTGGTGCATTTATATTTATAATTGTTATATCTTCCTGATGAAATGATTGTCTACTAAAGATTTTTCAATTTTATTTTTTCAAAAAACTGAACTCTTTGTTTCACTGATTTTTCTATTATTTTTCCATTTTCTATTTCATTTATTTGTGTTTGAATCTTTATTGTTTCCTTTATTCTGCTAACTTTGAGCTTAATTTGTTCTTATTTTTCCATTTCCTTGGGGTATAAAGTTAGATTAGGTTGTTTAAAATCGTTCTTTTGAGATTTTCATTAGAAGGGTAGGCATTTATTCCTATAAACTTCCCTCTTAGTATCACTTTTGCTGTATAGTATAAGTTTTCATTTTAATTTGTCTCAAAATATTTTTTAATTTCTTTTTTGATTTCTTCTTTGTTATATTGTTTTTTTTTAAAGTGTGTTTATGTTCTACACAGTTATAAATTTTTCCAATTTTCCTTCTGCTAATGACTTATAGTTTCATTCCATTGTGGTCAGAAAAGAAATATTTGGATATGATTTTAACCTTCTAAAATTGGTTAAGAGTTGTATTGTGACCTAACATGTTGTCTTTCCTAGAGAATATTCTATGAATTTGAGAAAGATACATATGCTACCATTATTGGGTAGAATGTTCCATATTTGTCTACTAGGTTTTGGTCTATAGTGTTATTTAAGTTCACTGTTTCTTTCTTTTTCTTTCTTCTTCTTCTTTTTTTTTTTTGAGACAGAGTTTCTCTATGTTGCCCTTGGTAGAGTGCCATGGTGTCACAGCTCACAGCAACCTCAAACTCTTGGGTTTAAGCCTCCCAAGTAGCTGGGACTACAGACCCCTGCCACAACACCTGGCTATTTTTTTTGTTGTTGTTGTTGTCATTAGTGTTTAGCAGTCCTGGGCTGGCTTTGAGCCCACCAGCCCCCATGTATGTGGCTGGCACCCTAACCACTGAGCTATGGGAGCTGAGCCAAGTTCACTGTTTCTTTGTTGATTTTTCTGTTTTGTTGTTCTATCTTCATTAAAAGTGGTATATTGAAGTCTTCTAGTATTGTAGTATTATTTTATTGCTGTGTGTTTTTCTCTTCAGTTCTGTCAGTATTTGCCTCATATATTTGGGTGCTATGACATTTGGTGCATTTATATTTATAATTGTTATATCTTCCTGATGAAATGATCCTTTTATTATTGTGTAATGCCTTTCATTATCTCATGTGCGAGTTTCTAACTAAAAGATTTTTATTTTGTCTGATTTAAGAATAGCTTTCTATCCCTGCTAGTTTGGTTATCATTTGCAGGAATATCTTTGCTCATCCATCACTTTCAGTTTATGTGTATGTTTCATGCTGATAATATAATTAGATCTTGTGTGTTTGTGTGTGTCTGTTTAAATCCGCTCTGGCACTTTATGTCTTTTGATTAGGGAATCTAAATCATTTACATTTAAAGTAATTACTGGTAGGGATAAAAGTAATATTGCCAATTTTTTAGTTGTTTTCTGTTTGTCTTGTAGTTTTCCCTCTTTTCCTCTCTTGGAGTCTTCAATTATTGGATTTCATTGATTTTTTTCTGTATTGAAATGCTTTGATTACCTTCTCCTTTCTTTGTGTAATTTCTACAGGCATTTTCTATATAGTTACTATGAAGTTTACATAAAATATCTTATAGTTGTAATAGTCTATTTTAGCTTGTAACAAGTTAATTTCAATTGCCTACACAAACTTTACACCTTTAGTTTTCCAATTTTCAGAATATTACACGGGTACACACATTTTGGTTACATAATTTTATTTTGCACATTTAAAGTTATAAGTGTTCCCTTAACTCAAAATGTGCATTGTACCAGTTAGGTGTGAATTTATCCAATCCCTCCACCTTCCTCCCACGTACTTGATTTCTGTTGAGTTTTACTTCTGTATGTGCACATAGTTCCAATTTAGTATTGAGTACATGTGTTTTTATTTTTCTAATCTTGCAATAAATTCACTTTAGAAGAATGGCCTCCAGTTCCATCCAGGTTATTACAAAAGGAAACTCTGCACTTTTATTCTTCCCTTGCCCTGACACTTTATGGTAGTGATGTCATAATTTATATTGTGTGTTAACACATTTTAAGTGATAGTTATTTTTAATAGTTTTGTCTTTTAACTTTTTTTTTTAAGGTAACTTCATATATTTATTTTCTTTCTTTCTTTATTTTTTATTTTTTTTTTATCGTTGGGGATTCATTGAGGGTACAATAAGCCAGGTTACACTGATTGCAATTGTTAGGTAAAGTCCCTCTTGCAATCATGTCTTGCCCACATAAAGTGTGACACACACCAAGGCCTCACCCTCCTTCCTCCATCCCTCTTTCTGCTTTTCTCCCCCCATAACCTTAATTGTCATTAATTGTCCTCATATCAAAATTGAGTACATAGGATTCATGCTTCTCCATTCTTGTAATGCTTTACTAAGAATAATGTCTTCCACTTCCATCCAGGTTAATACGAAGGATGTAAAGTCTCCATTTTTTTAAATAGCTGACTAGTATTCCATGGTATACATATACCACAGCTTGTTAATCCATTCCTGGGTTGGTGGGCATTTAGGCTGATTCCACATTTTGGCGATTGTAAATTGAGCGGCAATAAGCAGTCTAGTACAAGTGTCCTTATGATAAAAGGATTTTTTTCCTTCTGGGTAGATGCCCAGTAATAGGATTGCAGGATCAAAAGGGAGGTCTAGCTTGAGTGCTTTGAGGTTTCTCCATACTTCCTTCCAGAAAGGTTGTACTAGTTTGCAGTCCCACCAGCAGTGTAAAAGTGTTCCCTTCTCTCCACATCCATGCCAGCATCTACAGTTTTGAGATTTTGTGATGTGGGCCATTCTCACTGGGGTTAGATGATATCTCAGGGTTGTTTTGATTTGCATTTCTCTAATATATAGAGATGATGAACATTTTTTCATGTGTTTGTTAGCCATTCATCTGTCATCTTTAGAGAAGGTTCTATTCATGTCTCTTGCCCATTGATATATGAGATTGCTGGCTTTTTTCATGTGGATTAATTTGAGTTCTCTATAGATCCTAGTTATCAAACTTTTGTCTGATTGAAAATATGCAAATGTCCTTTCCCATTGTGTAGGTTGTCTCTTTGCTTTGGTTATTGTCTCCTTAGCTGTACAGAAGCTTTTCAGTTTAATGAAGTCCCATTTGTTTATTTTTGTTGTTGTTGCAATTGCCATGGCAGTCTTCTTCATGAAGTCTTTCCCCAGGCCAATATCTTCCAGTGTTTTTCCTATGCTTTCTTGGAGGATTTTTATTGTTTCATGCCTTAAATTTAAGTCCTTTATCCATCTTGAATCAATTTTTGTGAGTGGGGAAAGGTGTGGGTCCAGTTTCAGTCTTTTACATGTAGACATCCAGTTCTCCCAACACCATTTATTGAATAGGGAGTCTTTCCCCCAAGGTATGTTCTTGTTTGGTTTATCGGAGATGAGGTGGTTGTAAGATGTTAGTTTCATTTCTTGGTTTTCAATTTGATTCCAAGTGTCTATGTCTCTGTTTTTGTGCCAGTACCATGCTGTCTTGACCAGTATGGCTTTGTAGTACAGACTGAAATCTGGTATGCTGATGCCCCCAGCTTTATTTTTATTACTAAGAACTGCCTTAGCTATACGGGTTTTTTTCCGGTTCCATATAAAACGCAGAATCATTTTCTCCAAATCTTGAAAGTATGATGTTGGTATTTTGATAGGAATGGCATTGAGTAGGTAGATTGCTTTGGGAAGTATAGACATTTTAACAATGTTGATTCTTCCCATCCGTGAGCATGGTATGTTCTTCCATTTGTTAATATCCTCTGCTATTTCCTTTCTGAGGATTTCATAATTTTCTTTTTTTTTATTGTTAAATCATAGCTGTGTACACTAGTGCAATCGCCTGTACCCATTCTAAGATGCACCATATCATAATTTTCTTTATAGAGGTCCTTCACCTCCTTCATTAGGTATATTCCTAGGTATTTCATTTTCTTTGAAACTATGGTGAAGGGAGTTGTGTCCTTAATTAGCTTCTCATCTTGACTGTTATTGGTGTATACAAAGGCTACTGACTTGTGGACATTGATTTTATATCCTGAAACATTACTGTATTCTTTGATGACTTCTTGGAGTCTTGTGGTTGAGTCTTTGGGGTTCTCTAAGTATAGGATCATGTCGTCAGCAAAGAGGGAGAGTTTGACCTCCTCTGCTCCCATTTGGATTCCCTTTATTTCCTTGTCTTAACTAATTGTATTGACTAGAACTTCCAGCACTATGTTGAATAGTAAGGGTGACAGAGGACAACCTTGTCTGGTTCCAGTTCTAAGAGGAAAAGCTTTCAGTTTTACTCCATTCAGGAAAATATTAGCTATGGGTTTGTCATAGATAACTTCAATCAGTTTTAGAAATGTGCCACCTATGCCTATACTCTTCAGTGTTCTAATTAGAAAAGGATGCTGGATTTTATCAAATGCTTTTTTGCATCTATTGAGAGGATCATGTGATCTTTATTTTTGTCTTTGTTAATATGGTGGACAACGTTTATGGCCTTGCATATGTTAAACCAGCGTTGCATCCCTGGGATGAAGCCTACTTGATTATGATGAATGACTTTTTTGATGATAAGCTGTAATCTGTTGGCTAGGATTTTGTTGAGAATTTTTGCATCTATATTCATGAGTGAGATTGGTCTGAAATTCTCCTTTTTTGTTGAGTCTTTTCCTGGTTTTGGTATCAGGGTGATGTTTGCTTCATAGAATGTGTTGGGGAGGATTCCTTCTTCCTCAATTTTTTGGAATAATTTCTGCAGTACAGGAATCAGCTCTTCCTTGAAGGTTTGATAGAATTCTGGAGTGAAGCCATCTGGACCAGGGCGTTTTTTAGTTGGAAGATTTTTATGGTTTCTTTGATCTCAGTGTTTGAAATTGGTCTGTTCAGGAGCTCTATTTCTTCCTGGGTAAGGCTAGGGAGAGGGTCTGATTCCAAATATTGATCCATTTCCTTCACATTGTCAAATTTCTGGGCAGAGTTTCTGGTAGTATTCAGAGATGATCTCTTGTATCTCTGTGGGATCAGTTGTTATTTCCCCATTATCATTTCTGATTGAGGTTACTAGAGATTTTACTTTTCTATTTCTCATTAGTCTAGCCAATGGTTTATCTATTTTATTTATTTTTTCAAAAGACCAACTTCTTGTTTCATTAATTTTCTGAATGATTCTTTTGTTTTCCATTTCATTGATCTCTGATTTGATTTTAGATATTTCTTTTCTTCTACTGAGTTTAGGCTAAGATTGTTCTTCTTTTTCCAATTCCATAAAGTGGCTTGTGAGATTGTTGATGTGCTCTCTTCCTGTTTTTTGAATGTAGGCATCTAAAGCGATGAATTTTCCTCTCAAAACTGCTTTTGCAGTATCCCACAGGTTTTGGTAGCTTGTGTCTTCATTGTTGTCATGCTCAAGGAAGTTAATTATTTCCTGTTTTACTTCTTCCTGCACCCATCTGTTATTCAACAGAAGATTGTTTAATTTCCATGCCTGTGTGTGCGGTCGAGTGTTTTTGTTAGAGTTGAGTTCCACCTTTAGTGCCTTATGGTCTGAGAAGATACAAGGTAAAATTTCAATTCTTTTGATTCTGTTGATATTTGTTTTGTGTCCCAGGATATGATCAATTTTGGAGAATGTTCCATGGGGTGATGAGAAGAATGTATATTCTTTATCTTTGGGGTGGAGTGTTCTGTATGCGTCTATCAAGCACAGTTGTTCTAAGGTCTCATTTAAATCTCTTATATCTTTGTTCAATTTCTGTTTAGAGGATCTGTCCAGCTCTGTAAGAGGCATGTTGAAGTTCCCTGTTATTATGGTATTATCAGATATCATATTGCTCAGACTGAGTAAGGTCTGTTTCAATAATCTGGGAGCATTTAAATGGGGTGCATAAATATTTAGAATTGAAACATCTTTTGTTGTATTTTTCCCTTGACCAATATAAAGTCACCATCTTTGTCTTTCTTGACTTTAGTTGCTTTAAATCCACATCAATCTGGGATGAAATGTTCTGTAGATGTCTGTTAAGTCCAGATGTTGAATGGTTGAGTTTAAATCTAAAATTTCTTTGCTTAGCTTCTTTTTGGATGATCTATCCAGGACTGCTAAAGGGGTGTAAAATCTCCAACTACTATGGAAGTGGAGGAAGTTGAGTTCCTCATGTCTGTTAGAGTTTCCCTTATAAATTGAGGTGTGTTGTGGTTGGGTGTATAAATATTAATAATTGAGATCTCATCATTTGAGTATTACTTTTAACAAAAATGAAGTGTCCATCCTTATCCTTAATTATTTTGGTTGGTTTAAAGACTATTGCGTCTGCGAACAGGATTGCAATGCCTGCTTTTTTCTGCTTTCCATTTGCCTGGAATATAGATGACCATCCCTTCACCTTGAGTCTATATCTGTCTTTTAATGTAAGATGCAATTCTTGGATGCAGCAGATATCTTGCTTGAGTTTTTGTATCCAGTCCGCCAACCTATGCCTCTTTAGAGGACAATTTAAACCAGTCACATTAATTGAGAGTATTGATAAGCCTTTCGAGAGACCAGTGGACATTTTTAATCCTTTTGCGACTGTGGAAGTTGGAATTTGATCAAAAATTTTTTGGGTGGGTTTACTTTTGTGGTGGAGAGTTACGCTGGTCTTTATGGAGGATAGGTCTAAGAATGTCCTGGAGAGCTGGTTTAGTTGTGGCAAATCTCTTCAACATGTGAATGTTGTTGAAGTATTTGATATCTCCATCATAAATGAAGCTCAGTTTAGCTGGGTACAGGATCCTGGGTTGAACGTTATTTTGTTTTAGGAGATTAAAAGTCGATGACCATCCTCTTCTAGCTTGAAAGGTTTCAGCAGAGATATCTGCAGTTATTCTGATATTCTTCCCCTTGTAGGTAATGGTTTTCTTTCATCTGGCAGCTTTCAGAATTTTCTCCTTCATATTAACTTTAGTGAAATTGATTATGATGTGTCTGGGGGATGTCTTATTTGGGTTGAGTCATGCTGGAGTTCTGAAACTGTCTCCTATCTGAATTTCGGAATCTCTTGGCATGTCTGGAAAGTTCTCCTTCATAATCTCATGGAGAAGAGGCTCTATGCCTTGTGAGGCCACTTCGTCTATTTCGGGGATCCCTATAAGACGAGTATTGGTTTTCTTCAAATTATCCGAGAGCTCTCTGAGAGAGTGGTCTGTTTTTGCTCTCCATTTCTCTTCTTCTTTGAGGGTGTGGGAGCATTTGAACGCTTTGTCTTCAATGTCAGAAATCCTTTCTTCTGCTTGCTCCATTCTGTTACTGAGGGATTCTACTGTGTTTCTCAGATCTTTGAGGGATGCAACTTCTTGTCTCAATGTGTCAAAATCTTTGGTCATTTGGTCTTTGAATCCGTTGAATTCTTGAGATAACTTTTGGAATTCTAATTTGATCTTATTTGCTATCCAGATCCTGAATTCAATTTCTGACATCTCAGCTATTTGTTTGTGCATGGAGTTTTGTGCTGTTTCTGCCCCATTAATCCTTGGGAGAGTTGATCTACTCTGATTATTCATATTGCCAGAGTTTTTCTGTTGATTTCACCTCATGATTGTTTTTCACCTTTGCCTCTGGCTGTCCTCAGAGTTGGGGAGGTGTCTCTCCAAGATTAGACCCCAGCAGGATCACTCTATTGTTGCTGGATCTTTGTAGTGAGCGACCCTGTGTAGTTCCTCTGGAGCTGCTCTAGCTAGGGAGTTCTGTTTGTGGAAGCAGCTTCAGTTGTGACACACCCGGAGCCAGCAACAGGGCTGGAGGTGGTGGGCACGGTTCTGCGAGTGCCAGGCACCCAGTGACTTTGGCACAGAGAACCCAAGGCTCCAGCAGTCTCTGGCCAGGAGATGAGCTCTGCGCAGAGGAGGGAGGGCTCCAAAGGGCACACAGCTACCAGAGTCCCTGTCCAGATGAACGGGCTAGTGTGGAAGCTGGGAGGACACAGGAGGGAGGGCGCAGGGTTGCATGGCTCCCTCAGTTCCTGGTCAGGGAATGTGGAGGCCTGGTGGGTGTGGGTCTCTGGTCGGGGGTCGCTGCACAGCTCTTATGGAGGTCTGGGTGGCACCAAGCCCAGGAGTTTGAGGTTGTTATGAGCTGTGACGTCATGGCACTCTACCCAGGGCAAGAGCCCAAGGCTCCAGTGTGCCAAAACCGTCTCACTCTGCCCCTAAGGATTAAGGCTGTAAGGCAGCTTGGTCTCCGCCTTTAGGCTGTTCAGTCAGTAGGTTACTTTGACCCGCCTAATCCTTGCTCTGAGACCCTGAGGGCAGAGCTTGCCTGGGCAGTTCTTTCACAATGGCTTCCTGCGCCCAGCTCAGTGGCTCAGTCTGGGGCCCCAGACAATGCCCAAAGTTCTCCACACTCCTGGTCAAGCTCTCCCCAAGGCAGTTCAACTGAGTGCCAAGTCCAAGAACACTGAAACAGTTCACAGGTAAGGCCTTTTCGGTTTGCAGTCTCACTGCTGCTTGTACTTATGGTTGCCGGCGTGATTAGGTCAATCGAACACACGCAACCACTGCCAGTTTTCCACTGTTTTTGTCCTTCTCTTGGCGTCCAGAAGTCCCTTGCTTGCTCCCTGTATCCTCAAAGGGATGATTATAGGCAGATCCCACCGGCCAGAGAAGCCTGGAGTCTTGTCTCCCCAGACTTGCTGTTCCCAGTTGCAGGGAAGCTGTTACTCGGCCGCCATCTTGAAATCCACATGAATCTGAAAATAAGATTGCAACTCCTCTTTTCTTCTGAATGCCATTTGCCTGAAAAATTGTCTTCCAACCCTTGACTCGGAGCTTTAATTTGTCTTTTGAATTCAGGTGTGTTTCTTGCAGACAGGAAATGGATGGCTTGTGTTTTTTAATCCAGTCAGCCAATCTATGTCTCTTCAGTGGGGAATTCAAGCCATTAACATTTATTGAGAGAATTGATCAGTGTGGTAGTATTCTATTCATCTTATTTTGTGAGAGTCCGTTGCTTAGTTTTATCTTTTGCATCAGTGTGGAGGTTAGGTTCTGTCCTTTAATTTCTGAGTTCTTACTTTGCTGCTGATCCATTGTGGTGGTCGGCGTGCAGAACAGGTTGAAGTATTTCCTATAGAGCTGGTCTTGTTGTGGCAAATTTCCTCAATGTTTGTATATCCGTAAATGATTTGATTTCTCTGTCAATTTTTAAGCTCAGCTTAGCAGAGTACAGAATTCTGGGCTGGAAATTGTTCTGTTTAAGTAGATTAAAGGTAGATGACCATTGTCTTCTTGCTTGGAAAGTTTCATTAGAGAAGTCAGCGGTCACTCTGATGGATTTGCCCCTGTAGGTCAACTGGCGCTTACTCCTGGCAGCTTGCAGAATCTTTTCTTTTGTCTTGACTTTGGACAGGTTCATCACAATGTGTCTTGGAGAAGCTCGGTTAGAGTTGAGGTGACCTGGGGTCCGATAGCCCTCTGAAAGCAGTGTGTCAGAATCTTTGGTGATATTTGGGAAATTTTCTTTTATAATATTCTCTAGCATGGCTTCCATTCTTTTTGGGCATTCTTCTTCCGCTTCTGGGATTCCTATAACTCGTATGTTGGAATGCTTCATAAAGTCCCACAATTCTGAGAGTGAATGTTCTGCTTTCTCTCTCTTCTTTTCTGCCTCTTTTACTATCTGTGTTATCTCCAGAACTTTGTCTTCTACCTCTGAAATTCTTTCTTCTGCATGGTCTAACCTGTTGCTGATACTTTCCATTGCATCTTTAAGTTCCCTAATTGACTGTTTTAGTTCCTTCAGCTCTGCTATATCCTTTTTATATTCTTCATAGCGTTCATCTCTTATTTGATTCTGTTTTTGGATTTCCTTTTTGTTATTTTCCACTTTTAGCAGTTTCCTTCATTGTTTCCATCATTTCTTTCATTGTTTTCAACATGTGTATTCTAAATTCCCTTTCTGTCATTCCTATCATTTCTGTATCGGTGGAATCCTCTGCAGTAGCTACCTCATGGTCCCTTGGCGGGGTTGTTCTGGACTGGTTCTTCATGTTGCCTGGAGTTTTCTGCTGATTCTTCCTCATGAGTGATTTCTTTTATCTGTTCCTTACCTAATTTTCCTTTCACTTCTTCTTGCTCTTTATGTTCTTGTGCCTATGGACTAAGGGTTCAATGAGTCTTTTTGGTACAGGACCAGAAGGGTGAGAAGGTTGAAGAGCAAGAGAGGGATGAAAGAAAGGAGGACTGAGTGAAAAGGAAAAAAAAAATCGAGAAAGGAGAGGGGGTGGGAAGAGGAATATTGACAAAAAGAAGAGAGGCATAGAAAGAGGGAGACAGAGCAATAGAGGTGTACAGAAGGGTACTTTGACACAACCTTAAAAAAAACCCACCTGCTGGGGGTGCCCAGTTGGGTGGTTCCCTTGAGGTCAGCAGCTCTTTGCTAACCTGATCAGACACAGTACCCCACCTCCACCAAGAAGATAGAAAAGAGAAAAATGGTATAAATCAAACCAAAACTAGCAAACGGAAAACTTTATGGGATAATATTGGGTGAAAAACCAAATAATAGCAGTAGAAACACTAGCAAAAATGAAGTTCTAGTTATTAAAAACGGTAGCAATGGGAAATTATAATTACACTAAAAAAATTGAGAAAGAAAAATGGTCTTTACGGAAAAGGTTGAAATTAAAAAACAAAACAACATCAACAACATCAAAATAAACAAAAAACAACCAAACCAAAACAAACAAACAAACAAAAAAACACAACAAAAAACAAAAACAAAGCAGTATGTATATGTTGTTGAATATTGTTTGGGCAACACGTGGTCTTCTGGGGTATGAGATGTTAATCACAGTTCTGATACGACTTTAGGCTGCTGATTTCTCAAACCCCAGGAGGTAGACACCCTATATCTCTCTTCAGCCCACTTAAAAGGCACTTTGAACTTGTAAACTTGCTGAGCAGAAGCTTTCCCAGGAAAGTGCTTGTCACTGGAATCACTGCTGAAGTGGCTATCCCTTTACCCAGTGTGCCAAAACTGGTCTCACTCTGCCCCTGAGGGTTTGGGCTGCAAGGTGGCTCAGACCCCACCCTTAGGCTACTCGGTTGCTGGGTTATCAGCTCCCACCTGATTCTAGCTCTGTGACCCTGAGGGTGGAGCTTGCCAGGGCAGATCGCTCACAATGGCTCCCTGTGGCCCACAGCCAAACACTATTACCTCCGTCTGGCTCAGCGGCTCAGACTGGGGCCCTAGACAATGGCCAAAGTTCTGCGCATTCCGGCTCAGGCTCTCCCCAAGGCAGTTTAACTGAGTGCCAAGTCCAAAGACACCAAAACAGTTCATAGGTAAGGCCTTTCTGGTTTGCAGTCTCGCTGCTACTGAACTTAACAGTTGTGGGCGGATTTAGACCGATTGAACACACATGACCACTTGCTGGTTTTCCACTGTTTTAGTCCTCCTCTTGGGGTGCAGAAGTCTCTCGCTGACTCTCTGTATCCTCACAGGGGTGATGATAGGCAGATCCCACCAGCCAGAGATGCCTGGAGTCCTATCTCCCCAGACTCATGGTGCCCAGATGCAAGGAAGCTGTTACTCAGCCGCCATTTTCAGCTTCTATCTCTTTTAACTTTTACACTAGAAGTGATTTATACACCGTTATACCATTACAGTAATATATTATTTTGTATTTGAATGTGTTTAATATTTTCTTATGCTACTGTGTTTATGGTCAATGTCCTCTTATTTCAAGTGAAAGAACTCTTGTAAGTTAAGTCAACTAGTGATGAACTCTCTTACCTTTTGTTTGTCTGTGAAACTACCTCTGTTTCCTTTTTTTTTTTGTTAAAGTGAATATGTCAAGGAGATATCTGTACTCTCATATTCATTCCAGATCTGTTTCCTTTTTGAAGGATAAATTCTGGAAGTATAGTCTTCTTTTTTGGCTGTTATTTTTCTGTTATTTTTTTTTTTTTAGCACTTTGACTATATCATCCACCTCCCTTTCAGTTTGTGATATTGCTGCTGAAGAATCCTCTAATTGTCTTATCTTATAAGGGATAATCTTAGTAACTTTCCTTGCTGTTTTCAAAATTCTTTATCTTTGACTTTGACAATTTGATTACAATATGTCTCAATGTGGATTTCTTTCAGTTCATACTATTTGGAATCCTTTGAGTTTCCTGGATCTGGATGTCCATTTCTTCCCCAGATTTGAAAACATTTTAAGCCATTATTTCTTTGAATTAGGTTCCTACTCTTTTATTTTTTTTCTTTTCTTCTGTAGTTCCTATAATATGTATATTGATCTACTTCCCCATAACTACTTTAAACTTCTTCATTTTTTTCATTCTTTCTTCTTTTTGTTCCTCTGACTGGGTAATTTCCAATAATCTGTTTTTGAGTTCAGTAATCCTTTCTTCTGCTTCCAGTGGTAGGTGCTAACTTGCTATTATGATGTCTAAGCTTTATTCTCAGTAGCACAGGCCATCTGTAATGTTCTAGGTTGTCAGTGCTTAGAGACAGGTGACACAGAAGGCAGTGCCTTGGGCAGGCCCCAGAAAAATCAAAGTATTACAATGCATCATCCTTTTCTTCCTTCCCCAAAGCGAAGCTGAGAGCTAAGGATTTTCTCCAATATGTATGAAATTGTGCTGGTGGCTTCTGGCAAACTCTCCTACCAGTTTTAATGTACAGTGATAACATTTTGGTCAATGAAGGACATGACTGATGGTGGTCCCATAAGATTACAATGCTGCATTTTTACTGAACCTGTTCCATGTTTGGATATGTTTAGATATGCAAATACTTACTATTGCTTTATAATTGCCTACAAAGCTCAGTACAATAACATGTGGGACAGGTTTATGGCCTAGGAGCAACAGGCTATACTGTAAAGCTTAGGTGTGTAGTAGTTCATGTAAGTGCACTCTATGGTGTTTACACAATGTTGAAATCACCTAATGATGCATTTATCAGAACATATCCCTGTTGTTAGGTGATATATGATGGTAGCTTGTTTTGCACTCATCTTGGATACAGGTGCCTCTCTCCTAGCTGCTATATTTCTTTTGCAGAGGATTGGTTGGTATTTTGCTATTGAATGCGTATGTATATGGGGAGAAGGAGGGTCTAGGGCTTCCTATTCTACCATCTTGCTCAGCAAACATATTCTTTTAAAGAAGATTTTTGCTGAGAATACTGAAGGTCATTCTGTTAATTAAAGGTATTTAATAATAGATTCAGCTTTCTTTTGAATATTAAACTCTAGATTCATAAGAGCTTTCAAAAAAAAGTACATAACAGGCTGTCAGAGAGACATGGTATGAGAGAAAGAACACTAAATTAGTAATCAGAAATGATGAGCTTCTCAGCTTGTCCTTGCCTTGTCTCCCTGGGGACACTTGGGCAAGTCTCTTTCGCTCTCTGGGCTTTCCTCATTTGTAAAATGAAGATATTAGGCTAGAAAACTTTTGAGATCCTGTCTGGCCTCAATGAATTCCATGATGGAGAGGACATTCCTATGTTGGGATGTCATCCTTATTGTTTGTGTAGGTGGAGATTGGGGGATTATGGTTGGGGGTGTAAAGGGAGAAATAGATCTGACCTGAATCATGTCTGACCCATCAGTGGAGATTCCGCCATTGGGCAAGGGATGGTGTCCAAGGGATAGAGCAATCTAAATTGTCACCTTGGTTAAAAACCTTTGAGCTGGGTAAAGGAATAGGGGAATCCAGAGCAAGTGAAATAGAGGATGAGGAGAAGAGTCTATTCTCAGGCAGCAGGGGTATGTTGTAGCCTCTAAAAGTGGAGATATGGGTATTGCAAGTATTAGTGCAGGCACTTAGAAAAAGAATTCTAAGGCACAAGACTAGTGGTACATGAAGGGAAAGTGGGATGGAAGATGTCAACTCTGGATGATGGGTTCAGGAGCACTTTATCTGAAGAGAGGAATAGAACTTGGGGAGCCACTGCATGATTCATCTTCACATTTTCTGCACCTGCAATGAGCTGGAGGAGACTAGACTGTAGAGGCTGAATATTTTTAAATGCCCTTAAATCCTTTCAACTAGTCTTAGGGGTTTTCCTAAGTCTGACAATGGCCAGAAGAATGCATCCCATTTCCTTTAAGACTCAGCATAAAACCTAAAATAAATTTTAACCTAAGTAATAATTATGGACTGTCTGTGATTAAATGTCCTGTTCACAACATGCAAAAGAGCTTATGTTATAATGGAGGTTGAAAAAGACCACACACAGCCAGCATCTGAGCCTGAGAACTACTTTTTAATTAGTGTAATCACTGCTATTGCAAGCAACAGTGGTCACTGTTCACTTCATTCTGGGAATGCTCTTTTCTCCTTCCTGTTTATAAAGTCTTTGTTTTGGAGAAGTTGGGTAATGGCCTCTAAAATGTTTTCTTTCATCAACTTCAAATTTAAAGATAAAAACTAAAGTGAAAATTTTGCTACTTTTAAAGCCCGTAGCAATTGTTTTATAACATGACTAACTTTATGAAGAATAGTGATACCATTTCTTCTGAATGGTTTTCTGGGTTTTTACAGCAATATATATGTCTTTCACATTTTAAAAATATTTATATGTTGAGTTTAATCTTGGTCCATAGCAACAATGTTAACCACATTTTTAAAATATTGGATGTGCGGATTTCACCAAAATGACACTTGTTTATGCACAACTTGTCCTTAGAATGTTTTCTTAAATATGTCATCATTTTGTTAGATTCCCATTTAATGACAAAGATACTAAACAAGCTGGAAATATTTATAGGAAAATTTTATGCATGTTTTACATATCCTAGTGCCTCAGGACAAAACACAGAGGCCTCTGAAACCAGACATCAATTCTCTTTTGCAGCAAGTTAGAAGAGTTTTCAAATTACATACTGAAAACAAAATATCTTCAGTAGTCAAGCAAAAAACACAGCGTATGTGCTTATATATAGAACAGACACATTTCCCTGATTAACAAGAGTTCTCAATTTTGATCCTGTCCTTGGTACAGGGCATAGGAGGACAGGGTCTGAAGCCAGGTGAATAAATCTGAAGCTACCATGCATTCACTCAGAAAACATTTCTTAGACAGATCCTGTGGCCTGTGCTGTCATGGAACTGATGTTTTTATGATGGTTCTGGTTCCCTTGGCAGAGAGGTTGGGGCAGAGGAGTCTCTTGACCAAGCCTGGGGTCTCTTAGTCTGCTGATGCTCTTACACTCTTTTTTTTTTGCCCTCCTGCACGCTTTACTTTTCTTTCTTTTTTTTCTTTTATTACTTTGTAGTAGTTGTCTTTATTTGTTTGTTAATTTCAAATTAATATGAAGGTACAAATTTTTAGGTTGCAATGTTCTCATTTCCATGGTAAAATTCAAGTGGTAGTTGTTTTTATAAAGATATTTCTTTAGGTGACCCAGCATCAGTAAAGTAAAATAAATGTTTCATTCCAATTCTAACTGGGGAAAAAAAAATTTACCCATGAGCTACATGAGCATATTTTTGGATTGTTGGATATTGTGTTATTACTTGCCCTAAATGAAAACATGCTTTTGTTTTGAGACGATATATATGTGAAACTCCTAAACAAAGAAGGTACTGTTAGTATTTAACAGGTGCCAAGACTGGCCAATTACATGCAAAATTCTAACTGTGGAAAATGAATGTGAGAAAGGCTTTTCCCAATATTATCCACAGAGTCAATTTCATAGGACACACATTTCCTAACTAAAATGACAACTAAACTAGTGGTAGAGACACATCACAAGTTAGAAATTGATAAATGGCTAATGCTTAAAAACTAAGGAAATTGTCATTTCACATCAGTATTATAAAAGATTATAATTATGTGGTAAGTACACTCCTTGTGGTTTCCTCAAGGCCAAAATAAAACAGCACCATTCAAAGGATTCATTAGTATCAAGAGTGGCAAAATCTGTGAATGCCTCTGGGAACAAAAGCAGAAGTAGTTTCCATAAAAATTATCCCGAGAGCTGTCCCCAGAGCTGCTAAATGAGCACCCCTGCAGGGAACCTCAAGAAGGAAGGAAGTCACACCTCAGTATTTTACAGACTGACACCTGCTCTGAAATATCATTAATTCTCTTTGACCACAGAAATCGAGCTGTTTTAGAGCACTCAGTAGTGTCAATCTTGGGCTTAATAGAATGTGACTTCAGCAGAGTGGGGTTACCAAGTTACATGTGTAGCATAGCTAACTGACTGTTTTCCTATTTATTTATTTATTTATTTATTTATTTTTAATTAATTAATTTTTTTTTTTGAGACAGAGTCTTACTATGTCACCCTTGGTAGAGTGTCATGGCATCACAGCTCACAGCAGCCCCAAACTCCTGGGTTTAAGGAAAATCAAACCTTCCTACAACCACACACCCAGGGCACCACCTGGATAGTCCCCAGGTGAGTGACTCACCTGTGGTGCACCTTACAAGGGTATACGTGAATCCTAGTAAATGTGGAATGTAAAGGTCTTAGCAAAATAACTAAGAAAATGCTACAAAAGCTATGTTAACTAATGTGATGAAAATGTGTCAAATGATCTATGAACCAAATTTATGGTGCCCCACGATCATACTAATGTACACAGCTATGCTTTAATAAAAATAAATAAATAAATAAAAAAAGAAAAGAAACAAACTCCTGGGTTTAAGCAATTCTCTTGCCTCAGCCTCCCAAGTAGCTGGAACTACAGGAGCCCATCACAACGCTCAGCTATTTTTTGGTTGCAGTTGTCATTGTTGTTTAGCAGGCCCAGGCTGGGTTCGAACCCTCCAGCCTTAGTGTATGTGGTTGGCGCCCTACTCACTGAGCTACAGGTGCCAAGCCGTTTCCCCAGTATTGAAAGGAAAATGTTTTTAGCTGAAGTTCACTGTGCACAAGGCCTGATAAAGAGAGGCCTTTAATAGGCCAAAGAAGAGCCTATTTCTAGCCATAGTAAGACAAGGGTATTTGACCTTGGACCTTAAGTAATTTGGGACCCTTGGCAGTTATTTATTTAAGATGGAAATGGCTCTTATGTGCATTGAATTGTTTTCTGTTTATGGAGTGGTTGCCCAGGATAGCCTCCCATACAAGGAAGAAGGGACTAAGCACAGGACTCTAGTTTTCGGTTCTCTTTGTCTTTGGTTTTCACCATAATTTATAATTTGGCATTGAGGCTTATGCATCAGTTCTTGTGGGGCTGTCTCCTGTCAATAGTGAGTTTCTAGACCTCTGACCCTGACTGTCAGACTTTGGACTTCAGTGACCAGCCAAGAAACTGCTTCTACGCAGCTGGAAGACATCTGGGTGGTTTTAGAATCTCCTAAAAGGAGTGTGGCATCACTTCTTTTCCAAAGGGAGGCTGTGAAATGTGCAACCTAAACTTAGAAATATTTTGACACTTTATCTCAGATTTCTGGGGTGAGACTCAATTGTAATCATCCTGTATTGTTTACTTCATTTCTTTGTTCCCAGCTGTCACTCATCACGATGTCATCTGTGCAATGGCTGATACATACTCTGCACTTTAAGGACAGTTGATGAATTTGGTACATTCTGTATTCTCAGCAGCATAGCATATTTCTGAGATGAGAGGTTCCAGATAAAGGAACATCTTAATGTAAATACTGTATATTGATTCTGAAATAATTTTTATATGATCTATTTATGATGTTAATAAAATGCTTTAAAGATACATTTTTCATTAATTGTTAACATATTAAGTGATAAAAGTAAAGGGCATATCTTAAATCTCAGGGTTTCTGAGAACTCAGAAATGCAACCAAAATCATTTAGGAAGTTATGGAAAGAATGACAGAAGCCAAACTTGTGATCTTGCTGCCTTTTTTCATAAAATGATAACATTTCCAGTGACTTCATGAACAAAGTATGTGACCATGTATGTGGCTTCTGGCATTATATGTTAAGCTTAACAAAGTTGCTTGATCCTCAGTACATGTTACAGAATCTGAAGGTGAATTCCCTAGATGCAATAATTATGAATAGTGACTTCCTCAGGAAAGTATGCAGCAATTCAAATTCTCTCCACTGAGCTAAGACTCTTCCACTATTATTTCTGTGCACAACTTTTTTCCTATTAAAAAACCTTCCTGGGTTGGAGAATAATGAAAAGATCAAGTCAGATGTGATAGAAGGCAGGGAAAGACCTTGTAGTTTGCTAAGCACACGGGCAGGCCACTGTGAATATTTCTTGAATGAAGTGGTCTATGTGGGTAGGCTGCTTACCTTAGCTCATGGCTCTCCTTTTCATTGTGGGAATTTGTCATTTCTACATGAAAATTTGTCCAGCTTGTGAGATGACTGACAAAATGCACCACCCCTTTCATTTTAGATTTTTGTTCACTGATCAAGTAGCATGTTTGTTCAGCTGTACACAGTTAGCATGTGTCCACATAAAAGGAGACAATGCTACACAGCTGACAGCAGTTAAAGAGGATGAGGGCACATTATAAACCCTACTCTTTACCTGTGTGGAGAGAGCCGACATCAGTCTGGCACTTTCTCTAAACTATCTACATTTTTGCTGTGCGCATATATTAACACATGCTTTTAAAAGGTCTGTTTGCTGAATGGAACCTGTGGAGTTACTGTATTTTGGACCATTAGGCACAGCTTTGCAAACACTTGAAAAGTCTGCAACTCTTTTATCTGCTGATGGGGTTAAACTGCAGTGACTGGTGGTTTCCTGTGGATTTTGAACTTGAAGGTAATGTCCTATTACCAAAAACAGCATTGAGCCACCATGATCACTACATTTGGTAATCTTAAAAGGAAGAGAATATTTCTCTGATGAAGGCCTGGCTATTTCTTGGTGGTACCTACATCCCAGAATGACCCTGCTGAGGCATCCTAACAGAGTGCAGAGGAGTTATGGATGCAGGGGCAGGAATCCAGGCTTTAACCAGCCTCAGTGATGAGGCTGAACTACATGGCATCAAGGTTCCTTCTATTTCCAACCTGTCATGGATCTATGATTCCAGAAAGAATTTTTTCTA
Organism: Nycticebus coucang; assembly: GCF_027406575.1. Lineage (NCBI taxonomy): Eukaryota > Metazoa > Chordata > Mammalia > Primates > Lorisidae > Nycticebus > Nycticebus coucang. Next base: position 69,817,463 of record NC_069780.1, read on the forward strand.
TTTCATGTCCTTAGGCAAGGCTTATGTATAATATACAAACAACTCAAGTGATATTATATAGCATATTCTCTTCCTAAAAGTGTTCTCAAAAATCATCTAATATCTTTCTGCAATAATTTCAATCCTAGGCCTTTACCAGAAAGTTATTCCTAAGTTTGAACCTCAGTCACAATAGCTGTAAATTATTATTAGTATACCGTACTTGGTCTCTAGGAAAAGTCCAGAAGTGTTTCCACTGAAGGAGGGCAGGGAACTTCACCCCAACATATGGCCCCCTGATATAATCAGTGTTTCGAATTAAAGGCCCTGAGAGATCAAAAGACACTGGTCTTCCAGTGTCTTTCTCCCTGTCTATACAAAAACCTGATGGATCCACTAAGAGAACAACTGTTTTTCCTCTGCTTCCCTGTTTTCTTATTATTTTTGCAGAAAAGAAGACCAAAAATATAACCATACCTGAAAAGATCCTTTCACAAGATGTCTCTTGTAACCTCATTCAATTTCCAAAGAGAACCATATGCAAATTAATCTCTGCTCCCTGATCCATTTTTCTTCTTAGTAATCATTTATTGCCACTTGATGAATATATTGTATACTATGCTGTATTCTCCAAGGCCTCCTCCACCCTATAACAAGGCTATATAAATATCTGAGCACAGATATGGGGTACTGACTGTGCTCCTCCCCTGAACCCACACTGATCTGCCGCTTGTGAATTGATTTTTCAGTGAAACTTCAGAGGGCAAAGGGGAAGTTTCCCCTTGGCCCCTACCCCCCTTGATTGTATAATGGTTCTGTGTGTATCACTGCTGCATCCCCTCTGCCTAGGACAGTTCCTGACACAGTTCCTTGGCAGGGGCTCAACAAATACGTTTGGAAAAAATAAATACATGAACAAATGGATCTTCTTCATAAATGTGAAGCATGAGACTGATTCTCAATCCTACTGAATACGGAGTTGGTCTATAGCATTTCCACAAAGCCTGTTTCTAATCATGCCCTTGACATCTCTTCATGCGTTTTGCCCACACTGTTCACTGTACCTGAAATGCTGTTGGCCTTCATTTCTCTGTCCTCAAATTCCACCTACCCCCTAGACTCAGCACAAGTGGTACTTTCTTCGGGGGCTCTTCCAATCTGCCTTTTCTGGATTCCCTTAGTCCAGTGGTTCTCAACCTTCCTAATGCCGTGACCCTTTAATACAGTTCCTTGTGTTGGGGTGACCCCCAACCATAAAATTATTTTCATTGCTAGCAATGAAATTATTAATTAATAAACTACTATAAGCCTCCAGGCCCCTAGTACAGGCTTTCCTTACAGTACTGGTCCACTTCTGATGCTCTTCCTTTTCTCTCCCTTTTCTTTCCCTGTGTTCTTTGACCAAAAACCAGCTCTGGGAGAGAAAAGCAACAGACTGTTCTGACACAATCTTTCTAGCTATAAGGAAAGGTGTGGTGATGGCAGGGAAAGGAATTTGAAGCTGTATGTTTGCAGGTTGCAACTTTTCATGTTCATTCCTCATCATCACAGAAAAGTAAGCATTGATTATAAAAGGAAAGAACTGATGTGAAATCAAGCATGTAAAATCATGTAAAAACGTCCCCACCGCTGTGACTGTTCCTCTCTCCCTTCTCACTTTGCCTTGTTAACGCCTTCTCTGTGTGCAGCTCTCTGTCTAAGCAAACCTTTCCTGACCTCTTAGCAAGAGATAGTTGCTCCAGCCATAATCCTAGTCAGAATCTGGAGATTAAAAACAAATTCTAATTTTCCAAGAAGATTAGAATTAGGTTCAAAAACCACATAACACCACGTTGTCATTTTTTCTTTTAGAGTGTTCCTATTTCTCTGTTTGCACTCCAAATTCATCAACTAGACTTGACCAAGCAGTGATTTTTCAGATGTCTCAAGTGGGCTTAAATTTACTCAGATTCTCCTTCTTGTCTGTTGGGAAGACATTAGATCTTGAACTGTTGGTCTGAAGGGATCCTTCTGCCATGGCCTCCCAAAGTGCTGGGATTACAGTTGTTAGTTCCAGAGCCCAGCCAGGAAAATAGCAGATAATTTGTATGTGAGATAGTGAGAGGGGTATTTCTCTTTTCAAAACTAGGTTATCAAAGTTAATATCCTAGTAGGCACTCCCTGATATATCTTTGATTTAACAGAAAATATAATAGAATGCTAAATTTCCCTGAAGAAGTATACTGAAAATTCATATAATTTTAAGAAAAAAATTACTATCTTAATTCTTTCTTTTTTTTCTTTTTTTTTTTGAGACAGAGTCAAACTATGTCACCTTCAGTAGAGTTCTGTGGCTTCACAGCTCACAGCAACCTCAAACTCTTGGGCTTACGTGATTCTCTTGCCTCAGTCTCCCAAGTAGCTGGGACTACAGGTACCCACCACAATGCCCAGCTATTTTTTTGTTGCAGTTGTTTAGCTGGCCTGGGCCGGGTTCTAACCTGCCACCCTTGGTGTATGTGGCTGGCGCTCTAACCACTGTGCTACAGGCGCTGAGCCTACTATCTTAATTCTAATAAGGAAATTTTGGAGAAGCAAAGCATCAACCTCATTGCTTATCCTTATTCTTATTTTATTTATTTATTTTTGGAGACAGAGTTTTACTCTATTACCCAGGCTAGAGTGCTATAGTGTCAGCTTAACTCACAGCAACTGCAAACTCTTAGGTTCAAGGGATACCCTTGCCTCAGCCTCTTGAGTAGCTGGGACTCCAGCTAAAGTTTCGATTGTTAGTAGAGATGGGGGGTCTTGCTCTTGCTCAGGCTGGTCTCGAACTTATGAGCTCTGGGGATCCTCCCTCCTTGACCTCCCAGAGTGTGAGAATTACAGGTGTGAGCCACTAGACCTGGCCTATTCTTAGCTTTTGATACTTGTAAAAACGTGTTTTATCCTTGATTTTTTTTCTTTATAATGGAGCAAAATTGTTTTATTGCACATATTTGAGATCTAGTCCTTTGAGGAGACCTCACAACAAACAAACAGACAAAATGCCCCCTCTCATCTCACTCATACTTTCCCTTGTCCTGTGGGTGTTTCAAAGACATAATCTCAAACAGAATAACAGAGCACATGGTACATTTGCCTTGTCCACGTCTACTCAAACTGTGTTTATCTCTTGGCACAGCTCTCCATTTATTGGAGGCTCTGTGCTGTATCTATAAAGCAGTGACATTAATTTGGGGTCTATCACAGCTCAGTCTAATCCTGCTTAGATCTGAGCTTATCAACTCATTATCACTCAGATCCACACGGAGGTGTGGTGAGAAAGAAAGTAGTAAAACTAACTTGAGACTAGTGATAAAATAGTCTGATCCTGGCTTTGCCTCTGTAACCCTTTTCTTTTAAAAGTTCTAGAAAGGGTGGTGGAGATCTAGACAAATCATTCTGAACTTGATGCCTCTTATTGCTTCTGGGAGAGGTGCAGTGTCCCTGTCTTTGGTTGAATTTCCCTGGACTGAGGAAAGCCGAGTGGTGCCAGATGTCCTGCCAGTGTCTGAGGCAGAGGCCCAGATGCCCCCACTCCATGGTACCCTGGTGCTGCCTGACGCCACATACATTTCTGGTTGTGAGGGATGCTCCTTACACTGCTGAGTTGAGGGCACTCTGGGGGCAGGCCTGTGGGTGTTTAGATACTTGACTTAGGTCCTCTTCTTGTGTTCCTGTCAAGTTACAACCTACAGGTCACCTCCTTGGGCTGTGTGTGTGTTTTAACTGGCCTGTATGTATTGCCCTTGTGCTGGTTATGTCTATGTACTTAAAAAGCTACTCTCAGTTTTTGAAGAACATAAAATATTCTTTTAAAAGATTATTTAAACTCGGTTTGCCTTTCATCTATTGAGGGAAAGCGTGAGAAGCAGCAAGAGGACTTACCATCAGCACGATCAGCCAGGATAGTCACTTTGGTGGCAGGGAACTTGGCTCCCAGCCGCCCTCCCACCGGCAGGCTCAGAGACACCCTGAAAGATTCCTCCTCTTCATAAAGAGAGTCGTCCACGATCAGGACCCGGCAGGTCTTCTCAGTCTCATCCTTGTCAAAGCGGAGGGTGCTGGGGTGGTCTTCTGGACGTGAGATGTAATCAGAGAAAGATGACGCTGCCGAAGGAATGGTCGTGCCTGTGGCAGAACCTGTGGGCATGAGAAGGAGCAGCAAAGGGGAAAAGAAATGGAACAGGAAGCCTGTCCCCTACTGCTTCTCCAACCCGTTTTTAGACAATAATTATTTGAACGATAAGGCACACTCATCTCTTATAGTCACAAATTTTTTTTTGTTTGAGACAGAGGCTTACTTTGTCACTCTTGGTGGAGTGCTGTGGCATCCTAGCTCACAGCAACCTCAAACTCTGAGGCTCCAGTGATCCTCTTGCTTCAGCCTCCCATGTAGCTGGGACTACAGGCACCCACCACAACGCCTGGCTATTTTCAGAGATGGAGTCTTGCTCTGGCTCAGGCTGGTCTCAAACTCCTGAGCTCAGGCAATCCACCCTCCTTGGCTGGGATTGTGTGAGCCACTGTGCCTGGCCAGTCACAAATATTAATATTGTAATTCAAAGGCTTTCAGAATAGACTCTAATCTGATATTTTAACATGACTCAGATTTAGTGGTCTTTAAATAGGGTAAAGTTTGTTTAGATTGGGGCTAAGTGAACAGAAGGACCATAGGATGGCAGGGCTGGCTATGGGATACCACACCTTCCACGTTATAAATGGGAAAACTGAGTTGCAGAGAAGGCAGAACCCACAGCTTTAGAATCATGTACAGTTTTTCCTGCTCTGCTCCGCCCTCAGTGGAGTCCCCAATGGAGTCCCCACACCTCAATGCAGCCACTAAGTCATCTGTTATATTACAAGAAGTATAGAATTGATGAGAGGATTTCAGGACGGATTCAGTACACTTAAAATTTTATTGTAATAATTTACTTACATTAAGATTCACCAATGTAAATGTACGATTTGATGAGTTTTGGCAAGTGTGTATACTCATGTGACCTCCACCACAGTCATCATAGAGAACATTTTTATCCATCGCAAAGTTGCCTTGCCCTCCTGGTAAATCCATCTCCTTCCCCATCTCCCACCTTCTGGGAACCACAGATTGGCTCTCTGTCACTATTGACTTATTTACTTTTATGAGAATTCTTATAAATGGAATCACATAGTACTTAGTCTGTTGTGTCTGAATTCTTTCACTTAGCACAATGCTTGTGAGATTCATCCGGTATTATGATTTTGTCTCCTTTTCCCGCTGCCTACTGTTCCCCACTATGCAGCCACACCACGGTTTGTTTATCCACTTGTCAGTTGGTAATTTGGTTTGTTTCTCTCTCAGCTATGCTGAATAATGCTACGATTATTCTGGCTCATGAGTGGATATATCATTTTATTTCTTTGGAGTAAATACTTAAAAGCAGCACTGCTTTGATTAAGTGCATTTATGCAGTATTAAAAACAGCAACACATAGGTTTAGATTTAGAGTAAAAAGGTGAAAAGTAGTCACAGTAAACTTAATGATTCAGGCAGACCCAAGGTTATAAAATAACTCAGTAGACAAGATAAGCACTTTTTGAAAAGTGTAAATATTTGTCACCACACTTCATTTTAGTACAAGGCGATGGGGACATGACAGTAACCTCCAGGACTAGACGCGCAGGCTTGTGAGGGGCCCTCTTGCTTAGAACTCTGGTATGTGCCCGTCTGCAGGATAAGGCTAATGCCCACCGCCTTCTGCACATCAATGTGAGTTCATCATATCTATGACTTTGTGTTGCACATAAACTGACAGATTGTTACAAAGTGAAAGCAGTTTCCAACTGACTGTGGAGGCTTTGTTCAGAAGGGCAGTGACTCAGAGTGTTTTAGAATCGTTTTTCAAAGGAATGGGTTTTAGAATTATTGAGAAGTAACACCTTGACTGCTTTGTTATTCTAGGAAAATACAGAAAGGTTATAGCTGGGGAGCTGGGGAGAATGAAATGTGCTTGCTGGGGCAGAGGATAGAAACTGATGGAAATGGACAGAAATAGGGAACTACCATCTGGAGGGGAAGGTAGCCAGGGTTCAGTGTGGGTCTGCGCTTTTTAATCTTACTCCTTTGTGACATTCCTTCCCTGGCAAAACCCATACATGATAGGGTCCTCTGAGCTCCAGTCAACCAGGAAAGCCTGCTTCTCGGAATGTCAGATATAAGCACTATCACTACGTTTAGGAGATAGGCACTCCCCAGCCAAACGGGGAGGGAAGCGCTTAGCGGCTCACAGGATTAGATGATAACACTTTGTCAGGGAGACTTTCTGAGCTCCAGGACACTCCAACAAAAAGGAAAAAAGCTCTTACAACATCCCGATTAACTAACAACCAACCTCTGGAATGACCATTTAAAGAGCCAGATATTTAAACAGGGTGATTCCTTGGAAAATACCCTTTATTATTTTGCCTAGTCACCTAGCGTGTGGCACGTGGGTATGACAGGGGAAATGACAGAAGAAACAACACATCTCATTCCTCAGGATGAATTCCAAAAGCAGATACTGTACATACTGGACTCTCACACTGTCTTTATTACCTAACATTAACTGTAACTGTATTAAATCGATTTCTCAATATAGTTCACCTAATTAATAGTCAGATACTACTTTATCCATAGTTAAAAAAAAAAGTAATTGAGATTTTCCCCTTTTCCGTTTAATTTTTTGAATGGACCAAGCCATTTACTGAACTAGAAATGACATTTAAGTTGGTAGATTTCAGGGTTAAATGAGATGCTGAAATAGAATTCTTTTTAGAAATGGGGGCTTGCTCTTGCTCAGGCTGGGCTTAAACTCCTGAGCTCAAGCAATCCACCCACCTCAGCCTCCTAGAGTGCTGGGATTACAGGTGTGACCCACCATGCCTGGCCCTTATTCCAATTTTGAATGGCATTTTATCCCAAGTTCAGGAGGCCAGCTCAAAGAACTTCTGCTCACCTTCAGAGGAGATCAGCAGCCAGAAGTGGACAGTGAAGGTGTCCTGGCACCTGTCTCTGCCGTGCTTGCCACGGTGCTGCTCCCCGCGTGGTGACACAGCCCCTTTCTAATCATCGCACTGCTGCATGCAAGGTCCCCACACAGCCTCATACCTTGATGTGTAGAGCAAATGACCATTAGTTCCTGGCTTGCGTCTCCAGAACGTCTTACTGGAATCAAAAGCTCCCCAATGTCTTCTCCTATTTTGTATTCTGCCTCTGGAATATAAACTGTTGATTCTAGAAAAGATGACAGAAGACTTTTCAGCAAGATTTAGATTGGATTGGTGAGATTTTAACACACCTGAGCAGAAATTAGTCTTCGGCCCTTACACATTTTTCAACATGATTAACTGTATTAAAGATAGTGAAAATGGGAAGTACAATTAAGTGGGGCTGAGGAGGCAGTGGAATTGGGTTTAGGGGATCCCTTCTGAAAGGTTAGAAAGGATAGCATTGAAACAGAAAGAAAAACCTTGCAGCAATTTTGTGTCTTTTTTTTGGAGGTCAAGTTTTAGGTCTTCTAAGTAGAGATCACTTTTTTTGTCCTTATTTTATTTTTACTCTGTTTTGTTAATGCTTTTTAACCATCAGGTAATCTAATTTATTAATGAAGAGAAATATTTTCTTGCTTTATTCAACAGACAACTTATTCAATGTTTATCGAGCAGACACTGTGTAAGACACCGTCAGACTGTGCTAGCCCTTTAATATGTTGTAAAACATAAACTACAGGCCCTGCTGTCAATTTTTAAAATAACATTGCTGCTGAAACTTACTGAGTTGTGTATGTATGCATGTGCATGTGTGTGTATGTGTGTCTATGTGCGCACATGTGCACACACATGCCTATTCCTATGGATTATCAAAACATTCACTAACATATCAATATGAATATTGATTACGTTTTGTTGATGGAATTAAATGTAACATTTTTATTTGGGATTTTTAATATTTTCCAAGATTTTCATTAAGCGTGCATTGTGTAATTAAAATATATGTGTTTGCTTAAAAACTTTTTTTAAAGGAGCTTGTTCCTATTCATTGGTAGGGGGTCTCAAGGCCCCACTATGAAAGTTTCCTTCTGCCAAGGCATTGCCTGCCCTTGCTACCTTATGGAAACGTCCATTATCAACATTTTCAGATAATAATTTGGGGGCATTGTTTTATTTTTCCCTCAATACACCTATTTTGGAAGATTGAGACAAAAAGGCACAAACCCACATGTAATAAACAAGGTAATCTCATCAAGTCTACAAAGTGAAATTTGTAAAATAAGAAGCACTAGGAACCAACCAAAATAAGTTGGGGAGTCCCAGTAGGGATGAATGGAAAGGATAACTTGGGAGCACTGCTTTAAGTAAACACTGTTTCAGAAAGGAAGAAGAGCTAGAGGAATAAATTATCCCTCACTGGCATATCAAAGAGCAGGAGCATAGATTCGGAAATGATGCAAGCAAGAACAGAAAATACTGTAGGAGATCATTTTTTTCTTTAGGAACTATTACTAAGTGATGGCTCAGAAACCAATGTTAAATAATCTAGTTATCATATATTAACTTTTTTCTTCTTTACTTTCCTGCCAAAAGTACTTTCAGCAATGCTAGGATCAAGATCTAGGAAAACATTGGTCTTGGGTTACAGGAGAAAAGGATCAGTGATCATTTTCTTGCCTCCACTTTACCTTCTCTAGTTGTCTACTATCTTTACAAAAAGTTGGCATCATGGAAGAAACTAAAACTAAGTTAAAGTTATAAAGGTCATGTGAAAAAACAGCTACAACAGGACAGTTATTCAGGCATGTCTTCTATTTTCCCTGTCTAGAAAGCCTGCTCCTATCTGCTCTTCTAATCAAAATCCCGTTTACTCTTCAAGACTCAGCTCTAACCCTGCTCCCTCTCACGAAGCCTAACTTGCTTGGGAATGCGGAGCTCTCTCCATGTTCTCCTCTCAGAGCTCTGGCTGTTTGTCCATGTGTTTTACATTTACCTCATAACTGATTCATGTTTCTGAGTGTTATATCAACAAAACTCACTGACATCTTCTTGTTAGGTGGTAGAGGCGGTGTTTTCTACTTCATTTGTATCTGCCCAAATGCAGAACATATAGAACAGTATTTCTCAAATTGTAGTTCAAGAAAAGTGGAATGCAGAGATTTTTAAAGGCGATTCCTTTGGTATAACAACAACAACAACAAAATCCATGGTCCAGTTGGGAAAACTAGGCTAAACAAAGTTAAATAATTTCTTTATGGGAGAGTTTCTCAATATCCTTAATATGTTAATGAGAATTATAATGCTTCCAAAGAGAGACAAAGGTTGGCATAGTTTCTAGACTTGTTTGACCATGAAAAGCTTTCAACTCCTTGTAGACATTTGATTACATTAATGTTCTCTCACACAGTTTAGGACACATTAGGGCAGGGCATTCTACGGAGTCCTGTGGAATGTAAGGACTCTCCCTGATTGTACGCATGTGAATTCTTTCATCTTTTGTGATAATCAGTGTGCCTAATTAAAATCCGAAGATGAGCACTAAAACTGCCCTTTCAGAAGCCTTCTTCTACTTTCATGAAAAGGGATAGCATACATAAGTGCTAGGTAGAATTTTTTCATTTTTAATTTCTTAGGGGAAATATTTGCTGAATGAATGAATTGAATGAATGTATAAAACAAAGTACTGAATTCAAGATAGGATGTATACACCACTAGAACCTTGTGGAATATGAGTTAAAATTCATGGTTTGCCTGGTACGGAGCAGCCATCTAGGACAGTGCCTCTGTAGGTCCCCATTTGATCTGGTGTGCAGCTGCAGGGGCTCCCAGAAGATCATGAAAAGATGGTGGGCCAGGAATGGGCTCTGAGGATCAGCCACGTGGGGGCAGAGCTGGTCCATACCTTGGTGTGCAGAAAACTTGTGAGAACTTGTTTATATGTAAAAGAAACGCTAATAAAGATTCTCTCTGTTTTAATTGACTATATTCCTTTTTAAAACTCATAAGAGCAAATGAAAACTTACTGTCTTAAAGTGATTTACTTTGCTTTAAATCCTAATGGATGTGGACACACCTAGTGGCTTACGTAGCCAGAGGGAAGTATGGTTGCCTGAAATGGACCCACTGACTTGGCTAATAGAGCTTCTCACTCAGTGGCACGTACCATCTTCAGGGTCTACGATTTCAACTGTTGCCATTTCTGGAAACTCCAGTGCAGCCATGACAGGTTCTGACAGAATGATCTGGAAGGTCTCTGAAGTCTCATATTCATTGTCAGATACAATTCTCATTCTCCATCTGGCTGTAGTCTGTCCAGGATTGAATTGGACCTGTTTGTTGTAGGCCTTTCTTTTAAAATCTTTATCTTTTTTTGCAGTTTCATCTTTGGTTTCAATGCCTGAATAAAAATAAGAAAACTATAAGTATAAAGTCAAGTGATTAAAGGAATATTTGCTTTTCAATGTAGTGTCTATTATTGATTGTTCAATGTAGTGTCTATTATTGTTGATGAAGATAGATACTATAGAAATTGTTACTTGGTCCATACTGAACCTGAGTCAAAGCATTCTATGATAGACATAATTTTATCTGACAATGTGAATGTTACTTTTTTTTTTTTTTTGCAGTTTTTGGCCAGGGCTGGGTTTGAACCCACCACCTCTGGTATATGGGGCTGGTGTCCTACTCCTTGAGCCACTTTTTTTCCATTATTATTATTATTATTGCTCAATATTTCATTGTAGCAATCATCTGATTTTTTTCCAATTGTATTTACCTCCGTTCTTTACAAGGTTTTTGTTTCTATTCCTTATCTTAAACATTGTTATTGTTATTACATTTTAAGCCTATTTAATTTTGTGAAGGCAAAAAGTGGAAACCAAATAAACACATGTATGTGTACAGAGAAAATAAAAGAAATTGTTACTTTTAATGCTCCTTGTAAATAACCTTCTGACCTTCTTTGCTAAGAGAGTGTGGAAAGTAAGAACAAGTGAAATCAATTAAGAGGAAAGTGGGAGGGGTGGCACTTGTGGCTCAAAGAAGTGGGGCACCGACCCCATATGCTGGAGGTGGCGGGTTCAAACCTAGCCCCTGCCAAAAACTGCAAAAAAAAAAAAAAAAAAAAGAGGAAAGTGGGTAAGGAGGAGCAACACACAGAAAGAGAAGAACAGACCAGTCATTAACTTAGTTATTCTAGCAAATGTTCACTGAGGGCCTCTTATGTGCCAAACTCTACCAGGTTCAGGGGATTCAGAGATTAGTAAGAAACCATCCCAACCCCCAGAAAGCTGACACTCTAAAAAGAGATAAGATACTAGAATATGAGCCCTATAGAGGCAGAGATCTTTGGCTATTTTGTCCTCTGATAAATTCCTGAAGATTAGGACAATGACTGTCACATGGTAGGTATTCATAAATATTTTTGAGTGAACATTTCATAGCTGATAGTTCCAATTTCCAGTCTTTGAAATAATGTCTCCATAGATTGATTTGATCCTTTCTCGTGGTGGCTGGTTTCTTGTGTTTAGCAATTTTTGATTGTGAAAGAATTCTTAGTAATTTTTCAGGCAATTTGTGCAGCATTGGTGGGAATGAAGAGTGGGGATGGTAGATTTGAGCTCTGTATGGAAACAGGAATTCTGAAGAGACTACAATAGCAACAAAGTAGTGTTAAAATACCCAGCATGAGATATAACTGTGAAATGTGCCACCCCATTAAGACTAAGATGATCTCCCCTCGCCCCAAAATGTTCGACAACATTCTAGTATTCTTTGGTTTTGATTTGACATACCAATGAAGGGTCAATGAATCGACAGTACCCATGCCTCACCACTGTGAGTCTCACTGTACTGCACTAAATCAACTTATGACCTGACGTCAGCCTATGGTGACAATTTGAAGTAAAATGAGATTAATAGCCCCTTGGCCTCATTCTTGAAGGGTCTGAGAACTTGTAAAAGATACCCAAAGCTGGGAGAAGGTTGAAGAACGCACATCAACCCCACTGAGGTGAGCTGCAACTACAAGGATACAAACAAAAGGTACAAAATCCATCACCAAGTAGATGGGAGTCCCCTCCCCAATGAGAACGGCTCAGAGTGCCCCACAAACAATCGGGCAGAGTTCAAAGGTCCTCCCACTACACTCCACGAGAGAGACCCTCTAAAAACTGGACCTACCTCCCCTACTAGGGTGCCATGGCGTCCTACTGCCAGGCATAAAACTGTATAAACTATATATAGTCTCTACCTGGAATTCTGAGCTCCCGCCACTCCCCTTCACTCACACTGAAGTCTGGAGGCCAGTCCTGGTTGGCGAAGAGGGGACGGCACCAGAGTGGCAGTTCCCTGAGGCACAGTGCGACAGCTGTCTTTTGGTGACAATACAGCCAGGCATAAAACTGTGTAGAGCTGTGTGTGTTCTCTGCACACAACCCCAGGCTCCCAGAGCTCCCCGCACTCCCCTCTGCTCTCGCTCCAGGGTCTGGAGGCCTGTCCCCCAGGGGTCCAGACTCTTGGGCGATTGCTCGAGGGGTGTAGAGAGTGCTGGGGTACAGGAGCGGAGAGAGGACGGTTGGCTGGAAGGGAGCTACACCGGAGCAGCGGGTTGCCTGAGCCATAAAACAGCAGCCCTCTTTTGCTAGCAATACGGCTTACTACCAAATATTCTGAAGCCACACCCCCTGTCTCCCTGGGCAACCAGAGACTCTGAGTATAGGATTTGCCTGAGGTTACTCCAACTTGCAAACCAGGAAAACTCCCAGGGCAGGGCTGACCCAGAGGTCCGCTTTACTAAACCTAAGACGCACCTGGCCCTCAGGGGATCGTCAGCCTATAGACAGTACAAGAGCAAAGACAAGCTGATTTGGAACTCAGTTCAGCTTCTCTTCTGCAGAGGAACCGCAGAGTTGCTCTGTTCTGTTCTGTCAGTAACATTAATCAGGGGCGAGACTAGACCTGAGTGAAAACCCCCCAACCTTCATCAAGCACCCGAGGTTGTCAGGCCTCACCTCCTCCTGCTAGAGAGAGGCAGAGCGCAGCGGCCTGGCAGACTTCCTTGTGATTCAGGCAGGTGCAAACTCCTGGAGTACAGATTCACTACAGGTAACTGGGTCAGCCAAGTGCAGGGCTATCAGTGACTGGGTGTGACAGCGGTGCAAGGTGGGGAAGGAGGCATCAACCTTCCCAGACTGATCTATTGACTGGGTGGCTCCTCCTGACTCCACGCAGCACTGGAGCAAGCCACATCAGAGTAGTCACCAGACCCCTGTGATCTAGTTCCCAGATCAGTCTTAAACTCTCTCACCCGAGACAGATGCAGACTGAGACAATTGCTTTGGACTTTTTGAACTGAACCAATTGCTTGAGCACAAATCAGGTGGTGCCCTGGGTGCACAGTGGTAGGAAGGTTTGATTGTTCTTTTCCAACTGTTTGCCAGTGGGGAGTGGGGTGACTTAATTGCTGATATTTCTCCACAGCTGAGACTTCAATCCAGAGTATCTGTTTCACGAAGGTGGAACAGAAACCAGCTGAAAACAAGACAGAAACACTTAGTCCCACCACACCAGACAGGGCCCCAGTTTCTCAGGACATAACACTGTACAGGCCCTTGACAAAGCCCCAGGAAAAAAAATCAGAGGGAGTAAAACAACCACGGGGCGGAATCAGTGGAAAAACTCTGGTAACATGAATAACCAGAATAGATCAACCCCCCCCCAAGGAAAGATATGGCAGATGCAATTGAAGATCCCATTCATAAACAACTGGCTGAGATGTCAGAAATCGAATTCAGAATTTGGATTGCAGACAAGATTAACAAAGTGAAATTAGGAATTCGAGGAGAAATTCAAAAGTTGTCTCAAGAATTTAACGAATTTAAAGACAAAACCACCAAAGACTTAGACACACTTAAGCAAGAATTTGCAGCCCTCAAAGATATGAAAAATACAGTAGAATCCCTCAGCAACAGAATGGAGCAAGCAGAAGAAAGGATTTCTGACATCGAAGATAAAGCCTTTGAATGCTCTGAAACTCTCAAAGAGGAAGAGAAATGGAGAGCAAAAATGGATCACTCTCTCCGAGAGCTCTGGGATAATTCAAAGAAGGCGAATATCCGAATTATAGGAGTTCCAGAAACAGATGAAATGGTCTCGCTGGGCACATCGGCCCTTCTGCATGAAATTATGAAAGAGAATTTTCCAGACATGCCTAGAGACTTTGAATTCAGATAGTGGAAAGCTTCAGAACCCCAGCGCGACTCAACCACAATAAGACATCCCCCAGGCATATCATAATTAACTTCACTAAAGTTAATATGAAGGAGAAAATCCTCAAAGCTGCCAGGAGAAAGAAAACCATTACCTTCAAAGGGAAGAATATTAGAATGACTCCAGATCTCTCTGCTGAAACTTTTCAAGCCAGAAGAGGGTGGTCACCGACTTTTAATCTCCTAAAGCAAAATAACTTTCAACCCCGGATCTTGTATCCAGCTAAACTGAGTTTCATTTATGATGGAGAAATTAAATACTTTAATGACATTCATATGTTGAAGAAATTTGGCATAACAAAACCAGCTCTTCAGGATATTCTCAGACCTATCCTCCATAATGACCAACCCAATCCTATACCACAAAAGTAAACTCACTCAGAAACTTCGGATCAAACTTCAACTTCCACACAGGCAAAAGGATTAAAAATGCCCACTGGACTTTTGAAAAACTCGATACCCAAAACTTCACCAGACTTATCAATATTCTCCATTAATGTGAACGGCTTAAACTGTCCTCTAAAGAGGCATAGGTTAGCTGACTGGATACAAAAACTCAGGCCAGATATCTGTTGCATACAAGAGTCACATCTTAACTTAAAAGACAAATACAGACTCAGGGTGAAAGGATGGTCATCCATATTTCAGGCAAACGGTAATCAGAAAAAAGCAGGCGTTGCAATTTTATTTGCAGGTACAATAGGCTTTAAACCAACAAAAGTAAGGAAGGACAAGAATGGTCACTTCATATTTGTTAAGGGTAATACTCAATATGATGAGATTTCAATTATAAATATCTATGCACCCAACCAGAATGCACCTCAATTTATCAGAGAAACTCTAACAGACATGAGCAACTTGATTTCCTCCAGCTCCATAATAGTCGGAGATTTCAACACTCCTTTGGCAGTGTTGGATGGATCCTCCAACAAGAAGCTGAGCAAAGAAATCTTAGATTTAAACCTAACCATCCAACATTTGGATTTAGCAGACATCTACAGAACATTTCATCCCAACAAAACTGAATATACATACTTCTCATCAGCCCATGGAACTTACTCCAAAATCGATCACATCTTAGGTCACAAGTCTAACCTCAGTAAATTTAAAGAATAGAAATTATTCCATGCATCTTCTTGGACCACCATGGAATAAAACTTGAGCTGAGTAACAACAGGACTCTGCATACTCATACAAAAACATGGAAGTTAAATAACCTTATGCTGAATGATAGCTGGGTCAGAGATGAGATTAAGAAAGAAATCGCCAACTTTTTGGAACAAAACAACAATGAAGACACGAACTATCAGAACCTCTGGGACACCGCAAAGGCAGTTCTAATAGGGAAATTTATAGCACTGCAATCCTTCCTGAAGAGAATGGAAAGAGAGGAAGTTAACAGCTTAATGGGACATCTCAAGCAACTGGAAAAGGAAGAACATTCCAACCCCAAACCCAGTAGAAGAAAAGAAATAACCAAAATTAGAGCAGAATTAAATGAAATTGAAAACAAAAGAATAATACAACAGATCAATAAATCAAAAAGCTGGTTTTTCGAAAAGGTCAATAAAATAGATAAACCTTTGGCCAACCTAATCAGGAAAAAAAGAGTAAAATCTCTAATCTCATCAATCAGAAACAACAAAGATGAAATAACTACAGACTCCTCAGAAATCCAAAAAATCCTTAATGAATATTACAAGAAACTTTATTCTCAGAAATATGAAAATCTGAAGGAAATTGACCGATACTTGGAAGTATGTCACCTTCTAAGACTTAGCCAGAATCAAGTGGAAATGTTGAACAGGCCCATATCAAGTTCGGAAATAGCATCAAACATACAAAACCTCCCTAAAAAGAAAAGCCTGGGACCAGATGGTTTCACGTCAGAATTCTACCAAGCTTTTAAAGAGGAATTAGTACCTATATTACTCAACCTGTTCCAAAAGGTAGAAAAAGAAGGAAGACTACCCAACACGTTCTATGAAGCAAACATCACCCTCATCCCCAAACCAGGAAAAGACCCAACAAGAAAAGAAAATTATACACCGATATCACTAATGAATATAGATGCAAAAATATTCAACAAGATTCTAACAAACAGAATCCAGCAACACATCAAACAAATTATACATCTTGACCAAGTCGGTTTTATCCCAGGGTCTCAAGGCTGGTTCAATATATGTAAATCTATAAATGTAATCCAGCACATAAACAAATTAAAAAACAAAGACCATATGATTCTCTCAATCGATGCAGAAAAAGCTTTTGATAATATCCAGCATCCCTTCATGATCAGAACACTTAAGAAAATCGGTATAGAAGGGACATTTCTTAAACTGATAGAGACCATCTACAGCAAACCCACAGCCAATATTATATTGAATGGAGTTAAATTGAAATCATTTCCACTTAGATCAGGAACCAGACAAGGCTGCCCATTGTCTCCATTGCTTTTTAACAGTGTAATGGAAGTTTTAGCCACCGCAGTTAGGGAAGAAAAGGCGATCAAGGGTGTCTATATAGGGTCAGAAGAGACCAAACTTTTGCTCTTCGCAGATGATATGATTGTGTATCTGGAAAACACCAGGGACTCTACTACAAAACTCTTAGAAGTGATCAAGGAATACAGCAGCGTCTCAGGTTACAAAATCAACATTCATAAATCGGTAGCCTTTATATATACTAACAATAGTCAAGTTGAAAAACAGTTAAGGACTCTATCCCATTCACAGTAGTGCCAAAAAAGATGAAATATTTGGGAATTTATCTAACAAAGGACGTGAAAGATGTCTATAAAGAGAACTATGAAACTCTAAGAAAAGCAATAGCTGAAAATATTAACAAATGGAAAAACATACCATGCTCATGGCTGGGAAGAATCAACATTGTTAAAATGTCTATACTACCCAAAGCAATATATAATTTCAATGCAATCCCTATTAAAGCTCCACTGTCATACTTTAAAAATCTTGAAAAAACAATACTTCGTTTAATATGGAATCAGAAAAAACCTCGAATAGCCAAGACATTACTCAGAAATAAAAACAAAGCAGGAGTGATTACGCTACCAGACCTCAGACTATACTACAAATCGATAGTGATTAAAACAGCATGGTATTGGCACAAAAACAGAGAAGTAGATGTCTGGAACAGAATAGAGAACAAAGAGATGAATCCAGCTACTTACCATTATTTAATCTTTGAGAAGCCATTAAAAACATTCAGTGGAGAAAAGATTCCCTATTTAACAAATGGTGCTGGATGAACTGGCTGGCAACCTGTAGAAGACTGAAACTGGACCCACACCTTTCACCATTAACTAAGATAGACTCTCACTGGATCAAAGATTTAAACTTAAGACATGAAACTATAAAGATACTAGAGGAGAGTGCAGGGAAAACCCTTGAAGAAATCGGTCTGGGCAAGTATTTTATGAGGACGACCCCCCGGGCAATTGAAGCAGCTTCAAAAATACACTACTGGGACTTGATCAAACTAAAAAGCTTCTGCACAGCCAAGAACACAGTAACTAAAGCAAGCAAACAGCCCTCTGAATGGGAGAAGATATTTGCAGGTTATGTCTCCGACAAAGGTTTAATAACCAGAACCCACAGAGAACTCAAATGCATTAACAAGAATAGAACAAGGGATCCCATCGCAGGCTGCGCAAGGGATTTGAAGAAAAACTTCTCTGAAGAATACAGGCGTGTGGCCTTCAGACATATGAAAAAATGTTCATCATCTTTAATCATCAGAGAAATGCAAATCAAAACTACTTTGAGATACCATCTAACTCCAGTGAGACTAGCCTATATCACAAAATCCCAAGACCAGAGATGTTGGCGTGGATGTGGAGAAAAGGGAACACTTCTACACTGCTGGTGGTAATGCAAATTAATACATTCCTTTTGGAAAGAGATATGGAGAATACTTAGAGATCTAAAAATAGATCTGCCATTCAATCCTGTAATCCCTCTACTGGGCATATACCCAGAAGACCAAAAATCACATCATAACAAAGATATTTGTACCAGAATGTTTATTGCAGCTCAATTCATAATTGCTAAGTCATGGAAGAAGCCCAAGTGCCCATCGATCCACGAATGGATTAATAAATTGTGGTACATGTACACCATAGAATATTATGCAGCCTTAAAGAAAGATGGAGACTTTACCTCTTTCATGTTTACATGGATGGAGATGGAACATATTCTTCTTGGTAAAGTATCTCAAAAATGGAAGAAAAAGTATCCAATGTACTCAGCCCTACTATGAAACTAATTTAGGGTTTTCACATGAAAGCTATAACCCAGTTACAACCTAAGAATAGCGGGAAGGGTGAAAGGGAGAGGAGGGTGGGGGGAGGTTGGTTGAGGGAAGGATATTGGTGGGATTACACCAGCGGTGCATTTTACAGGGGTATAGGTGAAACTTGGTAAACGGTCTATGAAGCTAGTGAATGATGCCCCATGAGTATATCAATGTACACAGCTATGCGCCTGTGGCTCAAGGAGTAGGGCGCCGGTCCCATATGCCGGAGGTGGCGGGTTCAAACCTGGCCCCGGCCAAAAACCAAAAAAAAAAAATAAGATACCCAAAGCTGTAAAACATGAAAATAATTTCTAATTTCTAGTGCTGTCTTTGCAAAACTGTGGAGGAAAGCCTGTATTTGTATCAGTTTGGTAACTGAGGATGACCATCCAGTATTTAGGAAAAGCCTCCTTTGGCCAAATGTTGGAGTGGAGAACATGAGGAAGAGCGAGTGATGTCCTCAGATGAAGCTTGTGTAGGGCTAGGTGGCGCTGCTGAAGGACTGGAGCAGCAGATGACTATTTAGTTAATTTTTGGTGAGCATCATCTCTGTGGGAGGTGCTGAGGATGTCACACGGAATTAGGTGCAGCAACCGCTACTCTCAAGAGGTTTCTGATTTGTGGGGAGATAGATGAACAGGTGGTTTCGATTCTGTTTGATGAATACCATGGAATAGTAATGCTAGGTGCCATTTACCGATCATCTGTTGTGTGCCAGGGATCAATCGCTAGATTGACTTATAATCACTATTATAAATAATACAGAAATACACCTTGAGGTGAAAAATCTACACATAAGGAAACCAAAGCTCTTTTGAATGCTATGAAAAAGAGTAAGAATCAGAGCAAGAAGTCGCACTCCACAGTTTCATTTCTGTTTTTCTTCTAGATCCTGTGCTTTGGATATTAGCCTGGGTTGGGATGAAGACTTTAGGAAGACTTTTCTGGAGCAACACAGTAAAATATTTTAGAGGTTCATTTTTATGGTGTTGTGGTTTTAAGTAGCATTATGTAGGCTGACTGTAGCTCACTTAACAACAAAGATTGGTGACTAGCACATGCCCCATGCTATTCTTGGGGTCAGACATAACCTGGCCTTATGCAGCTGGAAATCTACTGGGGAAGACAGCAGACAAATAGACGCCCAATCTGCGCCATGAAAACCCATCAAGTGGAGCACAAGGACAGAGCACGGCAGAGGCGTTGGCTTATACAGGGAGAACAGAGGTCTTCTGAGGGCTTCAGTTAGTCTGCAAACAGTCAAATGGCCTTATTCTTAAACCAGGATATGAAAATATTTCCTGGCATATTAACCCAACTGCACAAGAAGCCCTTGAGATAAAGAGCTTTGGAGGCAGAGACCTATAGGAAAAAGGAGGCATATTTCCCCCTAATGGCTGGAAGCGAGTCCCACCATGTGTTGAGGAGGTACCCGGGGGTGTAGACTGAGGCTGAAGGCCACCCAAAAGTCACTTGCTCCTTGGCTGACCCTCGAACAGTGGTTCTCAACCTTCCTAATGCTGTGGCCCTTTAATACAGTTCCTGGGGGTTGCAACCCACAGGTTGAGAACCGCTGTAGAAGAACAGTCTGACTGTAGAAGCCTCGAGCCCAGAGAGGAGCCTGGAGATTGCTTCTTGATTGCTTGTTTTCTCTTGAGCCCATTTTCCCCTGGCTTCTCACCAACAGTTTTGATACATTAGCTGGACTCTGAGTGGAGTCCTGCCTGTCTGGGAAACAGAATGTTCATTTGTGAAATGAAGGTAACACCCCCATCTGTTTTCTCAATAGGTTATGAAAATAAAGCTAAAATGATCTCTGAAAATTCTTGCAGCTAAAGATGTTATGAAAATGCAATGCATATTATAACAATTATTGTTAATTATTAATGATGATAATGAGATATTTTATGAAGGCATTACATGTGTGTCTCCTCCAAGGAGACGTATTTTTGTACTAGGTCCTTGTAAAACAGACAAATTTGACACTGTGTATTGTCTCAAGGAATTTATAACCTAAGAAGGTTAAAACAATTATACATAATCCAAAGAAACAGCTAGAACTTAATACAATAATGCATTTTGTTCTCATAAATAGGCTTTCTAAAGACACAGCTAGAGCTAAGCCTACTAATAGAGGCTTAAAAATAACTTTGAAGGTAATTGACTTGGGGATGATGGGATGGCTCTGAAACATCTTAATCTTTCTGGAGTCCTTTGAATTGTAAAAGAGAGAAAGAATATAACTTGTTAGAAAGAGGCAAACAAAGGAAGGGGGATAACAAATTGACATATATCTAAATCCACAACTCTCGTGGAGCAAAAATCACAGCACCGTTTCACACGTAATTTTTTTACATGTATCATGTCACATTTTTGAGCAAATCATGAGCACCACCCCCAAAGCAGTTATTGATTCTCATTCAGTCTTTCTTACCATTATTTTTAGGCCTGAATTTCATGTTTCCATGACTTTTCACCAACAACTAATCCAGAATTACTTACTGACAAGGGATGTTTCTCCAAGGTATCCTCTGCGTGTGAGGGCCACTTCTAAGAACGTGGAATCTTCATCCACAATGTAGTATTCTTTCTCCAAAGAAAGCCAAGCCCAGTTTAGATGGAAGGGCTGATTTGTTAGTGCATTTCCTCCTGCAATTGACAGGGGCAAAGGAGGAGTCAGCTGGAGTCTGATGGAAAAAATCAGTGATCAGGGTATACATTTTGCTTCCAAAGCCAAGGAAAACATAGTCTCCCCCCCTCCCTTTTTTTGTGGGGAAAGAAAAAATTCTTTACTTTTCTAGAGAGTGCCATGAGCACCATCTTAAATCCTATTCCCTCCACTTTCTGTGTAGATCCAGGTGCCTCCTTTTCATAAAGGGCCCCATGCACCAGGTTTCCAAAGAGCCAGAGCTTAGTACTTTTAAATTCAGCTCCTACTCACCCTTTGCTCCACCCTTCTCTCTCTGCCTTCCTTGTTCACTTCTCTCTCTGCCTCCTTCCTCCATTTCTTTTTCTGCCCTGTGATTTACTCTTCTGGATTATTTGTTTATCCATTTGCTGTCATATTCATCTGGGAGTTTCTTGAAGGAAGTGCCCACATTATGTTTACTTATTTTGTCATATTTCATGTGTGTAAATTTTCAAATCATACATAGAAAACATCTGTCTAAAAGTGGAGATTTTCTGATTGTCAAATTACTTAAATGAATTTACCACAAAAAGAGTAACCCCGATAACCTAAAAACATTTCAGGTATCTTTTCAGATATCTTTTGTGTTTGATAATTATAGTAAAAACTGTATGAATGCACTCAAGAGTTCTCTCACAGATTTAAGTTATAATCTAAGTTTCAGAAAAATGATCAATGAAAAATTGCAATGGACAAATTAAGCCATCTGTTTAATTATTCTGAAAACATTTGTGAGTACCTGCTCTCTACTCTCCACTCTTCTAAGTGTTGAGAATAGAGTGATGGAAGTGACAAAATCCCTGTTCTCATGGAGCTTACTTTCCAGTGGAGGGAAAAAAGCAAATAACATATTTTATGCTTGATGGTGAAAAGTACCATGAAGAAAAATAATCAAGATAGGTGGATAAAGCATGACCAGTAATAAGAAGGGATGACTTCATGTAGAAAGAGTGATTAGCAGACTTTATAAAAGGGGTGTTAATTGATTAGAGATCAGAAGAAAGAATATTTTAGGCAAAGGGAAGAACAAGCACAAAATAAATGTCTCTCTATAAAAACTGATCAATATTTTGTCTTGACCAACTGCCTTCTCCGGCTCTAGTCCCTTCTGAAGCTCTTTTCATTCTTTGCCTATCAGTCAGCATTTAAGAAGGT
Source organism: Nycticebus coucang (assembly GCF_027406575.1). Classification (NCBI taxonomy): domain Eukaryota; kingdom Metazoa; phylum Chordata; class Mammalia; order Primates; family Lorisidae; genus Nycticebus; species Nycticebus coucang. The sequence continues at coordinate 69,839,900 of NC_069780.1, forward strand.
GCACTAGCTTTTTCAGGCCAGCGGTGTTCATTATGGCCACTTAGCTAACATGATTTTGTTTTCTGACTTTTCAGCAGCTTTTGAGCTTCCTTTTCATATTCTTTTCATTGGAGAATTTGACATTTGATGAGTCCCACCACCTATAGGAAAAACTAAAAATATCATTTTGTATCCTCTTGTATAGCTAGGACATTCTGTCAATAGCTTGGGACTTTGATAAGGAAGTGTGTAGTGGGAGGCTGCAGGCACCACATGGAGTCCATCTCTTGGGGGGCGCTGCAGTGGAAGCATTTGTTTTTTATACATGTTGGTAGCAGATGTCCAGTGTTCAGGCACAAGCTGTGCAAGCTGTGGTGTCTGTTCCTAGTGACAAGGGCAATCCATGGAGTGCTGTGTCATCCTTTTTAGTAGCACAGCCTATTATTCTGTCTCTCTTTCTGGCCTCCTGGAGATACTATGAAAGCTTAATGCTATGCCATATCTTGGCTTAAATAGCTACAGTAGGTTTGGAACTAAAAAAACTTAATTGATTCACCAATGAACTTGTTTTTGTCTTAGTTGAGGTCGTAAAGGAATAGGAATACACTGGTTAATTAAGGTGAAAATAATTAGCACAATGGTGGCACACACTAGGCACTCAAGAAACTGGGTACATTAAGGTGGATATCAAGGCACACTTTTAATGAAAAGGAAGGAGAAAATAAGAACACATCAATATTTTTGAATGTATAAATCAATGAACTACAGGGAACCATTTATTTGCTCATTTGCACATTCTACAATTATTTCGAAGTGAAACCATACATCAGGCTCAGTGCTAAAGATTTTACTAATGGATGTGGGTCACAAGACATGCCAGGTATAAGTTTCTTCAGGCTTTAAGAGACAATAAGAGCTTACGTATTAAGCAGTGACAGTGGAAAGGGAAAGGATTGGTTAGAAAGAGAAATTAAGTGAAGGAGCTCAGGAAATTTCACCTCAAAATATGACTCGTTGGTATAAAGAGTATTTGAAATAAAGACCCTTAGATTAGTAAGCCCTTGGAAGGGGCTTTCTTTTTATCTGTACAACTGGATAGTTTCATTAAAAGAACAGAGGAATTCCCTTCCCTTCCTTTCCCTTCCCTTCCCTTCCTTTCCCTATTATCTCAATACATGGCAGGAAAGAAAACTCATGTCATACACACACACACTCACAGAGATATAGAAATAGTTATAGATGTGTGTGTGTTATATATATGTCTATTATGAAAGTTGATCATACAAATTTTGGCATTCCTGTCAATTAAAACAGAATCAATTCTGTGAAGGGGAAATTGAGAGCAGGAGAAGAGTGGAGAAGCCAAGGGTGAAAAGCACTCACAGTACAAAATATTACTCCAAAAATGTAATTCTCTGCAAGCCTGACCACTGAAACTACTTGTAAGCTGAAACCAGTTTTATCTGTAACTTCCAAGATAACTTGCTACATCTATCAGATTAATTTTAATAATCACCACCACTCACCAATCAGAGGTTGCCAGCTCCCCAACCTTTACTAGTCCCAATGAACTTTCTCAGAGTAACATTTCATTTTGTTTTTTCTTAAATAAAAACTCTAACCTTCTCTTGTTCTTTGAATACACTGAAGACCACCTGATCTGTGTGTATGCCCCAAATTGCAATTCTTTCTCCCCAAATAAAATATTAAATTTAGAAAAAACAAAAAAAAAAGAATGCAACCAGACCTGGACCAAATCATTTTAAACATTAATACCTGTCTCTCAGGTTAATTTATAAGTCAATCTACAAGCCATTCATCCTCCTTAGAAACCATGTATTGCCCCTAAACAGAATTACCCTATACACTTCCTCTCCACACACACCTCTCACCCCTTCCTGCCTCACCAGACAAGTATAAAAATATCTAGAGCCCATTGGGATTTTGGGTGGTCACTCTGTGATTTTCCATGTGCACAAGGTACATAAACCTGTTCCTTTTATTCATCTATCCTGACTGTGAGTTGATCTTTTAGTGAACTAACAGTGGAAAGGGCAAAATCCCCCTCCCCTTACTTAAGGAAGAATCAACGGGTGGTAGGATGTGACTAGATCCTTGAACAAGTGATGAGCACTGTCAAAAATTACCCACAGAGCGCAGAGGGGGCAGCTGGAGCAGTCATGTGGTGGACTAGTAGTGATATCCAAAGTAGAGGAGTCAAGAGGGAGGATAGCTAGTGAGTTAGTCTGGTTTTAGACGTGGCTTTGAAGTGATAGTAAGAGGTCCAACGGGCAAAGTTCATCAAAGAGGCAGAGGCAAGAAATATGAATTTGGGAGGAAGTGTGATACAGAAGTCTTCTCTGAAGGAAAGTTTTAAAGTCAAATTTCTGAAAGTTTAACCATAGAGATAGACCCTTACACATGGCTGGGCCTGGTCAGGGAACGCTGCTAAGATGGAAGGTCCATGTGTGAGGGTCTGTTGCCAGAATTTCTCCCTCTTTATCTTTGAGTCCTTTACTTGAGTCCTTTATCTTAGACAGTCAAAGAATGAACTCTTGGACCACACAGATAAGCAACGGGATAGAGTTTATTGACAGAGAAAGGAATAGAGAAGGAAAGAAGGGCAACAGAACCTCTGGCAGCAGAGGGGTGGGGAACCTGACTGGGAAGCCCCTGTGGCCTCTTCTCTAGGCGTTCATATGCTTCCTGAGAGCAGGGGCTCTGGGGAATGCATCTCCAAGACATGTCCCCATGGGCCAGAGGGCGACAGACAGAAAATAGTTAGCAAATGAACATATTTAGCAAATGAATCTTTACAGTCCCTAGCCCAGGTGAGGCAGCAGGATGTGTGTTTCCCTCCAGGAGAAATCTCTCAGATAAGACACCAATCAAGTGCTTTCCTCTGATCTTGCTTGAGTCCAGAAAATGTGGTTTGGAAAGGCCTGTTTGCCCAGCTCTAGACAAATTAGGGTCCCTGTCTAGCTCTGAATGGGGGAACCCTGTATCAGGTCAGTTATAGGCTCCCTGGCTTCTGAAGTTAGAGAATTCAGAGGGGTGTGGCAGTGGGGGGAGGTGATGTGGTCCTTCTGGATGGGGCCAGAGAGATCACTGTCCAGGACTTAGCTGTGACCCCTGTCCTCCTGCACGTTTCATTAGGGAGCACCCAATTTCTTCCCTCAGACCCGGCAGCAGGCAGTCAGCCAGATGATGCATAAGTGATTATATTTTGCATCTGAGAGGTGGTTTAATGCACAATAAATAAAAGCGCAGATTCTGGATTGTATGAAAACCCAGTTTATGTAAGTCAAGGACTTTGTGTAGCTGACACTACATACTTCAATGAAGGAGAAACTGTAGAAAAAGAGGATCAAGATCCCTAAACTTTGGGGACAGTTGCATTTGGAAGCCAGCGAAGGAAAAATCAGTAACAGAATAGAAAATAAGAGCCATTATTAGTTTTACAATGTGAATTAGTTTTTTATTCACATTGTAAAAGTCTAGCATAAAATGATCACCTAGAAGTAAAAAAGAACAGATTCAGGCATAAGCATGACCTTCATTCATACCAAAGAAAGATGATTTGTTATTTGCTAAATCAAATTGCCTTAGCGACTTGTGCTTCAGCACATGGTTTTCAACCTCAGTACTATCGACAGTTTGGGCTGGATAATTCTTTTGTGAGGGGTTGTCCTGGGGCTTGCAGGATGCTCAGCAACCTCCTTGGCCATTATCTGCTAGATACTAACAGCGGTCCCTCCTTGCTCCCTCTACACCCTCTGCTGTGGCCATTAAAAGTATCTCCAGGTACTGAAAAATGTCCCCTAGAGGGAAAACTCCCTACTGGCTAAGAACTAACAGTATAGGTGAAAGGAAAGGGTTTTATTGCATCTCTGATAAAATCTTTGTGTGTCTCACCCTTCTTCTGTGTGGGAGAATGATGAGACATTTTAGATGTGAATGTGGCAGAGAGAATCCAATACTTCCTACTGAATTCAGAAGGTAGCCTCAGCATTGACTAAGTTAATGGGAGGAAAATTGTAAGGACATAACATCAAGTATATTAAAACTATTTTTCCTGTGGGAAAATCAGAGTTTAAATGTCAGGGAGAAGAGCTGTTTCGTGGGGTTTGATTTACCATCACACTTCTCCAGGCAGTAGTTTGAAGTGGAAACATCAGTTGTCAGGTTCAGCCGGGAAGACCTGAGGCTCTGTCTTCTCACACAGCACACATGGCAACTTCCTCAGTTTCTGTCCCCCTAAACGTAAGGTGAGGACAAAGGAGGAACAAAAGGGGCTTTGTGTGTGTGAGAGAGACCCTGTGCATGGGGGAGGGGAGGGCAAGTGTCACCTTTATAACTTAAGCTGTAATTAATATTATTATATTAATATTAATATATTATCTTTCTATTATCAGACAGGAGAACTATGTTCTTTTTTTTTTTTAAACAACTATGCAGAGGCTGGGCTTGGTGGCTCATGCCTATAATCCTAGCACTCTATGAGGCTGAGGCAGGGAGATTGCCTGAGCTCAGGAGTTTGAGACCAGCTGGAACAAGAGCAAGACACTCTCTCTAATACAAAAGGAAAGAAAAAATAACCAGGTATTGTGGTAGGCACCTGTAGTCCCAGCTCCTTGGGAGACTGAGGCAAGAGGATGGCTTGAGCCCAAGAGTTTGAGGTTACTGTGAGCTATGATGCTAGGGCGACTGAGTGAGACTTTGTCCATTCTCTTCTTGAAGAATAATAGGCTATTTTGTGCATCTACACATCGAGTTTTTAAGAGAGGAGGGAAAAGAGCCTAAAGAATAACAAAGAGATGAGATATCCACAGTCCTTTCTCTAGTTGTATACTCCTGAGCTGCAGAGATGCTACCTCCCAGACAAGGCCCCCAAATACCCTTCTGCAATTTTTGAAAATGTGGAGCAGGTGGTGGAGGGAGAGATCTTTGTATGCACATGGTGGTGGGTGAGGGCAGAGGGGGTGGCAGATATCAGGCTTCCAGTGACTTACAAGGAGATGTGTGATATATTCTTTTTGGAACTGTCCTCAAATTGTCTTGATGATATTTATTTGGCTCTCCATTTTGGAGAACAAAAATCTAACATGTTAGTGCTATGCATAACAATGCAATTTTCTCTACCCCTTTTCTTTTTGTTAAAATAGAGCTCTTCAGCTGGGCACAGTAGCTCACCTCCAAGTACTTTGGAAAGCTGAAGTAGGAGGATCGCTTGAGGCCAGGAGTTAAGGACCAGCTTGAGTAATATAGTGAGACCTCTTCTCTGTATTAAAAAAAATACTAATCAGGTATGGCAGTAGTCCCAGATACTCAGCTACTCAGGAGGCTGAGGGAGGAGGATCACTTGAGCCCTGGAGTTTGAGGTTGCAGTGAGCTATGATGATGCCACTACAGTCTATCCCGGGCAGAGAATGAGACTCTGACTGTCTAGACTGGACATGCATCACAAGTACATATCAGTATAGTAAGCCCCATTCCTTATGTTGAGCACCTCTGTTTGTTGAACAGTTTATTCCAGTCCCTTGGGTGGTCAACTTATAGAAGTTCTACTGTAATAGAATATAATAATTTAATATAGCAACTTCCGGTTTAGAGACCAAAATAATCATGCTCCGTTTTGGATATAATCTAAAAAGGACTTGCTGCTTTCACATACTGAAATAGAGAACCATTTTCTCCATTTTTATATCTCACTCTATGTTTTTCCCTCCTCATTGGAGGTAAAGATGTTTGATTCCTAGGCACTAGATTGCTTAGGACACCAGGTCTTGCTGGGTCCTAAGCAATCTAGTAATTTCAATATATTGTTTATGACAGAGCCCTGATTTATCGCTAATGAGAAGACAGGGTGCAGTGTATCCCAGTACACCTGCAAGAGGGCCCGGGGGTGGGGGGAAGCTCAGCACCACGGAGAGGCCACGCCTGCCTAGGGAAGTGCCACACCTAGCCGCATCATCTGCCCTTATAGCGCTTATTTCATACTCACTCTTTTTATTACTCTGTGAAACAATTTACATTCATCTTCAAAATATTAATTTGGTGGTATCTTAAATTTTTTCTTTCAGAGATTGTTCCCTTCTGTGTTGCAATTGTCATAAAAATCAAATGTGAAGATGTTTGTGAAAATTTTAGAAAAGTTTGAATTTCCCTAAACCTAAGTTTGCAGGGTTCCAAGTGGGAAGCGAGTACTTCTTCATGGACAGAGGTCACAGAAGGAGAAATTTTTCTACTCAGAATCTGAGCAGGAGGCTGGCTAGGCCAGCAGGGTGACTCTACTAGATCAAACCAAAAAGAATTGTTATTTTCTTCAGATCAAAAATGGCTGAAGGTCAGCAATTTCATATAGTTCAACTTGATATATGGAAAGGTCATCTGGAGAGAGTCTGAGAACTGGACTCAGAGTTAAGAGGCTGGGCTGGAGTCTTGGCAACACCACTAAGTAGAAGGGTGGCTCTGGGTGAATCACTCATTCCCTCACCACTCAAATGAGGGAGTGGAATTAGAGATTTTCTGAGTTTCTCTTCAGGTCTGACATTGCAAGATTCTTTCTGCCCCCTTAGAATATGGTGCCATCAGAGCAAAAGAGAAAGCATATTAACTTATTATATCCCAGTTTGGACAAACAATAATATCACTCAACATAAATCAGTGTAATGTGATAAATCAAATGTTAGTTTTAAGCACGAGTAAGGAGGGTGAGTTCTCCTGAAGGCACACAGACTGTCTGGGTACAGAAGACCCTGGTAGATCTAGAGGTAGATCTTAACCCTGACTGCCTACTACAGTGAAGTCCTTTCATATACATTATCTCATGTGAAAATCCAATCTTTACAACAACTTGGAAGAGTAGGAACAGATATATTTGACATTTGGCAAATGAAATACCTGTGGTTTAGTAACCGTGCCTCACTCAAGATCACAGAGCTCGTAAATAAAGAAATGTGCAAAGTTGTCCATGATCTGGGGGACTCTACATTTAGTCTTAGCCAGAAGATCAAGAAGTGATGACGATCTGGATCCTCTCTACCTTTCCGTCATCTCCGACTTCTCTTACTGCCCTTGGAGTCTATGTGCTGGTTACACCAAGCTCATGGTGCTGTTTCACAGCTCTGAAAAACCTTTATTCACCCTATAAGGCCCAGTTTAAAGGATGTCCCTTGATAAAGCTTCCTGTGGCAATGGTTTATCTCTGCTACCCTTGCATACACCTTCTTTGTTACACCGTTCATGCTACTGCAATTAATTGTCTACATGTCAGTCTCTTTCTAGATTTGGATCTAATTGCTGGTGTCTTTTAATCTTGGAGTCCCTAACACACAGCACTGTTTGTGGCAATTAACAGGGTCTCTACAAATAGCTATTGAATGACTGAATGCTTCTTGGAGAAAAACTGACCTCAATGTAGATTTCAAGAAGAATAGAGTGACCACCCCTAATAATTATACATATGTAGAATTTGTAATTGTATTGATTTTATTACCTTGTTCATAACTAGGTATAAATCAGCTAAAAATTTCTGGTAATAGGGTGGTGCCTATGGCTCAAAGGGGTAGGGCGCTAGCCCCATATGCTGGAGGTGGCGGGTTCAAACCCAGCCCTGGCCAAAAACTGCAAAAAAAAAAAAAAAAAAAAAAAGAAATCTGGTAATATCATAGTGTAAGGTCATAAATTTTTCTAGTTAGCAATAGAGCCAGTATCTAAAATCAAGCTTTTAGATTTTTAGCTTAGAGCTTCCTCTTCTACAAAATGCTGTGTGTACAGCCAGGCTATGAGCCAATCTTTAAGTCTGAGGGTCTTGTTTTAAAAAATCTTATTTAAAAAATGATGAAAATAATGCCTCACATTTCCATAGTACATAATTTTAACTTTTTATTCAATTTTTGTGTTCTCCTTGTGTTCTGTAAGTTGATCATGACACACTGGTCATATTTCTTTATACTTGATTGGCATAAAAAATGATTATAATAAATAAAAATTAATATTTGCTAAAAATACATCATGTACTATATACCTTAGGAAGGCCTGGTTCCTTATCAAACCAAGGTCTTAAGTTTCCTTGTATGTGCCGAACACAAAGGTCAGCCTCACTAAGGTCAGTGACTAGTAGTTGTGAAATGTTGGGGGTAAAAGTCAGAATCACTTTCCCAAAATAAAGAGATAAATGTAACATCAACATTCCAGCTTAAGGAGTGCTCAAAGGAGATATAAAATAATTCCAAGAGCAATTTGATTCATAAATGTGAGGAAAGGGGAGCCACCTGAAGGTCTACCTGAAAAAGGACATAAAAAGGAAGTGTTATGGTAGTATAAAAATAAAGTCCTACTCATCAGAGGCCAGATTTTAGAATCAAGAATATTCACTGACAATTGTTAAGTGAATTCAGTTGAAGTTCGGAACCATTCAACAAACCTCCAAAATGAATGGAGAATGAGGTCTGATTGAGAGTTATTTTTAAAATTTAATGAAACAATAATTAGAGAGGAAAGGTTGGAAGCTAAGTAAACCACAGCATGGCTCTGTAGCAATAATCTCCATTGTTAGTCCACACATTATAAAATTGGTGAAGCCAGATTTTCAACTGATGTCATTAGCCTCGTTCTTGGCAAGCACTTATCAGTCTAAGAAGATAAGCTGAACTTTTCTTTTTAGGGGAAGCATTCCATTTGCCAGCAATTCCTTCCTGCCAGACCACAAATCAACAACTGCTAGATAAATAAAAAACTTCTACTTAACTTATAGACTCTTGGGTAATATATTCATTTTTTCTAGAAATAAAAATGCCTTTTTAATAGTACAACTTAGAAATGGTCCCTGTGGATTCTGCTAAAGCAATCAACTGTCAAACTCATAAATCTTATAGGCCCTGAGGACAATGGAACTGGGTCTGTTAGGCATCATTTTGAATGATGCTATAGAGTGGCAAAATAAACAATGGCAGAATAGGTCATAGCTGAGTCATGTTCAGTGGAAGACTGAACCTGGATACTGCCTGCCATCATGGTAGAGAGAAATTCAATTTAACACAATTTAAGATATCTAGGAATAAACTTAACCAAAGAAGTGAATGATATCTACACTGAAAACTATAAAACAGTGGTGAAGAAATTAAAGAAGACACAAATAAATGAAAAGATATCCTGTGTCCGCAAATTGGAGGAATTTGTATTATTAAAATGGCCATATTACTCACAGCAATCTACACATTTAAAGCAATTCCTAACAAAATACCAGTGACATTCTTCACAAAAATATGAAGAACAATTCTAAAATCACAACAGATCCTGAATGGCCAAAGCAATGCTGAGCAAAAAGAACATGCTGGAGGCATCACTGTACCTGACTTCAAACTATATTACAATAGCTACAATAGTCAAAATAGCATGGTTGGCATAAAAACAGATCTATAGACCCATGCATAAAATACATTCATGCAGCTACAACCAAGTGCCTTTCAGCAGGGGTACTAAACAATACACATTGAGGAAAAGGCCATCTCTTCAATAAATGGTGTTGGGAAAATTAGTTATTCACATGCAGAAGAATGAGACTAGACCCTAATCTCTAACCATATAAAAAAATCTACTCAAAATGAATAAAAAGCTTAAATGTAAAACCCCAAACTATGAAAGTACTAGAATAAAACATAGGAGAAACACTTCATGACATTGGGCTGGCAAGGATTTTTAAAATAAGGCCTCAGGGCGGCGCCTGTGGCTCAAAGGAGTAGGGCACCGGCCCCATATGCTGGAGGTGGCAGGTTTAAACCCAGCCCCGGCCAAAAACTGCAAAAAAAAAAAAACAAACAAACAAAAAAATATATATATATATATACATATATAAAATAAGACCTCAAAAGCACAGGTAACAAAAGCAAAAATAGATGAATAGGATCATACCAAATTAGCACAGCAAAGGAAACAATTAACAGAGAGAAGAGACAACTTACACAATGGGAGAAAAAGTTGGCAGACTAGACATTTGGCAAGGGGTTTATATACAGAATATGCCAGAAACTTAAACAACTTAACATCATAAAACCAAACAATCTGACTAAAAATGGGTAAAAGATCTTAGTGAACATTTCTCAAAAGAAAACATACAAATGACCAACAAGTATATGAAAAAATGCTCAACATCACTAATCATCAGGGAGAAGTAAATCAGAATCACAATGAGACACTACCTCACTCTAGTGAGAATGACTGTTATCAAAAGGCAGAAGAAGGTAAATGTTAGTGAGGATGTTGAGAAAAGGGAACCCTTACATGCTGTTGGCAGGACTGTAAATTATTAGTACAAGTATTATGGAAAACAGTGAGAAGTTCCCCAAAAAGTTAGAAATAGAACTACCATATGATTAAGCAATTCTACTATTGGGTATATATCCAAAGGAAATGAAATCCATATGTTGAAGAGATCCATGCACTCCCATGTTTATTGCAGCACTATTTACAAAAGCCAAAACAGGCAGCAACCAATGTGTTTATCGATAGCTGAATGAATAAAAAAATTGTGGTATGCATACATAATGAAATTCTATTTAGCCATAAAGAGGGGGAAATCCTGTCATTTATAATAATATGAATGAACCTGGAAGTGTTCTTGGTAAGCGAAATAAGCCAGGCACAGAAAACAGGAAGAGAAATACTGTATTTCTCTTTCACATTCACTTACATGGAATCTTAAAAAAAGTTGATATCATAGAAGTAGAGCATAGAAAAGTGGTTACCAGAGATTGGGGAGGGGAGGTAAGAGGGGGGAATAGTGAGAGGCTGGTTAGCAGGTAAAAGTTACACTGTCATCACATTATGGGATGTGATGCCCACTCACATTATGGGCCTCATCTACTGAGACCTTAAATTCAACTGATTATAAGTGTTAATCACATCCACAAATACCTTCACAGCAACATCTAGACTAGCGTTTGGCCAGACAACTGAGCACCATGACGCATAAAATTAATCATCACATTGAGCCAACACAGACATTTCCCCAAGACAAAATTCTGCCTCAGGACCACAGCATAGAAACCCTGGCCAAGTTTCCCACCTGGAAACTGGCCTGCCCTGAGGATTTCAGACTTGAGAATACAATATTACCTCTGAATTTCTGGTCTGTCCTACAGAGATGGGATTTACCAGCCCCTATAATTGTGTGGGCTAATAAATCCATCATCTATCTATCTATCTAATCTATCTATTTATGTACATATTGGTTCTTTTTATATTTCCCTAGAGAACTTAGACTAATACAGTTACCATAATGTTAATACCATCATATTTTTCTCTCTGATATGTTAAATTTTTCTAATTTCAGTCACCTTACAATATCTTATGTCTTAGATACTTTTAATTATTTTTTACATTTGGCTTCTGTTTTCATATTTTGTTTGCTTGTTTTAATCTAGTAAAGAACATTTTTCATGTAGCCATTGTAACAAGAACCCTTTGTAGGTGGAGTTTTTTTTTTTCTCCAGCAAGAGAGATGAACTATTTTAATGTTAGCTAATTTGACAAAAGAGCTTTTATGAAGATTCAAATTCAGACCCTTCATGAGAGAAAACACAATGGATAGAAAAGAAAAATAAAATAAGTCATCTATGTTTATAAAACTGGACCAACATTGAGAATTATTGAAAAATACTAGGAAAGATTAGAAACATAACCAAAAGCTTAAGAATGATATAAAATACACCTAATATCCGTTCAAATATCCTCAGAGAGAAACCTGAATTGTAAAATTGATGCATGGCAGCGTTACTTAAACTGAGGTATTTTCATGAGCTAAAGATTAGCTTTTATTCTTTAACTTAACAAATCTTACTTTTACAAAATAAAACCAATTTCATTTTAATAAAGATAGTAAAACAAAGCGAATTATCATCTACCAAGGAAATTTGTAGTAATGAAATTCCATATCTGTTAAATTTTCTTGTAAAGTTTTTGATGAGATTGTATTGCAGTCATAGATTTCTGCCTCAACAGTGCAGAAATCCTAACAGGACTGTGTCTGAGCCTCACGGGCAGTTTCAAGTCTTCATCGTCACGACGTTCTCCTTTGTCACATCCGTGCTCCACATCTTACGTTCTTCCATCTTCTTGGCTCACCTCATTCATCAGACAATCGGATCAGGACTTCAGCCTTCTGCAAACCTCTGCATTTCTCCCAAAACCATACATAGGCCACATGGACTCTTGTTTACTTTTCCTTTGTGAAAATTAAATATACTAATGCCAACCTAGGGAAGGAGAAATGTTAACCTGGGAGTGTTAACAAGACTCTTCATAAGGTTTAAATTTCCCACTCATTTCAGGCATCAATAACATATATTGACAACATTTTTGGTGATAGGTATGACTTTCCTGGAATAGTTGAAGACTCTCATGACTTCCCATGAGGCTTTCTTCCTCGGCTTGGAGTACCTGCATTGGAAGGCTGCATGCAAATCTTTTTCTCATCTTGTCTGTCACCGCATATGACAAATGAGCCTCCACATACTTCCTACCATTGTACTAGATGACAGAATCGCTCCAGATTATTTATGACAAATCAAGATTCTGTTTGTATATCAGTTAATACCTCTTGTTGCCTTTAAATGAATATTTTAGGGTCAGTTGGGGGAAAGTTTTACATGAAATTTAAGAACAAACCTAAGTGGTACAATGCACATATTCTGGGTGAAAGGCACGATTAAAGCTTTAACTTAAAATGTACAAAAGCAAATTATGTAACTAAAACATGTGCATCCCTATAAATACTCTGAAATAAACTAAAAAATTACAGTTATAGTTTACATAATGAAGTAAAAAATGTCTACAATCAATATATGTGGGGAAAATGTCAGGTAAAAATTGCACATGCTGTAATGATTACAACTACATAAAAATACACATAGAAGAACTTCAAAACGACAACCAGCATGTTGGGTTGTGTGGTTTTTATTCTTTTTTCATATTTTAAAAATCTTCTTAATTAAACTGTATTTTAAAAAAAACAAACGAACAAACAAACAAACAAAAAAGAACAAACCAATTGACTGTTCAAATTGGGCAAACCAATCCTTAACAGACATTCTCACAGTCTGGGCTTGGTAAAACAAGAAGCTAACTGGGAAGCATTCTGTAAACCCGAGTTGTGCTGTTCCTATCCCAGTCATAGCTTTTGTCATGCCGATTGTTAACAAACTCATAAATGCTATTACATAGTCCCCATTCCGTCCCTTCACACATCTGATGATTTTGTAAAGAAAAGGCGTCTGAAGCGTCTCTGGTAAAGACACTGATAGTGTGTGGAAGGTAGCCCTCCATACCTAGAGAGTCGTGTCCACTAAGAATCTGATAATTTGCCTATCCTAACTCAGTCACCTGGTTTTGCCTGGATGGGTGACAACCAAGAGGAGGGACTGTGAAAGAACTCCTGCCTTGCAGGAGCTCTTGCCTAAGGGATTTCAAAACTGGATGCTGTGCTGACCAGTCATAGTCAGTAAGCTACAATAAATTAAAAGTAACCCCTCAGCCCAAGGTGATCAGTAACTGGGGCACGCTCCACCCTCGCCAGGTGCCGCGGACCACCCTGTCGGTGGGCTTCAGTCCGAGGGAAAGCAGGGAAACGGAGTCAGGTTGGTTGAAAGGTCGACGCAGGAAAATGACAGTCTGGCACACTATGGGTGAAGTATGCAGCTGCGTTTTACTGAGTTCAGAAGTTGGTATTTATACATTTTACACAAAGCATTACAGGTTACACAAAGTATTTTTACAACTTGCTGACCTTTACAGGTTACATTTTAAGTTTGTGGGCGTGAGTAGTTATCTATTACTACTTCTCAATATCTTGCCCTTAAGGAGAACAAAGGTTTTTAAGTTTGCAAACGTGGGTAGTTATCCATTACTATTTTTCAATGTTCTGTCCTTAAGGAGAACAAAGGTTTGTGGTTATCAGTGAAAACTACTTGCTTCCTCTTGCTTCCTCTTATCTGAGGAATGTTAGTATAGTGTAATTCTTTACATTTGTGTTTAAGTAATAGTAAAGGCATAATTTGTTTTAAGGCTCTTATTAGATATATAAATTTTAAGTTAATGTTGGTTATATATACTTTTATTATGTGCTTATTATTAATCATATGTGCTTATTCTATTGTGATTTGATTGATTAGAAATGTAGTGAAGTAAGATGTTTTTTAAGGAAAGTTTTACTGTGGGTGGTGATGGTGCATGTCGTGTTGGAACATCTTGTTTGCTGTGCCTGCATTGTCTTAGCCCACTGGCATTTATGGTGGGGACTTGCTTTTGTGCAGGCTTACTTGGAGCCACTGAGTCTGGCACAGTCATACTTCTAGTGCTGTTTCTGGATCAACTATCATTGTGTTCATTCTTTAAAACCGTATTGCTTACTTATCAGGACAAACAGACATTCAGCTTAACATACACGTACACTGTAACAGAAAGCCATACCCTTAGGTTAATGCGACAAAAAACAGCATGCTGGGCAACATCTCTGTCGCTGCGCACACTGGGAGTGCTGGGGGCTTCGCTCCGGGGAGCACAGACCTCCTTTCCGTCGTTTTACAACGCGGACAGCGCCACCTCGCTGCGGCTTGGTGCCGAGGGTGCGGCAGCCAGGCCCAGTGGAAGAGTCTTTGGAGATCTGTGAACAGCAGGACTTGTTTCAATCCGTTGTATCAATACTGAGGACTCATTCTACCCTCTCCTGGGTATAGGCTTCATCCTTAATTAGCATAATCACAATGAATTTCTCCCTTCCCTGGATACATTGGCCCCTGACTCTCCTCTTTAGTGAGCCACTCTGAATTTCTTCACTGATGTCTGTTTCCTTCCTGGCAAATAAATAAAATCAGGGCTCGTTTACTTGATCACTGTCGTGCTCTTAGTATTCCTTTTAAGGAATGTTTCTATTCTACTCACCATTTAAATAGGAGATAACAATTCTATCAGATTTTTTTTTTTGCTAGGCAAATGTCTCTAGAGTATTAACCAGGATTTCTTGAGCGGTTTTAAAAACACGTCTCTCCTTGCTTTTATAAACTATCACTCATTTTGTTGTCAATTTCCCAGAATCTAAAAACAAATAGTCAATGCAATTCTCTTGGATTGTTTCTCTAATTATCATTTGCTACATCTTTTTAGCATTTGGCTTGCTGTGCAAGAATCAAGCACCAGAGAAACTTGATTTCCTACGAGTACAATGTGTATGACATTTCAAAAAGCCAACATCTCAATTCTCAACTATTCAAGGGCTTCAGAATAGATGGCTCAGAGTTTTGCTGGTGAGCACCCCAATGCCCTTGATGATGTGGGAATGCAGAAACACAGAATGAAATGCTGGAGGCTGGAGGGCCTTAGAATTCATTTACACTGTCTTCTCCTTTCCCCACAGTGGGTGCTGATTAGTAAAGTGATCAACTAAAATGCTATAAATCTTACATTGATTTGTGAGCACCCAATGTGGACACCAGAAAATCCTTTGAATTGTGAGGAAGTAATAATGGCCATCTTTAAATCAAGTCATTTCTTATATGTTTCTTAGAAGATAAAGGAGAGGAAGGTAGAAATAACAAGAATTTGTTGTATGCTGAATAGAATTGTGTGCTTTAACTTAGTATTATTACTATTTTCATTTCAACGAGCTTATTCTTAGAGCTATATTTTTGTATCTTTGGAAAACTTACAGTTCAAAAGAATCTTCTGCGTTTTGTATTTCTGTATGAGTCCCTAGCCTGAATATAGCATCTGACCATTTTGTGTTTAATATCAAATGCTACCAGTTTTGACCCCATTCATTTGGTTTTCCTGGTGTGCCCTAAAGATATAACTTTAAAAATAACCAAACTATTCATTTAAATGGGCTTTTCCCTGCCTTTAAAAGAAAATAATAATACATAAAAAGTTTCAAAGCCACAAAAAACAACAGAAAATCAAAGTGACAGCTGCCTGTAATCCTACCCTGTTTCCCCGAAAATAAGACAGTGTCTTATATTAGCATGCTCCCAAAGATGCGCTAGGTCTTATTTTCAGGGGACGTCTTATCGTTCCTGTGAGTAGGTCTTATTTTCGGTGGATGTCTTATTTTCGGGGAAACAGGGTAGCACTCTGGGAGTCTGAGGCGGGTGGATTGCTTGAGCTCAGGAGTTTGAGATCAGCCTGAGTAAGAATGAAACCCCATCTCTACTAACAATAGGGAAAAAAAAAAGCTTCACTTTGTGGGGGGCACCTGCAGTCCTAGCTACTTAGGAGACTAAGGCAAGAGGATCACTTGAGCCCAAAAGTCTGAGGTTGCTGTGAGTTATGACTCCAGGGCACTCTACCTAGGGCAATAGAGTGAAAGTCTGTCTCAAAATAAAACAAACAAACAAAAAAAGAGAATAAAACCAGAAAATGAAATGCAATATAGAAATAAATCCTATTCAATCCCTTTGGGTCTTGCGAGTTGAGTAAATTGAGGGGAAGAGTATGCATGTTTTTTTACCTTCTGTTAATGGGGATATAAAGAACTTGGAGAAAAAGTTAACTTTAACTTTTTAACTTCTAGAGGCTTCCTGAAGTTCCCTGCCACATGAATCAGTCCATAAGTAGTTCACACATGGCTGTTTGCTTCTTCAAGCCCTGAGGAGAATATCTCTGGTGTGCTAGCAAGATGAAGACAGACAGACAGACAGACACACACACACACACACATCTATGTGTTAACCTAATCACATCCAACACCTCGGACATATTCTGTTGATTAGAAGCAAGTCACAGGTCCCACCTATACTCAAGAAAAGAGGTCATACAGGAAGTGCACACAGCTTGTCTTAGAGTTTTGCCTACTATAATTTCCAATCTGATGCCCAGGATTTACATCAGACAAATTGAATGAAAGTATCTAGGTGGTTTCTAGTAGTGCATTCTCTACTCTCACTCCCTCAGTCACGGTTGTTTAAGAAGAACCTGGCGTGTGCATTATATAGCAACACATCTACACCACCAACCTGCAGTGGCTCCATGTTCCTTGACATTTGGAATTCTCCACCAAGGAGAAGGAAAATTCTCCTTTCCTGAACTTGGCCACACAGTAACCCTTACACTGTATTTCCAAACCTGTGTTCCTTCCATTATGCCAGGCTCCTGCAGTGAAGTGTCAAGTTAGAGTACATTGGACCTAGTGAGGAAACAGGCGAGGTTAAAGAGAGATAGCAAGTGGAGAACCAGAGTGAGCTGGGAGGAGCAAACGGCCAGCAGGGACAGTCACAGTGAAGCTGGCTCTTCCATTTTCACACCAGGTTGTCCAGGCGGGTCAGTGAGGCCCAAGGGGTGTGGAGGGTTCAAGGCAGCAGGAAATACCATAATCTGTGTAGAAATCTGACTGTCCGAAATCGGAGATCACTTCCTCAAACTTTCATTACACCGTTTTCCTACTTAGGACTTCTTTTTTCTTTTCTTCCCTAACACATGAATTCATAGGACAGGAAAATTGAAGCTGCAAACAAAAATCAATTTAAAGCATGAAAGGTGAAATATAGAAAAATATTACCCTGTCATCCCTAATTAATCAGAAAATGTGTCTGCCAGTATGAAGCCATTTATCAGAAAATAACCCAGGCGAAACAGGGAAATAGTATTGCCACGCCCAACTTGGCTACAGATGACAAAATGAGAGGAGAAAGACACAGCAGGGGAACAGAGCTGAACTCAGTGGTTGATAAAATAGCAGCGTCTCACACCCAGACACCATCTTCCCATGAACCTCTTCTCAGAGACGATATCTCATTGGTTGTTTTGGTCAGTTATACAACCCACTCTTTTGAAATAAAAGGGGTAACTTTGTCAAAAGGGTCTACAGGCTGAAGGGCCCACTGACAGAGGTCACAGTTCCAAAGTTCCAGATGTTGAGCCTTAAATAAGGTAGTTCTAAATCTTTCATTTAGAGCAAGGGATGGGAGAACTCTCTGGCATCTGAGAAGTTGTAAATTAATGAAACTATAAATTTGTTAAACCCATTATTTCTCAAAGTTATTTATATTCAGTTACTTTTAATGCAACACCTTTTAACTAGTAGTTCCATAGGATTCCACTCAAGAAATACCATTTGAGTTATTTGGAAGTCATATCCAAGGTACGTGATAAAAACTTTACAAACCTCACACCAAAATACCGCTAAGGGGATATGACAGCAAATCTGTCCTTAGGAGGAGCAAGGACCAGGGACCTGGGGGAGAGCTAGAGGCTAGAAGCTTTGAATCTCAAAGATTACTTAAAAGTTTTCTGTGGATTTTGTATTTATTTTCATAATATGAGCACTTGTATTAATATAAAAGTAAAACTCTACTCAGGGGATATGTGCCGAATTTACCTTGTCTTTCCACACCCCCAGCTCATGGACACAGGCTCCTGTATTAAATGGTCTATATTACTTAGAGCAAATGCTATTGAAGTTAGGAAGTTTTTTTTTTTTTTTTTTTAGGATTATTAAAGTATAAGTTTACTTTGTGTTAGGGAGAGGGAAGGAGGGTGAAGAAATGAGAAAGGGAGAGAGAAGAGAGCAGAAAGTAGGGAGTGAGAGAAGAGAAGACGGGAGAGAAGAGAGAAAAGGAGTGAGAAAGTTGTGTTGTATCCCAGAGTGTTACAAGGTTTCGTATCACAATCTTAGGTGACTGAACATCTCTAAGGCATTGCACTACAAATTTCTTGCCTCATAGTAATCAGAAGCTGGAAAACAAGTAAATCATGCATTTTTTTTTATTTTTTTATTTTTGAGACAGTCTCACTCTCTGCCCTGGACAGAGTGCTGTGGCATCATCACAGCTCACAGCAACCTCTAACTGTGGGGCTTGAGCAATCCTCTTGTCTTAGCCTCCCGAATAGCTGAAACTACAGGCGTGTGCCACCACACCTGGCTAGTTTTTTCTATTTTTAGTAGAGATGGGGTCCTGCTTTTGCTCAGGCTGGTCTCTATCTCCTGAGCTCATGCAATCCACCCTCCTTTGCCTCCCAGAATGCTAGGATTACAGGCATAAGCCACTGCACCCAGCCTAATTGTGCAAACTTGGAAAATGTTGAAGTCTAAACATATTCTCAAAAGAAATACAATTGTTTTCCTATGAGTTGCCATTTCTTACTAAATTAACGAGTTTCCCAAGGGAGCAATGAGAGCAGATATCAAGAAGTCCTGAGTTCTCAAAACTGAGGGCAAACTTCCAGTCCCAGGTGTATATTCAAGTGAAATATGTCCATGCAAAACTTGCATGTGCATAAAAGCTGTTCATGGACATTCTCATAATAGCAAAGCAGTGGAAACAATCCAAAAGTCCATCAACTAGTGAATGGATAAATAAAAAATGCTGCACTATATTCATACAGTGGAATATTATTTGGCCATAAAAAGGAATGAGGTACTTATGCATGCTACAACATGTCTGAAACTTGGCGACTTATACTAAGTGACAGAAGCCAGACAAAAGACCATATACTGCAAAGATTCCATTCATATGAAAGATTCAAAATCGGCAAATCTCTAAAAACTGGAAGTAGTTAGGCCTTATTGGTGGCTAAGGCCTGGAGTGTGTGTGGGGGGCAAAGGAAGGGGGAATGGGAGTAACTGCTAATGGGTATGAACTTTCTTTTTGGGGGGGAATGAATTGTTCTAAAATTAGATTGTGGTGATGGTTTCATAATCTTTTGAAAATACTAAAAACCATTCATGTGTATACTTTAAAAGGGTGCATTCTGTAGGAGGTGATTTAAACCTCAATAAAGCTGTTTAAAATATTATGTAGGATGCAACAAAACAAAGCAAAAACTAAAAAAAGGCAAATCCCTAGAAGTGTCTGGGATTATACAGAACACAAAATGAAGTGGAAAAGAATTGTGTAGGGCTTTATAAACTTTCTCATCTTTGCATTAAAGTCATGATGAAAAACCAAGCTTTCTTTATGTATTTACATTCACAAGATAAAATTCAATTAGAGATGCTTAGAATTATTTCATACCTTTCCCTACTGCTCATTGCAGCAAATGAATCACATTTCATTATCCCTTAGTCACACTCAATTAAAATGTTTATGTTACATTAATTTATCAAATAACACTAATTAATCACATATGTACCTGTTTGTATAATAATGTTTTTTTTAAACCTAAGCCTTCTTTTCTTCATAAAGCAGGTTAATGGTGATTGAAAATTTTTCTTGAACTGCATTCTATTAATACAAGAAGAATCCATTTAGATCTACTGGGATCATGCTGAGTATTCAATAGAATAGTCACTAACATTCTTAGACCTTTAGGGCTGGAAGGGCCTTTTGGAGAGGAGCAATTCAGTCTCATCATTTTGCAGGTGAGGGCCAGCTTTAGATTTCAGAGCCAGAGGTGGCAGAGATAATTCCTAGATTTGTCCTCCAAATGATCATTTTTTTTTCTTTTTTTGAGACAGATTCTCAAGCTGTTACCCTTGGGTAGAGTGCTGTGGCATCACAGCTCACAGCAACCTCAAATACTTGGGCTTAAGCAATTCTGTTGCCTCAGCCTCCCAAGTAGCTGGGACTACAGGCACCTACCACAATGCCCAGCTATTTTTTGGTTGTAGTTGTTATTGTTGTTTCACGGGCCCAGGCTGGATTTGAACCCGCCAGCTCCGGTGTATGTGGCTGGTGCTCTAGCTGCTGAGCTACAGGTGCCATGCCCCAAATGATAATTTATGATGTAATGGTGATATTGCAAAAGGTTTTAAACATTTACTGGAGCAGCAATCTAAACCATAGCACTTTTTTGTTGTATACTGGTTAACCATTTGTAAGAATTACCACATACAACATCTTATTAGTGCCTCATCACACTGTATAAGCCAGGCAGGAATTAGCATTCCTGTTTCAGAAAGATGTTCGAAAAGGTTACAGGATTTGCCCAGAGCCCTAGGGAAGTAAGTACTAGATCTAGAATGAGAACTTCTCACTTCCATTTTCCAGGCTGAATTCAGGATTCTCTGCCACCAGTCTCCCAGTGCCCATTCCAGAAATCTGGGTACCACTATTGACCCCCTCTTTTTACTCCCTCGAATTCAAGAACTGTCAATTCCAAATCCTACAAATTAAAAAAAAAATCTATCCACTTCTTTCCACACTTGGTGCCACCACCTAAGTTCATACCATCATTCTCACCTTATTTTATTGCCATCTCCCCTTTTCTAGTTTGGTTTTTCCCTGCAATCTTCTCTCCAAAGTTACTTGTGCAAAGCACATGATGAGTGCTGTGATCTAAAAGTTGGTGTCCCCACCACAAATTCACATGTTGAAATTCTGAGGTGATGGTGTTAGGAGGTGGGGTCTTTGGGGGGAGTGATTAGGTCATAGAGCTCTACTAAATGGGACCAACATCCTTATAAAAAAGACTTCCCCCCTTGCACAATGTGAGAACACAGAGAGAATTATCCATTCATGAGTTAGGAAATGGGCCTTCACCACACACCAAATCTGCTGGCACCATGATCTTGGACTTCCCAGTCTCCAGAACCACGAGAAAGAAATTCCTGCTGTTTATAAACCACCCAGTTTACAATATTTTCTTATAGCAGCTCGAACAGACTGAGACAGCATGTTGTCACCCGGACTACACCTTCACTGTTTTGTCACTGCCCTCAGGGTGAGATCCATCAGTGTCATTCAGAAAGTCCTTCACTGTAGTTCCTGCCACAGCCTCTGCTCTCTTCTCTACATCCTCACAGTGAATTCAGTCAGGGCCCTAAATTTCTTCTGCTCTTTCTCCCGTTAGACCTCTGCATTGTTCTTTTTCTTTCTCCCTCTCCGGGCTAACTCCTCCTCATTCAGGCCTCAGCTTAGAGGTCACTTCCTTGAGAAGCTTTCCTTGAGTCCTCAGGGATGTATAAGGTGCCTCATGCACATGTTCTCACAGCAACTGCAGCTTACATTTACTATAGTATTTACCCTTTTAGCGAACTTCCCATTAGACTGTAAGTTCCCTGATAGCAAGGATTCCATCTTTTTCTCCATCATATCCAGATGCCTAGTATATATCAAATACTCAATAAATCTTTGTTAATTGAATAAATGATACGACAGTAAAGTTAGACTAGTACTAAGCCATTTCTGAAATTGAGTCCAAGTTCTGGCATGGTGTTTTTTTGTGTACTGTGACAATAATATTCAGGATTCTAAACACCTAAATTGAGCAAGTGACTAAAATATTTTTCTCATTATAAAACATGACATTTAAGTCAAACCCTAAATAAATGACACAGTCATGCCAGCCACATCAAACTATCTAACCAATGCAAACCATCTCAACTGTGTTTTGAGATGCTTAAGTTGACTACAATTCTGTGCAAATGATACAAAGCATTCTATATTCCCTCTCCTTTCTAAGAACTCTCCTACAAATTGATTGATTAAATCAACCACATTTCAGGAACTATCTGGATTTCAAAGTGCACTCACTCACTTATGCTCTAGGATATCAAAGGCCTGATTTATAATTACCCATTGGGTTGCATTTTGTATTTCCACATCATATGTTTGTTGGTAAAGATGTTTCATATGCTATCAACCCTGAAAAATCTTTTCTTAAAGTGTTTTTGACTTTAGTTATTGGTCTAGCTCATAAACTTCTAAGACTATGCAAAAATCACTATTTTTATAATGACGGCCCTTTTTAGTTCCAGATTCTGAATACCTGCTAGAATTTTACAAATTTAAATTATTTTGCCTTAGATAAAAAAGAAGGTAGCCTGCAAAGATTCTTGGCTTTTTTTTGGTGCTAGCTGCAGGGTCCTTTGGCAGTCTGGGAAAGTCTACGATCCTCATTTTAGAACAAAGTTTCTTAATGCATACAAGAAAATACAGTTCCTCAAAAAGCTGTAAATAGAATTACCAAATGAGATCCAGTAATTTTACTCTTAAGTATAAACCCAAGGGAATTGAAAGCAGGAACTCAAAGACACTTGTATGCCGGTGTTCATTTCAGGATTATTCATGATAGTCAAAGAGGTGGAAGCAACCCCATTGTGGGTATTGAGTGGATAAACAAAATGTGTCATAGATAATACATACAACAGAATGTTATTCAGCCATAAAAATGAATGAAGTGCTGATGCATGCTACAACATGGGTGAACCCTGAATACGTTTTGCTAAGTGGAATAAACCAGCCACAAAAGAATAAATAATGTATGATTCCACTTACATGAAATATCTAGAAAAGCAAATTCACAGAGACATAAAATAGATTACAGGTTACCAGAGGCCAGGCAAAGGGAGAGTAGGGAGTTATTATTTAATGATTACAGAATTTCTGTCTGAGGTGATGAAAGGTTTTGAAAGCAGATAGTGGTGACGGTTGTGCAACACTGTGAATATAATTAAGGCCACTGAATCACACAGCTACAAATGATTAAAATGACAAAATTTATATTATGCATATTTTTTTTTTGTAGAGACAGAGTTTCACTTTATTGCCCTCGGTAGAGTGCCGTGACGTCACACAGCTCACAGCAACCTCCAACACCTGGGCTTAGGCGATTCTCCTGCCTCAGCCTCCCGAGTAGCTGGGACTACAGGCGCCTGCCATAACGCCCGACTGTTTTTTTTTTCTTGTTGCTGTTTGGCAGGGGCTGGGTTTGAATCCGCCACCCTCGGTATATGGGGCCGGTGCCCTGCTCACTGAGCCACAGGCACTGCCCATATTATGCATATTTTATAACAATTAAAAAATTAATAATGTAGTTATTAAAAACTGTTGAATTGTGGATTTTAATTGGATGAATTGTATGGTATGTGAATTATAACTTAATTAAACTGTTAAAAAAGAAATTTCTGATAAAATTACTACCAAAATTTCACAGTAATGCTGACTGTAGGGGATATTTTGACATCTCTATAATGCGATTTGATATTAAAATATCTGTAACTCAATACTTTTACTGGTTTCAAAGTCACAGGTAATGCCAGTAATATTTCTGTTTGTTTACCTACATTTATTTAAAATTGGGGTGAATATTACATTTTTGGTTGAGGTTAGTTAAAAACAAAAATTTGTTTTTAATTCAAGTTCATCATCTCTCTGTATTCTGCCTACAGAATCTCTTAAATTAAGACCTATAGATTTATTCCACTGTAAATAAACTACTTAATGGAAAATTGATTTGCTTTTGCTCTCTTTATTCATCTGCATAAATAATTTTGGCAACTAAGAATTTAATGCTGGGAATCATTTATTAGTTTAACATTGCATATTAAATCAAACCACCTTTTAAGAAAAGGAAATGGGAAATCTATTACAAGTCTTCTCTCAAATAATCATTTAACTCCAGCAGTTATATCCAGTCACTTTAAAAAAACTAGAAATTCATTATCTCAAGAACCCATTTTCTTTCCCTCCAATTTTTTACCAACTAGCAGATACTCCAATTTCTTTTCATCAGGGGAAGCAGAGACAGCAGGCCATTTTCAATCTGTCATGTTTTCAGTTGAGTAACTTAATTGGCTCTCCTGACCAAGGGCGGTTCCAGCTGTAACACTGCCAGCGCTGCAGGATGCCTGCCCCCAGTATGGCTTGGTGCCTTCCCTGATTATTAAACGGAGGATACGTAGCTCCTTGGAACTCATTGTGTACATGAAACATTTTATATAGCCAGTTTCAAAGGGAATTCAATTTCCTTCTCTTTAGTAAAACTTATTTTCTTAGCAGAGTTTTCTAAATTTTCCAAATGCCTCATTTGGTTTCAGAGAATTTGTCCTTCTTCTTGATTTTTTTTTTTTTTTTTTTTGAGACAGAGTCTCACTATGTTGCCCGTGGTAGAGTGCCATGGCGTCACAACTCACAGCAACCTCAAACTCCTGGGCTCAAGCAATTCTCCTGCTTCAGCCTCCCAAGCAGCTGGGACTACAGGTGCCCACCACAATTCCCAGCTGTTTTTTTGTTGCAGTTGTCATTGTTGTTTAGCTGGCCTGGGCCAGTCTCAAACCTGCCCAGCCTTGGTGCATGTGGCTGGCGCCGTAACCACTGTGTTATGGGCACTGAGCCGAGAATTTGTACTTCTAAGAATAACAAATTCCACACTTTCTTCAGTCCATTTAATAGATATGACTATGGTCAGGGGTAATGAAAGTTGTGTATTATTTCATGCAGAAATTACTTTAAAAATAGAATTTTCACTTTATACAAATGCTTTGTAATTACTACATCAAAGGATTTCATATTTTCTAAATAGTATTTTGCAGAATGGAAAATAAGGCACTAAGTAATGTAGATGTCACAGGTGAATACCCACTAGGGGGATTGCTGGATCAAATGGTAAGTCTCCTTTTAGTTCTTTGAGGTATCTTCATACTGTTTTCCATAGAGGTTGTACTAATTTGCAGCAGAAGTCATTTTATCAAAAAGACACCTGTACTCAAATGTGTATTGCAGCACAATTCAGAATTGCAAAGATGTGGAGTCAGCCTGAGTACCCATCAATTCTTGAGTGGTATATGTAAAGGTATACACTGTGGAATACTACTCAGCCATGAAAAAGGATGACCTAATGCCTTTTGGAACAATTTGGATGGAACTGGAGACTATCATCCTAAGTAGGGTATCTAAAGAATGGAAAAACAAACATCACACATACTCACTATTAAATTGGAGCTAACTGAAGAGCACATGTGTGCATGGAGGAAAGTAAAACTTAATGGAAATTAACTTAATGGAAATTAATTTTGTATTAATTAACATAATCCTACTTAATGGGTACAATGAACACTATCTGGGTGATGGACACACTTATAATCATTACTCAAGCATTATAAAAGTGATCTATGTAACCAAAAATATTTGTACCTTCATAATAAATACTTCAAAATAAAAAAAAAATAACGTCACAGGTGAAGTGACTGCAGTGCTGGAAAAAGAACCAAGAACCAAGAACCAGAGAAAACACTGAGTATTATGAACATCCAGAGCTAATTCCATAAGCCAGGCCAAAGAAATAAAAAACAAATGAAGAAGAAAATGAGAAGAGAAGGTGGAAGTAGAGTCTGTAGAAAGAAGAAAAAACGCCAGAGGATAAAACTAGAATCCTGATGGCATCGCTCACAATGACCTACTTCATGACAACACACTCTTATAGTCACTTTCTCAAACAATTGTCATAAAATAAAAGCAAGAGCAGAACACTCTCCTTGCATGTCTATTTCTAATAACACACCTAATTAACAAAACTCTGTGATCCTTGATCACTTGATTAGTCCAGCTCTAACCTTTGCTGTTGGCTTGAGACTTCAATTCATCAGGAAGCTGACATGACATTGCTAATGACATTCCAGTCTTGTCCAATTTCTAGGGCACAGGCCTCTGGAAACCTGTCCAGGGTAAGTACCAAGTATGCCTTGTGTATTTTACCACATGATCTCCTACTGATGAGGCCAGGGTTTGCTCTCCCCTCTGTGATTCATACACATATTTTGTTTCTCCACTAGTTTCTCATAAGTATAGGCTAAAGAAAAGTGTGCAAATGGGTGTGTGTATGAGTCATTCTTAATTTGGGGGAAATTCCTTTAGAAGAGCCTGAATCATTATCATGCATGGAGACGACATGGCGTATCTGTGCCTTGGTAGGAAATGATAAGCGAATGCCCAGCCCCTCGACGTGAAGCTTAGTTGGGTGCAGCCTGTAGATAAGTTTTCTGTTAAGTACATTGTCTTTATTTTACAGCCACTGAAGAATGTTTGTCTTCAGCGACTCCAAACAATGACGATTATTCATCCACCCCATGTTGAAACTGTGATTTTCGGTTTCTAAAGGTGGCAGCGGTTTCATTCAGTTTCTTGCACTACTTGCCTGCTCAGAGGCAAGAACTCAGAAAAATGGCTTATTGTCTCCAACAGGAAAATAAGCGCAAGCCTGAGAGGCTCATCAAAGGGTGAGTGATGGGGAAAGCGTCTCTTGTGCAGATCATGACTCTACTCTTAGCTGTGCTTTTCATTCTTATTTGGCTGAGCATGGGGCTCCCACCTGTAATCCTAGCACTCCGGGAGGCTGAGGCAGGTAGATTGCCCAAGCTCCGGAGTTTGAGACCGGCCTGAGCCAGAGCAAGACCCCATTCCTAAAATAGCCAGCTATTGTGGTGGGTGCCTGGAGTCCCAGCTGCTAAGGTGGCTGAGGCAAAAGGATCACTAGAGGTTCCTGTGAGCTATGATGCCACAGCAATCTACCCGGGGTGACAAAGTAAAACTCTATCTTAAAAAAAAAAAAAATTCTTATGTAATTTTATATGAAGGTTTGTATAACACTAAAAAATGAATGTAACCAATTACCTTTCTAGTTCAATTTGTTATCACTACTTTCCCACTCCTAGGCCAAAAAATATCACCTGAGGACTTCCCTTTTTTTTATTTTTTTTTGCAGTTTTTTTTGGCTAGGGTTGGGTTTGAACCTGCCACCTCCAGTATATGGGGCCAGCGCCCTACTCCTCTGAGCCACAGGCGCCACCCTGGACTTTCTTTTTTTTTTTTTTGAGAGAGAGAGAGAGAGTCTTACTATGTTGCTCTTGGTAGAGTGCTGTGGTGTCACAGCCCACAGTAACTTCAAATTCTTGGCTCAGGCTATTCTCTTGCCTCAGCCTCCCTTGTAGCTGGTACTTGTAGCTGCCATGACACCTGGCTATGTTTAGGGACAGGGTCTCACTCTTCCTCACACTGGTCTCAAACTGTGAACTCAGGCAATCCACCTGCTTTGCCTCCCATAGTGTTAGGATTACACGCGTGAGCCACCTGCTCTGCTAAAGGACTTGTTTTTATGCATGTACTATATATAAATATCAGATTCCAGATGTTTGCCTATAACTTTTGCTTTAAAGTAAATCTTTTATGTTGTAGAGGAACATGTAATTTTTTATTTATTTATTTTTTATTGTTAAATCATAGCTGTGTACATTAGTGCAATCAAGGGGTACAATGTGCGGGTTTCATATACAATCTGAAATATTCTCATCAAACTGTTCAACGTAGCCTTCATGGCATTTTCTTAGTTACTGTATGTAGGCATTTGTATTCTGCATTTAGTAGGTTTTGCCTGTACCCATTCTAAGATGCACTGTAGAGGAACATGTAATTTTTATAGTAAGAGTAGATCAACACATTTAAAGATACTTTTAATACTGACCTAATTTCAGAAGGATTAGAATTTTGTACTTTTCTTATCCTTCCATGTGACTCCCTAGAATGTTTGAGTGCTAATAACATTAGTAGGTACCACATAATAACCATTTCCCTCAACTTCATCAAAATTTAATTTCTTTAGCTATCAAATGGAGGATCATATTATCTCATGATAGTATTGTGGAGATTCAATGAGAGGTAAGGTATGACTAGCACACACCTGGGTTGAGTTAAGTGTTCAGTAAATGCTGAGCTTGAATTTTAAATGAAGTATTGTATGTCATTATGAGAATAGATTTAAGTAGCCATTTAAATGAGTCAAAATGTTTTCTTTTTAGAGAGTTGTCATGTATATAAACCTCATGTATTAATATACACATGCATACTTATAATTATCTACTTATTAGGTATATGTGTGTGTATGTGGAATTTAGGACATCATCTTGAAGTTGTAAAGTTTTATTTTAGATTTATTCCTGAAGTGATTATTTAAGAGCCTGTTTACATAATGGAAGATGAGAAAACCTTTGACATTTCAAGCAATAAACTCTTTTTTCAAGCAATAAAACGTTTCTTATGTCGATATATGTGGTAACCAGGATATTTAGCAATTGGAAAATGAAGAGCAAGAGACACGTAAAAACAAAATCTAGATGACATACTCCCTGGGGATAGTAGGCATGGACTTATTAATAGCAAATACTTTAAAAAATAATTCTTAATATTTCTTTTTAAAATTTATTTCTTATTTTTCTAATTTCAAAATACTAAGGGGAGTACAAATGTTTTTGTTACATGGACAGCTTTTATAATGTTTAAGTCAGAGCTGAAAGTGTGCCCATCACCCATACAGTGTTCATTGTCCTTGTTAGGTAAGTTTTCCACTCTCCTCTCCTCTGCCTTCTTCACTGCTTGATTTCCAATGACTTTCACTTCTCTCTGTGCCCATGTGTGCCCATCGGTTAGTTCCAAATTATTAGAGAGTACATATGGTGTTTGTTTTTGTATTTTTGACATACTTCACTTAGAATAATGATCTCCAGTTTCATCCAAGCTGCTATAAAAGACATTAATTCCCTTCTTTTTATGGCTGAGTAGTATTCCATAGTATTCATCTACCACATTTTGTTAAACCACTCATGAATTGATGGGCACTTGGGTTGATTCCAAATATTTGCAATTGTGAATTGTGCTGCAATAAACATTTGGATGCAGGTGTCTTTTTGATAAAATGACTTACTTTCCTTTGGCTAGGTAGCCAGTAGTGGTATTGCTACATTGAACGGTAGGTCTACTTTTGGTTCTTGGAGAAATCTCCATACTATTTTCCATGAAGGTTGTACTAATTTGCAATTCCACCACAGCATATAAGCACTCCTTTCTCTCTGTGTCCACACCAGCATCTATTTTTTTTGATGTTTTA
The DNA here is from genome assembly GCF_027406575.1 of Nycticebus coucang. NCBI lineage: Eukaryota > Metazoa > Chordata > Mammalia > Primates > Lorisidae > Nycticebus > Nycticebus coucang. The sequence goes on from NC_069780.1 coordinate 69,869,465, forward strand.
TTAATAGCCATTCTGAGAGGGTACAGCAGTATGTAGTATCTCATTGTGGTTTTAATTTGCAGTTCCCTGATGATTAGTGATGTTGAGCAATTTTTTCACCTATTTGTTAGCCATTTGTCTATCTTCTTTTGAAAAGCATCTGTTCATATCTTTTGTCCACTTTTTAATAAAGTTGTTTGTTTTTTTCTTGCTAATTTGTTTGAATTCTTTGTAAGGTCTGGATATTAGCCCTTTGTCAGATATATAGTTTGTGAACCTTTTCACTCATTCTGTAGGTTATTTCTTTGCTCTGTTGATTCTTTTGTTGTGCAGAGGATTTAATTTAATCAAGTCTCATTTATTTATTTTCCCTGTTGCTATAATTGCTTTTGGAGTCCTAGTCATAAATTCTTTGAAAATACTTTGTTATAATATTTTTCTTTTCAAAATATTTATTTTTCCCGTTAGGCATTTTTTTTCATTACCTTTTTTTTTTTAATTTGAGACAGAGTCTCAAGCTGTTGCCCTGGGTAGAGTGCCATGACATCATACCTCATGGCAACCTTAAACTGTTGAGCTTAAGTGATTCTCTTGCCTCAGTCTCCCAAGTGGCTGAGACTACAGGTACCCAGCACAATGCCCAGCTATTTTTTTTTTTGTTGCAGTTGTCATTGTTGTTTTAGCTGGCCCTGGGTTGGGTTCAAAGCCTTCAGCCTTGGTGTATGTGGCCGGCGCCCTACCCATTGAGCTACGGGCGCCACCTGTCATTATCTTCTTGTACTGAGCTTTGTTAGACTATTACAAGCTCAAAACAACCTTCTATCTTCATGTTTGGAATTCATGGTTTTTAAAAACAGAAATTATAAGCCCATGTTTTATTTTATAGAGAGAAAAATATGAATGCAAATATTTTCGTGACAATGCTCAAAGATAAGAGACCAAAGCTGTTTTTCTCTTAGGTTATTTGCCGTGGTTCATAAACTCCACAATAGACTTATTTTTTTATTTTCAAAAAGTATGCTTTCAAATCACCCATAATTGTGATCAACATTATTTTTTAAAACCACAACTACAATGAAATATTTGGCTTTTACAGATCACCAAATAAATTACTTAATACTTTTTCCATGAATTTGACTGTGTTTATTCTTTTATTTAACCAATTTGATTTGAGCTCCTATTGTATGTCAGGTATTAGGTAACTGTCAGGGAGGCATTTCACTGATAACATAGATCAGGATTATATAATTTAAGTAACTATATCAGTTGAATTAGCCAGATTATCTCCTCTTCGTCCTTACCCAGCACACACAATTCAAACTATAATTCTGAACAGCTTCCTCTTACATATACATGAAGTTAGGCACTAGCTAAATAAAATATATATTTATTCATTTCTCAGACTTCAAGTTCTTTAAAAATCAATGGAAGACTAATTTAATTACAGCTGTAGCTATGTGTACTGGTTAGACCCACACGCATGTGTTTACTTACATAAAATAAATTTTGGATTCTTCTGGAATAGGATTATAGATGTGGGCAGGAAAGAAAATTTTCCTTTTTGTTTTATACTTTTCTTGCTAAGACATTTGTTTGTGCACATATTACTTTTATTTACAGTGAAAAACACAGGGATATTTCAGAACTAGCATAATAAAATAGAGACCTGAGGAAAGCAGCTAGGAATCACCTCAATTGTGTCCCAGCAGTCTAAATAAGGTGTGATAGTCAAGCATCTGGGACCAACGTGTAATATTTTACAAACTATTGTGACCACACCCAGCCGCCACGTGGCTTATAAAGGGACTAACTTCCCCTCTCTCTCCCACTGTCACTGCACAATGATGCTTGCTATTCCACTGACTAGCAAATGAGAAATTAGCAAAATGTGTTTTGACCTGTATTCAGAGGAGCCTACGTCTTCAGTCAGTTCACAGTAAATGTGAGCTTGATTCTAAACCGAAGAGGTTCAGTAAGTTCCTGCCTATCGGGTATAATGTAGGGGTACCTATACTTCCTGGATGAAGGACTCTATATAACTCGGACCCTACCTTACAAATACAAACAATGTAACCTAATATTATGCCCTCCATATTAATCTGAAATAAAAAAAATTGCAGTCTTAATCCTTATAAGTTCTGCACAACAGATCTCAAAACCCCAATGGTAAAGACTCCACCAGAGTTCAACCTCTGCAGAGCCAAAGTTTCAATAACTGCCACTGACTCGGCTGGCAGAGCACCTTCCAGCAGAAGGGGCTTCGCTAGTTTGTTTCTTTCTTTGCACAGACGTTTTTGCTTCTAAGAATTTTAATAGATAATCTCAGAATCAACTTCTTTCATATTTTGTACCTCAACAGCATAGTTTTGTCTTGGTACCTTTGTATTAGAAACCTTTCTGTATCTGAAGCAACTAGGGCATTAGGAACATGCTAGAATGCTTTAGACATTCAAATATCCAGTTTAAATCAGTATTTCCATTGTTAAGAAAAAGTATGCACAGTAAGCTAAGATTGAAAATTGAAAGCAGCGTTGAAAATGATTTTTATTAGATTAAGAGTTAATGAAGCTGTGATATAGCCATAAAATTAAATCTTATACACTGTTTAAAAGGAATTAGGCAGATAAGATATGTTTGTGCTACTTCATTATATAGATAAATATATAAAATCAATATTATATTATTACATATATATTATTATATATATTTATATATATTAAGTAAATGCAAGCAAGGTTTAGAGCCAACCATAAAAAGTAATCTCTTTTGTGCATATAAAAAAGGCTGCAGATCTACATACAGTAGAACCTTTGTCAGTTGACCACCCAATGGACTGTAACAAACTAGTCAATATACAGAGGTGCTCAACATAAAGGGTCTATGTATGTGGTGCATTTGTGCTCTGTGAAAAGTAGGCCAACTTAAGGAGGTCACTGTAGGGAGGTGGGCAACTATGGAGGTTATGCTTGATTCTGCTTTGTGAATAATTTTCTTTTTTTTTTTTTTTTGTAGAGACAGAGTCTCACTTTACCACCCTCAGTAGAGTGCCATGATGTCACAGCAACCTCCAGCTATTGGGCTTTTGCGATTCTCCTGCCTCAGCCTCCCGAGCAGCTGGTACTACAGGCGCCCGCCACAACGCCCGGCTATTTTTTGGTTGCAGTTCAGCTGGGGCTGGGTTTGAACCTGCCACCCTTGGTATATGGGGCCAGTGCCCTACTCACTGAGCCACAGGCACCATCCAATAATTTTCTCTTTTTAAGAAAACATAAGAAATAATTCCTCTTTTGGAAAGGGGAATTAGGTGTCCATGTATAGTTTAATTATTATTCTTTAAACATGTACATGCATCTATTTTATTGTTTTAAAATGTTGATAGCAGTTATCTAGTGGAGGAATCATAGACTTTTAAAGATTTTTAGACTGTTTATGTTAAAAATATCTCTAAGTTCATGTATTCATGGGCAGGATTTTGGATTTAAAGCTTTCTGTGTGAAGTACAGTTAACAATGCCAATACATGGTTTGAACAGTGTGCTCATTAAGATAGATTTCACTATCGTTCCTTCCCCTTTCTCTCATTCATTGAATCTACAACTGACTCAATCTTGGATGACTGAATTCACGAAGGAATTAATTTGTAGTTAAAAATTACCTGCTGCAACCATTTAATTCCAGGCCTGGCCTCCATCACAAAATCAGAAAACAGGGCTGAGGTGACTCTCAGGAGATAATCAAAAGGTAAATAAGAAATACCTTTTTCATCTTTCTGTAAAGATGGTTTCGGCACAAAACAAATGACACCAAGGGAGGACTAGCTGGAGTCTCTTGTAAGGCAGAATAATGATAGACCATTGTGCTCAGCACAGGATCGGCACATTCAGCTCTCAGCAACCATTTCCTGCATCTCACAGCTCTGAATTCTTCCACAGATCAGCTCTCCTGGACCTGGGATTGCTGTTGGCGAGCCTCCTCAGAGCTCCTCGGACCTTCTCTCTGTCTGCTACCTTGCCTCTGGATCTGTCTTACTTATCGCTTGCATAAGGGCTAACAATTCATTTTTGTCACCATTGATAGAAAACTAAAAGCACCAAGCAAGAAGGATTCACGGGGGAACAAGTCAGCAACAAGTATAGTTAGTTACTGATGATTTCTTCCAGCCCAAGAAGAATCGACGGAATTCTCTTTTGTTTAGAGTTTTGAATCCATTTCATTACCAAGGGAGATTTTTTGATGTACGTAGAAGCCAGAATAATGTGATTAATCATATTAATCAATATTACTGAACCAAGGTGGTTGTGATGTATTCAAGCATTTCTTTTCTTAAGTAGAAATTGCTTTTTTCTAATAGTAACAATGGCCTTCGTAAGGCATTTACACGAGAAAATATAAAGTAAAAAAGAAATAAAAACAATTTACAATCTATCATTGTCATTTTAAACCAATTTAACATCACGCTATGTATATGTTAGTCCTTTTCCTGTACATATATACACATGTATGTTGGGACTATAACAATGTAATGTAACAAACTGGTCAACATACAGAAGAGGTCAAATACAAGGAAGTAGGCCTACGGTACTGATACGTACTGTGGTGCATGTTTGGTCTATAAAAATTAGGTCACCTTAAGGAGGTGGTCAATGTAGGGAGGTGGTCAACTATCGAGGTTCTACTGTATATCAAAATATAATCTCCTTTATATCTTCACACAGTTTTCTACTTGCTGTTTTTCATAACGCATCGTGAACCTCTTACCATATTAACAGATACAGACTTATTTTGACATCATCTTTGTAGACCCTTAGATTGCTTTCTAGTCTTACTACAGGTATGCCCTCCCCTGAACTACAAGGAGGAACAGAATTATGTCAGGTATTTTGTCCCACACCACCCTACCTCTTGAAGTTTTTTATCTGCTCATTTTTATCTCTTCTGCATTCTGTAGCTCACATTTGCTTTTAAATTCCACTGTTTTTATTTAGAATAAAATTAGAATTTGAGGGTAAATAAGACCAAATAGGCAGCATGTAAAGGCTTTTTTAGTCAAATGTGAAGATATTGGGCCATGAATCTGATCATTTGACTACTCAGAGTCATTTCCGCATGGCTTTTGAATTGTCAGATGTGTTCTATGTAATGGTGATATTACCTTAACTGAGTGGGAAGAGTCACTGGATTTGTGATTCATTCTGTCATTGTCCTGGTCCTGATAAACTTCTGTATCTCTTATTATTTTATTTTCATAATTTTCTGTAGAAAGATAGCTAACCTAAACAGAAAATTGGTATTCGTATGAACCATGAGGGAAGGACTAGGTCAAATTCAAATATAAAACTGCATAGTATTAATCAAATAGGCTTTGAATGCTGAATAATTAAGGACAAAATTAAATAATCTGTTTCTGGTCTTAAGAAAAATAGTTAAATATCTACAGTACATCACAAAATTAAAATAGTCTGATTTGCTTATATTCAGTGTGGCTTATTAGAAAGAATTGACTTGGTTCCTCTAGATCAGTGGTTCTCAACCTTCCTAATGCCGCAACCCTTTAATACAGTCCAAAGGGGTCACGGCCCATCGGTTGAGAACCACTGCTCTAGATGATTCCTTTGCCCAATTAATGTTCATTCCTTTAGCCCATTTCATCATCTTAAAACTTGAGATAATAATTCCTTTCTCACAGGTTATAGTAAGGATCAAACGAAATACTGCTATAAAACACTTCATAGAAATGTTAAGTGGGAGGGACATGGTAGCACTCTGGGAGGCCCAGGAGGGTGGGTTGCCTGAGCTCAGGAGTTTGAGATCAGCCTGAATAAGAGCAAGACCTCATCTCTACTAAAAAGTAGAAAAACTAGCCAGGTTTTTAACTGGCTAGTTTTTAACTGGGGCAGGCAGACATCTGTAGTCCCAGCTATTTGGGAGGCTGAGGGAAGAGGGTCCCTGAAGCCCAAGTGTTTGAGGTTACTGTGAGCTATGATGCCACAGGACTCTACCCAGGGTATAAAATGAAACTCTGTCTCAAAAAAAAAAAAAAAGAAAGAAAGAAATGCTAAGTGCTACACAGGTTTAAAGCAATTTTATTGAATGGTAAGTGGAAAAGAGTAATTCAGTGTTTTATATAATAGAAATATAAGAAATTTCAATTTCAGTACAAATCTATGAATCTATGAGTATAATGACCTACGGAAGGGAGATTAATGAACTTGACAGTGTGCTTAATTTGCAAAGTTCAGAGCTTTAGAAATCTAAGATGCATTCCCTATCTTACCAGTGGCTTTCGTAATAACCTTGAACATAATGAAATTTACCACCAATAAATCTTATACTGAAATAGCCTTAGTCTGGATTATTTAAAACTGCAGAAATTGATGGGACATATAAATTGGTCACATTATCAGAATTTCCATTTAAATTGTCAGTTAAACTCTGTACAAAAGTATAGTTATGTCTATAACTACGTGAGAAGAAATAAGTGAAGAAAACTAGCATGTATTGGAAAATTGCCACATGCTGGGTGTCACATTACATTTTTGGTGCATGTTACTTCATTCAACTACATCAGAGCAAAAGGAAGAGACAATTATTACAGAAAAGATCTAGATAGGCAGGATATTCACTATGCATCAACTCAGTATGTAGCACCAAAGACTAGAACTGCACATTGAGTTGCTTCCTCTCTTTCCTTTGCCTACTTGATGGAATTCTAATAAATATGAAATTGGTTTATTCGTGGGAAGGGAAAAAGAGGTGAGAAACCAAGGCTATTGGGCAGTATCCCAGTAGAATAATTTACCATTGTAGTTTAACATTTGACCTCATATAATGAGGAATAAATTATTCAACTTCTTTTTGCCAGGAGAAAATGCAAAATCTGTTGATAATTCTAAAGATATTATTTATGGAGTGCTTAATATGTGCCAGGCACTCTTCCAAGCACCGTATGTGTGCTGATTTAATACTCACAGGAGGAAGGAAGAATGGTTCCCTAAAGATATCCACACCTTAATTCCAAGAATCTGAGCTATGTTACATTATATTGCAAAAGAGACTTTGCAGAAGGGATTGAATGAAGGATCTCGAGATGGGGAGATTATTCAGATTATCCAGGGGCCCAGTGTAATCATAAGGGTCCATATAAGTGAATGAAGAAGGGAGGAAAATAACAGACTTTGATGCAGCAGAAGAAAGACTCAGCTGCTTCTGGCTTTGAAGATGGAGAAATGAGGCAGCCTCTAGAATAGTGTTTTTCTTTCTTTTTTATCTCACGGCACACTCGAACCTATAAACTTCCGTGACACACTTATATTATGATGATCAAAAAAAAAAAAAGAGTAAACAAACACTGTGTTTTGAACTTCAAAAATAATTTAATTAGTGTTCTTTAAAATTTTTGCAGCACACCTAAGATCTTCTCAAGGCACACCAGTTGAAAATCACTGCTCTAAAAGCTGAAAAAGGCATGGGAATGGATTCTGCCCCGTAGTCCCCACAGTGAAGTCTTATCAAAACCTTGATTTTAGTCGATAAGAACCATTTTGGGCTTCTGACCTCCAGGATGATATAATGATAGATTTGTGTTGTTTTAAGCCACAAAATTTGTGGTAATTTATTACAGCAGCAATGGGAAACTAATAAAATTCTCATAATAGTCCTAAGGGGTACATGCTACCATTATGCTCGATTCATAGATGAACATAAAGCATCTTTGCAAAGATACACGACAGCAGGGGATGGAGCTGGGATCTCAGTATGAGCAGACCATTTCAGAGTCTATGAACTAGAAGCATGCACAGTATCACTCTTGGATTTCTAGTAAGATTGCAGCTCCAGGGCCCGCACCTCCATTCTTAAGACCCCTGAGCTCACCTAATATACCTGGCTCCTTGTTCTTTTTTTTTCAGTTTTTGGCAGGGGCTGGGTTTGAACCCACCACCTCTGGCATATGGGGCTGGTGCCCTACTCCTTTGAGCCACAGGCGCTGCCCTGGCTCCTTGTTCTGGAGGTAAGGCATGCTCTTCTTTTAATGGCTTTAATATTAGTATGGAAAACAACAACAACAAAAAATTCTACTTCAGCCCAGTGCTGAAAAATGTATCCCTAGAAGTGTGCAGTGCCTTAGTTAGTACCGGTAAGAAAAAAAAAATTAACAGGGTGGTGCCTGTGGCTCAGTGAGTAGGGCACCAACCCCATATACCGAGGATGGCAGGTTCAAACCCAGCCCCGGCCAAACTGCAACAAAATAATAGCCGGGCGTTGTGGCGGGCGCCTGTAGTCCCAGCTACTCGGGAGGCTGAGGCAAGAGGACCACCTAAGCCTAAGAGTTGGAGGTTGCTGTAAGCTGTGACACCATATCACTCTACAGAGGGTGATAAAGTGAGACTCTGTCTCTAAAAAAAAAAAAAGAAAATAAACAGATCAAATTGGATTTTTATTAAACTTTCCATTTGGGAAATCTTTTAAAAGTAAAGATACAGGGAAATAAAAGAGATTTGGTTGGATACTGTAAGGAAATGGATTCATAACATTTGAAAATATCAAATCCAAGTATGTGGAAAGTGAGTCCTTGAGCTGTTCCAAGAATGTTCATCACCAAGAGAAAGGGAGCTTAGCTCTGTGCATGGCACTTAGAAGGCTATTTAAACATCCGCTAGGTAAATGAATACATAAATATTGAATTAGTTTATGCATATGTGTTTTAAGATTTAGCTATGAACAAATATGTCCTCAAACGTTTTGATATCTGTGTTTGGTCATTCTTACCACTTTAATTTATAAGGTGCTTCTTTGTCAGGTTAGGAAGTGAAATCTGAGCCCTGTTCTCTGACTTCTTTCCAGGCTCTGAGCTACACTTACTCTTCCAAAGCAGAGTAAGTGTAGCTCAGAGCCTTGGCTTTGGAATTGCCAAGACCCGAATTTGATTCCAGCTCAATTCCTTACTGCTCATCTGACTTTAGGCAGATTAATCAACCTTGGTGTCTTCATTTTAAATAGGCACCATAACATTGGCCTCTAATTTGGTAGTGAGGATCAAAAACCATAATGTCTGTAAGCACTTGGCTGACCCACAGAAAGCACTCAACAATGACGGCTCTATAACATTCACGTCACAGTGTCCCTGCGACTGATTTTTGTTTCTGAATTGTTCACAAAGCATAGCGTGGGAGTTAGTGGTACATCTTTTTAGGGTATCATTTTTTTTAAAAACAAACAGGAAAATATTCAATATGAAATATTTTTCCTACATTTCCTTTTGAACCTGCTTAAAAGGCATACATTTATATTTGTAGTAACTGTGATTCTTGAGAACTTGGGAAAGGGAGGAAAGATTTGATTTTAAACTTTAAAGGAGAAGATGGAGAGGAGCGATTAGTGGCTTCTGCTGTGGTTAGTCTCATCATCAAGGAAGAGGTAACCATTAACCAACACCTATTTTGTGCCAAGTGCTTCCCATTTATTATCTCACTCAATCCTTTGAGCAAGCTTTGGTTGTAGGCATAAAAACCACCATTTTACCAATGGGGGAAATAAATGACAAAGAGGACAAAGCAACTCGTTCAAGGGCAAACATATAGGACTACTTTTCAGTGCATTCACTCCTTGAGTGATTGCACATAACTTAGACAGCAAACACGTTACTTACTGGCAATGAGTAATAATTAAAACAGAAAGAGGTTATTTGGTGGCAAGAAGCACACAGACATAATTTCTGACATTATCCTGTCATACTGCAAAATGATTTTTCTTCTGAGCACATAATCATCATATCCCACATCACATCATAACAGAAGTGCCTTCTGTTACCTAGTTGTTACCCGTTTATGTACTTTGAAGACACTAGAAGACAGACACAGGAGAAGCATAAACAGGCAGTTTTTAAGCAAGTTTTTCTCTAGGCCAGAAAACATGTTTTTCACCCCATCCAGAAAGATTATAATGGCAAGGTCAGGAAGCCATAATATTAAGTTCTGCAGCTGAAAATCCTAACAAAATCCAAAGGTGAATTTTCTGATTTGTTTCAGATTGACAAAAAAACCTTAGCTAGATTCTCAGAATCTCTTGAAGATACGATTCACTTGCTGATAGGATGTTACAAATAATTCACGTCAGGTAAAACACTTTATATTTCAACAAATGCACACAGTGTAACCTAGTTGTGTCTTTATAAAATCCGAAAAAAAGAGGGGAAAAAAAGAAAAAACAAAACATTTCATACTTCAATCATCAAGTTCCTCGTTGCTTTCTCTTCCTAAAGAGTGATTTCTCAAGCATCCCTTGGCATAGGAACATAAGTAAACAAAATTATTCATTTCTTGGTATTATAAAAGTACTGATTGTGACTACTACATAAAGGATTCGACTTTTTTCCATTTTGCATTGATTTTAATGAACTACAAGTCTTATTTACAGTTTTGGTATTGACTTACCATCGTCTTCAATAGAGACATAGAAGACGTCCTTTGTGGCATTGCTGCCTTCCTGCAGGACGTACAGGATCCTCCTCTCATCAATGTCAGCTGGAGGAAGCGCAATCATCACAGCAGGAAAAGAGCATGTTAACAAATTCAGTGTTTTAATAAGGCCTGGAGATGCCACAATTATTACATTTTAAAGTAATGATTAAGTGAATATGAATCTGCTTTTTTCACAGAGTTGCAATGGTAAAAATAAAACTTCAGTTTAAAATTTTGTTACAGAGCTACTATGTGCATGTTCTTTGGGGTAATGTCCGAGGAGGAGGGCATCCTAGTTATGCAAGCTTTATAATGTCCTGGCACTCTCCGGGAAGCCAGGTCTATCTGGTTTTAAGTTTTTGTACAATTATAGGGCTTGGTATAATGGTGGATACCCAGTGACTATGCATCGAGAGCCATTTAAACAAGAATGACTACTGTATCCCAAGGAAAAAGAAAATGAGAATAAAATGATGACTTTTTATTGCCTATTCTCTTGGGTTTTTAAGAATTTGTTATTTGGGTTTATAATTACATTTTTATATAGGTAATTATTCATATTTTAAGGACAGTTTTCTTATTTATTTATAAGGAATGATTCTTACAGAACCACATATGATTTCGTGGCTTTAGAAGCAGCTCTGAAAATGTAATCAAACTATTTCTTAAACACCTTCCATTAAGTTTCACCTGAGATTGCATCTTGGTTTAAATGTATCATATGTGGGAAATATCATGTATCTTTTCACTTCTATGCACAGAGCTACTTGATAAGTCATAAGACAATGTGAAGAACAGGTAAAAGCCCCCAGGTGTCATGTCACCTGGGAAAGCAGTGGGAACTGCCTTGAGTTCACTGTTAGTAGTAACACCAAATATAAAAGCAAAGTAATTTTAGGCAAATACAGTTCTATGCCTTTTTGGATGTACATATTACATTTGAATAGTACAATAAAAAGTACAGTGTAATATATAGAACATATATCCAAAATCTAGATATGAAATATCATTGTCAAAACCTAGACTTACTAATGATCCCTGCAATTGATTTCTAGCTGTGACATTCTTAAAATTCAAAACTAAACTGATTTTATCAAAATTAATGTACCTTTATCTAACAGGATCTATGTCCAAAGCAGAAGCTGTCTTCTTATGTTTGCAGTTTAAAGCTGTAACTACAAGCTTAATTAAAATATCAATATCTGTGGCTTCCTCTTAGGTGGGCATTCTGATGAAACAGCTGAAAACAGACTTGCTACTTCTTTGTTTTCAGGATAATTTCACATACCACTGTATTTTATCAGAACCAGACTCTTACTGCAAATAGTCTGAGGTCAAGGCAATTTTACACAGAACTGACAATGGATGAGATCCGGTGAAGAAAAGAGGCAAAGGAGTCAGGGAAGAATATGTACCAACCTTGTGTAAATGCTCGAGTGCTCTGGTTTCCAAGGCCAGTGTTGATAATGAAGCCATGGATTGGTCCACTGGTGACCTTATACTTTAGGATCCTGTGAGGACTGTCCTGAGCTTCTGCCTTCAGAGACTTGCTGGTAATCAGGACACCCATGCGTCCAGTGTGAAGGCGCTTCAAGGCTGAGGCACCCCTGTTAATGGCAATCTGGGGGAGCCTGCTGTCTGGGGAGCTTATCTGGATCCTCATTACCTGAGGTTTGCATGTCTCCAGGGCAGTGTCTGGGAAGACAGAGGAGTGAGCATGAGTGCCATCTGTCACAGTCAAGGAGAAGCTGTCTTCAGTGGTCTCACTGCCATCATGCCAGTAGCTAATCAGGTTCTCACTCAGGTCTTGCTTGGTGAAAGTGGTCACGGGGTGGCTGCCGTTATATAGAACCTTGCCATGATTGGGGAGCTCAGTGATGGTAAAATGAATAAGTCTATCTGGGATATCCTTGTCTTCCACTGTCAACTCCAAGGGTGTGATCAGCCTTTTATCCCCTTTCTGCATTGTTAGTTTATGGATGACCAAGGTAGGTTTCTTCTGATCCACATCTGTGATGACGATCCTGAAGGTTCTAATCATAGGGTTGTGTTCGGCACTCATTTGCAATTCAAAGCTGTCCACATTCCCCTCACTATTTGAAGTGTGAATATAGGATATTTTGTTGCTAACCAATTGAGACTGAGTGAAAGAGGCAATGGGTTCCCCAGGGTGGTCAGAGTTTTCCAAGTGGCCCAGGCTTGGTGCCCGTGTGATGTTAAAGTGAAGCTGTTCATCAGGACTGTTGATGTCACTGTTGCTAAGCAGATCAGTGGTGAGGGTCGCTCTGCTGCCTTCTGTCAAAGTGACCTCTTTGCCGATCACCTCAGGGAAGACCCTCTCTAAACTGCCAATAGTAACATAGAAGTAGCAGTCTATCAAAGGGTTAACCCCATCAGTCACATCAAACCTGATAAAGTCCACAACCCCTTCTTGGCCTGTGTGGGTATAATAGATGAGGCCTCTGTCAATATCATCCTGGGTAAAGTTCATTCCTAGGGTGAGGTTGCTCCTCACTTCTCCGGGCTTCCTCAGTTGTTGTAGAAGCCCTTGTTGAGGTCCTGAATGGAGGACGAAGCTGAGGCTCTTAGCATCTGAGTCAAGATCTGTAGCTTTGAGGACCTGATTTGTGATGACCTCAGAGTGTCTGGTCTTTACTTCCAGCCCTTCATTGATGGTCAGTTGAGGAGTTTCGTCATCCACCAGGATCACCACAATGTGGACCTTCCTATGGGTGGTGTGCTTGCCATCACTCAGCCAGACCTCAAAACTGTCCTCTGTGGTCTCTGAGTCATCATGCTCATACACAATGGTGGAGGCCTTGTGGATGTCCTGTGAGGTGAAGCTGTGGATGGGCCGGCTTCCTGTAGCCAGCTGCTGTACTATTCGTCCATGCTGAGGAAGGGCTGTGAGTTGAAAGTGGAGCTTAGTCGGTGGCAAGTCAGCATCTGCTCCATTGAGCAGTGGGGTGTCTATGACCAGGCTCATCCCCTCTAATACCACAAATTCACCGGCAAAAAGTTCAGGCTGCTCATCATTGGTAGGTAAGATGATTATATGGAAGGAGACATTTGGGGAGACATTGATACCATCAGAACAAAAAAAGATGAATTGATCTTCTTGTGGCTCCACACCCTTGTGGATACTCTGAACATAATTGATGTACCTCATTCGGACATCTCTGATGGAGAAAGCACTGATGGGGCTACCAGCCTGGGACACTTCTGAACCAGGAGCTGGTGCAATGTTTTCCAGGTAACCAGAGGCTGGCTGACCAGTCACTGTGCATAGAATTTCGTCTTGGGGAGTGTCCAGATCTTTAATATTGAGATGTTTTAAGGCCAAGGGGCTCTTCCCACCTTCATAGACAATGAAGGGCTCCCCAACCAAGACCTTGGGGCCCACATTGTTGACAGGCAGCACAGTTACTTGCACCTGCACTCTCTCTATTATGCTGTTCTCCACTACAAACTGGTGAGAATCCTCAGAGAGGGTGAGATTGAAGGCATCACACTGCTCTTGGAAACCAATTTCACCTCCAGTGTGGACATAGGCTACTGTCCCACTGATGAGGTCTTCTTGGGTGAATTGTTCTGTGGGTAAGCCATTCACTAAAATGATACCCAACTTGGGGCTGTCCTCCACTGTGAAAGACAGCATCAAGTCACTTGCGCCTTTGTTGCCATGGATGAAACCCATGGTGATCTCAGTGGCTTTATTCTCTAGTACATCTATGGAAACATCCAATAATGGACTTTTTGTGACAGAGATCCTGGGACTTTCATTAGCTGCAGTGGGATGCACAGAAATATGGACAGCAATGGGTACATGATGTACCCCGTCACTCACCTCCAGATGGAAGGAGTCAGTGGTGATCTGGTCTCTGCTGTGCTGGTAAGAGACACTCCCATTAATAATATCAGCTTGAATGAAAGATTCCCCGGGGACCATACATTTTTTAAAGTACTGTAAGTGTCCATGTTGGGGACCCCAGACTAATATGAAGACAATTTGGTCAATGTCTGTGTCAGGGTCTGTAACATTCAACTCATTACTGCTGAAGGTAAAGCTGTCTCCTTCTAAGACAAAAACGCCTCTGTTGGTGACTTCGGGAGGCTGGTTGTTCACAGGCTGCAAAAATAACGTGAATGCGCCCTGGATGCTATTGCCTGCAGCATCCTCCACCTGGTAGGTAAACTGCACAACCCGTGGTACAATACCCAGTTTCTGTGGAGGTTGGTAGGCAACTTTGTGGTGATTTACCTGGGCTTGGGTGAAATGCATGATATGTGTGTCTGGTGAATCAGTAAGCACAATTTCTCCAGCTGGGACTTGGTGGTTGTCATCTGTGTCAGTTGGGGGTGTCAGCAGAGTGTACCACAGGTTCTGGTCATCTGAATCCTGGTCAATGTATTGGAGGAATTTCTTCTGGAAGGGAGTGAGCTGGTATTTCTGTACGGTCATCTCCAGGGTGGTTCCTGGATACAGCTCTGGACTCAGCGTGTCCACTGGCTGGACCTTGATGATGAAGAAGTGCTGGGTGGATAGATTCGGTGGGTCATGGTCATCCTGCACATGGAAAGCCAGCTGGGCAATTCCAGATGGAGGGCTGTGTGACCCAAGATGGCGATAGAACAGTCTCCCTTCTGTTATGTCTCTCTGCAGCCACTCGGTCACCACCTTCTCATAAAGCTTTTCCTTTTCCACATAGTGCCAATCTTCATCAGCAGGGGACAGTGGTGGCCCAGCCTGCCGCAGCACCATGTCTCCCAGGTGGTGGTGTGGATGCCAGGAACCAGGGGCCACATCCCACTCCTTCGCTCCCTCTTTTTCTTCTGGAAGCTGGTTCTTCAGCACGAAGTGGATGGTTGAATCCTCAGAATCAATATCTGTAGCGCTCAGCAGGGAGGGGGAGATCTGGACCACTTGCCCTTCAGTGAGTGAGAGTCCTGAGTTGACGTCCACTGCTGGTGGCTCGTCATCCACAGGTATGATGGTGATGGGAAAGAGGAATTCCATGCGGTGGTGCCCACCCTCCACTCGGAGGACCATATTGTCACTGAAGGTGTCGCTGCCATCATGCTGGTACACCACGCGCCCTGCTGCCAGGTCTGCTGGTGTGAAATACTGGCTCCCAGCAGCTGCCCCCAGCACCACCAGCTGCCCATGTCTCAAGCCCCTGACTGCAGCCATTTTCAGTTCTTCCATGTTATCTTTATGACTGATCTGAAGGTGAGGGGTGCTGGGCAGAGGCCTTGACTGACCTTCAAAAAGCAGCAGTCCTTGGTAACAGCTGGCCGCTGGGGCCAGGGTGTTCTTGGACTTCATTATCACCATGAAGACAAAGGGGTCTGAAGAGGCGCCATCCGCATCCACCACCTGCAGCTCCAGCTGGAAGAGGTGCTCCTGATCAGAGTTCTCTGTAGGGGGCTGATAGGCAATTTTCAGCTCTCGCAGCTCCCGCTGGGTGAAAAAGGAGACTGGAAGGCCCAGGGGGTCGTCAGTGCTGACCACGTAGCCCTGCTGGCCCGGCGGGTCTGTGGGGGCATTGAGAACATTGAAAAGCAGGTCATCAGCGTCTGACTCCATGTCCTCCGCGGCCAGCGCGTCGGGTGTCAGGGCTGTGAGCACCAACTGATCCGCCTCCATCATCAACAGGGCCCCGACGCTGGGTCTGGGCTCCGTGTTCTCGGCTCCCTCGCGGATCAGCACCAGCAGCTGGAAGTGCTCGCGGATCAGCACTGCCACTGACCCAGGGCCTCCGTCCTCAGGCCCTAGCAGCTCCACCATCATGGGAACGTGGTCCCGGTTGGGCGAAGGGGTGGTGGCGGTGTGCTGATAGAGAATTCCAGCCTGGACGAAAGCCTCACAGTCTACACCCTGGCCCCCGGGGAGAGGGGCCCCCACGGCGTCCACCAAGCGCCCATACTTGGGCCTTGGGCCGCCCTGATGAGGAAGAGGAGTGATGCGGCACCTGCGGGTGCCGGCGGCTCGGGAGGCCTGCCAGGCGAAGTTCAGCACGCTCCGGTCGATAGCGCGACTCAGGCCCCGCAGCTTCTCCACCACCAACGGCCTGTTGCGCGTCACCAGCTCCGGCTGGGAGAAGACCACGACCACTGCCATCGTGAAGGGCAGCACCAGCGTGTAAGTAGGGGCGTCGTAGCGCAGCTGCAGCCTCACCCGGGCGCGTCCTGGGCTGCGGGAGCCGAAGTGGGTGTACTGGACTTGGCCGGGCCCGAAGGCGCAGGGGAAACTGCGCGGGGAGAGAGAGCCCTGGAGCAGCGGCAGGGCGTCCAGTACCGTCACCTCGCACCGGTCCCTGGGCTGCACTCGAATCACCAGGTCCCGGAGCGGGTCCAGCCAAAGCGAGCGGCCCAGGGGCACGCGGAGGCCGGGGTTGGCGATCAGTACGCTGGAGCGGTTGGGGCTACTGCGGTCGAGTGCACCACGAGTGGGCAAGTAGAGCGCCGGGTGGGGGTCGGTCCCAAGCGAGGACGGTAACTGTCCCTGCAGCGCCGGGCAACTCCGGAGCAGGCAGGCGAGCGCTGCAACAAGCGGCCAGGGCACCCCAGAGAGATGCCGAGAAGCCCCACCCATGGCCACGTATGGGGACCCCGGCCTTGGGATACCCGGAGGATGCCCAGAAGAGGTGCCCGCGAAGCCGCAGGTGCAGGCTGTGGGAGCGGTAGCCGCTGTCCAGCGTGCCCCGGACGCGCGGATTAGCAAGAGCCAGTGGCCGCGCCTCCGCGGCTGCAGAGAATAGCCGGGGGAAGTGACTGCGCCCACCTCCTGCTCTGCCCCAGTCCCAATTTCTCCCCTGCTGACTTCAGGGGCCGCCCAGACCCCGCGCAGGAGACTTAGCGAGGGTGCAGGCGCTGCTCTGCCCTCTGCTCCTGGATGCCTTTACCCGGTACCGAACAGCACTTCTCTCCTGGTGGGGTGGCCGACCACGGGGCACCCCGGCTGCTGCCTCCCACCAGCGGGTCGGGGCACTCTCCTTCCCACTTCCGGGCGCCACGAAGGATTGCCCCTCTGAGCTGGGAGCCACACAGGGTGACTGTACTTCTGAGCGTCTGAGACTGTTCTGTTGTCCATTCATCCGGTGTTTCTGACAGAGTGCCGAGACAACATCCCTCTTCCTCACCGCTGACAGGGGTGTATTTTCTAGCCAAAATTCAGTCTCACTTCGGAAATAAAAGAAGCTGGTGGGAGCTATTTTGCAAATAGGATTTTCTAGCTGTCGGTCTGATGAAGTGGCTTACTCCGGATCTTGTCATTCAGTACTTCCAAAACAACCTTGAAATTTTCCTAAGGCTCAGCCTTTGGGGAAAAGGATCGGCTTCTAGGCTGCAGAACTTGAATAGCTTGCAATTTGTTCTGGGCGTGTATGTATGTGTGTTCACATAACACAATCAGGTGTGCAGGACGGCTTCCTTCCATTGTCTGAGAACGTCGTTTCCATATTGGATGAGCAGCGATTTGCCTGCTAGTTTGCTAGACATGCTGTTTCTTAATAAATTTCTTTGTAGAAAAATACATAGTAGGCAGAGGGAAGGCTGTCAAGGGCACTAGTAGCAAAGAAAATGCCTCAGATACTTGGATCAGTTTCTGTGTCTCACTCTGTTTAACTAACACCTAGATTAGGGATCTCTTTGGCTTTCAGAGGAAAATGCTCCTTTGCACAGGTGAAGTCTTAGGTACTTAGAGTCATATCAATTTTTTAAGTACTAGAAGAGTCCATTTAGTCACAGCACAGAGTAATATTTTTCTACGAATAAAACAGCAGTTAATGTGCTTCCCTATGTAAATAATGTATTAATAGAATGTGAGAGACTCGTTGACCACAGTACAAATAGACGTGTACAAAACTATATTGACAGAAATGGCTTACAGATAGAAAAATCCTGAATGTCACCCCCAAATTATTCTTTTAATTTTTTTTTTTTTACAGTGTTGCAGATGCCTGTTTTATTTACACCAGCAGAAGCTGATTCCTGGAGCAAGAATAAGTGGCTTAAAAGAAGTCAATTTTCTCTCTAGATATTTAATCACCCAGTGAAATGTTGTGCGTCTACATAATCCACTAAAGTAGAAGCTAGCATGCCTCATTAACACAGATTTGTTTATATAACAGAATTTTAAGAGATAATAAATTTGAAACAATATATGTTTACGCAATGTTAGTCTCGTGTGCCTAAAAATATTATTTTAAAAATGTATTTTTAATTGAAACACAGGTAAAATTCCATTATGAATGAAAGAAGCATTATGTCTTATAAAGCTAATGCCTTGTTCAAAAAAACGGGTTTTTATAGTAGACCTTTTATTAGCCTGCATATATGAAATGTTATCAAGCAAATATTCCTACACCGGTACAGTTTTGGTTCCTGTTGGAGCACCACTCACTCTGGGACAACTACCTTGTTCACAAGCTATTTCCACCTCCTACTCACTCTCGCTTTAGGACACGCTAGTCTTCTACTTTAGACATATCAATAGCATTCTCGTTATGGTCGTTAGTAACCTCCATGTGGCAACATCCTATGACTCATCTTGCTCATGCTTCCACACTCTTCTGCTTTCCTTCCTACTTCCTAGTTTAAGTTTCACTTATTCAGAAAGTCTTTTTACTATGCTCCTCAAAATAGGCTGCTAAATCTCTGTTTGGAATTATTCATCCATGAACAAATCAATTAATGTTTGTCTTGCCCACTAGA
This sequence comes from Nycticebus coucang, assembly GCF_027406575.1. Taxonomy (NCBI): domain Eukaryota; kingdom Metazoa; phylum Chordata; class Mammalia; order Primates; family Lorisidae; genus Nycticebus; species Nycticebus coucang. The sequence continues at coordinate 69,888,615 of NC_069780.1, forward strand.
CTTGAAGCTTCCTGAGAGCGGGGAGTATGCAGTGTGCACTGTTGATGTCTGATACCTATGGCAAGGACTGGCACGCAGCAGGTATGGAGTATGTATCTGTCGACTGCATGAATGAACAGAAGAGTGAAAAGAGCATCAGAAGTAGTAATTGATATGCTATGACGTCTAGGTGCCAGGCAGAAGAAACCAGTACCAGTGTAGGCTAACTTCTTTCCTCATTTTGCACAAATATGCCAATTCATTAAGGGTTGATGACAACTGTGTAGAAAATACAAATTTGATTTCGAGCCAAATATTTATATTACTAAAATGTTCTTTTCACAGGCAATTTCACTTAGCCATATTGTTTATCTGTCTCGCATAATTCCAAATTTATTCATTAAACCTGAAATGCATTTCATGTCTATCATTAAGTGGGAAGGAAAAGATCTACAGAGTGTGCACTATGCCCGAGGTTTTCATAAACACCGCATCATAAACACCGTGATCCTTCCAAAAATTCTGCCTGCAAGGTGGTTATGTGTCTTATTTCTAATTTATATGTAATAGTAGATCCCCCCTATACAGCTGTTATAAGAATTAAATGGATTATTACACAGAAAAGGCTTTAAATAGTGCCTGGCAAACTGTAAGCACTCAGTAAATCTAAGTAATAATTATAATTATAGATGGGAAATTGAGATTTACAGGCGTTAAGTAGGACAGTTTTACCTTTTGAATTAAAAGTGTGTCCTATAGAGAAGGACTTCTCACATGCTTCTGTCACTTCAGGGTGACCTTCCATTATGCCCCACTCCATAAATAACTGTCTCCGCCAAGAAGTAGATAGAGTAAGTGGCATTTAATAGGTCACAGAAAGGAGACTGTGTGTCTAAATATCCTGCGTGTGCCTTGGCAGAGAGAGACAGTTTGCTTGAGAAAAGTCATACCCAGCTTTCAGAAGTGATTGAGAACATATGGAGAAAGTTCTCACATCACAGATAAGAAGGCTGTAAGACAAGCAGCCCTTATTGCAAGGAGTCTATACCAAGGCTGATGTAGCCCAAGACCAGCTATCTCACCCAATCTTTGCTGAAGTTATTTTTTCTCTACAGGCTGGAGAAACAAAGGTCTTAAACCCTAAATATTACAAGGTGAATGCCTGAATCAGGTTGCTTGCAAACTTTCAGCATTAATATACTCCAGTAAAGCCTATCTGGAGGCTTTGGGCCACCAATGGACTCTTAGTCATTGAAAAACATGCTCCAGGGAGGCTATTAGTAACAAAACAAAACAAAACAAAAGCATTAAAATGGGATCCAGGTTATTTGTAACATGTCAGGACTGCAGCTTCAAGAGAAGTTAACTGAGTGAAGCCACATAGCTCGTCAGTGGCCACTCCAGCTCTGTCCCCATTATGTGTGGACTTAGCTAAGCAGCTATCTATATTTCCTATCAGTCTCTCCCAGCCTGAAGGTTGCAGTGGCTACAGCTCCATCTCCATGACTATGTGTCAGGGACGTGTGTTCCTTTGCACAGATCTGGGTTGGGTTCCCTGTACCCAGCAGGGTAGGTACCATTGTGCTCTGTGCCTCTACACATAGCAGGATGGTGTTAAAGGCAGGCTCTGTCCAGTGGGGGCAAGGAGAAGATCATTAGTCCCAATGGGAGTAACCACTGAGCATGCATCAGAGAAATGATGTTGCCTTCATTAACTTCTAAAGCTTTCCCAACAATACTTGTCATCATCCTATTTGCTCCCTTTTGAGAACCAGCATAAAGAGCAAACAAACCAGAGGGGGAATGGCAGGGAATTGAGAATATAAATCACACAAGACACATAAATAAAGAGATGGGATTGGCAGGTCTGGCCCAGCTGATGACTGCAGCCAGCACCAGACAGTGTGAACACCTTTATTTTTATGGTACCTAAACAAGGTTGCTTATACCAACAATGTTGCAAATTGGTAAGGAAAGCCAGCAGTTTTCCTCTTACAAAGTTGAGGGGGAGTAAAGGGATAAGTAAAAGGAGTTTTATCATAAACCATATTCTTAAGGATGTGAATCTTAGTACATGGGGTAAAGATTAACTTTAGGGAGAGAAGGCTGTGTGCTTATGGGCAGAAGACAGGAAAGTAGGCAGAAGCTACATGACTTCTGGCAGAGGGAGCAAGGAGAAAGGACTATTGTTTTAGGAAGGGAGAAGAAGCAGTTGGGGGGTCGTTCCTTGAGCATACCTCCTGGGCTGAGGGGGTTTTGCCACCTCACAATTTGCACTCCACTCTCCCCTTCAAGAAGGTGGCTGAATGTCAAAAGATATTGATAACATGAGAGCATTTGGGAGCTGGGTAGTGTGGAGAAAAAGAGAGAAGAGGCAAATTAATATTTTGCCTGCTCTTCTGTGATATCAACCGATATCTGGAGAAAAGCAGGTGGTCTTATCTCTCTCACCCCCGAGGTAGAGCCATCCTGTAGGCTGTGGGACATGGCCCTGACACTCAGAATGCCTGTTCAGGCTGTCATGCTCAGGGGAAATAATGGGCAGCAAGAAATCCAGAGGAGGGCAGCGTGTGGAAGGTAGATGAAGAAAGCTGTATCTTGCTATATGCCAGTACGGAGAGCTCATTCAAGTTTCCTCGTTCCTGGTTGAAAATAAGAACTTGGAAGAACAAGAGGGATTATTTAGTGCTAATGTACAACATGATAATTGATCTTTAAAATCATACGACACATAAAAGAAGTATATAACTTTTTTTATTTTTTTATTTTTATTAAACCATAGCTGTGTACATTAGTATGATCGTGGGGTACCATACACTTGGTTCATAGATCGTTTGACACATTTTCATCACATTAGTTAACATAGCTTTTGTAGCATTTTCTTAGTTATTTGGCTAAGACCTTTACATTCCACATTTACTAGAATTCACATATACCCTTGTAAGATGCACCACAGGTGTAATCCCATTAATCCCCCTCCCTCCCCCCTCCCTCTCCCCTCCCTCCCCTCCCTTTCCCCTTTCTCCCTATTCTTAGGTTGTAACTGGGATATAGCTTTCATGTGAAGGTCCTACATTAGTTTCATAACAAGGGTGAGTACATTGGGTACTTTTTCTTCCATTTATGAGACACTTTACTAAGAAGAATATGTTCCAGCTCCATCCATGTAAACATGAAAGAGGTAAAGTCTCCATCTTTCTTTAAGGCTGCATAATATTCCATGGTGTACATATACCACAATTTATTGATCCATTTGTGGATTGATGGGCACTTGGGCTTTTTCCATGACTTAGCAATTATGAATAGGGCTGCAATAAATATTCTGATACAAATATCTTTGTTATGGTGTGATTTTTGGTCTTCTGGGTATATGCCCAGTAGGGGGATTACAGGATTGAATGGCAGATCTATTTTTAGATCTCTAAGTATTCTCCATATCTCTTTCCAAAAGGAATGTATTAATTTGCATTCCCACCAGCAGTGCAAAAGTGTTCCCTTTTCTCCACATCCACGCCAACATCTCTGGTCTTGGGATTTTGTGATATAGGCTAGTCTCACTGGAGTTAGATGATATCTCAAAGTAGTTTTGATTTGCATTTCTCTGATGATTAAAGATGATGAGCATTTTTTCATATGTCTGAAGGCCATGGGCCTGTCTTCTTCAGAGAAGTTTCTCTTCAAGTCCCTTGCCCAGCCCGCAATGGGATCCCTTGTTCTTTTCTTGCTAATGTGTTTGAGTTCTCTGTGGATTCTGGTTATTAAACCTTTGTGGGAGACATAACCTGCAAATATCTTTTCCCATTCTGAGGGCCATTTGCTTGCTTTACTTACTGTGTTTTTGGCTGTGCAGAAGCTTTTTAGTTTGATCAAGTCCCAATAGTGTATTTTTGAAGCAGCTTCAATTGCCCGGGGGGTCCGTCTCATAAAAAACTCGCCCAACCCAATTTCTTCAAGGGATTTCCCTATACTCTCTTCTAGTATTTTTAAGTTTCATGTCTTAGGTTTAAATCTTTAATCCAGTGAGAGTCTATCTTGGTTAATGGTGAGAGGTGTGGGTCCAGTTTCAGTCTTCTACAGGCTGCCAGCCAGTTCACCCAGCACCATTTGTTAAATAGGGAATCTTTTCCCCTCTGAATGTTTTTAATTGGCTTGTCAAAGATTAAATAACGGTAAGTAGCTGGATTCATCTCTTGGTTCTCTATTCTGTTCCAGACATCCACTTCTCTGTTTTTGTGCCAGTACCATGCTGTTTTGATCACTATTGATTTGTAGTATAGTCTGAGGTCTGGTAGCGTGATTCCTCCTGCTTTGTTTTTATTTTTGAGTAATGTCTTGGCTATTCGAGGTTTTTTCTGATTCCATATAAAGGGAAGTATTGTTTTTTCAAGATCTTTAAAGTATGACGTGGAGCTTTAATGGGGATTGTGTTGAAATTATATATTGCTTTGGGTAGTATGGACATTTTAACAATGTTGATTCTTCACAACCATGAGCATGGTATATTTTTCCATTTGTTAACATTCTCAGCTATCTCTTTTCTTAGAGTTTCATAGTTCTCTTTATAAAGATCTTTCACGTCCTTTGTTAGATAAACTCCCAAGTATTTCATCTTCTTTGGCACTACTGTGAATGGGATAGAGTCCTTAATTGTTTTTTCAACTTGACTATTGTTGGTATATATAAAGGCTACCGATTTATGAATGTTGATTTTGTAACCTGAGACACTGCTGTATTCCTTAATCACTTCTAAGAGTTTTGTAGTAGAGTCCCTAGTATTTTCCAGATATACAATCATATCATCTGTGAAGAGCGAAAATTTGATCTCTTCTGACCCTATGTGGATACCCTTGATCGCCTTTTCTTCCCTAATTGTGGTGGCTAAAACTTCCATTACAATGTTAAAGAGCAATGGAGACAATGGGCAGCCTTGTCTGGTTCCAGATCTAAGTGGAAATGATTCCAATTTAACTCCATTCAATATGATATTGGCTGTGGGTTTGCTGTAGTTGGCCTCTATCAGTTTAAGAAATGTCCCTTCTATACCAATTTTCTTAAGTGTTCTAATCATGAATGGATGTTGGATGTTATCAAAAGCTTTTTCTGCATCGATTGAGAGAATCATATGGTCTTTGTTTTTTAATTTGTTTATGTGCTGATTTACATTTATAGATTTACGTATATTGAACCAGCCTTGAGACCCTGGGATAAAACCGACTTGGTCATGATGTATGATTTGTTTGATAAGTTGCTGGATTCTGTTTGTTAGAATCTTGTTGAATATTTTTGCATCTATATTCATTAGTGATATTGGTCTATAATTTTCTTTTCTTGTTGGGTCTTTTCCTGGTTTGGGGATCAGGGTGATGTTTGCTTCATAGAACGTGTTGGGTAGTCTTCCTTCTTTTTCTACCTTTTGGAACAGGTTTAGTAGTATAGGTACTAATTCCTCTTTAAAGGTTTGGTAGAATTCTGACGTGAAACCATCTGGTCCCAGGCTTTTCTTTTTGGGAGATTTTGTATGGTTGATGATATTTCTGAACTTGATATGGGCCTGTTCAATATTTCCACTTGTTTTTGATTAAGTCTTGGAAGGTGACATGTTTCCAAGTAACGGTCGATTTCCTTCAGATTTTCGTATTTCTGAGAGTATAGTTTCTTGTAATATTCATTAAGGATTTTTTCGATTTCTGAGGAGTCTGTTGTTATTTCGTCTTTGTTATTTCTGATTGATGAGATTAGAAATTTTACTCTTTTTTTCCTGATTAGGTTGGCCAAAGGTTTATCTATTTTGTTGACCTTTTCAAAAAACCAGCTTTTTGATTTATTGATCTGTTGTATTATTCTTTTGTTTTCAATTTCATTTAGTTCTGCTCTGATTTTGGTTATTTCTTTTCTTTTACTGGATTTGGGGTTGGATTGTTCTTCCATTTCCAGTCTCTTGAGATGTCCCATTAAGTTGCTTACTTCCTCTTTTTCTGTTCTCCTGAGGAAGGCTTGCAGTGCTATAAATTTCCCTCTTAGAACTGCCTTTGCTGTGTCCCAGAGGTTCTGATAGTTCGTGTCTTCATTGTTGTTTTGTTCCAGAAATTTGGCAATTTCCTTCTTGATCTCATCTCTGACCCAGCTATCATTCAGCATAAGGTTATTTAACTTCCATGTTTTTGTATGTGTATGCAGATTCCTGTTGTTACTCATCTCAAGTTTTATTCCATGATGGTCCGAGAAGATGCATGGAATAATTTCTATTCCTTTAAATTTGCTGAGGTTAGACTTGTGACCTAAGATGTGATCGATTCTGGAGTAAGTTCCGTGGGCTGATGAGAAGTATGTGTATTCAATTTTGTTGGGATGAAATGTTCTGTAGATGTCAGCTAAATCTAAATGCTAGATGGTTAGATTTAAATCTAGAATTTCTTTACTCAGCTTTTTGTTGGAGGATCGATCCAGCACTGCCAAAGGAGTGTTAAAATCTCCGACTATTATAGAGTTGGAGGAAATCAAGTTGCTCATGTCTGTTAGAGTTTCTCTGATAAATTGAGGTGCATTCTGGTTGGGTGCATAGATATTAATAATTGAAATCTCATCATATTGAGTCTTACCCTTAACAAATATGAAGTGACCATTTTTGTCCTTCCTTACGTTTGTTGGTTTAAAGCCTATTGTGTCTGCAAATAAAATTGCTACTCCTGCTTTTTTCTGGTTACCATTTGCCTGAAATATGGATGACCATCCTTTCACCTTGAGTCTGTATTTGTCTTTTAAGTTAAGATGTGACTCTTGTATGCAACAAATGTCTGGCCTGAGTTTTTGTATCCAGTCAGCTAACCTATGTCTCTTTTGAGGGCAGTTTAAGCCATTCACATTAATGGAGAGCATTGATAAGTTTGGTGAAATTTGGGGTATTGAGTTTTTTGAATGTCCAGTGGGCATTTTTAATCCTTTTGCCATTGTGGAAGTTAGAGTTTGATCAGAAGTTTCTGAGTGAGTTTACTTTTGTAGTAGAGGATTGGGTTGGTTGTTATGGAGGATAGGTCTGAGAATATCCTGAAGAGCTGGTTAAGTTATGGCAAATTTCTTTAGCATATGTATGTCATTAAAGTATTTAATTTCTCCGTCGTAAATGAAACTCAGTTTAGCTGGGTACAAGATCCGGGGTTGAAAGTTATTTTGCTTGAGGAGATTAAATGTTGATGACCACCCTCTTCTGGCTTGAAAAGTTTCAGCAGAGAAATTTGCAGTCATTCTAATGTTCTTCCCTTTGAAGGTAATAGATTTCTTTCTCCTGGCAGCTCTGAGAATTTTCTCCTTCATATTAACTTTAGTGAAGTTAATTATAATCTGCCTGGGGGATGTCTTATTGGGGTTGAGTCGTGCTGGGGTTCTGAAGCTATCTGTTATCTTAATTTCAGGTTCTCTAGGCATGTCTGGAAAATTCTCTTTCATAATTTCATGCAGAAGGGCCTCTGCGCCCAGTGAGGCCACTTCATCTGTTTCAGGAATTCCTATGAGATGGTATTTGCCTTCTTCGAGTTATCCCAGAGCTCTCTGAGTGAGTGATCCATTTTTGCTCCCCATTTCTCTTCCTCTTTGAGAGTTTGGGAGCGTTCAAAGGCTTTATCTTCGATGTCGGAGATCCTTTCTTCTGCTTGGTCCATTCTGTTGCTAAGGGATTCCACTGTATTTTTCATATCTTTGAGGGCTGCAAATTCTTGTTTCAGTGTGTCTAAGTCTTTCGTGGTTTTGTCTTTAAATTCGTTAAATTCTTGAGACAGCTTTTAAATTTCTCCATGAATTCCTAATTCCATTTTGTTAATCTTGTTTGCCATCCAAATTCTGAATTCGATTTCTGACATCTCAGCCAGTTGTTTGTGAATGGGATCTTCAATTACATCTGCTGTATCTTTCCTTGGGGGGGTTGATCTATTCTGGTTATTCATGTTACCAGAGTTTTTCTGCTGATTCCACCCCATGATTGTTTTACTCCCTTTGATTTTCCTCTGGTGTTTTGTCGAGGACCTGTACAGTGCTGTGGCCTGAGAAACTGGGGCCCTGTTTGGTGTAGAGGGGCGAAGTGGTTCTGACTTGTTTTCACCTGGTTTCTATGTGACCCTAGTGAAACAGTTACTCTGGGTTGAAGTCTCAGCTGTGGAGAAATACCAGCAATTAAGTCACCCCACCCACCACAGGCAACGAATGGAAAAGGAAAATCAAACCTTCCTACAACCACACACCCAGGGCACCACCTGGATAGTCTCCAGGTGAGTGACTCAGTTCAAAAGGTCCAAGTCAATTGTCTCAGTCAGCAGCTGCCTCGGGTGGGAGAGTTCAAGAGGTCCCTGGGAACTGGGTCACAGGGGTCTGGTGACTGCTCTAAAATGGCTTGCTCCAGTGCTGCGTGGAGTCAGGAAGAGCCACCAGTAAATAGATCAGTCTGGGAAGAATGATGCCTCCTTCCCCACCTTGTAGCTCTGTCACACCCAGTCTCTGCTAGCCCCACAGGGCTGTGACCCAGTCAGTTGTCTGCAGTAAGCAGATACTCCAGGGGTTTGCACCTGCCTAAGTCACAGGGTAGTCTGTGACTGCTCGACTAGGCTGCTATTCTCTGTCTTTATCCAGTAGGGAGTGGTGTGGCCTGTCAACCTCGGGCACTTGATGGAGGCTGGAGGTGTTCACTCAGTTCCAGCCCCACCCTTAGTTTATGTTACTGGGTGAAGGGAACAACCCTGTGGGAGTTTGTTTCTGACCGTGCCAGATTCCTCTGCAGAGGAGAGGCTGATTTGAGTTCCCAGAACCTGTGTCTCAGGCCCTGTCTTTAGTCCTGCGGGTTTGTATTCGCAGCACGATCAGTTGTTGGCTGTAGCCTCTTGGCCTCCTTTGTCTATAGGATGATGATCCCCTAAGGGCCAGGTGCGTCTTAGGCTCAGTAGAGCGGTTGTCTGGATCAGCCCCACCCTAGGAGTTTCCCGGCTCTGCGGGTGTGTTTTCTAGTCCCCGTGTTCCACCCAGGTCAGTACTGTCTCAGGAAAACCCTTTACTCACGGGGCCTGTGTTTCAGTCCCAGGTCTGTTCCATGGTGGTTGCCATCTGAGAAGATGCTCGGCCTCATCTGGTTGCCCAGGAAGACAGGAGGAGAGGCTATGGGATATCTGGGGATGGGCCTTGTTATTGGTGAAGATGGCTGTTGCTCTGCACCTTGGGGCACCACCGCTCCAGTGTAATTCCCTCTCAGCCGACCATTGTCTTCTTGCTCCTTTGTTACAGAGTCAGCACTGGTCAGCTGCAGTCCAGGTCCTGTCTATACCTCTTGAGAGTTCAGCCAAGAATCTGGACTCCTGAGGGGGCAGGTCTCCAGATCACGGAGTGAGAGTGGAGGGGGGTGTTAGGAGCTCAGGGTTACAGGTCGTAACACCAAGCTCATTGAGACCAAATGAACAAATAAACAGATACAAAGGTTACCAGGCACATGGGCCCATAGATACAGAGATAGACGGAAACACATAAACATACAAGCAATAGCCACGACAACAGCAATATAAGAACAACTGGTGGCTTGGTAGAGGTGGGCTACACGTCCATCCTGTCCGCCATCATGCTCCGCCCCTCCAGTATATAACTTTTTGATTTCAGAGCAAGACACTAAGAACAGATGTAGAACAAGAATCAAAGCTAAAAGGTTGAATGTTTTTCTAATATGCTGGATATCCTTTGTTCTATGTACAGTATATATATATGTACAATACCTATTTAGGCAGAGATGTCTTTTTAAATGACTTCAAACCTTAGAAGCAAAAACTCTAATGATGATAAATAGGCAATTATCTAATTTATTTTTTTGAGAACTCTTAGGAATCTGACCTCAGACTAATTTAAAATATAACACCATTTTGCTCATTATTTAGGACATGCACAACTCCAATTTGATTGAGTTAATAGGACTCCTGACTGGTTTTTAGGCATAATCCTATTTATTTGTCTACAACCTTTATCTGATAGGGAATTATGTTATTTGAATAAATCAGCCTTTCTATTATGATTTGATCTGTTGCATATTATAATCATGATTTTAGCATATTATAATCATGATTTTAGCTCTGAAATTTAAAAAAGCATAGCTGAATTCTGAAAATGACTTGCTATTACTACATATATTATAGATACTTCGTTATTTTTTCTTTTGCGTATGATCTCAGAGCATTCTATTTTGACTTTTTCCTTCTTGATCAATCATAAAAGTGAAGAATGCGAATAAGAAATATATGACTTATGAAGATGCGATTCTATTTTCAATACATTTGGGAATGAAAGGCTTTGGTAGCATCTTACTGCAAAATAAGATCAATAGCTGGGCGGCACCTGTGGCTCAAGGAGTAGGGCGCCGGTCCCATATGCCGGAGGTGGTGGGTTCAAAACCAGCCCCGGCCAAAAATCACAAAAAAAAAAAAAAAAAGATCAATAGCTATTTAGTAGCTGCTAAAATATCCCATAAATATTATGATTTAAACATTAACATGTTTTGGGGGAGATGCAGGTCAAAGGGTGCCAAGGTTTGGTTATGCAAAGTCAATTAAGTTCTACAGAGTTAACATACAGCATGGTGAAGATAGCTAATAATACTGTATTGTAAACCTGAAAATTTGCTAAGAGAGTAGACAGTAAATATTCTCACCACACACACACACACACACACACGCACAAACTGTGTGAGGTGATGCATAAGTTAATTATAGGATGTACCAAAGGTCATCATACACAGGGAAAACAGGAAATTGTAGCTAAATGTACCCTTATTTACAAAATATTTATTACAAATTTTTACAAAATATTACATATTACATATATTTACAAAATATTTTCTACGTGTTGGCCACCTCTTTTTAAAACTTTATAATGAAAATTTTGTTAAAAAGGTACACTTAGTGACAATTTCCCATTTCTCCATATGTATGGCAACTTTTGGGATACCCTGTATTCTGATTATGGTCGTAATTTTACAATGTCCATGTATATCAAAGCCTCACGTTGTGTGCTCTAAGTATTTACATTTTATTTTTCAATTATATCTCAATAAAGCTGAAAAATATTTACATGTTTTTAATGTTAAATTGCTAATATTAGATGGTGTTGTACGTAGGTCATTATGAAAGTTTTGAGATACACCTAAATTAAGAAATGTAAAATCTGTTTGGACAGAAGCAAATAAACCTAGCAAGTTGAAACTTACATGGATGAATCAGAAAGGATGCTGTCAACTGTGTTTCTTGGAAGTGAAATAATGGACCATGACACAGTCTGTCATAGCACTTTCATAGTGATTGAAGTATTAATTTGCTAAGCCTGCAGTAATAAGACAAAAGAAATTTGTTGTCTCATAGTTCTGAAGGCTGAAAATCCAAAATGAAGGAATAAGATTCATTTGGGGCTGTGGGGAAAAGATCTGTTCTCGGCCATTCTCTTTGGCTTTTAGATGGTGTGGCCACCCTCTACATCCCGTGACATTGCCTTTCCTCTACCTGTGTCTCTGTGTCCAAATTTCCCTTTTTTTCTAAGGACACCAGGCATATTGGATTAGGGTTCACTTACTGACCTCATTTTAACTCCATTACCCTGTAAGGACTCTGTTCCTAAATGAGGTCACATTCTAAATACTTGGGGTTGGGACTTCAACATATGAATTTATCAGAGACACGGTTTAGCCTATAGCATTCTTGCCATGGCCACCACCAAAGTCATGCCCTCTTCATATGCAAAATATCCCATATTTCCCCAAATTTTAACCCATTTCGGCTTCAACTCTAAGTTTTGATTATTATGCAAATAATATCTAAATCAATTATAGATGAAATTTGGGGTATGATGCATACTGGGGCAATTCCTCTACAGCTTTGAACCTGTGAAATCAGGTAAGTTCTCTGCTTGAAAACACAATAGTAGGACAGGCAAGGGGAGATATTTTCATTCCAAAGGGGTGAAACCGGAAGTAAAAAAGGGCTTATAGGTCTCAATCAGGATTGAAACTTGCAAGCATATTCCATTAGATTATAATGCTTGAGAATAAACCTCTGTGGCTAGATGCTCTGTCTGCTTCATCCTCCAGGCCCACCCGCGTGGCAGCTCTGCCTCTTAGTCCTGGGTGAGTATATGACAATATTCTAAAATAGTTTTAGCCTATAAAGAATGCTAACAGGATAGGAAAACTTGCAGGCAAGTTGAAAGAGGAAAGAGACCCATCTAATTTGAATCCTACCTGATTAGTAAGAGGCTGATTTATTCATTTTCAGAGTCAAGGTATGCTCAACATGCATTCTTATTGGGTAGTTAGGTGGGAAATCAACTTTGGAAGGCTTAAAATATGACAGAAAATAATTGCTTTATTTTAGATTCTATTATTAGATTAATAATACAGCATATAATCACACTTATTTTCATCGTAATGGCTTTATTTTATTTATTTATTTTTGAGACAGAGTCTCACTATGTCACCCTTGGTAGAGTGCTGCAGCATCACAGCTTACAGCAACCTCAAACTCTTGGGCTTAAGTGATTCTCTTGCCTCAGCCTCCCAACAGGTGCCCGCCACAACACCTGGCTATTTCTTTATTGCTGTTGTCATTGTTGTTTATAGCAGGCCCAGGTGGGTTCAAAAACACCAGTCCTGGTTCATGTGGGCAGTGTTCTAACCACTGAGCTACAGGCACTGAGCCCATCAGGATTGCTTTATATAGAGCCAAATTGTTACTCAATACTAAACTGACATATTGGAAATCTTTAGGTTCTAGCTGTATGTATTTTCCTCTGAAAAGACTAAAAATGAGTGTAATTTTCCCATTTAAATTGATTCAGAGATGGATGGAGGTGGGGAGGGCGTCATATACATGTTGCTTTGGTAATTGACCTGTTGGTTTTGAAATATCATCCAAAATAACTTCAAGGAGGTTTTACCTTTGATGTTTAAATAAAACAGTGTCATGGTGATGTTTCCAAGTGCCCACTACCGGTGTGAATTAAGAATTGTTTCTGGGTGTGTCTGGTGGTATGAAGTTAGCATTTGAATAGGTAGACAGTAAACTAGATTGCCCTCACAGTGTGGCTGGCTCTCATTCAATCAGTTGAAGTCCTGTATAGAACAAAACAATGGAAGAAGGAAGAATTCATCCTTCTCCCTTACTGGCTGATTTCCTGCGCTGAGACATCAATCTTTTCCAGCCCTTGGCACTCCTGGTTCTCAGACCTCCAGGGTTGTCTTGAATTATAGCACTGATTGCCTAGGTCTCCTGCTTGTTATACAGCAGATCATGGGATTTTCAGCCTCCAATTCCTTATAAAGAAGATTTATTATATATCTATATATCCTCTTGGTTCTATTTCTCTAGATAACTGATTTATTAATGGTGAATTATTTATTTTTGACTTTCAAGGGCATTTCAAATACATTTAGTCAACTTGAACAAGGCCTATTAAACATTTTCTATTAAGGGTTCCAAAGGAAAGTGAGTTATCATTTGTTAAAAACTAATTTATAATTGGCACATCAAACATCTTTTTAAAAGAAGATTCTAAGAGTAGCAGACAATCAAATGAGATCAAGTTTGCATGTGGGTATGTGTGTGCATTCCTTCTTCTCATCAAGGAAGAGACTTCCACTTGGTGAGGGCAGCCTATTCAGGTGGGAGTCAGGGATTCTGGGAGTCACAGTGTTGCTGGAAGACAAGGTCCAACGAAGAGAAAGAAACCCAAACAGCATGTTTAAAAGAGGAAGGGCAGTGGAGCGGTGGTAGACCAAGAGTCCCCAAATGGCTGTGCTACTGGACTAGTTCAGTCTTCTCTCTTCTATCTCCAGCCAAAAGGTTCTGGCCCATGGGCACCTTTCTCACTGGTCAATTTGAATCAGGCTGGAGAAGCGGGCTCTGGTTTTTACAGAACCGCAGGCTTTCACAAAAGTGGAAGTAAGCATCAGTCTCTAGGTATCAGCTAATTAAGATTTTACAAATTCCTGAGAGCTGAGTCACCAGGAGGAGGACCTCGCAGGTGTATCCTAGGGGTCTCCTTGAGAAGACCTCTGTTCTGTTAGACTTTACTTTTCCCAGGTATTCTCTGTCAAAAGCAGATAGCACGACCTATCATTATTCTATATCCTCCTAAAGGATAAAGTGGGAGTCACTTCTAAAATTTGACTTAAGAAAGAAACTCATTTTTGAGTCATTAAAGCCAAGTGGCATTCAGAATTTGGAAGGTTCTCAAGATAAATAGATGGGATCAGACTGTGTCTGGAGAACTTGAAGGGGCTATAAATTCAATTATTTACAGGGTTAGACAAATAACATTTCTTAGTTAAGCCATAGATTATAAGAAAATAAAGGAAGAGGGCCACATCTCCGTCTCTCTTGAGTAATTGTAAAGTACATGCTTTATACTTAAGCATGGGGGTTTTCATATATGAAGGACACAGCATTCTTTCACAAAATGGGTTTTGTCTGCTAAGATATGATTTCTTGGAAGATGGTCCATTTCGTAGGCACTAGGGAGCGTTAAGCATACCATGGGGTATGAACCAGAAAGAAAGGATTTTCATGCACATTCAGTTCCATTTTAAATGGGGATCATGAGGACTGATCACTGATAAAGATCTGTGTGTATTGAGCCCATAGTAGAGAAGCTGATCAAGTGCCCAGTTATTGCCATTGGTGGGCTGCAATGCAGCAGGGATGCTGAAGCCATTAGTGGGCCCCAAAGGGGTGGTACACTATGGATTGATCTTACATTTCGTAGGAAGGGCATCCATTTGGACCAACATCCACTCAGTGCCTCATTATTCTATTCTGGAGAATATGTGGAGGAAAATTAGGGTGCTAGGGGGAGGAAAAGAAAGGGGAAAGGGAAACAGAGATGTAATTAGGGGAAGGAAACAGCAAAAGGGACAAGAAGGCTAATGGGGAGAGAGAGGACAAAGACACTGAACAAAACTCCCGGAGTCAGAGTTAAATGAGACGGCATGAGCAAGTCTCTGGCACCTCAGCGTCTAGGCCTCCCAGCGTTGCTGTTTCCCTGTTCATCCCTCTCAGTTGGGAGCAAGAATTGGCTTTGCATTTCTGTGTGCTCCTGAGGACCTAACACATAGTAGGGCCCCTGCCCCCCCACCCATTTTCTTTTAAGTGAATCATGCCAGAGTTTATGTTCAGCTGTCATATTTTACATAATTATCTGGTATTTCATATGAATACCTTCCTAGGGTTGGCCTTAGCTTCTCTATAATATTTAGAGAAATACAGTTTGTATTTTGGAGATTGTGTCTATTTTGCACTTTAAGACTTCTTGAAATACCAATCTTGTAAAATGATGAAAGTATGCAGAATATGAAGTTTATGAAGCTTTTGACCCCCTTCATTTTATGCATTTGAACATATGCACCCTTCACAATATGGAGATTAAAATGAATGTTTTTAAGTTTAAAAAGTTATGTTTGAGTTATGAGAGCACATTTTAAAGTAGCCCAAACCCGGCTCAGAGCCGGTGGCTCAAGCGGCTAAGGCGCCGGCCCCGTACACCTGAGCTGGCAGGTTCGAATACAGCCCAGCCCGCCAAACAACAATGATGGCTGCAACCAAAAAATAGCTGGTGTTGTGGCGGGCACCTGCAGTCCCAGCTACTTGGGAGGCAGAGGCACGAGAATCGCTTGAGCCCAGGAGTTAGAGGGTGCTGTGAGCTGTGATGCCATAGCACTCTACCCAGAGCGACATCTTGAGGTTCTGTCTCAAAAAAAAAAGCAGCCCAAACCCAAACCCAAACCCAAACCCAAACAGTATTTTAAGAGGGCTAGATTGCTTCTGTGTCAGTTGCAAAATGTGAAACTTTATTAACACGAAACAAGCTGCTGTGGGGGTTGTGTGCACCTCCTCAGCTCTCCTTTCTGGTTACTGTCATTGAAAGAGTTCATCTGTAGTAATGTAACATGCTTATTATTCATTACAGTGATTGTAAAAGCAAGTTTTGAATAGAGGCTTTAGGCCTATGTGAAAATTCTCTGTTTTCTCTTTGCATACATTATGTTGAGTAATACTTTTATTGATTTATTTGTTATCAAGGCATTTATGGTGTTCAATACCATTACTTTTACTCATATGCCTTAGAAGAGCAGACACTCTAAATTAAGTATGTGGTTGGAAATTCCACAGTTATTGGAATTTGTGAGCTAAGTTTGCAAGCTGTAGTCTTAATGAATTGGATAACATGTTCAGGGGTGGCAGAACTAGAGCATGTCTTTTTAAATAAAGAGACCCACAGGAGTATTAATAAGAAAATGATGAACATTGAGGGAATAATTCTAACTCAATAATCTGTTTTTAAAATAGAAATATTTTTTTCTAGTCTTAAAATATAGCTAAACCCAGGAGTAGTACTCACTGGTAACTTCTTTCTTGTCATACAGTCTGAGACAGGCAAGTATATCTCATATTTGACATAATTGCAGGTCTTTGAAACCTGAGGTGTGTGGTGTCATTGCCAGGGTGATCTTCCATCTCCATGGCTGTTTAGTGTGGCCAGGTGGCACTCCCATCAGTTGAAGCTTTTAGGTGCTGTAGTTTCGGGTAAAGCATAATCAGTACTTTCCCCCCCACCTGCCAGCTTAATTACTTTGTAGAGTTACAGAAGGTTTTATTGAATGCTAGGAATATTTATAAGTATATATGTTTATACACACTCATGGACAGACATTATATATGAGACACTGTATACTGTATATATTTACATATCTACACAGATACTATTTAAACTGTCATAAAAACAACCGGTGCATTGAATTGAATTCTCTACCTTAGCACACTGGAGACTCCCAGTGCTATAATTTGTACTGCCAGTTTAACTCATTTCTGTGCAGTTTTTGGAAAAATGTCTTTCCTGCTATCTTTGTTTAATTGGAATTTTCCTGAAATTGCAAGTGAAGCAATTAAAAACCAGTTATCATTTACAGCTATGTCTCTGAATCAGATTTTCTACAGGCTGTGCAGTCAAAGCAGAGTAAAGATTCTAAATGGATGAAATATGCTGAAATTTACATGCTAAATGAAATTGTTGTGGTTGCCCCCAGTAAGATTTGTTGCCTGTAGTTATGACAGTGGAGCCATATCTTTAGGACTGGGAAGAGTGCTGGCCTGGTAGTGTGGGAACCTGGGCTAGCTTATTAGTTATGTCCCTTAGCCAAGAGCCACAGCTCAGGTATGTGGCCCTTCGGAGTCTCTGCCCATCTGTTGCAACATGTAGTTAATAATACCCGGGTCCCCCTCATGAGGTCAGAATAGAGCAACAGATGTGAAAGTTTTTGCAACGTGTGAAATCCTCTACAATGTAAAGAATGACCACAAACAGCAGATTCTCGGCTCCAGATCTGGTGTCCTGCTTTGTACATTCCTTTCCAGAATTGCTCTATGCCCTTCCCATGTTCCCTATTGCCAAATCATTTTTGTCCTCCGGGACTGTCCTCTGTCCCTTGGCTTAACCTGGCTGCTGGGAATATCTCGTTACTTTGGGGGCTCTTGGCCGCCCTCAGCAAACACTTTTCCCCACATTCTTCCTCTCCCCACCAATTGCATCTGTGATGGGTTTTTAATGTAGAGATGTAGATTTTTGGCTTGAGATGTGTTATTTTCTTGAAATTGTAAAAAGCTATAAATTAGGTGTGCCTCTTGCTTTGTGCCTTATTTACCCTGACATAGATCGATAACAAAAGACCCAGTTTATACATGAATCCAGTTTGAATGCTCCAGGTGAGGAGAATTTGTCTCCGGCCCTCTAATATCTGGGACTGAAATGTTCTCACCTTCAGAAAGTCTTCTGGCAAGGAGCCCATGCTCTCTGATTTTTAAATTCAGAAACAATTCTCTTTTAAGAACTTCAAAATTTCAATTTTCAGTGGAGTTAAAGGATTTTAGTTCATTGAAAGGTAATGACACGGATAACAATTAACGAGGATAATATGGTCTTTGCCTCAGTTTCTATGTTTGAATAAATAGGAATAAATTACAGTTTTCACTATATGTTGAGAAGCTTGTGCTTACTGCTTATAATGAATAAAAATTAAGTTTTCCAGAACCCGAAGCAGGTAGGATAAATTACATTTTCAATACTTACAGAAGAAGAAATTTCATTATAGTTATCTCCTTGGTGTGCCACTGCAAAAACAAACAAAAAACCAAAAAAACCCCAAATATTTGGAAACATACAAAAAGGATGTTTGATTTTTCTGCAAGAGGACCTGGGACTATGAAATAAAATTAAGATATTTGTAACTGGGAGTAGACCTTTCATGTATATTTGATCATTTGTGTTATGTTTGTGAGTATTATAATCTCCACTGTATTTCTGAAGCATTATTTTACATGATGTGGGTTTATTGATGAGAATGGAATAGTCTCATTGAGATCATACGAGTTAATTTGGTAAAATGGCACAAACCAATGTGCTAGAGATAGTATCTGCCTGTCAATATCGTATGTACTTTTGTTTGCATATTAGTTAAACTTGAATTTGGCTACTGGGGGGAAAGAGGGCTTATGATCGCTTTGTCCTCTAAAGCCTGTTTTCCATGGTCTGAATATCTTATATTTTGCCCAAAATGTGGAATTTTATTTTCCTTCTGAACCATGTTTGACTTCCTGGTAATATACATTCACTCTGAAAATGCATAAAGGTATCATTTCTGTATTTCACAATTCCAAAAGATGCCTTATTTCTTGTTCTTCTTTCCTAAAACACTTTGCAATGCTGATAATGATCTAATTAATTGTTTGCAGGGCTTGCTTAATCTTCTTTTCTGCAGAGCTATAAGCTTTATGAGGGCAGGAACCTGGTGCTCTGGGTACCCGGGACTTCCAGTGTCTAGTACAGTATCTGGCATCTAGTGAGTGAGTGACGGAATTGTATTCACTGACTGAAATGGTGGATAAAACTCTTACTGTTCATGTTGGCTGAGATAACCAATAAATAAATCTCACTTTCTATGAGGCTGGAAAGTATGCTTAAATCAGTATATTCATCATGAGATGAAAAATTATTGAAATAGTAGAATATTCATATTGACGCTTAAATCATCATAAGGTAAAGATGTTACGTATACGGCAAATCAGAACACCAGTCAATATTATAGGAATTCAGTGACCACATAATCTGAGAACCTGGAAATTCACTTAAGGTAATGAACATAGAGTCATAAGTAGAATTTGAGCCCACAAAGTCTCAGTTTCATAGAAAGAGGTGTTCTGTGAAAAGAAAGATAATTTATCCGATTGATTCAATTTGATCAACAAAATACAGTTATCAATAGCAGTGTGAACAATTTTTTTCCTTTCTATACAACAGAATCTCAATACTAAAATTGAGTTTAGCATAAAATAATTTTACTTTGAACTTTATCCCAAATATCAAATGTATTTTAAGACATGAGAAAAGATTACAGAAAGATTTAGTGTGGTATTTTGATAATTTACAGAGTTATTGACTCATTTAAAAATTAAAATTTGGTAACTTCTTTGCCTACTTGCCCTGGCAATGGAGACCCATTGGCTGTCTATGGCAAATGTATCCTGCTCTGTAAGCTTTCTTACTCTGTAGGCCTCTCTCTTCCTCAGTAAACTTTTTTTCATGCTTGCCTTAAAAAAAGGAGGAGGAAAGAAAGGAGCAGCACTATATTTTAGAAGCAGATGTATTTATTATACTTTATTTCCTTTTGAAGTAAAATTTCAGAGAATTGGCTCTTGTAAGGTATGGAAAGTCGTTATTTCCTCCTCACGCGAGTGGAGTGATTCCTTTGTGAGTGGTTCATTCTCAAAGTATTGCAGGGCCTGTGAGACAGATGGTGAGACAGTCACACAGCCTCCATCGAATGCTCCTGGGAACATTGCCTCTCTCCTGGGGGTTTTTACTTTGAGAGTCTCCATTGTTCCTTCATACTGAACACTCACACTTAAATCTAAACCTTTCTTTACTTAACCTTTTATCAAGAAAAATTTCCAGCATACAGACAAATGAAAATAGTATAATAAATGCTCATATTTGCACTGTTTTGCTTGCTAAAGTATTCCTAAGAAAACCACATACACTACCACACTCTATCTCCAAATATCCCAGCTTGCATCTCCAGAAACAAGGACTCTTTCTTTTTTTCTTTTCTTTTTTTTTTTTTTTTAACAAGGACTCTCTCTTACACAAACACATCACCACCACCATCAGCACATCAGAAAACAAAACAAAGAAACCCCAAACAAAATTAAAAAACAACAAATTAAACCAACAACCGTATAATACCATTTAACACAAAATCTTTATTTATATTTTTCTAATTTTTTGCAAAAAATTATCTTTTACAACTGTTTTGTTCAGGATTCAATCAGAGACTACTCATTGCATTTGGTTACTGTGCCTCTTAAGTTTCTTGTATACTCAGGTCTAGGACCTGAATATTAGAACAGAAGGATTGAGAAGATTGAGTTTGTTATGTAGACACGTTTCTTAAGCCAAAAAAGGACCTGTATTCTCAGGGGCTTTGGATAGAAACACCAGGATACAAATGCCGAGGAGCAGTAATTCACATATTTCCCTGAATCCCCTGGGCCTGCAGAAGCACCCCTTTCCCCTGCTAGAGGAGAGCAAACCTCTTGTCTGGAGACCACACAGCAGACTCAACTGAGGCAGATGTCTTGTAAGACAATATTTGCCCCCCCTCAAGATTTTTCTAGTCTCCTGACTTCTATACCAGTAACTTCTAGACCAGCATGGCTCTGCTAGGGAGGGCCAGCCACGCTAAGGGAGGAAGAGATGCCTCACTGGGGAACTGTGAGACCCAACTGAAAGGTCCTGGCAGACATGGGAGAACTCAGCCATACAAGGAAGAATTTATCCATTAAGAAATTATCTAAATAAATTAATTAAATCCATTAATTAATTATCTGCCATAATCTGGGATATAATGCTCTGGCAAGGGTACTTAAGATGAAGGCCAGGGTTGCCCCATCAGGTGAGAAACTTATGATAGCTGAAGTGCTACCTGGAGGGAGGAAATGTGAGAGGAGCTGGGGCCTTAGTCTGCTTTGTGTTGCTGTAATGGAGTTCCCGAGACTGGGTAATTTACAAGGAACAGAGATTTATTTCTTTTAGTTCAGAAGGCTGGAAAGTCCAGTCGAAAAAGCCATGTCTGGCAAGGGACTTCATGTGGCATCATCCCAGCAGGGAAGGTGGAAGGACAAGAGAGCAAGAGAAAGAAGGGCCGACATGAACTCATCCTTCAATCTGGAACGTACCCCACTAGATAACTCACTCACTTCCAACATACAGGCATCAATCCACTCTGATCTCATCACCTCTTATTAGGACCACCTCCCAACATTGTTGCACTGCCCGGGATTAAGTTTCCAGAACATGAACTTTGGGGGACACATTTGAACCAAAGCAGGTGGTCTGACTAGTTTCTGCCTGAAAGTCAAGGGTAGCAGTGTGGATTGCAGCTTGTGTTAGTAATCATCTTCTTATATTTTTTTCTCACTAGAATTTGAGTCCAAGCACCATTTTGGAGAATTCAACCAGATTCATCTGAGCAGTTTGTGGATTGATCGTAGTAGATAAAGTTGATGCTCTGCTCAGTTGCTTTTAATTGCTGCTTTACCATTTCTGTGCACATCTCAGGTTTGGTGGTGTTCCTCCTCTAGCCCCCCAACTCCAAGAATGACTTGAGCTATATAGGACACTTCACTCCACATCCTTCAGACAGCTGGTAATGCCTGGACATTTGCTCCCCTCCAACCCCCACTGACTTAAGGAGTGACTAATGTACAGGAAGGAGTATGAAATCTCAGCTGTCTTTCCTGAGAGCTCTGGGACACAAGTCACAGGCTGGAACAGGGTTTCTCAATGTTGGCACCATTGACATTTTAGACCTGATAGTTCTTTGTTGTGAGGGGGCTGTGCGGTACACTGCAGGGTGGTTAACAGCATTCCTGGTCTCTATCGGCTAAATGCTAGTATTAACCACCAATTTTGACAATCAAAAAAAAAAAAAAGTACATCTCCAGACATTGCCCAATGTTCCCTGGGGATCAAGATCACCCCGAGGGTTGAGAACCGCTTCTCCAGTGGGTTTCAGCAGGATCAGGTGGAAGTTAATATCGACAGGACCCTAGTTCACTTTTCCCCTTTTCTTACTTCCACCTCTTGTACTGGCTTTCCCTAGATCATGTCTTTAATGGATCACCTGTCCAAGAATCCTCATTTTAGGAACTACTTCCAAAGCACTCAAGACAGCATTCATTTATTTAAATGGTTGAAACTTAAAGATCTCACTGTAATAGTAAAACCATAAAGCTTTTGGAAAAATTATGAGAACTAATCATTGTGACCTTGCTGTAGGTAAGGTTTTCTTAGGATACAAAAGTGAGTATCTACAAGGGAAGTGACTAATAAATTCCAGGAAAGTAACAGTAAGAACTGCACCCATAAGAAATCATCATAAAGACAGAAAAAAGCCATGGCATGGATGAAGACATATACAACATAGAAGGCAATCAAGAACTCATCTTCAGAATACATAGGAATACAGTAGAACCTTTGTAAGTTGATCACCCCAAGGACTGTAACAGACTGGTCAATATTCAGAGGTGGTCAACATAAGGAACTAGGCCTAGTGCACTCACATGTACACGTGGTGCATGTCTGGTCTATGAAAATTAAGTCAATTTAAGAAGGTGGTCAATGCAAGGAGGTGGTCAAATATGGAGGTTCTACTGTACTTATGAACTAACAAGAAAAAGACAGATATCCCAATAAAAAATGGTCAAAGGACTTAAGTAGGCACCTTCTGAGAACCTAACTCCAAATTGGCAATAACAGAAAAAGATGTTCAGTCTCATTAGTAATGAAAAAATTGAAAATTTATATATTTTTTAAATACATTAAGCACAAACCAGATTAATAATTAAAAAGTCTGACAACAGTAAGAATATTGATTAGGGTGTTGAGTAATAGGAATTCTTAAATATTGCAGGCACAAGTATGAATTGGTCAAACCACTTTGGAAAATTGGCACATCTGGGCGGCGCCTGTGGCTCAACGTGTAGGGCGCCGGTCCCATATGCCGGAGGTGGCGGGTTCAAGCCCAGCCCCGGCCAAAAAAAAAAAAAAAAAAAAAGAAAATTGGCACATCTGCTAAAATACACATATCCTGTCACCCTTAAATTTCTCACTAGTTATATGTAGTAGAGAAATTCAGACACAAATGTTCCAGGATACTTACATAAATATGTTCATTGTTATATGCTAATGACACCTCAAATTGGAAATGACTCAATGTCCCTTGATAGTACAACTGACAAATAAATTGTGGCACATCATACAATAGAACACTAACCAGAATCAAAAATGAAAGAACCACAGCCACATACAAAAATGTGGCTGTATATTACAAACATATGGAGAAAAATCAAAAGAATAAGTTATAAAAATGACACATTCAAAATGACTGCATTTAGATATACTGTAGTTTAAAAATAGGCAAAACCAAACTACTATTTAGAGAAAGTATATAGGTGGTAAAACTCCAAAGAAAAGTGAGAAAATTATTTTCAGAGACGTTGGAAGAGTGAAAGAAAAATCAAAAGAACAAAAGAAAAAAGGAAGGGATATGTGATCAAGGGTGGGAGTCCAGGGTGCAGGAAACTTTGTTTTTTTTTTTTTTTTGCAGTTTTTGGCCAGGGCTGGGTTTGAACCCACCACCTCCGGCATATGGGGCCGGCACCCTACTCCTTTGAGCCACAGGTACCACCTGGAAACTTTGTATTTTTTGACATGGTGGTTCATTCTATAATTATTTTAAAAACCTTAATCTTTCTGTATATTTTTTCTAATAAAAGACTTTAAAAAATCTAATATTCTATTCTTTGACCAGAGCTTTTTACATGATCAACCTTCTTATCCTCATTTCCCCTGCATCTGATTTCATTTCACTGTAGTCCTTTGATTCCTTTATTTTTTTTTCAAATCCACCTACCCTGTCTGGGGACCCCATGGTACATCTCACCTGTCATTCATGTTAGCACTTGGAGCTCCTTTGGTCCCCTGCCTTCTTCTGTGTTTGCTTAGCAAATTGCCAACCACAGATTGCTGTTGCCCCCTTTCCCCCAGGCACTGGACTCTGGGTGAGGCAGAGGTGAGTATTGTTTTCTTTTATTTTTTTTATTATTAAATCATAACTGTATATATTGATATGATCATGGGGCATCATACACTCGCTTCATAAACCATTTGACACATTTTTATCACAGTGGTTAACATAGCCTTTCCGGCGTTATCTCAGTTACTGTGCCAAAACACTTACATTCTACATTTACCAAGTTTCGCAAATACCCCTGTAATATGCACCACAGGTGTGATCCCACCAATCCCCCTCCCTTTACCCACCCACCCCTTTCCCACTTCCCCCTATTGTTAAGTTGTAGCTGGGTTATAGCTTTCATGTGAGAGTCCCAAATTAGTTTCATAGTAGGGCTGTGTACATTGGGTACTTTTTCTTCCATTCTTGGGATACTTTACTAAGAAGAATATGTTCCAGCTCCATCCATGTAAACATGAAAGAGGTAAAGTCTCCATCTTTCTTTAAGGCTGCATAGTATTCCATGGTATACATATACCACAATTTATTAATCCATTCGTGGATCGATGGGCACTTGGGCTTTTTCCATGACTTAGCTATTATGAATTGGGCTGCAATAAACATTCTGGTACAAATATCTTTGTTATGTTGTGATTTTTGGTCTTCTGGGTATATGCCCAGCAGAGGAATTACAGGATTGAATGGCAGATCTATTTTTAGATCTCTGAGTGTTCTCCATATATCTCCATATATCATATTTTTAGATCTCTGAGTGTTTCTCCAGCAAGAAAAAAACAAGGGATCCCATTGCAGGCTGGGCAAGGGATTTGAAGAGAAACTTCTCTGAAGAAGACAGGCACACGGCCTTCAGACATACGAAAAAATGCTCATCATCTTTAATCATCAGAGAAATGCAAATCAAAACTACTTTGAGATATCATCTAACTCCAACGAGACTAGCCTATATCACAAAATCTCAAGAGGTGAGTATTGTTGACAGATCAATACTGTGACTCGTTGGTGTTGTGCAGTCTCAGGCAGTCAGTCAGTTTGAGAATCATTTTGATGAGCCCCAGTCTGCTTTTCTTTCCAGTCTCTCACTTGCCTCGAGTTTCTAATCAGGCTTGTGGTGCATTTCATATCCTTTTAATAACTGTCCCACTGGATATCTCCAATCAAAAATCCTATGGACGCCTCAAATTCAACATCTTCATGCTGAAGTCATCATCTCATCTCCCTCCGTCTCCTTGGAGAGTCTGCTCCCTCCATTACATCCCCTGGGAATCTCAGGCAGACTCCTGCAGTGGAGGAGTCCTCTGTGCTTACCGCTGCTTCTTCATCATGCCTCGTACTCTACAAACACTGCATATCTCCTAATTCTCAAATAGATAATTGAAGGGCTGTCTGTATAATCTGCCTGTTTTCAGGTTTAGACTGTGCAGCCCAGCCACTGCATGGCAACTATTTACACAATTATGTGGCTTGGTATCCTTGAGCAGTTCCCCAAACTTGGAAAACACCACCTCTGCAGCCTCAGTTTATGCTCCCACTGTCAGAACAGCACCTCCTGACTCTCTCCTTTGCTCCGCTGTCTCTCATTTATCCTTTGGTCCAGCCAAAGTGATCTTCTTGCTATTATTTAATCAGCCCTCCATGCCATCACACATTCTTTTTCTGTTTTTCCAATGAGCTACTTACAATCATTCTTCAAACCTTAGCCCTTCCCTCATCTGTAAATTCTTTTCACCTCACTTGTCTGACTTAGGAGTTCCTTTTTCTACCCTGCTGTTGCACCTTGTGAATAATTCTACAGAAGCATTTATCACATCATGCAGTATGTTTACATAGCTAGCTCATGTCCTGCACAGAGGTAGGTTTTAAAGCTTTCTGTGTTTGGAATTAGCACAAAACTTTGTAACTTTAGCATAAGGGCTTCATGGAGAGAATGTTTTACTTATGGAAAAGGACTTAAGTTCAGGGCAATACATTGCAAAATGATCACAACATTTTAATAAGGATGTTACAAGGAATTTTAGCACCCTCTAAAATAAAAATAAGTGTTCCCATTGGCGCCTTCATGCCTCTCATCGAAAGGGATATGGAGCAGTCATGCTGCAACAGTGAATTAATGTCCAGATTTCAAGAAATAGATAAACACCTATAGGGTTTCAGTGAAGTTCCCTAATTTTTATTTTTTTTTTTTGTAGATACAGAGTCTCACTTTATCACCCTTGATAGAGTGCTATGGTGTCACAGCTCACAGCAACCTCCAACTCCTGGGCTTAGGTGGTTCTCTTGCCTCAGCCTCCCAAGTAGCTGGGACTACAGGTGCCTGCCAAAATGCCCGGCTATTTTTTGTTGCAGTTTGGCTGGGGCTGGGTTTGACCCCACCACCTTCAGTATATGGAGCTGGTGCCCTACCCACTGAGCCACAGGCACTGCCCCTGAAGTTTCCTAACTTTATGTCCAGTTTGTAGAAGACATTGCTAGCTGATTGCCCAACTCATTCTCCTTCATTGTCCACTTTACCCCATTCTGTGCTGTTTGGTGTGGCCGTGTGACTCAGTTCCACCAGGGCAGTGTGAGTAGAAATGATATACATTATTTCCTGGCGGAGTCCCAGAAACCTCACAAACACCATCTTCCAGGCTCTCTTCTGCTTCCAAGCAGCAGGGATGGAAATGAACCTCATGGTGACCTTGGATACCTGATGTTGAAGAAGAGAGCACAAGAGGAAAGGAGGAATTTATGTCCCTGACACTACATGGGAAAAGCTCAGGAATACCCAGATCATTCTGTTTTGTGAGCAAAAAATAAACTTCTATTGTGTTAAGTGCTAAATGTTGGGGCTTGTTTTTACATCGATTAAGTGTCACCCTAACCTATAAAGAAAATATTTCTTTTCTCAGATACTTGTTCAGAACTTTCCTTCCCTTGAGTTATTTAATATGTCAAGTTGAATAGAACTGGACCACACCTTCCAGTTCTACTCATTTTTGAAAGAAAAACAAGCCAAAAGAGTTTTATGCACAGTCAAGCTCTTCTGTGGATAAAATATCTCACTTTATTGCTTTGCCATGTACTGCAGTTTGCCCTTGTTTGAATGGTTTAGGCTGGTTCACCTACCTGTCCACTCCTCTTGAGTTTGAGAAGGAGAAGAGAGCCCAGGGCAAGCAGCCTTTTAGGGGAAGAGATGACTCAGAAGCTGCACACCACACTGCCTCTCATATTTCACTGACTTGAGCATAGTCATGAGGAAAGGGAAGAGGCACATGTTGCTAGATGGGAGGACAGCAACCAACTTCTATCACTGAAAGGAAGCAGAAAAAATGGAGACTGGCCAACACGGAGTAGCTCCTAGGACTTATGTCCTATGCAGTGTCCATATGCAGGCTTATTTTCACTCCTGGGCACCTTCATCCTCTCCCTTAAAGAGATAATGCAGTCGCATCAATTTTCTGCATCCAGCTCAGAGCACAGGAACTCTAAGCGAGGCACAGTCCTGTTGCGCTCTAGTGACCCAAAAGGGAAAGCTGTAGAACCTCTGTAAGCTGACCACCCAAGGGACTGTAACAAACTGGTCAATATATGGAGGTGGTCAACATCAGGAATTAGGCCAACTGTACTGATATGTGCATATTGTGCTTGTTTGGTCTCTGAAAATTAGGTCAACTTAAGGAGGTGGTCAGTGTAGTGAGGTGGTCACTATGGAGGTTCTATCATACATAAGCCATTTGCATCTAGCTTCCCATATCTGTTACTGGGTAATGAATTACCACTGGGACTCACTGGTAAGTCCTCCTTCCTCTTCTTCTTCTTCTTTTTTTTTTTTTTTTAAAGAAAGTGTCTTAAGCTGTTGCCCTGGATACAGGGCCATGGTGTCATCACAGCTCACAGCACCCTCCAACTCTTGGGCTCAAGTGATCCTCTTGCCTCAGTTTTTCTATGTTTAGTAGAGACAGGGTCTCAGTCTTGTTCAGGTCAGTCTTGAACTCATGAGCTCAAGCGATCCACCCACCTCAGCCTCACAGAGTGCTGGGATTACAGGAGTGTCCAGCCCCCTGCTCACTCTTCTTCATCTCCGGAGACAGTCAAGCAACTCCTGCCCCTACGTCTGTTTTCATTCTTTACTTTATGCATCATTTCCATTTTTATGACTCCCACTGGGCCCTCGCCTCACGCACACTATGGTGGTCACTTTCTGACAGTCTCTTCTCCCTCAGTTTTTCTCCCATCTGCTGCATTTTTCACTGTGAGGCTATAGGGCTTTATACACACTGCCTGGTGTGTGATTTTTATTTATTTATTTATTTATTTATTTTGGTCTTCTTTTCAGATACAGTAAATTTTCCCTGTCATGTCATTCAGCTCCTGTGTGACTTGGATCCAGGGCAGATCTCCAGATCTCCAGATCTCTTAGTGAATTTTGACTGAATCTTAGGTAAGACGTGGCCCTACTGCTCTATGTTCCCACAATGCCCTGTTGATACACAAACCATACTTAAGGCTTCACAGTACAGGATGTGCCTTGGCAATTTTTCAGTTTAGTTTAAACATAGCTTCTAATTTTTTTTTTTTTTTTAAGAGACAGAGTCTCACTTTGTCACTCTTGGTAGAGTGCCATGGTGTCACAGCTCACAGCACCTCCAGTGCTTGGGCTTAGGCGATTTTCTTGCCTCAGCCTCCCGGGTAGCTGGGACTACAGGCGCCCACCACAATGCCCGGCTATTTTTTTGTTGCAGTTTGGCCGGGGCCGGGTTCAAACCCGCCACCGTCAGTATATGGGTCAGCACCCTACCCACTGAGCCACAGGCGCCACCCAAGACACTTTCTAATTTTAAAGACACTTTTATTAAGGGGCTGGTGAGAATCAATGCTATCGACTAAAATTAGTGGAAATATCCTATTATGCTTAGTTGTGCATATTTCCTTTTACTTTCATATTAGCATTAAGCAAAGCAAGAGTCTTAGTGAGAGTTTAATTGTTCATTAGTTACAATGCACTCTTTTTAAGATTTACATTGGGACAAGGAGATTTTTTTAAGTTCAGTTGTGGAATGTATGGAGCAGGGGTCCTCAAACTTTTTTAACAGGGGGCCAGTTCACTGTCCCTCAGACCTTTGGAGGGCCGGACTATAGTTAAAAAAAAAAAAAAAAACTATGAACAAATTCCTATGCACATTGCACATATCTTATTTTGAATTAAAAAAAAGTGGGAACAAATACAATATTTAAAATGAAGAACAACTAAAGTTAAATCAACAAACTTATCAGTATTTCAATGGGAACTATGGGCCTGCTTTTGGCTAATGAGATGGTCAATGTCTGGTTCCATATTTCTCACTGCTAATCCTAACAAGTGATGCAAGTGTGCATCAGTTAGTCCCGAGACTGAGAGGAGGAAGGAGGAGTGGAGAGACAGAGAGGAGGGAGTCAGAGAGTGCAGTGCACATTCCACACATGCGCACTGTAGCAGGACAGGCAGCGGTGGCAAAAACACCTGGAGGGTGGGATCAATGTCCTGGGCCAGCCACATGTGGCCCGTGGCCATAGTTTGACCCCTAGTATAGAGGATGAAAAGTGTGATTTGAAGGAAAACTTTGAGCTTTTTTTATTTAATTAATTAATCTAATGGCCTAATATTTGGTGAAATAATCCTAATAAATGCTTATATAGACACAAATTACATTTAAATCACCCAGAGTTTATTTAAAAGTTCCATAGGGGTGAGTTTAGAGAACAGTACTCAAGAGGGGGCAATTTTCTTTCCAAGGAGACATTTGGCAATGTCTAGAGATTTTTTTTTGGTTCTCTTACAACGAAATGGGGGTAATGTTGGCATCTAGTGAATCAAACTCGGGATGTTGTTCAATATTCTGCAATGCACAGTATAGTTCCCATGATATGGATTTATCCAGTTCAAATTGTCTGTAGTGCTGAGGTTGAGAAAAATGTGTTTTTTCTATTCACTTTTCTCAGTTTCCCCCCTTTTCCTTTTAATTTTGCCATACTCCTTAAAAATGCAAGTACTAACTCACAAAATGGAAAAGTAAAAAAGGAAAGAAGGTGAGTTCTCTTCTCCTAATGCTGAATCATTTTCTGGCAGAAAATTAGTCTGCATCACACTCTGCTGGAAGTGGCTCTGTCATCTGTTAGAGAGCCCTGGTATCCTACTGCATCAAGGAGATGGGGACTGTGCCTGCTTACTGCACAGAAATAGAGGTATGCTATCTGTAAGCTTTTGTCCAAGATGATGCTCTTCATGGGCCGCTATCCTTTCAAAAATAATTCTAATTCTAATATCTATTCAGAATCAAAAAGAATGTACTGATGGAGAGAAGTTTTAGTCCTCCCAACAATCCATAAGAAAAGAACATTTTGAAATGAAATCATGGGTGTGGTTTCCCAAGAGCCAGGATGTAATTATGGTAAAGTGATACCTCTGGCATTTATGGAAGAAAAGTATATGGAAACATTTACACCTGATGTTTAAGACAGTACAAATTGAGAGCAGATGTTAGAGTGATTATTTTGGTGTTTTCAAATTATTTTATTTTATTTTATTTTTTCATTTTGTTTATTTATTTTTTTATTGTTAAATCATAGCTGTGTACATTAGTGCAATCGCCTATACCCATTCTAAGATGCACCATAGATGTGGCCCCACCCATTACCCTCACTCCACCAAAACCTCCCTCTCCCTTTCCCTTCCTTGGCCCTTCCCCATAGTCTTGTGCTATAGTTGGGTTATAGTCTTCATGTGAAAGCTATAATTTAGCTTCATAGTAGGGCTGAGTACATTGGATACTTTTTCTTCCATTCCTGAGATACTTTGCTAAGAAGAATATGTTCCAGCTCCATCCATGTAAAAATGAAAGAGGTAAAGTCTCTATCTTTCTTTAAGGCTGCATAGTATTCCATGGTATACATGTACCACAATTTGCTAGTCCATTTTTGGGTGGATGGGCACTTGGGCTTCTTCCATGACTTAGCAATTATGAATCGGGCTGCAATAAACATTCTGGTACAGATGTCTTTGTTATATTGTGACTTTTGGTCTTCTGGGTATAAACCTAGTAAAGGAATTATAGGATTGAATGGCAGGTCTAATTTTAGGTCTCTAAGTATTCTCCAAACATCCTTCCAGAAGGAACGTATTAGTGGGCATTCCCAGCAGCAGTGTAGAAGTGTGCCCTTTCCTTCACATCCATGCCAACATTTCTGTTTTGGGATTTTGTTATGTGGGCTACTCTTACTGGGGTTAGGTGATATCTCAGAGTACTTTTGATTTGCATTTCTCTGATGATTAAGGATAATGAGCTGTTTTTCATGTGTTTGTAGATTTTGCGTTGGTCTTCTTTAGAGAAGTTTCTCTTCAAGTCCCTTGCCCACCCTGAGATGGGGTCACGTGTTCTTTTCTTGTTAATACGTTTGAGTTCTCTGTGGATTCTGGGTATTAGACCTTTATCGGAGGTATAACCTGCAAATATTTTCTCCCATTCTGAGGGCTGTCTGCTTGCTTTACTCACTATGTTCTTGACAGTGCAGAAGCTTTTTAGTTTGATCAGGTCCCAGTAATGTATTTTTGATACTGCTTCAATTGCCTGGGGAGTCCTCCTCATAAAATATTCACCCAGGCCAATTCCTTCAAGAGTTTTCCCTGCACTTTCTTCAAGTATTTTTATAGTTTCATGTCTTAAGTTTAAATCTTTTATCCAGTGAGAGTCTATCTTAGTTAATGGTGAAAAGTGTGGGTCCAGTTTCAATCCTCTACAGGTTGCCAGACAGTTTACCCAGCACCATTTGTTAAATAGGGAATCTTTTTCCCACTGAATGTTTTTAATTGGCTTGTCAAAGATCAAATAAGTAGCTGGATCCATCTCTTGGTTCTCTATTCTGTTCCAGACATCTACTTCTCTGCTTTTGTGCCAGTACCATGCTGTTTGGATCACTATGGATTTATAGTACAGTCTCAGGTCTGGTAGCGTGATTCCTCCTGCTTTGTTTTTATTGCTCAGTAATATTTTGGCTATTCGAGGTTTTTTCTGATTCCATATAAAACGAAGTATTATTTTTTCAAGATCTTTAAAGTATGACAATGGAGCTTTAATAGGAATTGCATTAAAATTATATATTGCTTTGGGCAGTATGGACATTTTAACAGTGTTGATTCTTCCCAGCCATGAGCATGGTATGTTTTTCCACCTGTTAACATCTTCGGCTATTTCTTTTCTTAGAGTTTCATAGTTCTCTTTGTAGAGATCTTTCACGTGCTTTGTTAGGTATACTCCCAAATATTTCATCTTTTTTGGCACTACTGTGAAAGGAATAGAGTCCTTGACTGTTTGTTTGGCTTGGTTATTGTTGGTATATATAAAGGCTATAGATTTATGGGTGTTGATTTTGTAGCCTGAGACATTGCTATATTCCTTGATCACTTCTAAAAGTTTTGTAGTAGAATCCCTAGTGTTTTCCAGATATACGATCATATCATCTGCGAAGAGTGAAAGTTTGATCTCTTCTGACCCTATGTGGATACCCTTGATCGCCTTTTCTTCCCTAATTGCAATGGCTAAAACTTCCATTACAATGTTAAAGAGCAATGGAGACAATGGGCAACCTTGCCTGGTTCCTGATCTAAGTGGAAATGATTTCAATTTAACTGCATTCAATACCATTTGGCTGTGGGTTTGCTGTAGATGGCCTCTATTAGTTTAAGAAATGTCCCTTCTATACCAATTTTCTTAGTGCTCTGATAGTGAAGGGATGCTGGATATTATCAAAAGCTTTTTCTGCATCAATTGAAAGAATCATATGGTCTTTATTTTTAAGTTTGTTTATGTGTTGAATTACATTTATAGATTTACGTATATTGAACCAGCCTTGAGATCCTGGGATAAATCTGAATTGGTCATGGTGTATAATATTTTTGATGTGTTGTTGGATTCTGTTTGTTAGGATCTTATTGAGTATTTTAGCATCTATATTCATTAGTGATATTGGTCTATAATTTTCTTTTCTTATTGGGTCTTTCCCTGGTTTGGGGATCAAGGTGCTGTTTGCTTCGTAGAATGTGCTGGGTAATATTCCTTCTTTTTCTATATTTTGGAAGAGGTTTAGTAGTATAGGTACTAGTTCTTCTTTAAATGTTTGGTAGAATTCTGACATAAAGCCATCTAGCCCTGGGCTTTTCTTTTTAGAGAGATTTTGTATAGTTGATGCTATTTCAGAACTTGATATAGGCCTGTTCAACATTTCCACTTCGTTCTGGCTAAGTCTTGGTAGGTGGCATGCTTCCAGGTATTGGTCAATTTCTTTCAGATTTTCATATTTCTGAGAGTAGAGTTTCTTGTAGTGTATGTTAAGGATTTTTTGAATTTCTGAGGGGTATGTTGTTATTTCATCATTACCATTTCTGATTGATGAAATTAGAGATTTTACTCTTTTTTTCCTGGTTAGGTTGGCCAAAGGTTTATCTATTTTATTGATCTTTTCAAAAAACCAACATTTTGATTTATTGATCTGTTGTATAATTCTTTTGTTTTCAATTTCATTTAATTCTTCTCTGATTTTGGTTATTTCTTTTCTCTGCTGTGTTTGGGGTTGAAGTGTTCTTCTTTCTCCAGTTGCTTGAGATGTTCCATTAAGTTATTGACTTCCTCTCTTTCCGTTTTCTTGAGGAAGGCTTGCAGTGTTATAAATTTCCCTCTTAGGACTGCCTTTGCAGTATCTCAGAGGTTCTGGTAATTAGTGTCGTAATTGTTGTTTTGTTCCAAAAATATGGGTGATTTTCTTCTTAATCTCATCTATAACCCATGTATCCTTCAGCATAAGGTTGTTTAGCTTCCACATTTTTGTATGGGTATGCAGGTTCCTGTTGTTATTTAGTTCAACTTTTATTCCATGATGGTCTGAGAAGATGCAAGGAGTAATTTCTATTTTTTTAAATTTGCTGAGGTTAGATTTGTGGCCTAGGATGTGGTCAATTTTGGAGTATGTTCTATGGGCTTATGAGAACAATATGTATTCAGTTTTTTGGGGTGAAATGTTCTATAGATGTCTGTTAAGTCCAGATGTTGAATGGTTGAGTTTAAATCTAAAAATTCTTTGTTTAGCTTCTTTTTGGAGGATCTATCCAGGACTGCTAAAGGGGTGAAAATCTCCAACTACTATGGAAGTGGAGGAAATCGAGTTGCTCATGTCTGTTAGAGTTTCTCTTATAAATTGAGGTGCGTTGTGGTTGGGTGCATAAATATTAATAATTGAGATCTCATCATTTGAGTATTACCTTTAACAAATATGAAGTGTCCATACTTATCCTTAATTATTTTGGTAGGTTTGAAGCCTATTGCGTCTGTGAACAGGATTGCAACGCCTGCTTTTTTCTGCTTTCCATTTGCCTGGAATATAGATGACCATCCCTTCACCTTGAGTCTATATCTGTCTTTTAATGTAAGATGCAATTCTTGGATGCAGCAGATATCTGGCTTGAGATTTTGTATCCAGTCCGCCAACCTATGCCTCTTTAGAGGACAGTTTAAACCATTCACATTAATTGAGAGTATTGATAAGCCTTTCGAGAGACCAGTGGACATTTTTAATCCTTTTGTGACTGTGGAAGTTGGAATTTGATCAAAAATTTTTTGGGTGGGTTTACTTTTGTGGTGGAGAGTTACGCTGGTCTTTGTGGAGGATAGGTCTAAGAATGTCCTGGAG
The DNA here is from genome assembly GCF_027406575.1 of Nycticebus coucang. Taxonomy (NCBI): domain Eukaryota; kingdom Metazoa; phylum Chordata; class Mammalia; order Primates; family Lorisidae; genus Nycticebus; species Nycticebus coucang. Next base: position 69,923,437 of record NC_069780.1, read on the forward strand.
AGCTGGTTTAGTTGTGGCAAATTTCTTCAACATGTGAATGCTGTTGAAGTATTTAATTTTTCCATCATAAATGAAGCTCAGTTCAGCTGGGTACAGGATCCTGGGTTGAAAGTTATTTTGTTTTAGGAGATTAAAAGTCGATGACCATCCTCTTCTAGCTTGAAAGGTTTCAGTAGAGAGATCTGCAATTATTCTAATATTCTTCCCCTTGAAGGTAATGGTTTTCTTTTGCCTGGCAGCTTTCAGAATTTTCTCCTTCATATTAACTTTAGTGAAATTGATTATGATGTGTCTGGGGGATGTCTTATTTGGTTTGAGTCGTGCTGGAGTTCTGAAACTGTCTCCTATCTGAATTTCGGAATCTCTTGGTATGTCTGGAAAGTTCTCCTTCATAATCTCATAGAAAAGAGACTGTGGGCCTTGTGAAGCCACTTTGTTACTTTCGGGGATCTCTATAAGATGAATATTGGTTTTCTTCAAATTATCTGAGAGCTCTCTGAGAGAGTGGTCTGTTTTTGCTCTCCATTTCTCTTCTTCTTTGAGGGTTTGGGAGCATTTGAAAGCTTTGTCTTCAATGTCATAAATCCTTTCTTCTGCTTGCTCCATTCTGTTACTGAGGGATTCTACTGTGTTTTTCAGATCTTTGAGGGATGTAACTTCTTGTCTCAATGTGTCTAAATCTTTGGTCATTTGGTCTTTGAATCCGTTGAATTCTTAAGATAACTTTTGGAATTCTAATTCGATCTTATTTGCTATCCAGATCCTGAATTCAATTTCTGACATCTCAGCTATTTATTTGTGCATGGGGTCTTGTGCTGTTTCTGCCCCATTGATCCTTGGGGGAGTTGATCTACTCTGATTATTCATATTGCCAGAGTTTTTCTGTTGATTTCGCCTCATGATTGTTTTTCACCATTGCCTCTGGCTGTCCTCAGAGTTGGGGAGGTATCTCTCCAAGATTAGACCCAGCGGGATCACTCTATTGTTGCTGGATCTTTGTAGGGAGTGACCCTGTGTAGTTCCTTTGGGGCTGCTCTAGCTAGGGAGTTCTGGTTGTGGAAGCAGCTCCGGTTTGTGACACACCCTGATCCAGCAACATGGCTGGGGGTGGTGCGCACGGTTCTGGGAGTGCCAGGCGCCCAGTGACTTTGGCACGGAGAACCCAAGGCTCCAGCAGTCTCTGGCCAGGAGAAGAGCTCTGTGCAGAGGCAGGGAGGGCTCCAAAGGGCATGCAGCTACCAGAGTCTGTGTCCAGATGAACGGGCTAGTGTGGAAGCTGGGAGGACACAGGAAGGAGGACGCAAGGCTGCATGGTTCCCACAGTTCCTGGTCAGGGAATGCGGAGGCCCGGTGGGTGTGTGTCACGGGTCGGGTGTCTCTGCACAGCTCTTATGGAGGTCTGGGCGGCACCAAGCCCAGGAGTTTGAGGTTGCTATGAGCTGTGACATCACGGCACTCTACCCAGGGCCACAGCCCAAGGCTCCAGTGTGCCAAAACCGTCTCACTCTGCCCCTAAGGATTAAGGCTGTATGGAGCTCAGTCCCCGCCTTTAGGCTGCTCAGTCAGTAGGTTACTTTGACCCGCCCAATCCTTGCTCTGAGACCCTGAGGGTGGAGCTTCCCCGGGCAGTTCTTTCACAATGACTTCCTGCGCCCAGCTCAGTGGCTCAGTCTGGGGCCCCAGACAATGCCCAAAGTTCTCCACACTCCTGCTCAAGCTCTCCCCAAGGCAGTTCAACTGAGTGCCAAGTCCAAGAACACTGAAACAGTTCACAGGTAAGGCCTTTGCGGTTTGCAGTCTCACTGCTGCTTGTACTTACAGTTGCCAGCGTGATTAGGTCAATCAAACACACACAACCACTTGCCAGTTTTCCACTGTTTTTGTCCTCCTCTTGGGGTCCAGAAGTCCCTTGCTGGTTCCCTGTATCCTCAAAGGGATGATTATAGGCAGATCCCACCAGCCAGAGATGCCTGGGAGTCTTGTCTCCCCAGACTCGCTGTTCCTATTTGCAGGGAAGCTGTTACTCGGCCAACACCTTTAATCTCTTTCCTATTTTATTTTTTTTTCTGAGACAGAGTCTCACTATGTTGTCCTTGGTAGAGTACCATGGCATCACAGCTCACAGCAACCTCAAACTCATGAGCATAAGGAATTCTCTTGCCTCAGCCTCCCAAGTAGTTGGGACTACAGATGCCCGCCACAATGCCCGGCTATTTTTTGGTTATAATTGTCATTGTTTAGCAGGCCCGGGCTGGATTCAAACCCTCCAGGTCTGGTGTATGTGGCTGGCACCCTAGCCGCTTGAGCTACAGGTGCCAAGCCTGTTATCTATATTTAGAGTTTGGATAAAACATTATAATTAATACCTCCCCCATAAGGATAGATTCTACCATGGAAAAAGTAAGACTAAGAACACATCAATGGTTATATTCAGAATATGAATTATTGTAAGCATTTAAAGATGATCTTAATATCCACATTGCTGTCTTCCTCCCTTTATTCACCTCTCATCTTATGAGAAAGAGCTTTTCTTTAAAAAAAAGAAAAGCATTTCCCAGGCTCACCCATCACTTTTTCCTTTCCCCACTTAATTTTATTACAGAATTCACCCGAGAAAGTACACATTTATTTACTTATTCATCTGTTGTCACTCAACAAGAAAAAATTTTATATCCTCGAGAAATAGTATCAGTACAATTAGAATGAAGTAATGTTATTCCACTTTCTCATCAACATTCATTAAATCAACAGATAGTTACTGAGTACTTACTATGTATTTGAGATACATCCATGAAAAAAGATGAAACCAAATGTCAACTAAAATGGAGATTTCTCTTCACACCAGGTTTACATTATAGCTGCAAATATTGTTTGATCATTTTTCAATATTCAAACTAGTGTAGTTTGTTTTTAAATATTAATAAATAGATCCCCTCCATATTACAGATTGCAGAGTTCAACAGTAACCTAGAGAACACATAATCACATAAAAATAAAATCTGGCACTCTGTTGGAAGGAAGAACATTATGGAGGATAAGTTTTTAAAAAGTAAAATGTATGTGTGGGAACTTGCAATTTTAATTATTATTATTATTATTATTATTATTTTTGAGATAGAGTCTCACTCTGTAACCTAGGTAGAGTGCTTGTGGCATCATAGCTCATAGCAACCTCAAACTCTTAGTCTTCAGTGATCCTCTTGCCTCTATATCCCAAGTAGCTGAGACTACAGGTGCCTGCCAAACACCTGGCTAGTTTTTTTATTTTTAGTAGAGAGGGGGTCTTGCTTTTGCTCAGGCTGGTCTCCAACTCCTGAGCTTGAGCTATCCATCCACGTTGGCCTTCCAAAGTGCTAGGATTATAGGCATGAGCCGCCATGCCCATCTTGGGAGCTTACAATTTTATTAATATATCATTAATATATCCCCATAAAAGGAACAGATATAAACCAAGATTGATGAGTGCAATGACTGAGGGATGATGCTATACTGCAGGGACCCATAACAACTCCAATTCTGTCACATTAGGAAGGGTTGTAAAGCTACCCTAGACATTTGCCCTGGTAGAGGAAGCAGCTCACTGTGAGAAAGAAGAACCATGTGTGCAAAGGCACACACAAATTTTATAAGGTGGTCACATCAATGTAAATACATTTAATGACTAAATGTTAAAAATTAAAAGAACAGTTTACAAAAAACCCCCCAGTTTTCAGCCATCTATCAGGAATCCAAATGCATATCATGGTTATGAAAGCATAAAGGGTTGCTGGGTGTGTGTTCTGTTACTTTTTCTCACGCTGCATCTAATTGGGGACTCTGCATATATACCTGAGCTCAATCCATAGAAGTTGAGAGCTGGGCTCTGAAGTCGCCTGTGGCTGCAGTCACAGGAGAGCATGGATTTTCTCTGAGCTCCTCTAGAACATTTTTCTTCAAAAACAGACCAATTAGTGAAAATCTCATCTTCCCCCACAGGGCATTTCTGAGGATCTTATGGGTTAATTTGTTGTATTATCTGCATTTATTATATAGTACCTTTCAGTATATTTACAAAAGATATGGGATTGCCTTTTAACAATAATGCAAGGAAATATAATTATGAAATGGAAATAGAAAATAAACAGAAAATAAGAATGAGTCATCAAAGAGAATATCGTTGTTGAGTTGGACTTTAAATTTAACTAGGAGCTTCAAGGCAGCCAAAAGAAAGAGCGACACATAATTAATGATCCTTTTGTTGAAACAATGATGCACCACAGTTCCTCAGGGGAAGCAGGGCTCTTCCTAAAAGGAAAAAAAACAAAGGAAATAGTCTTCCTCTGAAATTGTGGGGTTACAGTGAGAAGTAAAAGTCTCCTCAACAATTCTTTTCAATGACAGTATCACCGGGAATATGGACTCAGTGAGGGGCTAAGCTACTTGCTCCTAATGTGTAAGGTGACGTCCATTGATAAAATTTGATCTCAGGTTGTAATTCAGAGTACACATTAGGGATGGCTAGATTGATTATGTTGTCTTTAAATGACCTTTAGTAAGTACCATTTTCTGTTAGCAAGACCTTTGATATTCTTTTTGTAGCACTGCCATACTGTTTTCTGATCAGGCTCTATGGCTTTTTAAAAAAATTATTAACTGGGCGGTGCCTGTGGTTCGGTGGGTAGGGCGCTGGCCCCATATGCTGAAGGTGGCAGGTTTGAACCCAGCCCCAGCCAAACTATAACAAAAAAATACCTGTAGTCCCAGCTACTTGGGAGGCTGAGGCAAGAGAATCGCCTAAGCCCAAGAACTGGAGGTTTCTGTGAGCTGTGACGCCATCGCACTCTACTGAGGGTGACAAAGTGAGACTCTAATTATTAACTATCTCAAGTGCAAAATATTTAATAGGTATAGAGATATTAGCACACAATTATGTACCTACCACTCAGAATTAAACATATTAGCATTTGTTTTAGATGAAAAACATTACAGATAAATTAGACGGCCCTTTAGTTTTGGTGCTCAGCCCTTTTAATACTTTCTTTGTAAGAAGGCATCACTATCTTGAAGGTGGTTTGTATCTACTCTGTACACATTTTTGAAACATTTACCATATCTGTATGCCTTCATGAACAATGGTATTATTTTTTATTCTCAACATTCGTGTGACAGAATTCTGCACATATATTCTACAATTTGTTTTTTCTACTACGCATTTTTGCCTTACCTTTCAAAAATTAACTTTATTTATTGTTTTGAATAGGTGTTATAGGTGTATGACAAATTACAAAGAACACAAAAGGTTATTTCGGCAAGTGTGTGCCTTAAAAATATCAGTCCCTAAGCTACACATTTCACCTTCCCAGATGCAACGATTATTTCTTGTGTACTTTCCAGAAATATACTTGTATGTGCTTCACTGTAGTTTCAATTTCAAATTTTCTTTTGTAGTTGTGTCCTTTTCTGGCTTTGGTATCAAGGTAACATTGGCTTCATAGAATGAGTTGGGGAGGATTCCTTCCTTCTCAATGTTATGGAATAATTTCTGCTATATAGATGCGAGTTTCTCTTTATAGGTTTGGTAAAATTCAGGTGTAAAATCATCTGGTCCAGGACTTTTTTTAGTTGGAAGATTCTTTATTGCTACTTCTATATCAGTGTTTGATATCTGTCTGTTGAGGAGTTGTACTTCTTTCTGATTGAGCCTTGGAAACAACCATGTGTTTGTCCATTTCCTCCACATTTTCAAGCTTATGGACATAGAGATTTTTATAGTATTCTGGGATGATGTTTTGTATTTTCATGATACTAATTCTGACTTCTCTTTTTTCATTTTTAATTGAGCTTCTTAGAATCCTTATCGGCCCATCTGGAAATAGGCTTGTCAATTTTGTTTATCTTTTCAAAGAACCAACATTTTGCTTCATTAATCTTCTATATAGTTCTTTTGTCCTCAATTTCATTTAGTTCTGCTCTGATTTGGGGTTATTTATTTTCTTCTGCTGGTTTTGGGATTGGCTTGCTCTTCCTTTCCCAATTCCTTGAGATGATGCATTAGAGTAATTGTGATCTTTCTGTCTTTTGGATGTGGGCATTTAAAGCTATGGGTTTTCCTCTTAGGACAGCTTTTGCTGTATCCCATTGATTTTGATAACTGTATCCCTATTGTCGTTTTGTTTGAAAAATATTTTGATTCATTTCCCTTGCTTATTGCGTTGGTTTATTACTGTTGGTTATAGTGAATAACTTTGTCTTGTTCTTAATTACATAGTTTAAAATTTTTTTTTCCATTGAGCAAGATGCTGGCCCATGTTATCATGTTCAAGAAGTGTTTATTCATTTCTATTTAAAAAAATCTATATTTTGGGCGGTGCCTGTGGCTCAGCGGGTAGGGCGCCGGCCCCATATGCTGAGGGTGGCGGGTTCAAACCCAGCCCCAGCCAAACTGCAACAAAAAATATAGCCGGGCGTTGTGGCAGGCGCCTGTAGTCCCAGCTACTTGGGAGGCTGAGTCAAGAGAATTGCCTAAGCCCAAGGATTTAGAGGTTGCTGTGAGCTGTGTGACACCACAGCACTCTACTGAGGGCAATAAGGTGAGACTCTGTCTCTACAAAAAAAAAAAAAAATCTATATTTTTGTTTCTTTAACAAGAATGGATATTGAATTTAGAAAGTCACTTATCAGTATCTATAGAGATACTATGATTTTTTCTGTTCTGTCTACTATGATAAATTATAAGATTTTCTTATAGCAAATAATTCTTGAATTCCTGATTGATAAAATTTGCTAATATTTTATTTATAGTTTTGTTCTGTTGTTTAGCAGCTCCAACCCGGGTTCAAACCCACCAGCCCTAGTGTATGTGGCTAGTGCCCTAACCACTGAGCTATGGGCGCCAAGCCATATATTATTGATTTGTTGACAGAATTCATTTGTCAAGAACTGTCAACAGTCTTAGGGTTTTTTTTTCTTTTTTGGTGACAACAGAAATTTATTTTATTTATTTTGTTGCATTTTTGGAGAGTAAAAGTTTGAGATCAAAGTGTTGGTGGAGTTGGCTTCTCCCAAGGTCTCTCTTCTCAGCTGAGAAATGGCCATGGTCTCCCTATGCCATCAGATGGTCTTCCCTCTATACCTATCTTTGTATTACTTTCCTCTTCTTGTAAGGACATCAGTCATGCTGGTTTACAATCCATTCTAATAACCTCATTTTAACATATTTACCTCTTTAAAGACCTATCTCCAAATATAATCACCTTCTGAAGTACTAGCAGTCAGAACTTCAGCATACAAATTTTGGAGAAACACAATTCAGTCCTTAACATACATTAAAAAACAACATTTAGGAATTTTATAGCTATAATAGAATGTTAGAATTATAAAATTAAATAACCAAGAGATATAAAATATAATTAAGTCTAAAACTTTATCAAAAGTTTCTAAGTATAAGGTATTTTATATTGTTTTCCATAGCAAAGGTGGCAAGTACTCAGAAGTTTTGGAAAATATAAAAAAATAGAAGAGAGAGTAGGAAAACAGATTGTTTTTCATCAAACTCATTCTAAGTGTTCACATGTTGGTGCTTCTCCTTAGTCTTTTTTCTATCCAAGTTAGAAAAAATGCCCATAGTTGGCAAACATGATACACCATGTATACATAATTATGTATAATATTTTTAAAAGTTATACTCAACAATATAATTCAAACATTTTATCTTTTGTACTTCAAAAATATTTTTAAAATGTGAATAACACTATATCTAGTCAATAGAAACTATTCTGTTTACTGCTGAACATTTGAATTATCAGTGTCCTACTGGTAAAAAGATTGCACAATGAAACTGGATACTTGAGGAAAATTTTAAAAATAGACTTTACTTATTTTAGAATGGTTTTAGATTTATAGAAAAACTGAGGATATAGTATAGTTTCCATATTGTTGCTGTTCACTGGCCTAGTCAGAGATGTGGAGATAAGCACTGTAGACGAAATGAATGATTTATTAAGGGATAGCTGGTGCTCGCTCAGGCACAGCAGCAATCAGCCATCTTTATTCACTTACTTATATACCCAAACTCATCAGATAAAAATAATCCAAGAACAAGGAAGACAAAAGGTAAAGATTCCTTATCAGCATTAACACAGCAAAGTACGTACACACCTGTCTAAACCAAGAATATCCTATTTGGAGTTAAACAACAATGGAGATGAACCACAAAGGGCTGGGTTGTCTGTTCTGTTTGCCTACTTCCCTATGTGACTAACTGAAAGTTTTTGTGTAAATAGAGGTAGGGGATTAAGTGCAATGGTCCATTGCCCCAGGCAAATGATTTGTCTCTAGCTACGACTTGGTGAGGGTCTCTGGCACACTCTTTCCTTTAAGGTGTGATTGCAGCCCAAGTACTGGAAACATTCCTTCTCTGAGTCTTGTGCCTCAAGGAGCACAAATGACACTGATTCACCTTACAAGGGTGCAGTGGACTGTGCCCCTTCACCATATACCTTATCATTCAATTTCCCCTTTTATTAACATAAATGTGTTAGTAATGTGCATTTGTTATAATAAAAAACCAGATAATACAATGCTATTAACTAAAGCCCATCATTTATTCAGATTTCCTTAGCTTTTAGACATTGGATATGACTATACTTCCTTAGGATTCTCTTGGCTATAATAGTTTCTCAGATGTTCTTTGTTTTGATGACCTTGACAGTTTTGAGGTGCCCTGGTCTATTATTTTGTGAGATGCCACTCTAATGGAATTGTTCTGTATTTTTTTTTAAACTATTTGACTGGAATTATGGATTTTGTCATATCATATCCAGTGTACATATATAGCATGATTTATCTCTGTTGATACTGACCTTAATCACCTGGTTGAGGTAGTTTCTGTCAGGCTTCTCACTGTAAAATTATTCTGTTTTTTCTTGTTTGTATATTATACTTAATAGGAAAAAAGCCATTATGTATAGTTGATAGCTAAAGAGTTGGGATTTATGTTTCCCCTCCTTGAGGGATGAGTATCTGTATAAATTATTTGTCTTTTAATCCTTATTTATTTATTAAATTATTTATGTATATCAATATGGACTCATGGATATATATTTTATACTTTGGGTTATAAACTGCTACGATTTGAATGTGTCCCCTCCAAAATTCATGTTGAAATTTAGTCTCCATTATGATGGTATTAAGAGGTGCAGCCTTTTGGGAAGTGATTGAGTCATAAAGGCTTCAGCCCCATGACTGGATTAGTGCCTTATAAAACAGCTGGAGGAAACGAGCTTAGGCTCATCTGCTTTTCCACCTTCTGCATTGGGAGGACACACCACTAGTCCCCTCTGGAAAATGTAGCAAGAAGTCACCCACCCTCACCAGACGCCAATCCTTCTAGCACCCTGATCTTGAACTTCCCAGTCTCTAGACCTGTGAGTAATAAATTTCTATTGTTTGTAAGTTACCCAGGCTGTGGTATTTTGTTATAGCAGCAAAACCAGACTTAGACATAGCCCCTATTTTATTTTGTATTGAAATTGTTCCAATTTTGGTCATTGGAAACTCCTTTAGTTCCAATGGCATCAGTGCCAGAGTCTTAAACTCTTCCTTACTTTCTGTTACTACACTGTGCTCATCTTGTATATTTCTTGCCCCAGTCCTGGATTCAGCCATCTCTCCAAGGAGCCAGCTGTTTTCTTCCAGCATTAGAAAACAATGTGAAGGCACTAGATGTACTCATTGTTGCTGGGGGATTTTTGCTTCTTGACTCTTCTAGCTGTAAGGAAATTGTGTGTCTCTGTGTGTGTGTGTATACTAACTTACGTACAAAAATATATCTATAAATGTTTATATAAAGGCTGTCCAGAAAGTATTCAGCCATTTGCTAATACTATTTTTTATATTACATGGTGGATATTTTCTGGAAAGCCTATATATAAGCTCTGTATCTGTATTAAACTAAGCATGAGTCCATGGTAATGTCTTCATCTTTAATCCATCACCACCAGCAATGGATAGAGTTTCATGTTCTCACCAGATCTTTTTTTGTAATGATGTGAGCAGGGTTTAGGGAAACCAGCAAGGAATGCTACAATACCCTGGAGCTATCAACAGTGCCTGAAGGAAAGTGATACTTGAGGGACTAGCTATATGGAGTAAGCTGCATATTTGGAGTGGAGGTCTTGGTTGGAGGGACACAGAAAACAAGCAAATCCTTATAGACCCAAAAGGGAGAGATCCAGGGGAATAAACACCCCAGTCTTGTTCTTTTCCCACTTACTGATTGTTCTGCTTGTGCCTCCCATTGTTTTGACACAACCAGAAGACAGCACAGAAAGGGTCCATTGGTGCAATCTGAACAGGGCAGCCTCCCACTGCACACGGCAGGCTGGAAAGAGGTGAGCAATATCTTGTGGGTCAATGAAAATATCTAGAAAATTTGGGTTTCTGCAAATTTTTATTTTTATTTGCAAAACCTAGTTTTAGTATTTCAGATTATTTTCTCCTTTGAGAATATTTACAATAATGGTATTATCAGATCAAAGAAATGAAAAGTTTGAAAGATGCTGAAAGACTTGTACATGCCATACAAATAATGTCTAGAATTTTGTGTATCATAGTTCTAAAACATCAGTATTTCTCTGGCTTAAAATACTGGCGGTGCCTGTGGCTCAAAGGAGTAGGGTGCTGGCCCCATACACCAGAGGTAGTGGGTTCAAACCCAGTCAAAAACTGCAAAAAAAAGAAAAGACCAAAAAACAAAAAAAATGACTGCTGATAGATACATAACTACCATGGGTATTAAATTCTTCTTTCATTGGTGGTTGCTATTACTGTCACGTGGAAATTTTCATTTAGTTTAAATGAGAAGAAGTAAGAAATTAGCTTAAATTTAGAAGAAGATTATGCATGTTGTGAGGGCTTGGGCACATATTACAAACAAGAATTCATGTACTTTTTTCTTTCAAAAAATGAGTAAATTGAACATTTCTATCTACCTACCTACTGAAACAATTTTTTTCAAAGATAGTGAATAAAATCTTTTTTCAGAAACATTATAAATACTTCTACTTTAAACACATGACAATTATTTAGAATGTGCTTAAATTATTTAGCTGCATCTTTAAGTTTTCTGCTTCCTTATTAGTAAGTATATTGTTTATGAAAACTAAGTTTGTGGACTCTTTTTTTCTCTATTAAATTTTAGTGCTTTTAAAAAACAATAATACTGACTTCCCTACTTTTACTGTGGGCTTTCAGCTCCTTTGGCCTTTCTTGACTACACCTGTGTTCCAATTAGGGAACTCTGACAATTCCTGGGGTTACTGAAGGAAGTAGTTGAGAAGGCAATATGATTTTTTTTTAATTCTTCATCCTCTTTCATCTTTTTATTCCACTGACAATGTTCTTGCCAAGGTCACCAATGACTCATTTTTTGGTAAATCAGATGGACACTTGTGAGTTTTAATTTTATTATTTGACCTTTCATCATTTGGCACGAACCATTACCCTTTTCTGGAAGCATTGTCATTCCTTAACATTGTCATTCCAAGACACTAAATTCTCCTTGTTTTTCAGGTGTCTGGAGCCAAATTGTCTGGGTTCTACTCTTGGCTCTGTTACTATGAGCTGCATGACCTTGGGTAAGTAACTTACCATCTTTTGGATACAGTTTCCTTATAGTTAAAATGGGGATAAAAATAATACCTATTTCATAGGGTAGGGAAATGAGTGAATGTATGAAAAATAATTTGAGCAATGTTTAGAACTTCAGCACCACTTAAGCAATGACCAGTGGTGTGCTGGTAAACTGGCTTTCTAAAAAATAAGTGCCCTGACTTATAGCATTGGCCAATTTCCTTGGTGTAAATACTCCTATTATTCATGAATATTTATTTGTTTGTTTGTTTATTCATTTTTTTGAGACAGAGTCTCACTATGTCACCCTGGGTAAAGTGCCGTGGCATCATAGCTTACAGGAACCTCAAACTCTTGGGCTTAAGTGATTCTCTTGCCTCAGCCTCCAAAGCAGCTAGGACTACAGGTGCCTGCCACAATGCCCAGGTATATATATATATTTTGTTGTTGTTGTTGTTGTTGTTGTTGTAAAATCATAGCTGTGTGCATTAGTGCAATCAAGGGGTACAATGTGCTGGTTTCATATACAATCTGAAATATTCTCATCAAACTGTTCAACGTAGCCTTCGTGGCATTTTCTTAATTATTATATGTAGACATTTGTATTCTGCATTTAGTAGGTTTTGCCTATACCCATTCTAAGATGCACTGTAGGTGCGGCTCCACCTATTACTCTCCCTTCACCCTAATCTCCCCTCTCCCTTCGCCCCCCTTGGCCTTTTCCCCATATTCTTGTGCTATAGTTGGGTTATAGCCTTCATATGAAAGCTATAAATTAGCTTCATATTAGGGCTGAGTACATTGGATAATTTTTCTTCCATTCCTGAGATACTTTGCTAAGAAGAATGTGTTCCAGCTCCATCCATGTAAACATGAAAGAGGTAAAGTCTCCATCTTTCTTTAAGGCTGCATAACATTCTATGGTATACATGTAGCACAATTTGCTAGTCCATTCATGGTTCGATGGGCACTTGGGCTTCTTCCATGACTTAGCAATTATAAATTGGGCTGCAATAAACATTCTGGTACAGATGTCTTTATTTCATTGTGATTTTTGGTCTTCTGGGTATAAACCTAGTAAAGGAATTATAGGATTGAATGGCAGGGCTATTTTTAGGTCCCTAAGTATTCTCCAACCATCCTTCCAGAGGGAACATATTAGTGTGCATTCCCATCAGCAGTGTATAAGTGTGCCCTTTTCTCCACATCCACACCAACATCTCTGGTTTTGGGACTTTGTTATGTGGGCTACTCTTACTAGGGTTAGGTGATATCTCAAAGTAGTTTTGATTTGCATTTCTCTGATGATTAAGGATGATGAGCTTTTTTTTCATGTATTTGTAGATCGTGCATCTGTCTTCTTAAGAGAAGTTTCTCTTACAGTTCCTTGCCCACCCTGAGATGGGATCACGTGTTCTTTTCTTGCTAATATGTTTTAGTTCTCTGTGGATTCTGGTTATTAAACTTTTATTGAAGGTATAACCTGCAAATATTTTCTCCCATTCTGAGGGCTATCTGCTTGCTTTACTTACTATGTTCTTCGCTGTGCAGAAGCTTTTTAGTTTGATCAGGTCCCAGTAGTGTATTTTTGATACTGCTTCAATTGCCTGGGGAGTCTTCCTCATAAAATATTCACCCAGGCCGATTCCTTCAAGAGATTTCCCTGTACTTTCTTCAAGTATTTTTATAGTTTCATGTCTTAAGTTTAAATCTTTTATCCAGTGAGAGTCTATCTTAGTTAATGGTGAAAGGTGTGGGTCCAGTTTCAGTCTTCTGCAGGTTGCCAGCCAGTTTACCCAGCACCATTTGTTAAATAGGGAATCTTTTCCCCGCTGAATGTTTTTAATTGGCTTGTAAAGGATCAAATAGTGGTAAGTAGCTGGATTCATCTCTTGGTTCTCTATTCTGTTCCAGACATCTACTTCTCTGTTTTTGTGCCAGTACCATGCTGTTTTGATCACTATGGATTTATAGGACAGTCTCAGGTCTGGTAGCGTGATTCCTCCTGCTTTGTTTTTATTTCTGAGTAATGTTTTGGCTATTCGAGGTTTTTTTCTGATTCCATATAAGAAGAAGCATGATTTTTTCAAGATCTTTAAAATATGACAATGGAGCTTTGATAGGAATTGCATTAAAATTATATATTGCTTTGGGTAGCACAGACATTTTAACAATGTTGATTCTTCCCAGCCATGAGCATGGTATGTTTTTCCATTTGTTAATATCTTCCGCTATTTCTTTTCTTAGAGTTTCATAGTTCTCTTTGTAGAGATCTTTCACATCCTTTGTTAGATATACTCCCAAATATTCCATCTTCTTTGGCGCTACAGTGAAAGGAATAGAGTCCTTGATTGTTTTTTCAGCTTGGCTATTGTTGGTATATATAAAGGCTACAGATTTATGGGTGTTGATTTTGTAGCCTGAGACATTGCTGTATTCCTTGATTTCTTCTAAAAGTTTTGTAGTAGAATCCCGAGTGTTTCCAGATTTACGGTCATGTCATGTGTGAAAAGTGAAAGTTTGATCTCTTATGACCCTATGTGGATACCCTTGATCGCCTTTATTCCTTAATTGCAATGGCTAAAACTTCCATTACAATATTAAAGAGTAATGGAGACAATGGGCAACCTTGCCTGGTTACTGATGTAAGTGGAAATGATTTCAATTTTTTTTTTTTTATTATTGGGGATTCATTGAGGGTACAATAAGCCAGGTTACACTGATTGCAATTGTTAGGTAAAGTCCCTCTTGCAATCATGTCTTGCCCTCATAAAGTGTGACACACACCAAGGCCCCACCCCCTCCCTCCGTCCCTCTTTCTGCTTCCCACCCCATAACCTTAATTGTCATTAATTGTCCTCATATCAAAATTGAGTACATAGGATTCATGCTTCTCCATTCTTGTGATGCTTTACTAAGAATAATGTCTTCCACGTCCATCCAGGTTAATACGAAGGATGTAAAGTCTCCATTTTTTTTAATGGCTGAATAGTATTCCATGGTATACATATACCACAGCTTGTTAATCCATTCCTGGGTTGGTGGGCATTTAGGCTGTTTCCACGTTTTGGCGATTGTAAATTGAGCTGCAATAAACAGTCTAGTACAAGTGTCCTTATGATAAAAGGATTTTTTTCCTTCTGGGTAGATGCCCAGTAATGGGATTGCAGGATCGAATGGGAGGTCTAGCTTGAGTGCTTTGAGGTTTCTCCATACTTCCTTCCAGAAAGGTTGTACTAGTTTGCAGTCCCACCAGCAGTGTAAAAGTGTTCCCTTCTCTCCACATCCACGCCAGCATCTGCAGTTTTGAGATTTTGTGATGTGGGCCATTCTCACTGGGGTTAGATGATATCTCAGGGTTGTTTTGGTTTGCATATCTCTAATATATAGAGATGATGAACATTTTTTCATGTGTTTGTTAGCCATTTGTCTGTCATCTTTAGAGAAAGTTCTATTCATGTGTCTTGCCCATTGATACATGGGATTGTTGGCTTTTTTCATGTGGATTAATTTGAGTTCTCTATAGATCCTAGTTATCAAGCTTTTGTCTGATTGAAAATATGCAAATATCCTTTCGCATTGTGTAGGTTGTGTCTTTGCTTTGGTTATTGTGTCCTTAGCTGTACAGAAGCTTTTCAGTTTAATGAAGTTCCATTTGTTTATTTTTGTTGTTGTTGAAATTGCCATGGCAGTCTTCTTCATGAAGTCTTTCCCCAGGCCAATATCTTCCAGTGTTTTTCCTATGCTTTCTTGGAGGATTTTTACTGTTTCATGCCTTAAATTTAAGTCCTTTATCCATCTTGAATCAATTTTTTTTCCTGGTTGCAGTGCAGCCGGGGCCGGGTTTGAACCCACCACCCTCGGTATATGGGGCTGGCGCCTTACCGACTGAGCCACAGGCGCCGCCCTTGAATCAATTTTTGTGAGTGGGGAAAGGTGTGGGTGCAGTTTCAGTCTTTTACATGTAGACATCCAGTTCTCCCAACAACATTTATTGAATAGGGAGTCTTTCCTCCAAGGTATGTTCTTGTTTGGTGTATTGAAGATTAGGTGGTTGTAAGATGTTAGTTTCATTTCTTGGTTTTCAATTCGATTCCAAGTGTCTATGTCTCTGTTTTTGTGCCAGTACCATGCTGTCTTGAGCACTATGGCTTTGTAGTACAGAGTAAAATCTGGTATGCTGATGCCCCCAACTTTATTTTTATTACTAAGAACTGCCTTAGCTATACGGGTTTTTTTCCGATTCCATACAAAACGCAGAATCATTTTTTCCAAATCTTGAAAGTACGATGTTGGTATTTTGATAGGAATGGCATTGAATAGGTAGATTGCTTTGGGAAGTATAGACATTTTAACAATGTTGATTCTTCCCATCCATGAGCATGGTATGTTCTTCCATTTGTTAATATCCTCTGCTATTTCCTTTCTGAGGATTTCATAGTTTTCTTTATAGAGGTCCTTCACCTCCTTCGTTAGGTATATTCCTAGGAATTTCATTTTCTTTGAAACTATGGTGAAGGGAGTTGCGTCCTAAATTAGCTTCTCATCTTGACTGTTATTGGTGTACACAAAGGCTACTGACTCGTGGACATTGATTTTTATATCCTGAAACTTTACTGTATTTTTTGATGAATTCTAGGAGTCTTGTGGTTGAGTCTTTGGGGTTCTCTAAGCATAAGATCATGTCGTCAGCAAAGAGGGAGAGTTTGACCTCCTCTGCTCCCATTTGGATTCCCTTTATTTCCTTGTCTTGCCTAATTGTATTGGCTAGAACTTCCAGCACCATGTTGAATAGTAAAGGTGACAGAGGACAACCTTGTCTGGTTCCAGTTCTAAGAGGAAAAGCTTTCAGTTTTACTCCATTCAGTAAAATATTGGCTGTGGGTTTGTCATAGATAGCTTCAATCAGTTTTAGAAATGTGCCACCTATGCCTATACTCTTCACTGTTCTAATTAGAAAAGGATGCTGGATTTTATCAAATGCTTTTTCTGCATCTATTGAGAGGATCATGTGATCTTTATATTTGCCTCTGTTAATATGGTGGATAACGTTTATGGACTTGCATATGTTAAACCAGCCTTGCATCCCTGGGATGAAGCCTGCTTGATCATGATGAATGACTTTTTTGATGATAAGCTGTAATCTATTGGCTAGGATTTTGTTGAGAATTTTTGCATCTATATTCATGAGTGAGATTGGTCTGAAATTCTCCTTTTTGTTTGGGTCTTTTCCTGGTTTTGGTATCAGGGTGATGTTTGCTTCATAGAATGTGTTGGGGAAGATTCCTTCTTCCTCAATTTCTTGGAATAATTTCTGCAGTACAGGAATAAGCTCATTTCCTTGAAGGTTTGATAGAATTCTGGAATGAAGCCATCTGGACCGGGGCATTTTTTGGTTGGAAGCTTTTTTATTGTTTCTTTGATCTCAGTGCTTGAAATTGGTCTGTTCAGGAGCTCTATTTCTTCCTGTATGAGTCTAGGGAAAGGGTGTGATTCCAAATATTGATCCATTTCCTTCCCATTGTCAAATTTCTGGGCATAGACTTTCTGGTAGTATTCAGAGATCATCTCTTGTATCTCTGTGGGATCAGTTGTTATTTCCCCTTCATCATTTCTGATTGAGGTTACTAGAGATTTTACTTTTCTATTCCTCATTAGTCTGGCCAATGGTTTATCTATTTTATTTATTTTTTCAAAAAAACCAACTCCTTGTTTCCTTAATTCTCTGAATGATTCTTTTGTTTTCAATTTCGTTGATCTCTGATTTGATTTTGGATATTTCTTTTCTTCTACTGAGTTTAGGCTTAGATTGTTCTTCTTTTTCCAATTCCATAATATCTCTTGTGAGATTGTTGATGCGCTCTATTTCTGTTTTTCAAATGTAGGCATCTAAAGCGATGAATTTTCCTCTCAAAACTGCTTTTGCAGTATCCCAGAGGTTTTGGTAGCTTGTGTCTTCATTGTTGTTATGCTCAAGGAAGTTAATGAATTCCTGTTTGATTTCTTCCTGCATCATCTGTTATTCAACAGAAGATTGTTTAATTTCCATGCCTTTGGGTGGGGTCGAGCATTTTTGTAAGAGTTGAGTTCCACCTTTAGTGCCTTATGGTCTGAGAAGATACAAGGTAAAATTTCAATTCTTTAGATTCTGTTGATATTTGTTTTGTGTCTCGGGATATGATCAATTTTGGAGAATGTTCCATGGGTGATGAGAAGAATGTATATTTTTTATCTTTGGGATGGAGTGTTCTATATGCGTCTATCAAGCAAAGTTGTTCTAGGGTCTCATTTAAATCTCTTATATCTTTGTTTAATTTCTGTTTAGAGGATCTGTCCAGCTCTGTAAGAGGCATGTCGAAGTTCCCTGTTATTATGGTATTATCAGATATCATATTGCTCAGACTGAGTAAGGTCTGTTTCAAGAATCTGGGAGCATTTAAATTGGGTGCATAAATATTTAGAATTAAAATGTCTTCTTGTTGTATTTTTCCCTTGACTAATATAAAGTGACCATCTTTGTCTTTTTTGACTTTAGTTGCTTTAAATCCACATGTATCTGAAAATAAGATTGCAACTCCTCTTTTCTTCTGAATTCCATTTGCCTGAAAAATTGTCTTCCAACCCTTGACTCGGAGCTTGAGTTTGTCTTTTGAAGCCAGGTGTGTTTCTTGCAGAAAGCAAATGGATGGTTTGCATTTTTTAATCCAGTCAGCCAATCTATGTCTCTTCAGTGGGGAATTCAAGCCATTAACATTTATTGAGATAATTGATAAGTGTGGTAGTATTCTATTCGTCTTATTTTGTGAGAGTCCATTGTTAGTTTTATCTTTTGCATCAGTGTGGAGGTTAGGTTCTGTCCTTTAATTTCTGAGTTCTTATTTTGCTGCTGATCCATTGTGGTGGTCAGTGTGCAGAACAGGTTGAAGTATTTCCTGTAGAGCTGGTCTTGTTGTGGCGAATTTTGTCAATGTTTGTATATCCGTAAATGATTTGATTTCTCCGTCAATTTTGAAGCTTAGCTTATCAGGGTACAGAATTCTGGGCTGGAAATTATTCTGTTTAAGTAGATTAAAGGTAGATGACCATTGTCTTCTTGCTTGGAAAGTTTCATTAGAGAAGTCTGCGGTCACTCTGACGGATTTGCCCCTGTAGGTCAACTGGCGCTTATTCCTGGCAGCTTGCAGAATCTTTTCTTTTGTCTTGACTTTGGACAGGTTCATCACAATGTGTCTTGGAGAAGCTCGGTTAGAGTTGAGGTGACCTGGGGTCCGATAGCCCTCTGAAAGCAGTGTGTCAGAATCTTTGGTGATATTTGGGAAATTTTCTTTTATCATATTTTCTAGTATGTCTTCCATTCCTCTGGGGCATTCTTCTTCCCCTTCTGGAATTCCTATAACTCGTATGTTGGAACGCTTCATAAATTCCAATAATTCTGACAGTCAACATTCTGCTTTCTCTCTCTTCTTTTCTGCCTCTTTTACTATCTGTGTCACCTCAAGAACTTTGTCTTCTACCTCTGAAATTCTTTCTTCTGCATGATCTAACCTGTTGCTGATACTTTCCATTACATCTTTAAGTTCCCTAATTGACTGTTTCAGTTCCTTCAGCTCTGCTATATCCTGTTTATATTCTTCATAGCGTTCATCTCTTATTTGATTCTGTTTTTGGATTTCCATTTGGTTATTTTCCACTTTATTAGCAGTTTCCTTCATTGTTTCCATCATTTCTTTAATTGTTTTCAACATGTGTATTCTAAATTCCCTGTCTGTCATTCCTAACATTTCTGTATAGGTGGAATCCTCTGCAGTAGCTACCTCATGGTCCCTTGCTGGGGTTGTTCTGGACTAGTTCTTCATATTGCCTGGAGTTTTCTGCTGATTCTTCCTCATGAGTGATTTCTTTTATCTGTTTCCTTGCCCTAATTTTCCTTTCACTTCCTCTTGCTGTTTAAGTTCTCGTGCCTGTGGACTAAGGGTTACAGGACCAAAGGGGTGAGAACATTGAAAAGCAAAAAAGGGATGAAAGAAAGGAGGACCGAGTGATAAGAAAAAAAAAGCAAAATAGAGAAAGGAGAGGGGGTGGGTAAAAGGAATATTGACATAAAGAAGAGAGGCACAGAAAGAGGGAGACAGAGCAATATAGGTGTACAGTAGGGTACTTTGACACTACTTTAAATAAAACCCCACCTTCTGGGGGTGCCCAGTTAGGTGGTTCCCTTGAGGTTAGCAGCTCTTTGCTAACCTGATCACACACAGTACCCCACCTCCACCAAGTAGAGAGGAAGGACAAAAATGCTATAAATGAAACCAAAACAAGCAAAGAGAAAACTTTACAGGATAAAATTTGGTGAAAAACCAAATAATAGTGGTAGAAACTACTTACAAAAATGAAGTTCTAGTTTTTGAAAAAGGCAGCAATGGGAAATTATAATTAAACTAGAAAAATTGAGGAAAAAAAAGGATCTGTATGGAAAAGGTTGAAATTAAAAAACAAAACAACATCAACAACATCAAAATAACCAAAAATCAACCAAGCCAAAAGAAAAAAAAAATCACAACCGAAAACAAAGGAGTATGTATATGTTGTTGAATATTGTCTGTGCAACACGTGGTCTTCTTGGGTATGAGATGTTAATCACAGTTCTGATACAACTGGAGGGTGCTGATTTCTCAATCCCCAGCAGGTAGACAGCCTAAATGTCTCTTCAGCCCACTTAAAAGGCACTTTGAACTTGTAAACTTGCTGAGCAGAAGCTTTCTAAGGAAAGTGCTTGTCGCTGGAATCAGTGCTGAAGTGGCTATCCACTTACCCAGTGTGTGAAAACCGGTCTCACTCTGCCCCTGAGGGTTTGGGCTGCAAGGCAGCTCAGACCCCACCCTTAGGCTACTCGGTTGCTGGGTTACCAACTCCCACCCGATTCTAGTTCTGCGACCCTGAGGGCGGAGCTTGTCGGGGCAGATCGCTCACAATGGCTCCCTGTGACCCACAGCCAAACACTATTAGCTCCGTCTGGCTCAGCGGCTCAGACTGGGACCCTAGACAAAGGCCAAATTTCTCCACACTCCTGCTCAGGCTCTCCCCAAGGCAGTTCAACTGAGTGCCAAGTCCAAAGACACTAAAACAGTTCACAGGTAAGGCCTTTCTGGTTTGCAGTCTCACTGCTACTGAACTTACAGTTGCGGGCGGTTTTAAACGGATTGAACACACGCGACCACTTGCCATTTTTCCACTGTTTTAGTCCTCCTCTTGGGGTCCAGAAGTCTCTCGCTGACTCCCTGTATCCTCACAGGGGTGATGATAGGCAGATCCCACCAGCCAGAGATGCCTGGAATCCTATCTGCCCAGACTCATGGTGCCCAGATGCAAGGAAGCTGTTATTCCGTAAATGATTTCAATTTAACTCCATTCAATACGATTTTGGCTGTGGGTTTGCTGTAGATGGCCTCTATTAGTTTAAGAAATGTCCCTTCTATACCAATTTTCTTAAGTGTTCTGATCATGAAGGAAAGCTTGATATTATCAAAAGCTTTTTCTGCATCAATTGAGAGAATCATATGCTCTTTATTTTTTAGTTTGTTTATGTGCTGAATTACATTTATAGATTTATGTATATTGAACCAGCCTTGAGACCCTGGGATGAATTCCACCTGGTCATGGTGTATAATTTTTTTGATGTGTTGTTGGATTCTGTTTGTTAGGATCTTATTGAGTATTTTTTCATCAATATTCATTAGTGATATTGGGCTATAATTTTCTTTTCTTGTTGGGTCTTTCCCTGGTTTAGGGATCAAGGTGATGTTTGCTTCATAGAATGTGTTGGGTAGTGTTCCTTCTTTTCCTATATGATGGAAGAGGTTTAGTAATATAGGTACTAGTTCTTCTTTAAATGTTTGGTAGAATTCTGACATAAAGCCATCTGGTCCTCGGCTTTTCTTTTTAGGGAGATTTTGTACAGTTGATGCTATTTCAGAACTTGATATAGGCCTGTTCAACATTTCCTCTTCGTTCTGGCTAAGTCTTGGTAGGTGGTGTACTTCCAGGTATTGGTTGATTTCTTTCAGATTTTCATATTTTTGAGGTAAAGTTTCTTCTAATATTTGTTAAGGAGTTTTTGAATTCCTGAGGGGTCTGTTGTTATTTCATCCTTACCATTTCTGATTGATGATATTAGAGATTTCACTCTTTTTTTCCTGGTCAGGTTGGCCAAACGTTTATCTATTGTATTGATCTTTTCAAAAGATCAACTTTTGGATTTATTGATCGGTTGTATAATTCTTTTGTTTTTAATTTCATTTAATTCTGCTCTGATTTTGGTTATTTCTTTTCTTCTGCTGTGTTTGGGGTTGGATGTTCTTCCTTCTCAAGTTGCTTGAATTAAAGTTATTAACTTCCTCTTTTTCCGTTTTCTTGAGGAAGGCTTGAAGTGCTATAAATTTCCCTCTTAGGAGTGCCTTTGCAGTATCCCAGATGTTCTGGTAATTCATGTCTTCATTGTTGTTTTGTTCCAAAAATTTGGTGATTTAGTTCTTAATCTTGTCTATTACCCATTTATCCTTCAGCATAACGTTATTTAACATCCACGTTTTTCTATGGGTATGCAGATTCCTGTTGTTATTGAGTTCAACTTTTATTCCAGGATGGTCTCAGAAGATGCAAGGAATAATTTCTATTTTTTTTAAATTTGCTGATGTTACATTTGTTGCCTAGGATGCAGTCAATTTTGGAGTATTGTCCCATGGGCTGATGAGAATAATGTGTATTCAGTTTTGTTGGGATGAAATGTTCTGTAGATGTCTGTTAAGTCCAGATGTTGTATGTTTAAGTTTAAGTCTAAAATTTCTTTGCTTAGCTTCAATTTGGAGGATCTGTCAGCACTGCTAAAGGGGTGTTAAAATATCCAACCACTATGGAACTGGAGGGAATCAAGTTGCTCATATCTGTTAGAATTTCTCTTTTAAATTGAGGTGCATTGTGGTTCGGTGCATAAATATTAATAATTGAAATGTCATATTGAGTATTATCTTTAACAAATATGAAGTGTCTATCCTTATTTCAGTTGATTTAAAGCGTATTGCGTCTGCGAATAGGATTGCAACGCCTGCTTTTTTCTTCTTTCCATTTGTCTGGAGTATAGATGACCATCCCTTGAGTTTATATTTGTCTTCTAATGTAAGATGAGATTCTTGTATGCAGCAGATATCTGGCTTGAGTTTTTGTATCCAGTCAGCCAACCTGTGCCTCGTAGAGGACAGTTTAAACAATTCACATAAATTGAGAATATTGATAAGCCTTTTGAGGGTCCGGTGGACATTTTTTTTTTTTTGGCTGGGGCTGGGTTTGAACCCACCACCTCTGGCATATGGGACCGGCACCCTACTCCTTGAGCCACAGGCGCTGCCCTACCGGTGGACAATTTTAATCCCTTTGCCACTGTGGAAGTTGGAATTTGATCAAAATTTTCTGGGTGGGTTTACTTTTGTGGTGGAGGATTATGCTGGTCTTTATGGAGGATAGGTCTGAGAATATCCTGGAGAGCTGGTTTAGTTATGGCAAATTTCTTCAACATGTGAATGTCATTAAAGTATTTAATTTCTCCATCATAAATGAAACTCAGTTTAGCTGGGTACAGGATCCTGGGTTGAAAGTTATTTTGTTTTAGGAGATTTAAAGTCGATGACCATCCTCTTTTAGCTTGAAAGTTTTCAGCAGAGAGATCTGCAGTTATTCTATTATTCTTCCCCTTGTAGGCAATGGTTTTCTTTCATTTGGCTGCTTTCAGAATTTTCTCCTTCATATTAACTTTAGTGAAATTGATTATGATGTGTCTGGGGGATGTCTTATTCAGGTTGAGTCATGCTGGAGTTCTGAAACTGTCCGCTATCTGAATTTCAGAATCTCTTGGCATGTCTGGAAAGTTCTCTTTCATAATCTCATGGAGAAGAGACTCTGTGCCTTGTGAAGCCACTTCATCGCTTTTAGGGATCCCTATAAGATGAATATTGGTTTTCTTTTAATTATCCCAGAGCTCTCTGAGAGAGTGATCTGTTTTTGTCTTCCATTTCTCTTCCTCTTTGAGAGTTTGGGAGCATTCGAAAGCTTTGTCTTCAATGTCAGAAATCCTTTCTTTTGCTTTTTCTATTCTTTTACTGAGGGATTCTACTGTGTTTCTGAGATCTTTGAGGGCTGCAACTTCTTGTTTCAATGTGTCAAAATCTTTGGTCATTTGGTCTTTGAATTCGTTTAATTCTTGAGACATCTTTTGGGTTACTGCTTGGAATTCTAATTTGATCTTATTTGCTATCCAGATTCTGAATTTGATTTCTGACATCTTTGCTATTTGTTTGTGCATGGGATCTTGTGCTGTGTCTGCCCCATTGTTCCTTGGGAGAGTTGATCTACTCTGATTATTCATATTGACAGAGTTTGTCTGTTATTTCGCCTCATGATTGTTTTTCACTGTTGCCTCTGGCCATCCTCAAAGTTGGGGAGATGTCTCTACAAGATTATTGTTCTATTCTTCTATCACTCTATTGTTGCTTGATCTTTATAGGGAGTGATGCTGTGTAGCTCCTCTGGAGTGCCAGAGCCAGGGAGTTCTGGTTGTGGGAGCATCTCCAGAGTATGACACCCCTGGATCCTGCAACAGAGCAGGGGTAGTGCACATGGTTCTGGGGGTGCCCGGTGCCCAGTGACTTTGGCATAAAGGGCCCAAGGTTCCAGAAGTCTCTGTCCAGGAGAAGGGCTCCATGCAGAGGCAGGGAGGGCTCCGGAGGGCACGTGGCTACCAGAGTCCCTGGCCAGATGAGCAGGCAGTGTGGAGGCAGGGAGGCTATAGGAGGGAGGATGCGGGGTTGCCTGGCTCTCAGAGTTCCTAGTCAGAGCATGCGGAGGCCTGCCCGGTGCAGGTCATGTGTCGTTGTGCAGCTCTTCTGGAGGTCCAGGCTGGCGCCGGTCATGGGTTGCAGGTTGCAGTGTAGCTCTTACGGAGGTCTGGGCAGGTGCCGGTTCTACTCAAAAAACCAGCTGCTCTGCGCTGGCTTTCCTTGGCTGGTCCCTGAGAATCTGTTAAAATATGAAGCTTGAGTTGAAGAAGAGGCTGTAGTTCTAGCAGTGTGGGAAGCCAAGGTAGGTGGATTGCCTGAGCTCAGGAGTTCAAGACCAGCCAGTGTCAGACTGAGACCTCATCTCTTTCTTTCTCTGCTTTGAGGTGGGGGCTGAACTTCTACTTGCCCAGCTCTTTTCGGATGCAATTGTCACTGTTGTTCAGCAGACCCAGCCAGGCTCTAACCCGTCACCTTTGGTGCATATGGCCGCTGCCCTTACTCATTGACCTACAGAGGCCAAGCCTATTCATGAATAGTTAATAAGTGGCTCTCCCAGGAGCTGGCTTTAGCACACTGCTGGCAGCCCCTTTTCTCCTGGATGGTTTAACCTATGCCACTTTGTCTCCATTGTGGGCTACTCTTCCTCTGCCCATTTCTTAAACATCATTGCTCTTCAGTTATCTGTCTCAGGCTTTCCCCTTTTCACTTTGTAGGCTTTCTATGAGCAATCTCACTCACTTAAAACATTTTGATTTGTAATTAACATATTATGCAGTTCATCCACTTAAAGTGTACAATTTAATGGTTTTTGTACAAAGAGTTGTGCAGTCATCAATACAATTTTGAAACATTTTTTATCATCTCCAAAGAAGATCTGTAATCATTAAAAATCAATGCCTATGTCTCCTCCCCTCACCACAATCAGACATGAATTTACTTTCTCTTCATATTTGCCTATTCTGGACATTTCTTGTAAGTGGAATCATATAATGCGTGACCCTTTGTGATTGTTCTCTTTAAGGTAACAAAATATTTGCAAGGTTCATCTACACTATATCGTGTATCAGTACTTCATTGCTATTTATCACTAAATAATACTCCATTGTATTGACATTCCACATTTTATTTATCTGTTCATCATTGATAGACATTAGGTTTTTCACTTTTTGAATATTATAACTAATATTTCCATAAACTTGTGTGTGAATATGTTTTTGAATTTATTTTGAGTGTGTATCCAGAAGTGAAAGTGTTAGGTTTGTATTGTAACTTCATGTTTAACTTTTTGAGGATTTCTAAAGAGGCTTCAAGATTTTACATACTCATCAGCGGTGTATGAGGATTCCAACTTATCCTTTCCAAAGCTTGGTTATGTTTTTTGGATTATAACCATTCTAGTGGGTAAAAAAATGGTATTTCTCTCATTTTCATTTGAATTTTCCTAAAGCATAATAAAGTTGAACATCTCTTCAAATGCTTATTGGCATTTGTATTTAATCTTTGGTGAAGTGTATATTCATGTCTTTGTCTTTGTTTAATTGGGTTATTGTCATTTATTGAGCTGTAATTGCATCCACTTTTTATGACTTAAAATATATTTTCATTCTTTTTTTTTATTAAATCATAGCTGTGTACATTGATATATTCATGGGGCATCATTCACTAGCTTCACAGACCGTTTACCAAGTTTCACCTATACCCTTGTAAGATGCACCACTGGTGTAATCCCACCAATCTCCTTCCCTATACCCACCTCTCTCCTCCCTCCCCTCCCTTTCCCCCTTCCCCCTATTCTTAGGTTGTAACTGGGTTATAGCTTTCATGTGAAAACCCTAAATTAGTTTCATAGTAGGGCTGAGTACATTGGGTACCTTTTCTTCCATTCTTAAGATACTTTACTAAGAAGAATATGTTCCAGCTCCATCCATGTAAACATGAAAGAGGTAAAGTCTCCATCTTTCTTTAAGGCTGCATAATATTCCATGGTGTACATATACCACTATTTATTAATCCATTCGTGGATCGATGGGCACTTGGGCTTCTTCCATGACTTAGCAATTATGAATTGGGCTGCAATAAACATTCTGGCACAAATATCTTTGTTATGACGTGATTTTTGGTCTTCTGGGTATATGCCCAGTAGAGGGATTACAGGATTGAATGGCAGATCTATTTTTAGATCTCTAAGTGTTCTCCATATCTCTTTCCAAAAGGAATGTATTAATTTGCATTCCCACCAGCAGTGCAAAAGGGTTCCCTTTTCTCCACATCCGCGCCAACATCTCTGGTCTTGGGATTTTGTGATATAGGCTAGTCTCACTGGAGTTAGATGGTATCTCAAAGTAGTTTTGATTTGCATTTCTCTGATGATTAAAGATGATGAGCATTTTTTCATATGTCTGAAGGCCGCACGCCTGTCTTCTTCAGAGAAGTTTCTCTTCAAATCCCTTGCCCAGCCTGCAATAGGTTCCCTTATTCTATTCTTGCTAATGCGTTTGAGTTCTCTGTGGATTCTGGTTATTAAACCTTTGTCGGAGACATAACCTGCAAATATCTTCTCCCATTGTGAGGGCTATCTGCTTGCTTTACTTACTGTGTTCTTGGCTGTGCAGAAGCTTTTTAGTTTGATCAAGTCCCAGTAGTGTATTTTTGAAGCTGCTTCAATTGCCCGGGGGGTCCTCCTCATAAAATACTCGCCCATCCTGATTTCTTCAAGGGTTTTCCCTGCACTCTCTTCTAGTATTTTTATAATTTCATGTCTTAAGTTTAAATCTTTGATCCAGTGAGAGTCTATCTTAGTTAATGGTGAAAGGTGTGGGTCCAGCTTCAGTCGTCTACAGTTTGCAAGCCTGTTCACCCAGCACCATTTGTTAAATAGGGAATCTTTTCCCCACTGAATGTTTTTAATTGGCTTGTCAAAGATTAAATAACGGTAAGTAGCTGGGTTCATCTCTTTGTTCTCTATTCTGTTCCAGACATCTACTTCTCTGTTTTTGTGCCAATACCATGCTGTTTTGATCACTATCGATTTGTAGTATAGTCTGAGGTCTGGTAGCGTAATTCCTCCTGCTTTGTTTTTATTTCTGAGTAATGCCTTGGCTATTTGAGGTTTTTTTCTGATTCCATATAAAACGAAGTATTGTTTTTTTCAAGATCTTTAAAGTATAACAGTGGAGCATTTGTAGGGATTGCATTGAAATTATATATTGCTTTGGGTAGTATAGACATTTTAACTATGTTGATTCTTCCCAGCCGTGACCATGGTATGTTTTTCCATTTGTTAATATTTTCAGCTATTTCTTTTCTGAGAGTTTCATAGTTCTCTTTATAGAGATCTTTCACGTCCTTTGTTAGATAAATTCCCAAATACTTCATCTTCTTTGGCACTACTGTGAATGGGATAGAGTCCTTAACTGTTTTTTCAACTTGACTGTAGTTGGTATATATAAAGGCTACCGATTTATGAATGTTGATTTTGTAACCTGAGACGCTGCTGTATTCCTTGATCACTTCTAAGAGTTTTGTAGTAGAGCCCCTAGTGTTTTCCAGATATACAATCATATCATCTGCGAAGAGTGAAAGTTTGATCTCTTCTGACCCTATATGGATACCCTTGATCACCTTTTCTTCCCTAATTGAAGTGGCTAAAACTTCCATTACAATGTTAAAAAGCAATGGAGACAATGGGCAGCCTTGTCTGGTTCCTGATCAGAGTGGAAATGATTCTAATTTAACTCCATTCATATGATATTGGCTGTGGGTTTGCTGTAGATGGCCTCTATCAGTTTAAGAAATGTCCCTTCTATACCGATTTTCTTGAGTGTTCCTATCATGAAGGGATGCTGGATATTATCAAAAGCTTTTTCTGCATCGATTGAGAGAATCATATGGTCTTTGTTTTTTAATTTGTTTATGTGCTGGATTACATTTATAGATTTACGTATATTGAACTAGCCTTGAGGCCCTGGGATAAAACCGACTTGGTCATGATGTATAATTTGTTTGATGTGTTGCTGGATTCTGTTTGTTAGGATCTTGTTGAATATTTTTGCATCTATATTCATTAGTGATATCGGTCTATAATTTTCTTTTCTTGTTGGGTATTTTTCTGGTTTGGGGATCAGAGTGATGTTTGCTTCATAGAACGTGTTGGGTAGTCTTCCTTCTTTTTCTACCTTTTGGAACAGGTTGAGTAATATAGGTACTAATTCCTCTTTAAAGGTTTGGTAGAATTCAGACGTGAAACCATCTGGTCCCGGGCTTTTTTTTTTAGGGAGGTTTTGTATGGTTGATGCTATTTCCGAAACTTGATATGGGCTTGTTCAACATTTCCACTTGATTCTGGCTAAGTCTTGGAAGGTGATGTGGTTCCAAGTATCTGTCAATTTCCTTCAGATTTTCATATTTCTGAGAATAAAGTTTCTTGTAATATTCATTAAAGATTTTTTTGATTTCTGAGGAGTCTGTTGTTATTTTATCTTTGTTGTTTCTGATTAATGAGATTAGAGATTTTACTCCTTTTTTTCCTGATTAGGTTGGCCAAAGGTTTATCTATTTTATTGACCTTTTCGAAAAACCAGCTTTTTGATTGATTGATCTGTTGTATTATTCTTGTGTTTTCAATTTCATTTAGTTCTGCTCTAATTTTGGTTATTTCTTTTCTTCTACTGGGTTTGGGGTTGGAATGTTCTTCCTTTTCCAGTTGCTTGAGATGTCCCATTAAGTTGTTAACTTCCTCTCTTTCCGTTCTCTTGAGGAAGGCTTGTAGTGCAATAAATTTCCCTCTTAGAACTGCCTTTGCAGTGTCCCAGAGGTTCTGATAGTTCATGTCTTCATTGTTGTTTTGTTCCAAAAAATTGGCGATTTTTTTCTTAATCTCATCTCTGACCCAACTATCATTCAGCATAAGGTTATTTAACTTCCATGTTTTTTTTATGGGTATGCAGATTCCTGTTGTTACTCAGCTCAAGTTTTATTCCATGGTGGACCAAGAAGATGCATGGAATAATTTCTATTCCTTTAAATTTACTAAGGTTAGACTTGTGACCTAAGGTGTGATCGATTTTGGAGTAAGTTCCATGGGCTGATGAGAAGTATGTGTATTCAGTTTTGTTGGGATGAAATGTTCTGTAGATGTCTCCTAAATCCAAATGTTGGCTGGTTAAGTTTAAATCTAAGATTTCTTTGCTCAGCTTCTTGTTGGAGGATCCATCCAACACTGCCAATGGAGTGTTGAAATCTCCGACTATTATGGAGCTAGAGGAAATCAAGTTGCTCATGTCTGTTAGAGTTTCTCTGATAAATTGAGGTGCATTCTGGTTGGGTGCATAGATATTCATAATTGAAATCTCATCATATTGAGTATTACCCTTAACAAATATGAAGTGACCATTCTTGTCCTTCCTTACTTTTGTTGGTTTAAAGCCTATTGTATCTGCAAATAAAATTGCAACACCTGCTTTTTTCTGATTACCATTTGCCTGAAATATGGACGACCATCCTTTCACCCTGAGTCTGTATTTGTCTTTTAAGTTAAGATGTGACTCTTGTATGCAACAGATATCTGGCCTGAGTTTTTGTATCCAGTCAGCTAACCTATGCCTCTTTAGAGGACAGTTTCAGCCATTCACATTAATGGAGAATATTGATAAGTCTGGTGAAGTTTTGGGTATTGAGTTTTTCAAAAGTCCAGTGGGCATTTTTAATCCTTTTGCCAGTGTGGAAATTGGAGTTTGATCCGAAGTTTCTGAGTGAGTTTACTTTTGTGGTATAGGATTGGGTTGGTCATTATGGAGGATAGGTCTGAGAATATCCTGAAGAGCTGGTTTTGTTATGCCAAATTTCTTCAACATATGAATGTCATTAAAGTATTTAATTTCTCCATCATAAATGAAACTCAGTTTAGCTGGATACAAGATCCGGGGTTGAAAGTTATTTTGCTTTAGGAGATTAAAAGTCGGTGACCACCCTCTTCTGGCTTGAAAAGTTTCAGCAGAGAGATCTGGAGTCATTCTAATATTGTTCCCTTTGAAGGTAATGGTTTTCTTTCTCCTGGCAGCTTTGAGGATTTTTTCCTTCATATTAACTTTAGTGAAGTTAATTATGATATGCCTGGGGGATGTCTTATTGGGGTTGAGTCGTGCTGGGGTTCTGAAGCTGTCTGCTATCTGAATTTCAGAATCTCTAGGCATGTCTGGAAAATTCTCTTTCATAATTTTATGCAGAAGGGCCTCTGTGCCCACCGAGGCCACTTCATCTGTTTCTGGAACCCCTATGATTCAGGTATTCGCCTTCTTTGAATTATCCCAGAGCTCTCGGAGAGAGTGATCCGTTTTTGCTCTCCATTTCTCTTCCTCTTTGAGAGTTTGGGAGCATTCAAAGGTTTTATCTTCGATGTCAGAAATCCTTTCTTCTGCTGGCTCCATTCTGTTACTGAGGGATTCTACTGTATTTTTCATATCTTTGAGGGCTGCAAATTCTTGCTTCAGTGTGTCTAAGTCTTTGGTGGTTTTGTCTTTAAATTCGTTAAATTCTTGAGACAGCTTTTGAATTTCTCCTCGAATTCCTAATTCCACTTTGTTAATCTTGTCTGCAATCCAAATTCTGAATTCGATTTCTGACATCTCAGCCAGTTGTTTATGAATGGGATCTTCAATTGCATCTGTCATACCTTTCCTTGATGGGGTTGATCTATTCTGGTTATTCATGTTACCAGAGTTTTTCCGCTGATTCCGCCCCATGTTTGTTTTACTCCCTCTGATTTTTTCCCCTGGAGTTTTGTCGAGGGCCTGTACACTGTTGTGGCCTGAGAAACTGGGGCCCTGTCTGGTGTGGTGGGGCTAAGTGGTTCTGTCTTGTTTTCAGCTGGTTTCTGTTCCACCCTCGTGAAACAGGTACTTTGGATTAAAGTCTCAGCTGTGGAAAAATATGAGCAATTAAGTCACCCCGCCCCCCACAGGCAAAGAATTGGAGAAGAAAAATGAAACCTTCACCGTGCACCCAGGGCACCACCTGATTTGTCCTCAGGCGATTGATTCAGTTCATAAAGGTCCAAATCAATTGTCTCAGTCTGCACCTGTCTCAGGTGAGAGAGTTTAAGAGGTCTCTGGGAACTGGATTACAGGGGTCTGGTGACTACTCTGGTGTGGCTTGCTCTAGTGCTGCGTGGAGTCAGGAGAAGCCACCCAGCCAATAAATCAGTCTGGGAAGGTTGCTGCCTCCTTCCCCACCTTGCACCACTTCACATCCAATCACTGATAGCCCTGCAGTTGGCTGACCCAGTTGCCTGTAGTGATTCGGTACTCCAAGAGTTTGTACCTGCCTGAATCACAAGGAAGTCTGCCAGGCCGCTGTGCTCTGTTTCTCTCTAGCAGGAGGAGGTGAGGCCTGACAACCTCGGGCACTTGATGAAGGTTGAGGGGTTTTCACTCAGGTCCAGTCTTGCCTCTGATTAATGTTACTGATAGAACAGAACAGAACAACTCTGCAGTTCCCCTGCAGAAGAGAAGCTGAATTGAGCTCCAAATCAGCTTGTCTTTGCTCCTGTATTGTCTATAGGCTGATGATCCCCTGAGGGCCAGGTGCATCTTAGGTTTAGTAAAGCGGACCTCTGGGTCAGCCCCACCCTGGGAGTTTTCCTGGTTTGTAAGCTGGAGTTGCCTCAGGCAAACTCAGAATCTCTTGTTGCCCAGGGAGACAGGGGGTGTGGCTTCAGAATATTCGGTAGTGAGCCGTATTGCTAGCAAAAGAGGGCCGCTGCCTTATGGCTCAGGCAACGGCCGCTCCGGCGTAGCTACCCTCTGGCCAACAGTCCTCTTTTCGCTCCCGTACCCCAGAGTCTGCACTGACAGGCTGCAGCCCAGCACTGTCTACACCCCTCGAACAATCGCCCAAGTGTCTGGACCCCTGCGGGACAGGCCTCCAGACATTGGAGCGACAGCAGAGGGGAGTACAGGGAGCGCTGGGAGCCTGGGGCTGTGGGCAGAGAACACACAGAGCTCTACACAGTTTTATGCCTGGCCGTATTGTCACCAAAAGACGGCTGTCACACTGTGCCTCAGGGAACTGCCACTCCGGTGCAGTCCCGTCTCCGCCGACCGACCAGGACTGGCCTCTAGACCCCAGTGTGAGCGAAGGGGAGCACTGGGAGCTCAGAATTCCAGGTAGAGACCATATACAGTTTACACAGTTTTATGCCTGGCAGGAGGACGCCGTGGCACCCTAGTAGGGAAGGTAGGTCCAGTTTTTAGGGGGTCTGTCCTGTGGAGTGTAGTGGGAGGACCTTTTAACTCTGACCGGTTGTTTGTGGGGCACTCTGAGCCGTTCCCATGGGGGAGGGGACTCCCATCTGCTTGGTGATGGATTTTGTACCTTTTGTTTGTATCCTTGTGGTCGCAGCTCGCCTCAGCGGGGTTGATGTGCGTTCTACAACCTTCTCTCTTAGTGCAGCTCAAATCCACCAGCTTACTTGATGAATTTTTATCCTTCAACTCTCCTTCTGGATGGGAGCCTCTGTGGAAAGCTGGCTTCAGTCAGCCATCTTGTCTCCTCCCTCTTCAGCTTGTTTTTGTTGCACACTGGTGAAACAGATACTCTGGATTGAAGTCTCAGCTGTGGATAAGTGTCAGCAATTAAGTCACCCCACCCCCCACCGGCAAACAGTTTGAAAAGAAAAATCAAACCTTCCTACCACTGTGCACCCAGGGCACCACCTGATTTGTGCTCAAGCGATTGGTTCAGTTCAAAAAGTCCAAATCAATTGTCTCAGTCTGCACCTGTCTCAGGTGAGAGAGTTTAAGAGGTCTCTGGGAACTGGATCACAGGGGTCTGGTGACTACTCTGGTGTGGCTTACTCCAGTGCTGTGTGGAGTCAGGAGGAGCCACCCAGCCAATAGATCAGTCTGGGAAGGTTGATGCCTCCTTCCCTACCTTGTACCACTGTCACACCCAGTCACTGATAGCCCTGCAGTTGGCTGACCCAGTTGCCTGTAGTGAATTGTTACTCCAGGAGTTTGCACATGCCTGAATCACAAGGAATTTTGCCAGGCCGCTGCGCTCTGCCTCTCTCTAGCAGGAGGAGGTGAGGCCTGACAACCTCGGGCACTTGTTGAAGGTTGGGGTTTTTCACCCAGGTCCAGTCTCGCCCCTGATTAATGTTACTTTCAGAACAGAACAGAACAACTCTGTGGTTCCCCTGCAAAAGAGAAGCTGAATTGAGTTCCAAATCAGCTTGTCTTTGCTCTTGTATTGTCCATAGGCTGACGATCCCCTGAGGGCCAGGTGCATCTTAGGTTTAGTAAAGCGGACCTCTGGGTCAGCCCCACCCTGGGAGTTTCCCCGGTTTGCAAGTTGGAGTAACCTCAGGCAAATCCTATACTCAGATTCTCTGGTTGCCCAGGAGACAGGGGTGTGGTTTCAGAATATTCAGTAGTGAGCCGTATTGCTAGCAAAAGAGGGCTGCTGTTCTATGGCTCAGGCAACCGCTTCTCCGGTGTAGCTCCCTTCCAGCCAACCGTCCTCTCTCAGCTCCCACACCTCAGAGTCTGCACCAACTGGCTGCAGCCCAGCACTGTCTACAGCCCTCGAGCAATCGCCCAGGAGTCTGGACCCCTGGGGGACAAGCCTCCAGACCTTGGAGTGAGAGCAGAGGGGAGTACAGGGGGCGCTGGGAGCCTTGGGTTGTCGGTAAAGAACACATGCAGCTTTACACAGTTTTATGCCTGGCCGTATTGTCACCAAAAGACGTCTGTCGCACTGTGCCTCAGGGAACTGCCACTCTGGTGCGGTCCCCTCTCTGCTGACCAGGACTGGCCTCCAGACCTCAGTGTGAGTAAAGGGGAGCACTGGGAGCTCAGAATTCCAGGTAGAGACTATATACAGTTTATACAGTTTTATGCCTGGCAGGAAGACGCTGTGGCACCCTACTAGGGGAGATAGGTCCAGTTTTTTTTTTTTTTTTTGTAGAGACAGAGTCTCACTTTATGGCCCTTGGTAGAGTGCCGTGGCCTCACACAGCTCACAGCAACCTCCAACTCCTGGGTTTAAGCGATTCTCTTGCCTCAGCCTCCCGAGTAGCTGGGACTACAGGTGCCCGCCACAACGCCCAGCTATTTTTTGGTTGCAGTTTGGCTGGGGCTGGGTTTGAACCCGCCACCCTCGGTATATGGGGCCGGCGCCTTACCGACTGAGCCACAGGCGCTGCCCGATAGGTCCAGTTTTTAGAGGGTCTCTACTGTGGAGTGTAGTGGGAGGACCTTTGAACTCTGACCGGTTGTTTGTGGGGTACTCTGAGCCATTCTCATGGGGGAGGGGACTCCCGTCCGCTTGGTGATGGGTTTTGTACCTTTTGTTTGTTCCTTGTGGTCGCAGCTCACCTCAGCGGGGTTGACGTGCGTTCTTCAACCTTCTCTCTTAGTGCAGCTCTAATCCACCAGGTTACTTGCTGAATTTTTGTCCTTTAACTCTCCTACTGGACAGGAGCCTCTGTGGAAAGCTGGCTTCAGTCAGCCATCTTGTCTCCTCCCCCCCTATATTTTCATTCTTATGATTCTGAAAATCAATACCTTGAGTCCAGGTTTCTAGTTTGGGATTCATAGATAACTCAAGGCAACTACAAATTCAACATGGTCTACTAGTCTTTCTGAGTTATTATATCATTAAGAAGTCCCACTTTCACTGTAAAAACTGAGTGTCATCTGTTTCATCACTCTTTCCCTATACATCTAACCCAATATTAATACAACTACCATTTCTACTTCCTACAAAACTTTCAAAGTATCTCTTTTGCTAACATTGTTTAGACTATCATCAAAAATTTTTCCCTAAGTACCTATAATAACGTCTTAACTCATTTTCTTACAAGCTATATTCTATTCTGTGGATTGCAGAGTGTGTACTTTGAAATATAAATTTGCTCATCTTGTTTTTATGATTGAATCCTATTCATGATTTCTTTTAAATTTCAGAATAAAATTTAAATTCTTTAACATGGATATTACAGAGGAGGTATTTCTAATAACTAGAGTTATCAACAATGTATTGAATCAATTTGAAAGTGTGGAGAGTAACTTGTCTTAAGAAACATCTAGGCAGAGGTTAAAAATTGATCATATTTAGGGGGCGCCTGTGGCTCAGTGAGTAGGGCGCCAGCCCCATATGCCGAGGGTGGTGGGTTCAAACCCAGCCCCGGCCAAACTGCAACCAAAAAATAGCCGGGCGTTGTGGCGGGCGCCTGTAGTCCCAGCTGCTCGGGAGGCTGAGGCAAGAGAATCACATAAGCCCAAGAGTTAAGAGGTTGCTGTGAGCCGTGTGATGCCATGGCACTCTACCTGAGGGCAGTACAGTGAGACTCTGTCTCTACAAAAAAAAAAAAAAAAAAAAAAAAAAATTGATCATATTTCATACAATTGTTCATTGTAATAGGAGCAGGTTTCCTGCTGGATGGAAAGCAAAAGCAAATGTCTACCAACTAAGACTTCTTAGCATTATAAGTAGTTATGATTCTAATATATGTGTATTGTACATGGCAATAGGTTTGATTACTTATATAGCCTCATGTAAGTGCAAAAAATATAAGTGAATAGTTTTGTAGTTGTAAAATAAAAAGTTATAAATGTGCTGTCATTGTATCCAAAAGACTTCATGCATTACAGGAAACTATTGAGTACATAATGAATTTGTTTTTGCACCAAAAATAAAAGAGTATGGTGAATATAGAAATATTCAAATAATTCTGGGAAGTCAGAAAAAAGTAAATATATGATAAATTAAAATAAAACCCACTCCTGTGGTCAAAAAATCATTATCTTCACATTTTTGGGTCACTGATATCTTTAGAATCTGATGAAAATCATGGCATCTTTCTGATGAAGAATATGTTTACTGCTGCAAATTTTCAGAGTGTTTATGAGCCCTCTGAGCTTCTTCCATGAATCTACACTAAAGGATCCTACATCTACAGAGTGTAGAGGTAGGGTCTGATTAGAAATGCTATAAAATAGGTGTGTATGTGAATTTTTTAAGTGGTTGGCATCACTGACTATCAAGAGGATTTTTAAAAGCTGAAAATGGATCATAAATATATAGAAAAATGAATTTCAGTAAAATATGTTAAATGCTCTTATAAATCTGTACTTGTTGCAGAAAGATGCATTGCAAAGAATAAGAAGGTAGTTCCGTGGCAGAAGTTATTATATAGCTCAATATTTAAATAAAAATTATTTGACCTATGGGGAAAATTTACAATGAAGTAACAGACCGAAAAGAGTTCTGTTAAGGGTTTTCTCATGAAAGATGTTTTAAAAAATTGATCTGGAGCGATTCTTATTCATGTCTTGAAAGTTGATCTCAAGTTATTAAATAGATCATGATGTGCCCTGGCATACTTAGCATCAGGGATAAAAGATGTCATTGAGTACCAGCAAAGCATCATTCATTAGCCTTGCCCCAGTGGGTCTAAATTACTTTCTCAAGTACAGCCAACTGCTTTAAATTTGATGTCACTAAGAACACATCATTAATTTGTCAAACTACTTTGTCTGAAGGGAATGAAAGATGGTTATATTATTTTCTTAGGCTGGAAGGGAAATAGAAACATTCCTGAAGAATGTCTCTTTTGTTCACATCAATTCAGACATCTAAATGAGGATAAATGCTGAAGAAATATACAATAATTTTGAATTGCAGAGGCAAAATGTACTGAACATAGGATACATTTTGGTACATTTTGCCCCTGCAGTCCTTCTAAACTGTGTACTTCAAAGTGTAAGAGGGTTAACTTCATTGCTATGGTCTGAATGTTTTTGGTTATTCCCCCACCTCAAATTACTATGTTGAAGAAAAATCATTAACAGTGTGAAGGTATTAGGAAGTCAGATTGCTCATGAATGGGACTAGTGTCCTAATAAAAGAGGCCAGGGAGACACCCCTCTACCTTTTTACACGATGTGAGGAACAGTGAGAAAGCACCATCTATGAGCCAGGAAATGGGGCCTTCACCAGACACCAAGTCTGTTATTTATTTATTTATTATTTATTTTTGTTAAATTGTAACTGTGCACAGTGATGCATTTATAGGGTTCAGTGTACTGATTAGCTATATAATGTGAAATGCTTACATTGAACTAACACATCCATCACAATTATACTCTTTCCTTAATAGTTTTGAAATGTACCATTGCATCACGCACTGAGTCTGTTTTTGCCTTGACCTTGGACTTCCCAGCCTCCAGAAGTCTGAGAATTAATTCTGTTGTTTAGTATTTTGTTACAGAAGCCTAAACAGACTAAAGCACTTACATTGTTCTATGAATAATAATTTTCATTTTATTATTTTGTTATCACAAGGGAGATTTTCTAAGATGACAATAATTTTTCAACTTATGAAGATTCAATATTTATGCATAGCTGTTTTGCCCCAGAAAACTGATAAATCACATACTTCCTGTAAATACTTTTTTAACTCCACATTTTGACCCTTAGAACCTATGCTTCAGTAAAACATGAAAAATTTAAACTCTAAATATGGACCCATGGATGTTCTCACTTCCAGGTAAATATTTGTTTCAGGTAAATATTTGTTTGTTTATTTATTTATTTTTATTAGATCATAACTGTGTACATTACTGCATTTATGGGGTACAATGTGCTGATTTTATATACAATTTGAAATGTTTACATCACCTCATTTAATTGTTATGTTTATACATTTATACTCTACTCTTAATATATTTGACGTGTACCCTTGCAATATGCACAATAGGTGAGGTCCCACTGGTTACTCCCTCCACCTGACCACCCCTTCTCTCCTTCTTTCTTGGCTATAATTGTGTTTTATCATTTGTATGAAAGTGTGGGTGAATATATATTGGTTTCATAATAGTACTGAGTATATTAGATATTTTTTCTTCCATTCTTGAGATACTTTACTTAGAAGAATATGATACAGCTTCATCCAGGTAAACATAAAAGAGGTAGTCTCCATCTTTTTATGGCTGCATAATATTCCATAGTATACCACAATATATACCACAATTTGTTAATATATTCATGGGTCAGTGGGCACTTGGGCTGCTTCTGTGACTTGGCAATTATGAATTGAACTGCAATAAACAATCTTGTGCAAATGTCTTTGTTGTAAAGTGATTTTTGGTCATCTGGATATATACCTAGTAGAGGAATTGCAGGATCAAATGGCAGGTCTACTTTTAGTTCTCTAACTGTTCTCCAAACTTCTTTCCAGAAGGGACGTATTAGTTTGCATTCCAACCAGCAGTGAAGAAGTATTCCCTTCTCTCCACAGCCATTACAACATCTGTAGTTTTGAGATTTTGTTATGTGGGCTAATCTTACTGGAGTTAGATGATATCTCAAAGTGGTTTTGATTTGCAGGAAAATATTTAATATTTATAATTTTAAAATATTTTAAATTATAAAGAAATACTCTTCATGATAATGCTTTGGAGAAAACTTAAAATTTTGGAATTTACTATTTAAGATTTTTAATTTTACATGCAATCATATCAACTAAAATAATGAGAATTACGCAGGTTTATATTATATATTTCTTTCCTTTGGGCACTAGTTAAAATTTATAGAACAATGATAAATAGTAATAATTATAGTGACCCAGTATTTTGCTTTAATAATACTGTTTTTAACATTTACCAATAAGTACAATGTCAACGATTGAAGAAATATAGAGAAGCTTTACCAAAGTTAATGTGTTTTTGTCTCTGCTGTATTAAAATTAGTTTTGAAGCAGAACATATTGGTACCTATGGAGATTATATTTTCTACTTCATCTAGTAACTCGTGTTAATAGATTTTATTTTTGATATTATTGATATTTAACTTATTTGTCGGATCAAACTATATATAGTCACATAAAGGTATATATATATATATAGATACAGATATACAGAGGTTGCCAAAAAATACATACACATTTTAAGAAAGGAAAAAAAAACACATTTTAATACTGAAGTCACTTTGACGTCTGTAGTTACAAGAGGTGCTCAATGTGACTTGTATTCATCTTTTGTTATTGGTATATATTGGGTATTACATTTATAATACAGTTTTTTCTTTCTGAAAATTAAAATGTGTATTCATGTTTTTGGCTCTCTCTGTTGATACCTATAGCTTAAGAACTTAGAAAAACAGCCATTTCCTACCACATCCTTCCCTCCCAGAGCGATCTTCCTGAGAGGTGGCTACTTTGAGCTTGTTTAGTTCTGAATCCAAATGGCATTTACTTCCATATTTGAGTGGCTTGCCTTTTAACTCTTTTGGAAAGTCTCTTTTATTGATCAGAACTTAAAAAAAAAAAAAGTCTAATTAATCATGATTTTTCTTTCAGTAAGTGCCTTCTGTGTGCTAAGAAATCTTTGCCTACCTTAGGGTAGTGAAGATATTTCCTAATGTTTTAGTCTAGGAGCGTAATCCACTTAAGTTTCACCTTCCATTATTGGAATGGTAGTGGATTATTATTCTATTGCTCAAGGTCATTGCTGAGGTTTGATTTTTTACCTATCTGCCTCTTGAGGGTACATGTTATCACGTGGTGCACAGAATTAGTCACTGCTTTAGCTACTAGCTTGTCAAAAAGTCATGCAAAAAATTCAAAAATTTCAACCTTCAGCAAAAATAGGTTAATAGTTACAGCCATCACATTCATATCCATGATCCATTTCAAATTTTTGAGCACGTATGAAGTTCACTATTTGTTATTTTCCCCAATGGATATCTATCAATTGTTGCTTCAGCACAATTTATTGAGAAGACGTTCCTTTCCTTAGTGAACTGCATTGTACATGTGTAAAAAATCAAGTGATTACCTGCACATCTATGTAGGTTTAATTCTGGACTCTCTTATTGTTCTGTTATAATCTATTCTTATGACAGTAGCACACTGTATTGATTTATGTAAATGAATGTTACGTTAAGTAGTGGAACAGTCACACTTCATTGATACCTACTATCATTTCCATTTGGGGGAGGGTGATGAACTTGCCCTTGTATTTCTAGTTTTACTGTGATTTCCTCTATGATCCGTGTGCTACTTCTAAATCCTCCATATATCTGAGGATTTTCTGTATAGCTTTTAGTTTTCTTTGATATCTTATAATTTATTTTGCAACTTTATACACACACACACACACACACGCACGCACACACAAAGACTCTGAAAACGTCTAAGTGATTCTTTGTCCTCCTTCTGGACACCTGAGTAAATTGTTACTTTTGCTCACTGTTCCCATGGGGTGTCGGAGATGCCTGCACTGCCTGGAGTTAGCTCAGACTCCATTGAGAATAGAGTGGGGCCCAGACTCCTGGCTTCTGACTCTCCACAAATCTCTTTAGAGTGTTAATGAGGGTGTTCCCAGGTGTCTGTGTACCTTTTAGTTGATTTTTGGTTTCATTACACTCACTATGATTTTTCTTTTGTAATTTATTAAGACTTATTTAATGGCTCACTATATACTCTATTTTGGTGAATTTTCATAAAGAAATTGCTGTGTAGAGTTTTAAAAATATCCATCAGATCAAATTGGCTCATAGTTTTAGTCAAATATTTAATATCTTTCCTAGTTTTTGTCCCGAGAGGAGTGTGTTACAATCCCCACTTAAGATTGTGCATATACTACATAGTGTTTCGTGTGTTTTTGTTTGTTTGTGGGTTTTAAAAATCAAGTATCTTGCACTCCAAGATTTACTTTCACATTTCACATAATTTTACATTTCACATAATAATAATAATTATTCTTATTTTTGGCCGGGGCTGGGTTTGAACCCACCACCTCCAGTATATGGGGCCAGCGCCCTACTCCTTGAGCCACAGGAGCTGCCCCCCACATAATTATTGATATGGTTGAGTTATAGTTACTGTTCTCTTCCTATTTTTCTGATTTGTTTCCTAAATTCTTCCTTTTCTTTTTGGATTAATGAATTGCTATTTTTTAAAATTCTCCTTCCATGTTGTTTTGTTTTTAATTTTACCTGAGAAATTTCCATGTTTATTTATACTATATTTCTGACCCTTGTACTATTTTTATATATTGTAATTCTATAAATACCAAATCTCCTGGTATCTGTGGGAGATTAATTCCAGGATCCCTACAGATACGAAAATCCATGGATGGTCAAGTCTTTTATAGTATTTGCATACAACTTTGCACATCCCCCTTTATACTTTAAATTATTAGAGATTACTATTAAATCGCTAGATTATTTAATAATACCTAATGCAATGTTAATGTTTTAGAAATAGCTATTCTATGGTATTATTTAGGGAATGACAGATCAGTGATGGTATTAGATTCGCATAGGAGCACAACCCTCCTGTAAACTTCGCATGTGAGAGATCTAGGTTGTATGTTCCTTATGAGAATCTACTGCCTGATGATCTGGGGTAGAGCTGAGATAAGCAACACACTTCTGGTGTCACTGCCTCCCATCACCCCAGGTGGGACCATCTAATTGCAGGAAAACAAGGTCAGGGCTCCCACTGATTCTGCATGATGGTGAGTTGTACAGTTATTTCATTATATGTTACAATGTAATGATAATAGAAATAAAGAGTACAATAAATGTCCTCTGCTCAAATCATCCCCAAACCATCTCCCCACTCCCAGTCCACGGAAAAATTATCTTCCTTGAAACCAGTCCTTGGTGCCAAAAAGTTAGGGACCTCTGACCTATACAGAATTCAGAGCCTCTTCTCATTCCTTCTCCCCAAATAGAAAATGTTTTTACTAAAGGTTTAGTGATAATAGAGAGGAATTACTACACAGATGAGAAAACAACACTGTACCTAAAGTCCCCAAGCCATCCTTCCAGGGCATCCCCTTCCCTCGGTCACATCTCTTCTGGGTCCTGACCTGTCACCATATTGATATGGTTTACTCCTCAGAATTGAGTTCCTTCCCCTTTTCTGCTCACTTCCCCAGAACTCCGAACCCCGGCTTTTCCTGTATTTTTCCTAAGTTGCTGAGGAAAAGAAAAAAATTCCTTAGTATTAAAAACAAAAACAAAGGGCAGTGCCTGTGGCTCAAAGGAGTAAGGCGCCGGCTCCATATGCTGGAGGTGGCGGGGTCAAATCCAACCCCAGCCAAAAAATAAAACAAACAAAAAACAACAAAAACAAAATTTCTGCCTTAGGAAGGTATATCCTCTTTATTAAGCAAAGTACTATATTTCTTTATGGGCAAATTTACTTAGCAAAAGGTTTATTTTTCCTAAATGAAATATCAGCTGTCTCTGTGCTCCAGATGAATTCTATAGTTACATCAAATGATTTTTAAAGTACAGTAGTTGTTTCATCTATCCATATAATTGCCCCTCAGTGTGACCAGTGACCAGTGTGAAGGTAGGTATGCAGTAAAAACTGTTAGACTTGGAACAGAAGGTTCTAGGCCAGGTTGTGGATAGGTGGAGATGAGCATCCAGGGGAGACTTTCTAGATATTATAATGTGAATTTTGAAGGGAAAAGTCAACCAATATAAAGAGAAGAGAATAAAAGAAGGAATAAATATGATGACTAAATTTTGGATATGCTGGCTTTGAGGGTGTATGGAATATGCAAGTGGAGTAAATATGCAAATATCAATGGTGATTGAAGCTGTGGGAAAGAATGAGTTTGCTGGAGTGAGAGGAAATTAGAGTTGAAGTTTACACTGGAAAACTGAACAAAGCACAGGAAGGAGAGGAGTCATAAATGCCAGAGAAGGAATGGTGCTGAAGACAGGAGGAATCCTGGAGAAGGGTGGAATCCCTCAAAATGAACAGAGAGGGACACAGAAGGAGAATTTTAGGAATGGCGAGCTCAACATCTCAAATGCTGCAGAAAGACAATGTGAGAAAGATCCAGGATCCTCCTTGGGACTGGACACCAAAGAGCTCAGCTGGCTTTCACAATGAAGGTCTTTTAAGATGGATCAGAGCTCTAATGGCTAGGTACTCAAACCAAGAATTTTCTCCTCTGGAGACTCAGATTCCTTCTTACAATGTTGTATACTCAGACACTCATTCTGAGATTGGGTACCTGCTCTGTCACCCAGGCTGGAGTGCAGTGGTGTGATCATAGCTCATTGTATCCTTAAACTGCTGGGCTTAAGCAGTTCTCCCACTCAGTCTCTCCACTTCCACACCAACATCTGCAGCTTTGAGACTTTGTGATGTTGGCCAATCTTACTGGGGTTAGGTGATATCTCAAGGTGGTTTTGATTTGCATTTCTTTGACGATTAGGGATAATAAGCATTTTTTCATATGTTTGTTAGCCATTCATCTAACTTAGAGAAGGTTCTATTCATCTCTCTTG
This sequence comes from Nycticebus coucang, assembly GCF_027406575.1. Taxonomy (NCBI): domain Eukaryota; kingdom Metazoa; phylum Chordata; class Mammalia; order Primates; family Lorisidae; genus Nycticebus; species Nycticebus coucang. The sequence goes on from NC_069780.1 coordinate 69,967,191, forward strand.
CCCAGTGATATATGAGATTGCTAGCTCTTTTTTTGTTGATTAATTTGAGTTCTCTGTAGATCCTACTTATAAAGCCTTGGTTTGATTCATATATATATTGTCCCATTCTAAAGGTTGTCTGTTTGCTTTAGTTGTTGTCTCCTTAGCTGTACAGAAGCTTTTCAGTTAATTAAGTCCCATTAGTTTATTTTGTTGTCTTTGCAATTAGTATGGAAGTCTTCTTCACAAAATCTTTCCCTAGGCTAATAACTTCAAGTGTTTTCCCCACACTTTGAGGATTTTTTTTTGTTTCATGCCTTAGATTTAAACCTTTTATCCATCTTGAATCAATTTTTGTAAGTGGTGAGAGGTGTGGTTCCAGTGTTAGTCTTGTCTTTTATATGTAGTTATCTAGTTCTCCCTGCGCCATTTATTGAATAGGGATTTTTTTCCCCTAGTGCATGTTTTTATTTGGTTTATCAAACAACAGGTGGCTGTAAGAGGTTAGTTTCATCTTATGATTTTCTATGTGGTTACAAATGTTAATGTCTCTATTTTTGTGCCAATACCATACTGTTTTGATCACTATGGTCTTGTAGTATAGCCTAAAGTCTCATAGGGCGATGCCCCTGCCTTTGCTTTATATTACTAAAAATTGCTTTGGCTATCCAATCATTTTTAAGTGACTAAGTGGTGTTCAGTAGAGTTAAGAATATTTACCCTGCTATGTGACCTAGCTCCATAACTTTTTCATATGTCCAAATTGAAACTTGACACCCATTAAATAACTTCCCATTTCTCCCTCCCACCAGCCCCTGCCAGCCATCATTCTGCTTTCTGTTTCTATGAATTTGACTATTTTAGATAGCTCATGTATATGAATGATATAGATTTTGTCTTTTTTGCGACTTATTTCACTTAGCATAATGTCCTCAAGGTTCATGAATGTTGTTGCCTGTGTCAGAATTTCCTTCTTTATTAAAGCATAATAATATCCCATTGCATGTATATATTATATTGTGTTTATCCATTCATCCATCGATGGATGCTTGAGTTGCTTCCACTTGTTGGCTAGTGTGAATAATACTGTTAACAATATGCATGTGTAATATTTTTTTGAGATCCTGCTTTGAATTCTTTTAAATACATACCCAGAAGTTGAATTGCTAGATTGTATAGCATAGTTTAATGTTTAAGCAATTGTCATGCTGTTCAAAATGATGATGGCTACATCATTTTATGTTTCCATCAGTAGTGCACGAGGGTCCCAATTTTTCCACATTCTCACCAATACTTATTTTCTATTTTTTTTTGTGTGTGTGTTTTTAATAGCAGCTTCTATAATTTGAGTATATCCCCTCCAAAATTGGTGTTGAAACATAATTCCTGTTGTGGTGGCATTAAGAGGTGGGGCCTTTTGGGATTAAGTAGTAAGAATTCTTCCCTCTTGGGATTCTTCCCTTTTGGGATTAAGTAGTAAGAATTCCCTCTTGAATGGATTAGTACCTTATAAAAGGGTAGGAGGAAACTAGCTTAAGCTCTTTTGCCCTTCTGCTTTCTGCCACGGGGACATGTCTACCTCCTCTAAAGGATGCAGCAACAAGGTGCCATCTTCTAAGCAAAGAGACTAGGCTGTCACCAGTGATCAAAGCACTTTGATCTTAGACTTCCTAGACTTTACAACTATAAGGGTGGCGCCTGTGGCTCAGTGAGTGGGGTGCCGTTCCCATGTGCCCAGGGTGGCAGGTTTGAGCCCCGCCCCAGCCAAACCACAACAAAAAGGTGGCTGGGCGTTGTGGTGGGCACCTGTGGTCCCGGCTGCTCGAGAGGCTGAGGCAAGAGAATTGCCTGGGGCCAGGAGCTGGAGGTTGCTGTGAGCTGTGTGATGTCATGGCACTCTACTGAGGGCAGTAAAGTGAGACTCTGTCTCTCCAAAAAAAAAAAAAAGAAAGAAATTTTTTCATTCTTTATAAATTATCTAGCCTATGAGATTTTGTTACAGCAGCACAAATGAGCTGAGATGGTAGTCATCCTAATGAATGTGAGGTGATATCTCATTTGGTTTTGATTTCCATTCCCTAATGGTTAATTGTATTGAACATCTCTTCTTCTTTGTTAGTTATTTGTGTATCATCTTTGGAGAAGCATTTATGCAAGTTCTCTGCTCATTTTTTGAACTGGTTGGTTGCTGCATTGTAGGAGTGGTTTATATTAACCCTTCATCAGGTGTATGATTCACAAATTATTTCTCCCATTTGTGATGGATTTTTTTTTTTTTTTTGAGACAGGGTCTCACTCTGTTGCTTAGGTTTGATCTAGTTTGTTGCTGAGTTGTGGGAGTGGTTTATATATTCTGACTGTTCACCCTTTATCAGTCAGGTATATGATTCAAAAATTATTTCTCCCATTTGTCATGGATTTTTTATTTCATTTATTTATTTATTTTTGAGACAGAGTCTTACTCTGTTGCCCAGGCTGGAGTGCCATGCCATTAGCCTAGCTCACAGCAACCTCAAACTCCTGGTTTGAAGCAATTCTCCTGCCTTAGCCTGTGGAGTATTTGGGACTACAGGCTTCCACCATGATAGTGGGCTTTTTCTATTTTTAGTAGAGATGGGGGTCTCAGTATGCTCAGACCCCTGAGCTCTAGCAATTCTCCAACCTTGGCCTCCCAAAAGTGCTAGAATTATAGGTGTGAGCCCAGGTTTATAGGACTGGCCCATCCAGTCATGGATATTTGCATACTGTGTTTCATATCTTACAGCAAATCTGCAAAAGTCCCAGCTTACAGAGGAAGTAACTGAAGTAGAAGTAATTTGAAGAACTTGCCTAAGGTTTCTCAGCTAGTACGTAATGTAATAGTGTCCTATTGTTACTGAGACTTCTGGTTACCAACACGTTGTTCTTTCTACTACATCCTGCTGTCAGAACACTTTTCTTTTCTTTTCTTTTTTATTGTTAGGGAATCATTGAGGGTACAATGAGCCAGGTTACACTTGCGTTTGCTGGGTAAAGTCCTTCTATTAATAGTGCCCCTCCCCCAAGAGGTGTGTCACACACCAGGGTCCCACACCCCCCTCCCTCCTTTCCTCTTTCTCCTGCTTCATTACCCCTCCCCCCACCATGTACTAGCAAGAACACATTTCTTAAACTTCTATCCTTTAAAAATAAACCCAAAAAGGAAAAAGAAAGAAGAGAAAAGGAGTACAGAACAAATGAACCAAAAAACAATGAATTTTCAGTCAAACACAATCACAAGTAAAGATATGTTAGGTCAGGTTTGTAATAGGACATACAAGTAAAGCTTATGGGACGATATGACTGAGTTACATGTTGAGTATGAGATCATGTGCTATATTTTATGTTTCATGAGATCCTGTTTCTGTGAGCTCCTATAAGTCTTTAGCCTTTTCTGAAATTTCTGTAAACATTGCCTCTGCTAGGGGCAGAGAGTTCCTCATTCACTGCAGTACCTGTGAGCTGTCAGGGAGTTTCGTCTCAGATCTCCAGGGTGCAAGGTGAAGGGAAGGCAGGATGATTAAAATTCTGTGGGAACATACTTTATCTGATTCTTTAAAGTAAAAATAAAATGCTATTGAGAGGTAAAAAATCAATTTTACATTCATTTCAAAGATGCTACAGAATGATAGACCAAGTCCAATTACTTAGATACCTAAAATCTCACATTTTTAACTTTATTTAATTGAGTAAAGACAAGTATTTCCATAGAAAAAAAATACTTTGCAGAAAATGCCTGTTTTCTGAAAGAGAAAAATGATTCCTAAAAGCATTAGGAAGATGAATAGAGATGACAAAAACTTTACAGACACTAGGCTACAGCCCTACATGATACCTGCTAGAGGTGTCTTAAATTTCCTTTTAGGCCTTTACTTAGCGATCCCACTCACAAAGCTGTCCCTACAGTTTTGAGTGAGAACCCCCCGACCACCACCACCCAGGGACCCAACTTCTCTGGCCCCAGAATGGACGCTCATTGTAATATTAAAGTCGTGAAGGTCAGAAGTCTCAAATGGGTCTCACTGGGCTAAAATCAAAGTGTTAGCAGGGTTGGGTTCCTTCTGGAGACTCTAGGGGTGATTCTGTTTCCTTGCCTTTTCCAGCTTCTAGAAGCCACCCATATTCCTTGGCTTGAGGCCTCCATCACTGTCTTCACAGTCAGCAAAATCACACTCAAGTCTTTTCATGCTTTTGAATTGACAAAGTGTAAAGAACTAAAATTAAAAAGAAAAATGTTGTGGTCATGGTATAAGGCACACCTCTTGGGGGCGGGACACAATTAGAAGAGGGACTTTATCTAACAAATGTAATCAATGTAGCCTAACTCTTTGTACCCTCAATGAATCCCAAACAACAAAATTAAATAAATAATAAAAAGCTAAAATTTCAAAAGGACTGGAAGAGCATAGTCATCACTTTGAAAAGTTCTTTGACTGTCTTATGAATTAAAAAAATAAACTACATTTTAAAAAGTAAAAACAATAAATTATAATGAAAATAAAAGACCAAAAATGATTGGTGTCATAGAGTGTTTAGATCTCTATTTAGTAGGAATAGTCAGGTACTATTACCTGACTCAAGTCAAATGCTTGCGACCATTGTTTTTATTCTGTAACTAGCCTCCCAATCATGATAAAATGATTAATATGGACTAATGGAATGCCAAAAAATCCCAGACACATTATTTCCTATAATCCTTGGCTATGTTCTCTGTCAGAGCAAGCCAAATGAACTGCACTGCTTTATTGCTGTTCTGTTGGGAATAGTGCTTAAAGATCTGTGCTAAAAATATATTTAAAAAAATTCCTATCGCATGCAACAACAAACTTGGTTCTTTCTGCCAATAACCTCATTGACTAAAACTTAAGCAGCAAGCAAAATAACTAGTATAAATATCTAATTGACTATTCTCCCAACTTGAAATATGTTTCACTCCATAAAGTAAGCCAGCTTTTATAAAATTTTATACAATTCTACAGAAATTCAACTGTCCAATTCCAATTGAAGGGCATATAAACTTAGACGTTGAAATTCTAAGGCGATTTAAGGTTATTACTAGTATTTGGCATTTTTTTATATCAACATGCATTTTGGGCACAATTTTCCTAAACTACATCAAAGAATGGTGTTACATCCTGATGCCTGTTATACCTGTATGACAAAAATGACTACATCTGGAGATGTAATCATCTCATTTAGAATTTATAATCGCATATTTCCTCTGTATTATAATCTTGATCATGAGAATTATTTATCAGGTTTTCTTTTGGGATCTCACTGCTGTGAACAACTATCAAGTTTTAAATCACAGGTGAAAGCCGAGGCTCTGGGGTGGTTTCTGTTTGGCTTTCTCATCACGTTGCTGTACTTGTGTACTTTGGACATCTGATATTCATGTAGCTATGCATCCGAAAGCCAGCAGCTCTATTTCTTGCACTACTGTTTTTTTCTTAATAGGTCCAAGTTGCTTTGTTAAAAGTTTCACATTTATTATCTTTCTTACTTTAATACTGAGAAAACTATTCTCATTGTGTAGATAATGAAAATGATAAACAAAATTAATATACTAAAAGTCATTATTGCTAGAAATGGTAGAGTGGAGATTCTAACCCAGGCTCTGAGACCAGTGTCCCTGCTGTACCCACTGCATGTGTGGTCTCCTAAGATGACTCTTAGGGAGGAAGGTACGAGGGGAAGAGAGCAGATAAGGTGACAGTCTTTCCAGGGCACCAAGCCTCTACTTGCTCTTTAAATCTTTCTTGAGAGGGTTACATCCACATGGGAAAAGAGTCTGAAGAGTAAGTATTCTGCTAGTAAGATCTGTGCCCTGAAGTCTCCTTCATATTTTATTAATAAGAGGTGAAATAGGAGACCTCTGATTTCAGGTTGGTCATACACACTGCTCACTCTGTCATGACGTGGTAAATCTCACTTCCTTAAATGTCTAGTTAGCCTGATCATTTCTAGGAGCTGGTGTGGTTTTGGTATATTCTCTTATAAAAAAAATCAGCACATAATTATTTAATACTTAATATATTCCATTAAACAGATCCTTTTAAAAGCTACCAAAAGACTTGTGCATCATTAATATCATATTACTACTTTGTCATCTACATACTACAATTTAAGTGTATGGTGAGATAGAGCTGAAATAGTGCAAGAAAAACTTGAGTTCCCTAAATTTTGTAAAACTATAAAATCTTCCATTTATTCCTTATTGAATTTTATAAATTTTATTCTCCCATTTCAAAAATTGCAAATTATGATAGTAAGTATTGTTTTACTATCTTTTATAAGTAACTTTGATCAGCTTTATTAAATATTTATGTTTAGTATATATTTAAAATTTTTTAATTGTAGTAAAAAACATAAAATTTACCACTTTTAATTGTGTGGTAATCCCCATTTCTCTGTCCCCCTGACCTCTTGCAACCACCATTCTACTTTATTCTTCCGTGAAATTTACACTTTAGATACCCCATATAAGTGAAATCATACAAAATTTGTCTTTTTGCAACTGACTTATTTCATGTAGCATTACATCTTGAAGGTTTATACATCCTGTAGTATGTAACAGGACTTCTTTAATTTTAAAGGTTGAATAATTTCCCTCGTATACCACATTTAATCCATTAATCCATTGGTGCACACTCGGATTGCTTCTTCCTCTTGGCTATTGTGAACACTGCTATGAACATGGATGTAAAATATCTCTCTGAGACTCTGCTTCAATTCTTTTGGGCAATATACCCAGAAGTGGAATTGCTAGATCATATGATACTTTTATTTTTAATTTTTTAGGAACTGCCAAACTGTTTTCAATAGTGGCTGCACCCCTTTACATTCTCACCAAGAGTGCCCAGGATTCTGGTTTCTCTGAGTTCTTTGCCAGCACTTGTTATCCACATGCAAACAATTGAAGTTGTGTCTTTACCTGACACCATATACTAAAATTACCTCAAAATAGATTAGAGACTTCAATAGACATTTCTCCAAAGATGATGTACAAATGGTCAATACACATATGAGAATATGATCAGTATCACTAATCATTGAGGAAATGCAAATCTAAACTACAATGAGATATTACCTCCCACCTATTAGGATGGCTACTAGTAAAAAGATCAGAATATAACATGTGTTCCTATAAAATTTAACATTAATTAGATTTTCATTGGTTTGATAAACTAGAACAAAGCATCCTATAAGTTTATAGTGTCATGCAAATAAAGATGTGCTGTAGGTATTGTTTGATGACCTCTGATTGTGGCTTCTCATTCATTGGGCAAGAGGAAACCCAGAACCAAAGACAGAAGCTCAATATAGTCCTACATCGGAGTCAGTCATCTGTGCTCAGCACACTTGTCTTATTCCTTTCTGGTCCTTGGGTTGGAACAAGAAAGTAGTCTCATCTCTGGATTCTCTATGTCTGTGAAAGAGTTAAGGCATTTATTATTTTCCTTTGTGGATTACCACTGTAGTTCATAGCATCTGGTGGGCTTGTGGGATTGGTTGCTTAGTTGATAATAAACAAGGACCGGCTAGCTCATTTTATTTCTCTATGCAAGTTAGAAAAGGTAGTCTGTTTAGTTAGATTGGGCCTCATAGCTCACGTTAGTAAGAAGAATGTGGGGCTGGATTCAGTACCAACGTACTTATTCACTCAGGCACCCTTATGGAGTGGGAAATTTTAGTTCTTAATTCCTCTTAGAGGATTTAAACCATATAGAAGCTTGAAACATAGCGTATTTATCTCTCAAAAAAAATCTTTTCTATAACTTGGATTTTTATAGGGTCTTTAATGCCTCATCTT